>NW_022681455.1:95560770-96180187 GCF_009764315.1 Trachypithecus francoisi | reverse complement strand
GCTGAGGCAGGAGAATGGCGTAAACCCGGGAGGCGGAGCTTGCAGTGAGCTGAGATCCGGTCATTGCACTCCAGCCTGGGCGACAGAGCGAGACTCCGTTTCAGAAAAAAAAAAAAAAAAAAGAAAGAACAGATTCAACTCCAGTGGTCCTGGTTATAGGGATTAATCAGGACCCTGCGAAGAAGTGAGAGTTATGAGCACCTGCCCCCTCCTGTGCAAACCAGTGTCTGGGCACCTGCTAGATCAGCTTTAGCTAGTTTTTATCATGCTTATGAAGTTCTAAATTTAAAAATCCTTCCAGCATGGTTAGAGAAAGGACATCTCCTGACTTGCAGGTTAGACGAATGAGAGCTGGAAGAAAGAGTCCTGTGAGCCCTCTCTAGTTGGCACCCAGGAAAAGACACTCCTCTCTAGATGAGCCCACGTATCCCTAACTTCACGCCCCACCCACACAGCCTTGGGTCAGTGGTAAAAGGTCCTGCATAGACCCTGCCCTGGACCTGTGCTTGCCCGTTACTGCATGCACTGAGATGCACAAAAGGCAGCTGCACACATTGCCATTCTCCAGACCACCTCCCCTACACCCGCCCTGGCTCCTCCCTTTGGCCTTCTCGGTCCTGGACAATCCTCCAGATCCCATGCAGGGCTCCCACTTTTTATCCAGCTCCAATACTTAACAAACTTGTTTGCAGCAGGCTTGGACTTTAAATACCTTGCACGACTCATCTTTCAGTGTTTGTCCCACAGTAGCCCTGTGTCCCACAATAACTCCAGGCATGGAGCCCTTGCAGCAGATGCTGTCAGTATCTCACCGATATCCCCTCCTCCTAGTCATGCCAGCCTGACTTCCACCTCCAGCATCTGTAGCTCCAGGCCTGAGGCCTTTGTCTGGTTGCAAGAGACTACTCTGCCCTGGTGTGCAGCAGGTCAAAGTCACAGGGAATAAACAACTCCTTGCAAGAACCTTCAACCAATGACAAGTAGAAGCTGGGAGATAAATACCGTCTCCCTTGCCACTCAGATGGGATGCCGCTGAGCACTGTATTCTCCGTGTTTCCTTGAGTTTCCCAGCTCCAGTTGTCCACAGTGGATACTCCCTTGGTAATGCATCATGGATTGGATTCAATCTCTTTCCTCTCTCACTTCTCCACATCCCTACTGCTGTTATCTGGGATCATCACCTTAAAAAACCACTTGCCTCTGGATTTTTTTTTTTTTCTAACAATCTGCTGCTGGCATAAACCAAAATAAGACAGGACATCACGCTATGCCATATGGAATCAGCCTTTGAAGCCTGACACTCAGCTGTTTCCAGGTCTGTCTATGCTGGGAGGTAGGTGGGTCACATACAGAAGCTGGTGGGGTCCAGGTCCCTCCCCTGTTCGACCTCTGGGACTCACCTCTGTGGTGCCGGGCCACAATCACAGACGGTACACAAAACATCACATCTGCTATCAAGTCCAGGAACAGGTCTTTCTTTTTGACAGGGTCGTCTGTTCCTCCTAAGTATTTCTCAGTGGCTTCTGGAATCAGTTCCTTAGCAATGTACTGAAATAGATCAATAAAGTGACCACAACCCCCTGGTGAGTGATGCACCATCTCCAGCCCACTGGGAAGGGCTGCCTCAGTGGTGAACCTTACCAGCTCTGTGCTACTTCCTGCTAAGGTGGAAAGCGAAGTGGGAAAGGTGGAAAGATGGGGGAAACCCTGAGGCCCAGTATTCATTTTGCCATTTAATTGCTCTATGATTTGTGGCAAGTCATTGTCCCTCTCTGGGTCTCAGCCAATTCCCATGATTCCTAGACTCTTACAACAAGGGGATAGGACTTCCACAAGAGTGACATGGCTGTCTTCTGGTCCAGTTTCCCTTCGGAGAGTGGATAGCTCATTAACTGTTAAAAAAAAATTAAGCATTTATGAATCATTGGGAATTAATGAGAAGAATCAAACTGACCAACCAACCAAACCAACGCAGACTGAAAGTCCTCTAATTTTGGGGGTTTCTAAGGGCATGAGTTTTTACTGAAATGGGCAGAATCAATGAATCAAATGGGCTTATATCCAGAAACTCAAGCATTGCAAAGATTACAAAAAAAAAAAAAAAATTCGGAGAAGCTGTGGCAGTATTTTGCTGTGCATGTGTGTGTGTGTGTGTGTGTGTGTGTGTGTGGCTGGGATCCCTATAGTGGTCAGTGACATGGAGAGGCAAGGTGTCTGCCAGGCCAGTGTGGAATGGAGGACTCTGGAGAAGAGGACGCAGACCTCCCAAGTACTACCACGTGTCACATATGACACTGAAAGCCTTAGATCCTGCCTTCATGGCTTTGGTCTCTGGTAGAACCTCTGAAATCCTTCTGAGGGGCGAACTTCATATCTCTTCTCATAAAACAACTCTGCCCAAACCTCTGCACTCAGAGATCACCAAATTCTAGCATTGCTTCTAGCAGCTTAAGGCTGTGTCCCTAGAATGACCCCAGTATTCTTAACATACATGCCTGGGAAGGCTCAGCCCTGTCAAGACAATTTTCTCTGCTCCAGCCAAAACCTAGAGAGAAGCTGACACGCCCCTGAACCCAACTAGAGCAGTTACTCTAGAAGCCTGAAATGATAAACACTTTCTCTGCCCTTTGGGATGTGAATCTACCACCCAATCCTGTTTCCCTGAGGACCTGAGAGCCTTCTCTTCGTAATGCAAGCATTCAGGGAGCTCACTCCTGATCTTCCCAGTGCCTGTAGAAGGAGTAGAGGCTGACTTCAGTGGGTTCTTCCTGCAGTCTAATGCATGGCTTCCTGTCCTGAAGATAAGAGAAGTTTGTTTCTGCCCCAGGTGAGCCAGGATGAAGACATCCAGGTGGCCTAGTCACACGGACCAAGCCCCTCCCCACAGACCACACTGTGTTTCCCTTGGCACACCTGGCCTATGAAATACTGTCAGGCTTCTGTTTTGGGGATGTGAGTCCAGTCCATACTGGACTCTTCTTTCCCTGTGCAATCATGTTACTGAATAAACCCGTCCTACAACTTTAACCAGGGTCAGCTTTGTTTATCTTCAACTGGAAGAAGAACCCATCTTTACTTTTAGAAGCCAATCACTTTTTCCATTTATTTTTTTCCATCTTTTATTTGAGGTTTGGGGGTACCTGTGCGGGTTTGATCATGAGTAATTTGAGTCTCTGGAGTTTGCTGCATAGATTATTTTATCACCAGGTATTTATCATGGCACCTGATTAGGTAGCTTTTCCATCCTCATCTTCCTCTGACCCTCCACTCTTAAGTAGACCTGATGTCTACCATTCCCTAGAAGTCAACAGTAACTCAAGAAGAAGCCACTTTCTTTGGATATTTCCAATGAGATGATGAAGAACATGAGTGATTTTCGGGGGAACTATGCATAGCCAGCCCGAGGTGGGAAGCCAGGAAACCCCTGACTGACTGCCTCTCTGTATTCCTCAACTCCTTCCTCCCCCTAAGCCCCCTCCGTTTTCCCATCTGCACAATTATTTTCTCTACGGGCCCTCCCAGAACAGACACTTCAGGATTCTTCAAGGAAGACAATAAGAGAATCTAGGGAGAGGGAATCCCAGGGCCCTGAAACCCAGGTGGCCTCTGTGCCCTCCTGGAGAAGGTTTCCATGGAAATGGTAACACCTTCTGAAGGGGACAGCTGCCCGGGACTCAGAGTGGGGCTCAGAGAGGGAAGCACTCCTGGGATCAGAGACAGGAGGGCTGTTGGGGGTGGGTGAGCCCCTCCAAGAGGCCTGCGCCTTCTCACCGTTGGAAGATTCCAGCCAAACTCTTGCTTGTTAATTCCGACCATGTAGGGGACAGTGTGGAACTTTCTTTCAGCTTGAAGCTCTTCAGGTGTTTTCGGCAGCAGCACCCCATCAATCACGGTGGTAAACAAAGAGGGACTCTGGGAGAGAGCAATGCAGTGCCTGTAATTCCCTCCCTGGTCACACCCATGTCCCCAACTCTGCCTGTCTGAGGGTGAGACAGGTACCACAGATCAGCATGGCCATGGGCCATGGCTGCACATGCTCAGGGTCCTAACTTAAGGGGGTAGGTCTCTGTGACTCAAGGGTAGAACTTCAGGCAGAGACGGACACTGGTCAGGTGATGAGGAGAGGAAGAAATCTTCACTCAGATTGAAATATATGTATTATCTATATAAAATTACATGTCTATATATTTCCATTTGAAGTGCGTGCATTTCCCTCTCTCTGTCCACAGTTGATTTTAGGTAGTCCTGGCAGTTGCTTCCGATAAAGCTCCCATGAGTGCTGAATTAGAGAATACAGAGTCATCTCTCAAAGGGGAAATACTGGGTTAGGCTCTTGCAAACCTCTGGCCACAACATTTTCATCAACCTTCTTTTATGTGTGGGTTCCTGTTGAAAGACACTTCCACAGCTCCATCCCACACAAGAGACGTTACTTTAGCCCTTTCCACCACAGCCTCATGTATGAATCAGCCAATTTCCTTCTCCTTTTTCTGAACGTGCTATTTTGTGGATTTTTCAACACCAAATGCATGGCCAGCAGCACTGCAGCTCCTGCTTTACCCAAGCTTGTCTCACACAGGCACCTTCCCCGTAAGGCACAGCACAGCCTGCTTAGCTCAGGAATGCCAGACAGCCACGCTCCTCTTGGGGCCACTCTAAACAGTGACATCACCATAAAAAGCACAAAAATGCAGAACACATGGCATTAAATAGACCACGAAGAGGACGCTTGTTAGCACGAGAGATGAAACGAGAAGACAGGTGGCCTCGCCGGATCTCAGATGGAACGTGCCCATCATGCAAATCCAGCTTCCCCTGCTCTGTACCTGCCTGTGTGTGACCATGAAAGTGCCACCAGTATCGATTTTGGGGTTACAAGGACATTTTAGCAAGCAGGTGAATTTATAAATGCAGAATCCATGATTAATGAGGAGAGATGGTGCTATCTATCTGAATTTAAAAAGGAGCTGTTACTGATCCATGGCTGGCTTTGAGGAGGTACTGAACAGTCATCACTCAAAGAGCCTAGACTAGGACTTGATTCCCTATTAGAGAGAAAATCATTAAGGAAAGAATCAGTGATGAACTCACAGTATACTGATCCATGTCTTAATTTTAGGTTTTACCTTTGATGAATAATTTTTATACTGTCACAGATTAGAGAGAGCCTGACTCACGTGTTGCCACCAGGGCAGCTGGTTCTGGGTACAGTTATATTTTTATATTTCATGTTTAGTCACCGTGGTGTTAAAAATGGAGCATGGACATTGAAAGCGGATTAACACCATCTGAAGCCTGGCTCTGCTACTTACTGGCTGGGTTTCACCTGTGTGGGCCCCAGTTTTCTCATCTAAGAGATGAGTTATTGTGAGGATTAAATGGCTGAACACATGTAAAATACTTAGCACAGCACCTGGTGTCTGGAAGGGCTGAACGAATGTTAGGTATTACTTGTTAGCAGGGTTGCTGCGGGTCCCTCTCAGAGACATCAGTCCTCTGTGCCATATTCCCAGTTCCACACTCCATGGGCTGCATTTCCCTCCTGGATATCAGATGGAACTGGATAATTCCTAGCCTTTGAGACCCTATGGCTTCAGGGACCTTTGATCTGCTCCACAAAAGCCAAGCTAGTTGATAAGCTAGTTTTGGCTGCCTGGGGGAGATGTTCTGTGATGGGGACCAGACCCAGGTGGACAAGGTACAGATCCTAATCCAATATGGCTGAGAATACAGAACAGGATTGGGGTGCAAGTCTGGCCTCCTTGAGAGGCTGTCCAGTTTAGGTAGGCCTGCCCTGGGAGGGCAGCAAGAGGAGCAGCCCCTCTGGAAGGAGATGCAGGGCAGGCTATGTGGAGGAGGCGCTGCCCGCCTGCGGTGGGGTCTGGGCAGTGAATGATATTGACAGGTGAGGAAAGGAGGGAGAATTTCTAAACAGTGGGAATCGCATGAGCAAAAGGACACAGGTGTCTCTCTACAGGGTCAATTCCAGAAACACCCAAGAGTTCGGGGCTTGGAGAAATGCCATGGGGCAGGGTCTAGAGGGAGGGACAGGTGCAGAGGCTACCTTCTGCACAGTTTGGCACACAGTGTGCATGCAGGTGTGCTTTGAAGGACTAACTCCATGGAGGGAAGGGGATTTGTCTCATAAGGAAAGCCAGGCTTTTAAGAAGTGGGGGTGACATGCTCTAACTCTGTTAAGGAAGGCGAGTCTGGCTGCACCAAGAGACATGGAAATGGGGATGGAAGGTGAAGTAGAAGATATAAAAGTTGAGGAGAGAGACAGGAGCACCCCAGTTGGATGGCAGCCATGCGGAAGACTGCCATTAGCAACTATGACAAGTGATTGCCGCTGTCCACTCTGAGTTTTCAAGTGGCTGCCCTGTGTGGGCATGACCTTGCTTGTGTCAGAAAACTCAGGGCATCCTCCACTCCTCTCTCTTTCTCACCCGCTGCATCCTGTCCATCAGCAAATCCTCTCAGCTATTCCCTCAAAGATATCCAGACTCCAACCACTCCTGTCATCCCCACGGCCACAGCCCTGTCTAAGCAGCCAGGAGCCCTGGCCTGGATTATGGCAATACAGTGGCCACCCAGTTGGTCAAATGCATCCACTCTCCCCCTTTCCTGCAGTCTACCTGAACACCAGAGGCAGAGACCTTTGTGAGATCTAAGATCATGTGACTCCTCTGTTCAAAACCTCCAAAGGCTTCCCATCTTGCTCTGAATCCAAATCCAAGTAATTTGGATTCAGTACGGGAGAGTACAGTCAGTCCTCTCCAGCCAGACTGGCCACTTCCATCAGGGTCTCTGCAGTGGCTTTTCCCTCTGCCTGGAATAGGCTTCTCCAGGTTTCCTGACAGCTGGCTTCCCGCCTTCTCCAGAGCTTGGCTCAAATGCCATCTTCTCACTGAGCCATTCCCTGATGCTGCTACTTCAATTGAAACCACACACAAACTCTATCCCCTAATGCTACACACCATCAAACAGAATACACACTTGATTTGCTTTTCTTTTGCACTCTCCCTGCACTGTAATGGAGGGTCCCAAGAGGGCAGGGAATCTTTCTTGTTTCACTGCTATATCCCCAGCTTCTAAACAAGTCCTAGCACATATGAAGTGTTTATTAAGTCTTTGCTGAATGAATCTCATGCACTCCACCCAAGACCATTTAAGGAGAGTGCTGAGACCTCCAGGGAGGCAGCATAGAGGACAGGATTGTAAGATGCTGCAGAGGTGATGTCATCAGAAACAGTCAACCCACTGGGAGGTAGGGGTGGGGGTGAGGAGTTCGGGGGGATATGTTGGAATTTCCTGTGTGCTGGGAGGAGGCGAGTGTCCTTGGACTGAGATTCAGGCTTCCCCTCTCCATGCCTAATCATCCCTGCTATCTCTGCCTCCTGATAGTGGAAGGTTCTGGTTCAGCCTCCTCCCATAGTGCCATTTTGAGGAGCAGACAATGCAAAATAGAACGGGAGTGGGCAGAGCCCAGTGCACGCAGAGGTGATGCCTGGGAGCACTGGACTGGGAGTCAAGAAAATGGGTTCCAGGCCTGCCGCTAGTCCTCCTGGCTGTGTTACCCAGGTGAGTCACTGCCCCTCTCTGGGCCTCAGCAACAAACACACAGGAGTTACTATAATTACCCGAGAGAGGATTCTTTCACTCACAGTTAATTGGAGCTTAAAGGTGCTAAGACTCAAAACCTGTAATCAAGAAACAAAAGGTCCTTACCTCTCTGGGGTCTCCATGTAAATCCAGGGAGAAGGATATCTGTGAAGACAAAGGCAGACAAAGTGGGTTAGAGGCTTCCCAGGAGAACACTGACCTGGGTGACTGGGACAACAGAGGTTTCACGTTCTCCTTCCTGGTGCCATGCTGGCTGGGCTGAAAGGAAGTGGGCAGGACTCTGGCTCTGCTGGGCCTGAGCACAGGGTGAAGGCATAGCAGGGAGGGGTGGGCTCCAGCATGGGAAAGATGGGCCGGGGACTCTGAGCCAGAGTCGATGGAGCTCTGGAGAGGAAGCCCGCTCGTTGAGGCTGACTGGCCCCCCATCCCTCTCCCCTTCCTCTTCCCCTGGGAAGTACTCGCCAATTCTCTTTCAGAGACCTCCTTCTTCCCTCATCACTCCATGAATTCAGATATTGATATGTGACCCAGGGTGCTCTATCTCCCTGAACATGAATATTAGTTCAGGGATGGGCATACACCCATGTCAATCCAATAGAGTTTACCACAAAACTTCTGCAGGAATTGTTTAGTAACAGAGTTTTTTTTTTTTTTTTTTTTTTGAGACGGAGTCTCGCTCTGTCACCCAGGCTGGAGTGCAGTGGCCAGATCTCAGCTCACTGCAAGCTCCGCCTCCCGGGTTTACGCCATTCTCTCGCCTCAGCCTCCCGAGTAGCTGGGACTACAGGCGCCCGCCATCTCGCCCGGCTAATTTTGTATTTTTTTAGTAGAGACGGGGTTTCACCGTGTTAGCCAGGATGGTCTCGATCTCCTGACCTCGTGATCCGCCCGTCTCGGCCTCCCAAAGTGCTGGGATTACAGGCTTGAGCCACCGTGCCCGGCCGTAACAGAGTTTTTAAGTAGCTAGAACATAAGTGCCATTGTCTTTAATCTTCCCAGGAGACATATCTGCCTAAGAGTGAAGCCAACACAGAGATGTGCAAATCTGAAGGATAGAGAATGGTAGATTTTCAATAATATCCTGTGATCATCTGGATCCAGCCATGCCTGAAGCCATCAACTCGTGACATTTTCAGTTTACGCGAGAATGCTATCGCAACACATTTCTTTTTCTGTTCAAGGCACTTGGGGGAGTTTGCTCATCTCCTATTAGAAAGTCCTGACTCACACAAGCTCACTGAGACTCATCCTACCCCATGCTTCTCTTTGGTGTGTGTTCACCAAGATTGTGGTAACTGTAGTGTTGCACTGCAGTTCCCACACATCTGACCTGTGCTCAGGACATAACCAGTGTAGGTTTCTCCATTAAGGATTGCTGTCCCACTAGCCAGGAGAGAGGGAGAGAGTGTGTGTGTGTGTCTTTGTGTGTGTGTGTGTCTGTGTGTGGGTGTCTGTGTGGTGTCTGTCTCTGTGTGTCTGTATGTCTCTGTGTGTGTGTGTGTCTATGTGTGTTTCTCTCTGTGTGTGTCTATGTGTGTTTGTCTGTGTGTCGATATGTGTGTGTACCGGAGTCAGGGGATAATCATGGAAGTGCTTCCACAAGATCTCAGAAAAACTCAAAAGGATGTCCCAGGATCTTAGGGATGGGTTCCCCAAAGACTCAACTCTTCCCTTTTAGTCTGGGTCCTCTGAAGCCACATGCAGAATTGCTGGGATATTTCCCTCCTTCCAGGCATTAGAAAACAAGTGTGTTTGAATTCCTTGAACACTTTGGTCACTTAGAGTCTGAACCAAGACCTAAGCCCCAAGACCACATTGGACTCAACCCATGGAAACACAAGCAGAGTCCAGTGGTAGAGGCTGGCCCTGAGACCCAGGAGTAGCCAAAGGTCCAAGGAGAGAATCCAGGGATCAGGCTACTCTTGTGCTTGGAATTCACACTCTTCCCCCTCAAAGGCAATAGTTTACAGTGTCCCTGGGTGCTGTATCCTCTGGGTGTTTGTCCTGCTGGCCTTCCCTGTGATGAGAGACTGCCATGGCCGTCCATCAATCCTAAAGGTCCACAAGTCCTAATATGTGAGGACAGCAGGGGCAGCAGAAGATACTCTAGACCTGCAGGTGTGGGTTGTAGATCCCACAGTGTTGCTTCTGTGACTAATTTGAACTGTAACATGGGCCAATTACAAAATTCATCTGTCTTTGTTACCTCTTTTAAAATGGGCACAATGATCTCAAAGCTGAATTTCTCAAGAAAGATAAGGTGGAGTCAGGGTTAAGGGCATGAACTCCCAAATTCCGCTGTCTGGTCTCAAACCTGGCTCCTCCACCTTCCCTGTGAAGCATCCCTGATGACTATAATGAATGCTTCCCCTCTGTGCTGCCACCATACTCAACCTGCGAAGTATACGAATGTGTTTCTCTTTGGATAGTTCCCTGTGAGCGGGGAGTATGTCCCCTTCATGTCTGTTTCACTACCACTAACACCCACCCCTACATACTTATCATGGATGGATGGGTGGATAAACGGTGGAATGGATGGGTTCGCCAATATATGAGGTACAGTTGAGTTGGATGGATACATGAATAGATAGGTTTAAACTAACAGGTAGGTGACAACTGGATTGTTGGTTTTGGAGGAATGGATGATAGAGTTAAGATATATGGTGGCTGGATGATGCATGAATGGTGGATAGATTGAAAATAGATAAATAAAAAGTTGTGAAGAAGTTGATGTTAGATTAATAAAAAGATATCAGTGAATTGTATGAATTAGTGAACAGATAGATTCATAAGAAGATCATAGTGGATGGATTCATGATTGAGTGGGTGGATGACTATCCTAGAATGACAACTGAGTCAGAGTCTCAGAAAATCTAGAAAACTGGACCACTACCAGGTCTAATACAGAGAGTTTTTAAGTCAACGAAGATAAATTGTGACAGCTTTCTGAAAATCTTTGAGCTTAATATCTCCATTCCCCAAATTCAGGATGATGGTGTCCCCCGGGAATATGTACTGTTTAGTTTCTCAAAAATACATCTGAAAACAAGAATGGCAAAATATTAAATTTTGGTCAAATATCAAATTTGGTCAATTTTTTATCATGTTGTTTTTGGACTTTTTTTTTTTTAACATTTGTGCCATTTTTCAATAAAAAAAGAACAAATTAGATTCCCCATTCAGATACTGAGACTCCTGAGACTTGAAAAATTGTCCCAGGTAACTGTCCCAGGGCAAGAGGACAGCTGAAATGAAGTCTGGGACCAAGTTTACAGGATTTGGGCTACAGGAGCAGGCAACTTAACCATTTTCAATGTCGTCTCCAAGAGCTCCTCTTCCGTCTTCTGTCGCAGACAGTGAACCATGACAGCTGAGCTGGTGGTTTGACACCCAGCAGTGTTAGCAATTTTCTGCAAAAATCACAGGCAACAATAGAGTTCAAGAGTGAAGTCCCTTCCCCCCATCAGTATGGAAAAACGTGTTCTATCCCAATCCGGGCTTGTACAAGTGGCTGGGGTAGCAGAAGAAACTACATAGGGCCATGTAGTGTCCATGTCCCCTCTACATGGACATCTGGCTTTGAGCCAAAATGACCTCTGCACACCTCTTGTTTTTGCCTTCACTTATTCACCTAGTTTTGTTGTGTGAACAAATGAATCAATGAGTGAATTCCCCAGGAAGCAACCCTGGTTATCAGGCGCTCAGTGTGGAACCGCTCCAGGCCAACAGCCCACAAGTGGGTCTACAGAACTCAGACCCTGAGAGACACAAGACACCATCACTGCCCAACATGGTACCCGGCCCTGGCACAAAGGAGGAGTGAAGGCACAGACAGGGCACTGTATTGGCTGTCTAGGCCCATAAGCTGGAGTCTCAGCTCTGCCCTGATCACCTGCTGCCCTTGGAAAATCCCTTCCAAGCCCTGCACTCATTTGCCCGGCTCTGAAACTGAGAGGTTGGGTGTCTCCTTGCCCTTCCTGCTCAGCCACTGGGGCTTCAGTGGTTCTAGGAGAACATCAGCTAGAACCTATGGCAAGAGTGACCCCTGAGGATTCAGGAGCATAGAACCAAGGGGGTGGGGGCGTCCACCGGGGAACTTACCTCAGCCAGGGGCTTGATGTCAACCTCCTCCAACAGAGCAGGAGTGAGGGCCACACCACTCTCAGAAATGGCCCGGTGGAAGAGATTCTTTGACAATGGAGAGAAAATCTGGGAGCAGAATGGAGGGGAGGAGAGTTCATGTTCAGAGGTGGGGTCAGTTACTCACTCGCTCTTCCAGACTACATCCACCTCAGCTCTGCCCTGGTCCCACCCCAGTTCTGCCCTGGCCCATTCCCCTCAGATCCTGGGGGTCACTGGACACGGTGTCTCCTCCACTCACTTGGCCCGCTTGCCAGACTCACCTCCCACCCAAGAGAACCTCCCACCCAAGAGAACCTAAGTGGGATCAGGACAGGGCACAGGGCAGGGACATGACAGGAGGTGTGTGGCAGCTGAGCCTAACCAACAAAGGTATTGGAAAGGCAGCTTAGCATCTCCTAACCACAACTTCTGATTCAGCATCTCCATTACTCAGAGCTTATCCTATAAAATGATCCTGGAGGCACACAAAGATTTCTAAGGATGCCTCTGCTGTTTACAATGGTACACACTAGACATAACCCAAGGGTCCAATATTATGAGATTGGGCAAATAAATGGTTTTTCATTCTTATCGTGGAATACTGTACAACTGTAAAATACATTATTAAGGGACAACATTTAATATTTAGTAAAGTGTTTGTGTTGTATTATAATATTCAGGACAGTATTTTCATGAATAAAAAAGACAAAGATTGATAATAGATGATAGACCTATTGATAGGTAGATTGATGGATAGATGGATGGACAGATAGATATAAAGTCATGGAAAAGAAGACTAGAAAAATCCATGTCAAACTGAGCACAGTGACTATCCCTGGGTTATGGGATTGTAGATGGCTTTTGTCTTTCTAGGGCTTATCTGTATTTTTCCTTTTTCTCTACTTTAAAAAGTATAAAAATGTTTTCCTCTGTGTATTCAACTACAAAGCCAACACAGGAGTGAAGACTCCAGCAGTGGGCTGACCCTCTGCCCACCTTGTGGCAGGCGGAAGGCTTCCTATGGCTCCTGGTACTTCTCATCTGGTTTTTCACCCCAGCTCCCCCAGTTTCTCCCGCACCCAATCCCTCACTCCAGCAGGATCCCTCACACCCACAGGTCGCGTCTGTGTCCCACAACCCCTGCCCCATCCCTCCCTATCCCCGGCTCCATACCTCCTTCCTCTAGCCCGCCTGCCCTAGCTCACCTGGTCTCTCAGTGGCAGAGAGTGTTGCCTCCTTCCTAGGCATTAACCAGTCGTCAGACCACCGCAGAGGAACCCCCAGCCTGCTCAGTGTCCATGTCCCCTCCACATGTAGATCTGGCTTTGAGCCAAACAATACCTCTGCCCACCTCTTGTCTTTGCCTGCCCTTACTCATAATTTATGCCTATCCCTACTTCCCAAGAGAAGGGAAGTGAATCCTCATATTAAAATGAGTGAGAGAGAGAGAGACAGAGAGAGAGAGAGAGCTCAACCAAGCTAGAAGAGGGGAATGCCACCATTGCAGGCTGCAACTGGAGATACATAGGGCCCTGGGACATTAAGCTCAGCTCAGATTCCTGGGGGCCAAGGAAAGCTTGGTTTTTAGCTTTCCACCACCTGATGCTGGACAGTGAGTAGGGTTGGTCCTGAATACAGGTATTATAAGCAGAGGTGTGCATAGCTGGATTGACAGGTGTCTAAGAGGTCTCATCAGCATCACATCCAGTGTGGGGTTGGGCCTGATGCCAGGAGCACTCACAAGAACAGAGACACTTTCTCCTCCCGCTGACTCTCCAAAGATGGTCACAGAGCCTGGGTTCTCTCCGAATCTGGCAATGTTGTCCTGGACCCAGCGCAGGGCAGCCAGCTGGTCCAGGTGACCCCAGTTCCCTCGGCTGTGTTCATCCCCTGTGCTGTGAGGAAGAGAACAGATTGAGGGTGGGGAGCAGAGATGTCATGGCAGGACTAGAGATGGGGCTGGGGGCTCTCAACGAGAGCCAAGGCGGGTGAATCATGATGTCAGGAGATCGAGACCATCCTGGTTAACATGGTGAAACCCCATCTTTACTAAAAATACAAAAAATTAGCTGGACGTGGTGGTGGGCACCTGTAGTCCCAGTCACTCGGGAGGCTGAGGCAAGAAAATGGCGTGAACCTGGGAGGTGGAGTTTGCAGTGAGCCGAGATAGCGCCACTGCACTCCAGCCTGGGCGACAGAGCAGGACTCCATCTCAAAAAAAAAAAAAAAAGAAAGAAAGAAAAAAATAGAAAAGAATCAGGCTGGGCTTCATCCCACAAATGGGTATATACCCAAAGGATTATAAATCACGCTGCCGTAAAGACACATGCACATGTATGTTTATTGCGGTGCTATTCACAATAGCTAGACTTGGAAACAACCCAAATGTCCGCCAGTAACAGACTCTGGATTAAGAAAATGTGGCACATATACACCATGGAATACTATGCCGCCATAAAAAGCTATGAGTTCATGTCCTTTGTAGGGACATGGATGAAGCTGGAAACCATCATTCCGAGCCATCTATTGCAAGGACAGAAAACCAAACACCACATGTTCTCACTCATAGGTGGGAACTGAACAATGAGAACAATGAGCTGAGAACACTTGGACGCAGGGTAGAGAACATCACACACCAGGGCCTGTTGTGGGGTGGGATGTGGGGAGGGATAGCATTAGGAGATATACCTAATGTAAATGACGAGTTAACGGGTGCAGCACACCAACACGGCATATGTATACATACGTAACAAACCTGCACATTGTGCACATGTACCCTAGAACTTAAAGTATAATAAAAATAAATAAATAAATAAATAAATAATAAATTAAATAAATAAATAAAAACAGTAAGTTTTATTAAATTAAATAAAAAATAAAATTAATTAATTAAATAAATAAATAAATAATAAATAAATAAAAAATAAAAAAAGAATAAGGCTGGGCTTCAGCAACTCTGAGACCCTGCCTTGCCTTGCTACAGTGGTGATGTATGGTTCTACATTCACTCAACTGGCAACTATTTACTGAGCATCTACTGTATGTTTGACACTATCCTATGAGCTAGAGCACACCCGAGAGCAAAACAGGCAAAACCTGTGATGACACAGAGCTCCCACTACAGATCACAAGCAGATAAACAGCTGTATAGAGAGAATATAATGATGTCAGGTAGTCAAAGTGCATTAAGGTAAATACAATGGAGGAAGGAAAAAAACAGGGGTGGGACAGCGGGTGCCATTTCAGATCGCAATCAGGGAAGGCCTTCTGGAGGCAGTGGCATTTGAGGTTTTGGAGGCAAAGACCTTCAGAAAACAAGCACAAAGAGCACATGAGCCTTGTAAATCTCCGAAGAAAGGAATTCCAGGCAGAAGAAAAAACAAGTGCAAAGGCCCTGGGGCCCAGTAAAAGAAAGTGTGAGTCAGGAGGTGCAGCTAGAGAGAGCCCTAGGGCCCTGGTAAGAACTTCGGCTGTCATCGTAAGGAACATGGGAACCCCTGCAGGGTTTTGTGCAGAGGCATTGCATGATTCAATGCACATGTTAAGTGATCACTCTCAGTACTGTGCGACTCAGCCTCAGGACAAAAGGGGCAGGGATTTGAAAGTAAGCGTTAGGATCATAATCAAGGTGAGAGACAGAGAGCTTTGACCAGGTAAGGAGCCAGAGAAAGGGTGCGAAGTAGTGGATTCTGAAGGTGGAGCCAAAAGAGTTATGAGAAAATACAGAGTCCAGGCTGCCCACAGGGCCTTCTCCTGAGCCCCCGGAAGGATGGGGCAGCAGCAGCTGAGTGGAGGTGTGGTGGGAGGAGCAGTGGGAGTCAAGGATTCAGCTTGTTCCTCCTTCCGGCACCTTTAGACAGCCAGGGGTGGGGAGAAGAGAGTAAGTGATGCCTGTGGATTTCAAAGGTGAGATGGGCTGGAAATGGGGGCTCTGGGCTGCTCCCTGGGATCACTGGGAATTAGTAGGGAGGGAGAGGGAGACAAGAGAGGCCTGTGGACAGGGAGGAGGAGGGACCAGGAAGGGGACTGGGAAGGAAGCATGTCGCACAGGCTGAGCAGCCATTGGCTGCTGCTGGGAGGTCCTGTGAGGTTGGGTGGAGAGCAGAGGCAGGTCATTGGTGACTGCGATGAGACCAGCTGAGTGGCATGTTCAGGAAGAAACTTGACTGACATGGGTGGAGGAGACACACGGAGGAGAGGAAGTGGAGAGAGATCATGAAGCAGCTTTATTATAATGGGGAGCAGAGACACAGGCTGTGGCTGAAAGGGATGAAGATGATATAGCCAAGACTGACCTGGGATTCCTTGGTCATGGGTAGACCAGAACCCATCCTCCATCTCCCTAGGCCTCTTCATCAGTGAGGAGAATCCCTCCCACAGCCCTTCCAGCACTCACTCGAGATTGGGGTGCTGGGATGGTAACACTTAGAAAAGGTTCATAGTAGTTGCACCTTGAAGGAGACCTGACTCCTGTCCCCATGGAGACCTGATGGGGAAGACTCAATCCTTGCTTCCCGCACTTGCCAGATTTCAAGCGGAGCATGGGGTGAGAGGACGCCAACGCTCCTCCAGGAAGGGGTCAGATGCTCCCACACCCCACCATCTGCAGCCCTCATTTCTTCACCCACAACATGCCCTGAACTCCCTCTGTGACTCTGCCCCTTCCCTCCTTTCCATGAGAAGTCAGATGTGTCAACCTTCAAGAGCTGGGCTGCCTCCTAAGTGTCATGACAGAGAAATTCAATGTGCTGGAGAAACATAGGTGAAGAAGAGATGAGTCTTTCAGTGGAGGTAACTGGGGGCTGGGTCTTGCAGGATGATGAGCAGTTCCTCAAGTACTTAGCATTCCAGGCAGAGGAGTAGCACATGCAAAACCTCAGAGGCAAGTGGATGAGTGTGGCTGGGGAGTGAGAGGGTAGGTAGTGTCCAATTATGATGAGGTTTGTATGCTACAATGAGGAATCTAGCTAAGGTCTCCTGAGGGTTGACATGACCAGAGCTGGGTCCTAGCAGCCTTATGTTGGGGGTCAAAGTGCAGTGAGGAGAGTCTCATTTCTTACCTGAAGAATCCCCAGATGCCCAGACGGTACTGAATGGTCACCACCACCACGTTTTCATGGGCAGCAAGGGCCAGCCCATCATAGGTTGATGCCGCACCCATCCTCAGCCCCCCTCCGTGGATCCACACCATCACCTGGGCAGGGGGTAAGCAACATACCAGTTACAGAGCGCAGAGCCAGGGAGCACTCAGGTGTCTTGTTTGGTGACCTACCTGTTGGTCACAACTGAAGGAGGATGTTATCCAAAGTTCACCAGTGCCCAGCAAGGTTGCAAAAGCCAGTCTCTCTCCTCCAAAATTCTCCCAACCCGGGCCCGAGCCACCACCCCACTGCACATACCCTGGCTGCCCCTTTCTTTCTACCCAGCCTCCAATGCCTCCTCCTCCCAAGGCTCTTCATGCTGAGAACATCATCATGGGTATAGCAAAGGCTAAGGATGTCGTGTTCTCCCCCTCACTCCCATCACCCTCAAGCCTGGACTGTTCATGCACTCAGCGTATCCATGGGGCAGCCCTCGTATCTCAGCTTCATCTCAGTTTACTCTCTCATAGTGAAGTAAACTTCTCTGTGCATGAATGACTGTCTCAAGAAGCACACATACCTGTGATGGTGTCTCTTCCTTAAATGCCTCCTCTATGACTCTGCATCTCCAAATCCTATCCATCCTGCACAGCGCAGCCTAAAACCCACCCGCTTCAGGATGCCTTCAATCAATGGACTAATGCTGTCTGAGAACTTCCTATGTGCCAGGAACTCTGCTAATACCCGAGGATGAGAGTAGGTACAATTCCTAATGGAAGGTTCTTGCATTTTAAAAGTCCACATAGTGGGGAAGTAGTGAGAGTGACTAAAATAATAATATTGTAATAATATTATTCATGAATATAAAAGAACTCATAATATAAACTATGTACTAAGTGCTGTTCTAAGCACGTGTAGTTCTAGAACCTGTGGCCATTCCTGGAGGTTCTCCTGCCTCCAGGTTCCCAGAGCCCCTGTTTCTCCCACACATCTAATCCCTGCCTGCCTCCTGAGGAGGGACTCAGTGTGCATTCATCTTTGTGTGAAGGCTGAGCCCACAGGCTGGTCTGCAATAACATGCTGAAGAGAGGATATGTCTCTCTACAGCCCAGATGGCAAGATATTTGAAGGCAGGGGCTGCGTGGAGTGGGTTCATGTTCCTCCTTTTGCTGAAGCCCCAGGTCTAACTGTGTATATGGGGCACTGAGTACAAAATAGAAGAATGAATGAATGAATGAATGAATGAGTAAAACTTTCTCCCACTTCCTGTGTCTTACAAAGCACATGTAGGGCCAACTTCTAGTCACACGTTCACAGACCTGCTCCCCCACTCCTGGGCACCATGCCACAGTGCCCCTGGGAGACTGGCTGGATGTGACACTCCTTCCTCTTCCACCCTGGGGTGGCCTTCTTTGCCAGGAGACCCTCCCTACCCTGCAGCTGGCAGCCTGCCCCATCTCCAGCCCTTCATTTATTTGGGAAATGCTGACACATTGGGACATTGGGTCATCAGCCTTTATCAAGACAATTACGGAGGGAAATTACGTACAAAAAAATCCCAGATATTTGGCCAAAGGCAAAAGAAAGAGCTTCTGGGATTGTCCCAGGCTCCGCCCCCAACATCTGTACCCAGACAGTGAAAGTTACACCAGATGAACGTTGGTGTACTGGAGAAAGGCCACATAAAATCTCAATGCCCTACTCTGTGTCAAAAGCACTGGTTTGAAGATCAGAAGACTTGAGCCAAAATTACCCTACTGCGTGACCTCCCCTTCCCTGTCTGGGCCTCAGTTTCTCTATCTGAAAAGAAAGAGTTGAGGTGTTGGCTTTTCTCTAAGTTCCTTCCACCTCTAACATTATTGAAAATCATGTCTTAACCACTCTGGGTGTCAGCTTTTTAATCTAATAACTATAAGTAATCATTTACATCCTTCTATTAGCATGAGGGAACTTGGAACAATTAAGATGTTCATAAAGATACACAGCAAACTCCCCCAGAGTTCCTGTGTCACGAGGGGAAACTGAGGTGTGGAAAACCTGTGTTACCTGTGGAGGCCCTGAGGTCCTGGCCTGTGCAGCCCCCTCCCCAAGCTGCCTTCATCCCCTTCCGATCTACACTAGAAGATCCGGGGTACTGGAACTGACAGGCCTTGACCAGGGGATCCCACAGCTTACCGGAAGCCTGTTTTTCTTGGTCAAGTCAGCAGGAGTGTAAATATTGAGGTAAAGACAGTCTTCGGAAACCTTGAGAGAAATGTTCTCCTTTCTGTTAGTCAATAGGTCTGAGAGAAACTTCCCCCTCTTGGGATCCTGGGAACACCTGGGGAGGGGGAGAAAAGAACCCCTGAAGTTCAGCTGGATCTAAGCCAGGTGTCTTCTTTGGCAGCACCTTGGACTGGGAGGTTTAAGCCTGAAAATGGACTTGATATTTACAGACTTACCACATTGTAGTGGGTAGGCGGCTATCAGGGGCTTCAGGTGGGGGCGCTGGGACTCACTAAGGTCTCCTAAGACCAAGCAGAGTGAGAAGGGCTTCACACCTCTTTCCTTCCCGGAGCCTTTGGGACTCCCAGCATCAAGGAGGGGAGACAACAAATACACTGATCCTCCCTGGGAGGTGACATTTCCCTGAGTAGCTCAGGGGTGAAATCTTTGTGGGACAACATCAGGAGAACTGTGCTCTAGTCCTCTCTCTGCCACTTATTTGCAGGGTGACTTTGGGTGAATTCCTTTCTCATTCTGGGTCCCAAATCTACCAGGTCTAAGTGAGAGCAGTGATTTCTACATGGTTCTTGCAGCCCTGACACGCCAAGATTCTATCATCTGGCTCTTCCAGGAAAGTGCTGTTGCGTTGCCCTGATAAACGATCTCAAGGATACAACATAGATGAACATTGGTAATAGTTATTGAGTCCTCCCAGTGTTCCAGGCACTCTTTTAAGTACCCTTTGTATATTAACTCATTTAAGCCTCAGATCAGTCCCATTACATAGGTTCTATTATCTCCATTTTACAAATGAGAAAACTGAAACCCAGAGAGGTTAGAGAACCTGACCAATGTCATATAGCCAGGAAGATTCATGCCATGTGGTTCTTACACACAAGAATAGTATAAGCCACAGTCCCAGATCTCAAAGTACCAGAAGGCAGGCGTCACCGCCCCCAGTAGATACATGAGGAAACTGAGGCACTCAGGCTCTGGGATGACACAGCTGTCAAGTGACAGAATCAGAGCCAGCAAAGATGACTTCTTGATTTCCATCCTGGGAGATTTTCCTACAGAACACCAAGTACAAGCGGCATAACAATAATAATAATAATCAAAAGACATTCCAATGGGAAGAAAGGGAAAAAGAACTCAACTTCACTGGTCATCAGATAAATGCAAATTAAACAGGAAAATAATATTGCTGTTATTGTTATTATTATGTTGCCTATCCAATAGCCAAAATCATTTTTTAATGATCCCAAGCATTGCCAAGGGTGCACCAAATGGAGATTTTCATACATCAATGAAAGGAGTGTAGTTGGAATATTTTGGGAGGGAAATCAAACAAGAGATATATACTCTTTGACTCAGAAATGTCATTTCTGGGAAGTTATCCTAAAATATTCATAAATGTGCATAAAGGTTTCACATTCATGATGTTATGTTATTAAAAACATCACATGTAACTTAATGAACCCAAATACAAGCTTGGGGAAATTAGTTATGGTTCAATACCCAATGTAATGCAGCTGTTAACATCAGGCTGTGCTATTTCATGGGATGGAATGATGCTCATCACATACTTATAAATGAGCAAAGCAGGCATCCAAATTATCTCAATGTAGCATTCCATTTTAAAGGGAGAAAGTATAGCAACAGACAAAAAACTGAAATACAGACAACATATTAGATCATAATACTTTACCATCTAAAATATTGACAGTTGTTCTCTCTGAGTGGTGGGATATTGTATGTGATTTTAATATTCTTACTTTTCCTTCTCTGAATTTCCTAAATTTTCTGTAATAAGTATATATTACATTTGCAGTCACAAAACAAAAACAGAAAATATTAAAAAAAAAAAAAAAAAAGCAAAGTAAAGAAGGTAGCCAGAGACGGACTGCTGGAAAACCTCCGAATGCCTGGCTGCCGAGATGAGTGGGGTCTGCTCTGATGCCTGTAGGGTCCTTGGTACCCTGGGGAGTGGTGGTGAGGCCAATTAGAACCTTTGGGCTTTTCTTCCCAGCTTGGCCAGGGTGAATGGACACACCTGCCATCGTTCTCCTCAGGAATACGGAACTGGACACACTTGAGAGTTGAGCACTTACCGAGCGGACACCTCAGTACACTTGCCACCTACACACTTCCTGGCCCTCCCCTCTACCCAACTATGTCAGAATTCAAGACAGAGGAATTCATGAGATCCTTCTTTCTGATCTCCCTCACCTGCTTAACTGCTTCTTTGTTTCCAAGGCATTTATCCCATTCTAACATATCACATAATTCATGGAGTAATTTGCATGTTGTTCTTACCTGTCTCCCCCTGCTAGAATGCACACTCCATGAACCTAGGGATCTTGGCTTTGTGCACTAATGGATCCCAAGAACCCAGAAACATGTCTGGCACACAGTAGGTAGTCAATAAACATGTGTTAAATAATGGACTCCAGAATGCTGTGAGACTTCTGGAATGTTCTTAAGGGTCTTCAATGATCTTAAGGATTCCAGAGCAAAGGATCAGCCCACTGGGGAACTGCCTTGACTCCTTCCTGCATCACTTTGAGGCAAACATCCCCCACAGACACACCCACAGCCACCCCTGGCTTACATAGGAGGGTAAGAGGTGACATTCCTCACGAAGCTCCATGGCTCTGCAGGCTGCGGTGGAGTAAACCTCAGGGGTCCAAGAGGGGGCTTGGCAAAAGGGATTCCCAGGAAAACGGCCACAGGCTGTGCAAATCCTTCTAAGCTGACGAACTTCCCCAGCACTTTGCCATGCAAGGTGTCCACCACAGGTGGTGAGGATGGGTGCCCTGCTGGACGTGGAGAACAAATCAGGATGCATCAGAGGCAAAAGGCTGGACCTGGATTCCAGTTGGGGTTTGCCACTTTCTAAGTGCATGACCTTGAATAAGTCACCTAAACCCTCTAAGCCTCAGTTTCTTTTGATGTACAATAGGGATGAGGATCACTGTCCTTACTAACTCATTGAGGTGGTTTAAAGCGTAAATTAGATTTGGAGGCATAAAAACATTCAGCCAAAAATAAATGCAAGAAGGAGAACTACTAGGAAAGAACAAGACATTTATCTTCCCCCTTAGAAGCCTCTGGAAACATTTATCCATTAGAATCCTGGCACTGAGCCACATGCTGGATGAGAGGATGAACAAGAGGTGCCCCGAATTCTCAGACGCACTGACCCTTGTAGGGAAGGGTCACATATACACCTGGGCCTATAGACGGGAAAGAAGCGACTGTGTCCTGGGAGAGGTACCCATAAGGCAGTCTAGGAATTAGAAGAGGGGGCAAGACCTTCTGATTGCGGGCATCATGGAGAAGCTGGGACTTGCAGTAGGGGAGAATTGAATAAGGGGAGATGAGACGCAGGGAGTGGTACCCAGCAGAGAGAAGGGAATGTGCTGAGGCTCAGAGCAGCAGAATGCAGAGCTTGCCTGGAGAAAGAGGCATGGCCCACATGCACCAGGTGGTGTCTGAAGGGAGTGGAATACATTCCTGGAATGAGACAGCGCATGTCAGGGAGGGCCTAGAATGCCAGGCTAAGGGCTTGAGTTTTCTTTAGTGGACAAATAAGCAGCAGGGACCTTTCCAGATAAGGGAAATGATCAGGTCGAAGAACATTTTTCTGGTGGCCCTGGGCACATCTGATCCATTCTTGCAGCACAGACAACGCTTCCTCATTGAGCTGAAATTCATTTCCCAGCCTCCACATCAGCCCTGATTCTACCTGTCATGGGACCGCACTGGCCTGATCTGATCTGTGGCCTGTGGCCTTTCAGACACTTGAATACGCAGGCCAACCCCTCAGGTCCTGTCTGACTCCAGTGACCTCAATTTGTCTAAGCTTCCCTCCTACGAAACGATTTCCAAACTCTTGTCCTCCCAGTTGCTCTGCTTTGGATATAGGCAAGAAGGCAATATCTCCGTCAAAGTGGGGCCAGAGCAGAACAGAACAATTCAGATTTGATCTTACAGGGGAATATCCAATCGCAATGGAAACTCCCTATGCAAAGCCCAGATACACAACAGCATCCATGTCTCGTTATCAGCCAGCCCCACACTAAGAATATTTAACTTGTTTTCTTCTGTTGTTGTTGCTAATTACAAATAATATTGAGATAATTTCCTCGGAAGCATGTTTATAAACATAGCAATGGGTGGTAGCATTACATGTGGCCTGTTTTCTTGGTGATTTCCATGTTTTCTGCACTGTATGGGATTTCTAGTCTTCACCTGAAATCCTTCCCACCCCCATATTAATTATTTTAAAATTTTAAATAAAAAAGAAAATATTTATGAAGAAATATGATGATGTCTAAAAGGTACTTTGAAAGACTTGGAGACTGGGCACAGGGGCTCACATCTGTAATCCCAGCACTTTGGGAGGCCGAGAAGGGCAGATCACTTGAGGTCAGGAGTTTGAAACCAGCCTGGCCAACATGGCAAAACCCCGTCTCTACTAAAAATACAAAAATTAGCTGGGCATGATGGCGTGCGCCTGTAATCTTTGTTACTTGGGAAGCTGAGGCAGCAGTCCAGGAGGCAGGGATTGGAGTGAGCCAAGATTGCACCACTGCACTCCAGCTTGGGTGACCGAGTGAGACTCCATCTAAAAAAGAAAAGAAAAGAAAGAAAAACTTGGTCCCTGACCAGTTTTGGGGGACATGGAAGACGAAGACCAAAGAGCTGGCTTGTGATGCTGGATCCTTGTTTACATAGGCTCAGTGGAGATGTCAGTGGGTTATCCTGGCAAGATGGTGCCAGGATGTGGGCACTTCAAGACTGGAAGGAAGCCTGGTGAGAGAGCAGGGTAGAATTTTCTCCTAGATGGTGAGGGTACACACCATGGATGTGTATGGCTTCATCGAAGATGCCAGTGTGAGAGGGAAGGGAAGAAAACAAAGATCAAACACAGGGACCACTACAGCCAAGACCAAAGATCCATCAGAGTGGGAAGAAGAGAACATCCCAGCATCCTGGAAGTCCAGGGAGAAGAGGACAAGGTGCGAGCTAAGATTGCTGAGGGCTTCAGGGAAGTGGAGGAGGGTCAAGGCAGAGAAACCACTGGGCTGGTCTTTCTCAGCTCAGGGATTCACTTCAACAGGATGAGGTGGATGGCAGCCAGATTGCCAAGCATGAAAAAGTGGGTGAATGGGGGAAAGCAGAAAGAAGAATGGGAACAAGAGCAGTTGTCGCTGATGTTATATGAAGCATGAACATGGTGGGCACCTACTATGTGTCAGGCATGCATTCCATTTTGTTTAATCTTCAAAAAAGCCTTGCTGGGTAGGCATCAACACGCCCAATTTACAGAGAAGGAAATTAAGGAAGTGGAGGCAGCCTGTATGGTCTTCCTAAGGAAGGAAGTGGATGGTATTGCCAGGAGTAACCAGAAGTAAAGGAACATTCAGCTCCAAGTAGGGTTCCTCTCTTCCTCTGCCCTTCCCCACAATTCCAGAACTCTCACAGTGTCAGGCTGTCAGAAGGAAGACAGGATGCAGATGGGGCCTGGGCTGTCAGGATTCAGGATCCAGAGACAGACCCAGACATGATTTGTACTACATTTCCCTATGTGAGTCTCAGTTTCTCTGTCTATCAAGTGGCACAGGGATATTTTGAGGCCCCTTGCTGCACCCCCTCTAAGTACCACGTGTTTTGCTTTCTGTATTCTGATGCTCTGGCATCTGAGGCTTTGCTGACGTTGGAGAAACTGTCCCTCCCAGGGTCCAGCCAACCCGGATCCCACACCCCAACCACCTCTTTGATCCGGTTGCCATGCCCTGGCCACTACCCACTTGCCCTAATTTTGCCAGAACTAGGTACCAGACAACTAGGAACAGCCCCTGTGCCCCAGAGACCCCTGAATTATCCCAACTCGCCAGTCCTCAGCCTGGGGATGGCCAACTGAGCTGCCTAAATTTCTCGTGTGTGCAGCGTGAGGTGGTCCGGCCACCGGCCTCCTTGGGGCAAGCAGTGTAGGGCGGTCTCAGGGTGTTCACCGTCTGTGCGTCTCCGCCCGGGCCAGGCTGACTGGGCTTAGCTGCTCCAAGTCCAAGTCCAAGTCCAAGCCCGGAGGGCACGCACCACCGCGGAGCCGGACCTGTTGTGTCTGCCTTTTTACTCATCTGCGTCCACCTCAGCCCAGAGCAAGGATTTCAAAAAGTGCCCGGCATCTTTATGTTTCAGAAGGACTCACCCCAAACCGTGGAAGCAGCGAGAGTGCCCAGGACAAGAGCGCGGAGCCACATCCTGGAAGGACCACTGGTCTCGGGGCCTGCAAGGTCTTCTTGCAGCTGATCGGGACTGCGCTGTCCACCCAGGAGCTTAGCCCCGCCCTGAGCTACCGCCCTGCTCTAATTGTGAAATTTCAGAAAAGCCTTCCCTATCTCCAGAACTCCCTGGGCGACGCCTACCTACAGTCCCAACTCGCCAGTTCTCAGCCTGCCTGTCCTGCCTTTCCTCTTCTATCCTTGGAAGCCGCAACAAAAACACCTTGGCCTGTTTCATCAAAGCAGTCTGGTCTACACTCTCAAATTACAGAGAGCTAATAAATTCTACCAACTACTTGTTGTATAAGGGTTTCTTCCTTGCAGGACTCTAACTTCAGTACACTATGAAGGCCCCGAAAGTCCCGCACCAGCAGGCGGATGCTTTCAGGCAAAGGGATACTTTAGTCTGAGATCCTCAGAAAAACTTTAAAAATTTTAGAGCCACTCACAGTCCCACAGCTCAGCTGGGTAACTTCACACACATCTCAGCTCCCAGGGCTTGTGTTTCATAGCATTCCAGGTTCTCAAGATTGGAAGCGATCTTAAATTTTAACCAGTCTCCTTTCTAATGCCTGAATTAGCTTCACAATATCCTGCCGACTGGCCTAGCCTTCTGTCACACAGCTCCAATGTCAGTTAAATCACTATCTTCCAAAGCAGGAATTTTTGGACAGAATGTAAAAACGATTCCATCTCTCAATAGCCCCTGGCTTTAATCATTCATCCATTCATGTACCCATCCATTCTGTGAACACTTACCAAAATGCCTGGCACCTGGCCATGTATAATGGATACAAAAGCCAATTCAAGACATGGTTCAGTGTCTGAAGGGACCTCCATTGGTAGACAAGACAGATGGGGGTGGAGAAGCAGCAGGGGTGATGTCAAGGCAATGTGAAATCACCAAATCAGGGTGATACTGAGTGCTCTGGGCACACCTGGAAAGCTGTCATTTACAAGATGCTGGGGACACAAGGAAGTCACTTAAAGTCTCTTTCAGGAAATACAATGTATTCACTCAAAATAGTGATGTGCACAGCTGTTTGCTAACAATGAAGACAGGATGCGTTGTGAAAGGAGAAAATAACAGGTTGCAAACTGTTGTGTGGTGTAGGCAGCTCCTCAGAAAGTTCTACATAGAGTCTCCATATGACCCAGCAATTCCCCTCCTAGGTGGCTACCCAAGAGAACTGAAAACATGTCCATAAAAAAACTTGTACACAAAGAGCAGTGTCATTCATACTAAGCAAAAAGTAGAAAAAAACCCAAATGTCCATGACCTGATGAATGTGGAAATGAAGTGTGGTCTATGCGTGCAGAGGCATATCATCCAGCCATAAGAAGAACATGCTACAATGTGGATGAAGCTGGAAAACATTTTAAAGGAAAGAAGCCAGCCACGAAAGGTCACACGTCATATGATGCTTTTTATATGTAATTTAGATTACGTATTAATTTACTATTTAATAGGCATATTAGGCAGAATAGGCAAATCCATGGAGACAGAAAGGGGTTACCAGGGCCTTTGGAAGGGGAAAGAGGAATGACTGCTAATGGGCATGAGTTTTATCTTGGGGGTAGTAAAAATGTTCTGGGATTAAATAGTGATGATGTTAGCACACCTCTGGGAATATACTAAAAACCACTAGCGTGTACACTTTAAAAAGGTGAACTTTATGGTTTGTGACTTATATTTCATTAAAATAATGAAATATTTTTGGAATATCTAGATAAGTATAATATCCCATTTTAGTAGTGACATATGTATTTGTCTGCATAGGAAAATACTGGAAGGCTATATACCTAATTAGAATTACAACAGCCATTTTCTGGCTGTAACTTTGTCAGTGTTTTTACTTATTTGCATTTTCCACTTTTATTTCTTCATATATTCATTGACAAATATTTGCTGAGAGCTTACTGTGTGGCAAACACTATGCCAAGAGTTTTGTATGCAGGATCTCAGTTCTCAAAATAAACCCGTGAGATTAATGCTGTCTCACGATCTTAAATTGATTTCTGTTGTTTAAGCCACCCAGTCTGTGATATTTTGTTCTGGCAGCCTAAGCAGACTAATACATAGGCTCAACCAAGTCCGTTCTTTATTCCCAGAAGAAATTAAGGCCCAGAGATGGGGAGGGATTGCCTAAGGTTACACAGCAACTCAATGGCAAAGTCAGAACCAGAACTTGAGGCTTCTGCCTTCCAGCACAGTGTGGCTGGCAGCCATTTCTCTTGCTTTAATACATCAGGAAGATGTTCTAATTGGCAGCCTTATCTAAGGTAAAACACCATGACTTTGTACACAATTGGCTTGTCAGTTCATTGACCCAGGCTGAGCATGGTCAGGCTAAAGGGTTAGAAATGGCTAGGGGAGGCTGGGCATGGTGCCTGCCCCTCTGTAATCCTAGCAGTTTTAAGGGGCCAGTGTGAGAGGATTGCTTGAGACAGGAGTTCAAGACCAACCTGGGAAACATAGCAAGACCCCATCTGTACTAAAATAATAATAATAACAACAACAATAATAATAACAATAATAATAAGAAGAAGAAGAAGGAAGAAAGAAGGAAAGAAGGAAAGAAAGAAAGAAAGAAAAGAAAAGAGAGAAAGAGAGAAAGAAAGAGAGAAAGAGGGAAAGAAAGAAAGAAAGAAAGAAGGGGGTGGAGCAAGATGGCCGAATAGGAACAGCTCCAGTCTCCAACTCCCAGCGCAAGCGACATAGAAGACTGGTGATTTCTGCATTTTCAACTGAGGTACTGGGGTCATCTCACTAGGGAGTGCCGGACAATCGGTGCTGGTCAGCTGCTGCAGCCCAACCATCAAGAGTTGAAGCAGGGCGAGGCATCACCTCACCTGGGAAGCGCAAGGCAGAAGGGAATCCCTTTTCCTAGCCAGGGGGACTGAGACATACAACACTTGGAAAATCGGGTAACTCCCACCCCAATACTACGCTTTAAGCAAATGGGCACACCAGGAGATTATACCCACGCCTGGCTGGGAGGGTCCCACAGCCACGGAACCTCCCTCATTGCTAGCACAGCAGTCTGTGATCTAACCGCAAGGCAGCAGTGAGGCTGGGGGAGGGGCACCCGCCATTGCTGAGGCTTAAGTAGGTAAACAAAGCCGCTGGGAAGCTTGAACTGGGTGGAGCTCACAGCAGCTCAAGGAAACCTGCCTGTCTCTGTAGACTCCACCTCTGGGGACAGGGCACAGCTAAACAACAACAACAAAAAAAGCAGCAGAAACCTGTGCAGACGCAAACGACTCTGTCTGACAGCTTTGAAGAGAGCAGTGGATCTCCCAACACGGAGGTTGAGATCTGAGAACCGACAGACTGCCTGCTCAAGTGGGTCCCTGACCCCTGAGTAGCCTAACTGGGAGACATCCCCTACTAGGGGCAGTCTGACACCCCACACCTCACTGGGTGGAGTACACCCCTGAGAGGAAGCTTCCAAAGTAAGAATCAGACAGGTACACTCACTGTTCAGCAATATTCTATCTTCTGCAACCTCTGCTGCTGATATCCAGGCAAACAGGGTCTGGAGTGGACCTCAAGCAATCTCCAACAGACCTACAGCTGAGGGTCCTGACTATTAGAAGGAAAACTATCAAACAGGAAGAACACCTATACGAAAACCCCATCAGTACGCCACCATCATCAAAGACCAGAGGCAGATAAAACCACAAAGATGGGGAAAAAGCAGGGCAGAAAAGCTGGAAATTCAAAAAATAAGAGCGCATCTCCCCCTGCAAAGGAGCGCAGCTCATCGCCAGCAACGGATCAAAGCTGGTCAGAGAATGACTTTGACGAGATGAGAGAAGAAGGCTCCAGTCCATCAAACTTCTCAGAGCTAAAGGAGGAATGACGTACTCAGCTCTTGAAAAAAGAGTGGAAGAATTGATAGCTAGAATAATTAACGCAGAGAAGGTCATAAACGAGATGACAGAGATGAAAACCATGACACAAGAAATACGTGACAAATCCACAAGCTTCTTCAGTTGATACTCAACTGCTAGAAAGAGTATCACCGATTGAGGATCAAATGAATGAAATGAAGTGAGAAGAGAAACCAAAAGAAAAAAGAAGAAAAAGAAATAAACAAAGCCTGCAAGAAGTATGGGATTATGTAAAAAGACCAAATCTACGTCTGATTGGGGTGCCTGAAAGTGAGGGGGAAAATGGAACCAAGTTGGAAAACACTCTTCAGGATATCATCCAGGAGAACTTCCCCAACCTAGTAGGGCAGGCCAACATTCAAATTCAGGAAATACAGAGAACACCACAAAGATACTCCTCCAGAAGAACAACTCCAAGACACATAATTGCCAGATTCACCAAAGTTGAAATGAAGGAAAAAATCTTAAGGGCAGCCAGAAAGAAAGGTCGGGTTACCCACAAAGGGAAGCCCATCAGACTAACAGCAGACCTCTCAGCAGAAACTCTACAAGCCAGAAGAGAGAGGGGGCCAATATTCAACATTCTTAAAGAAAAGAATTTTAAACCCAGAATTTCATATCCAGCCAAACTAAGTTTCATAAGTGAAGGAGAAATAAAATCCTTTACAGATAAGCAAATGCTTAGAGATTTTGTCACCACCAGGCCTGCCTTACAAGAGACCCTGAAGGAAGCCCTAAACATGGAAAGGAACAACTGGTACCAGCCATTGCAAAAACATGCCAAAATGTAAAGACCATCGAGGCTAGGAAGAAACTGCATCAACTAACGAGCAAAATAACCAGTTAATATCATAATGACAGGATCAAGTTCACACATAACAATATTAACCTTAAATGTCAATGGACTAAATGCTCCAATTAAAAGACACAGACTGGCAAACTGGATAAAGAGTCAAGACCCATCAGTCTGCTGTATTCAGGAGACCCATCTCACATGCAGAGACATACATAGGCTCAAAATAAAGGGATGGAGGAAGATCTACAAAACAAATGGAGAACAAAAAAAAGCAGGGGTTGCAATCCTAGTCTCTGATAAAATAGACTTTAAACCATCAAAGATCAAAAGAGACAAAGAAGGCCATTACATAATGGTAAAGGGATCAATTCATCAGGAAGAGCTAACTATCCTAAATATATATGCACCCAATACAGGAGCACCCAAATTCATAAAGCAAGTCCTTAGAGACTTACAAAGAGACTTAGACTCCCATACAATAATATTGGGAGACTTCAACACTCCACTGTCAACATTAGACAGATCAACGAGACAGAAAGTTAACAAGGATATCCAGGAATTGAACTCATCTCTGCACCAAGTGGACTTAATAGACATCTATAGAACTCTCCACCCCAAATCAACAGAATATACATTCTTCTCAGCACCACATCGCACTTATTTCAAAATTGACCACATAATTGGAAGTAAAGCACTCCTTAGCAAATGTAAAAGAACAGAAATTATAACAAACTGTCTCTCAGACTACAGTGCAATCAAACTAGAACTCAGGACTAAGAAACTCAATCAAAACCGCTCAACTACATGGAAACTGAACAACCTGCTCCTGAATGACTACTGGGTACATAACGAAATGAAGGCAGAAATAAAGATGTTCTTTGAAACCAATGAGAACAAAGATACAACATACCAGAATCTCTGGGACACATTTAAAGCAGTGTGTAGAGGGAAATTTATAGCACTAAATGCCACCAAGAGAAAGCTGGAAAGATCTAAAATTGACACTCTAACATCACAATTAAAAGAACTGGAGAAGTAAGAGCAAACACATTCAAAAGCTAGCAGAAGACAAGAAATAAGTAAGATCAGAGCAGAACTGAAGGAGATAGAGACACAAAAAACCCTCCAAAAAAATCAATGAATCCAGGAGTTGGTTTTTTGAAAAAATCAACAAAATTGACAGACCGCTAGCAAGACTAATAAAGAAGAAAAGAGAGAGGAATCAAATAGACACGATAAAAAATGATAAAGGGGATATCACCACCAACCCCACAGAAATACAAACTACCATCAGAGAATACTATAAACATCTCTACGCAAATCAACTAGAAAATCTAGAAGAAATGGATAATTTCCTGGACACTTACACTCTTCCAAGACTAAACCAGGAAGAAGTTGAATCCCTGAATAGACCAATAGCAGGCTCTGAAATTGAGGCAATAATTAATAGCCTACCCACCAAAAAAAGTCCAGGACCAGATGGATTCACAGCTGAATTCTACCAGAAGTACAAGGAGGAGCTGGTACCATTCCTTCTGAAACCATTCCAATCAATAGAAAAAGAGGGAATCCTCCCTAACTCATTTTATGAGGCCAACATCATCCTGATACCAAAGCCTGGCAGAGACACAACAAAAAAAGAAAATTTTAGACCAACATCCCTGATGAACATCGATGCAAAAATCCTCAATAAAATACTGGCAAACTGGATTCAGCAGCACATCAAAAAGCTTATCCACCATGATCAAGTGGGCTTCATCCCTGGGATGCAAGGCTGGCTCAACATTCGCAAATCAATAAACGTAATGCAGCATATAAACAGAACCAAAGACAAGAACCACATGATTATCTCAATAGATGCAGAAAAGCTTTTGACAAAATTCAACAGCCCTTCATGCTAAAAACGCTCAATAAATTCAGTATTGATGGAACGTACCTCAAAATAATAAGAGCGATTTATGACAAACCCACAGCCAATATCATACTGAATGGGCAAAAACTGGAAAAATTCCCTTTGAAAACTGGCACAAGACAGGGATGCCCTCTCTCACCACTCCTATTCAACATAGTGTTGGAAGTTCTGGCTAGGGCAATCAGGCAAGAGAAAGAAATAAAGGGTATCCAGTTAGGAAAAGAAGAAATCAAATTGTCCCTGTTTGCAGATGACATGATTGTATATTTAGAAAACCCCATTGTCTCAGCCCAAAATCTCCTTAAGCTGATAAGCAACTTCAGCAAAGTCTCAGGATACAAAATTAATGTGCAAAAATCACAAGCATTCTTATACGCCAGTAACAGACAAACAGAGAGCCAAATCATGAATGAACTTCCATTCACAATTGCTTCAAAGAGAATAAAATACCTAGGAATCCAACTTACAAGGGATGTGAAGGATCTCTTCAAGGGGAACTACAAACCACTGCTCAGTGAAATAAAAGAGGACACAAACAAATGGAAGAACATACCATGCTCATGGATAGGAAGAATCAATATCGTGAAAATGGCCATACTGTCCAAGGTTATTTATAGATTCAATGCCATCCCCATCAAGCTACCAATGAGTTTCTTCACAGAATTGGAGAAAACTGCTTTAAAGTTCATATGGAACCAAAAAAGTGCCTGCATTGCCAAGACAATCCTAAGTCAAAAGAACAAAGCTGGAGGCATCACGCTACCTGACTTCAAACTATACTACAAGGCTACAGTAACCAAAACAGCATGGTACTGGTACCAAAACAGAGATATAGACCAATGGAACAGAACAGAGTCCTCAGAAATAATACCACACATCTACAGCCATCTGATCTTTGACAAACCTGAGAGAAACAAGAAATGGGGAAAGGATTCCCTATTTAATAAATGGTGCTGGGAAAATTGGCTAGCCATAAGTAGAAAGCTGAAACTGGATCCTTTCCTTACTCCTTATACGAAAATTAATTCAAGATGGATTAGAGACTTAAATGTTAGACCTAATACTATAAAAACCCTAGAAGAAAACCTAGGTAGTACCATTCAGGACATAGGCATGGGCAAGGACTTCATGTCTAAAACACCAAAAGCAATGGCAACAAAAGCCAAAATTGACAAATGTGATCTAATTAAACTAAAGAGCTTCTGCACAGCAAAAGAAACTACCATCAGAGTAAACAGGCAACCTACAGAATGAGAGAAAACTTTTGCAATCTACTCATCTGACAAAGGGCTAATATTCAGAACCTACAAAGAACTCAGACAAATTTACAAGAAAAAAACAAACAACCCCATCAAAAAGTGGGCAAAGGATATGAACAGACATTTCTCAAAAGAAGACATTCATACAGCCAACAGACACATGAAAAAATGCTCATTATCACTTGCCATCAGAGAAATGCAAATCAAAACCACAATGAGATATCATCTCACACCAGTTAGAATGGCAATCATTAAAAAGTCAGGAAACAACAGGTGCTGGAAAGGATGTAGAGAAATAGGAATACTTTTACACTGTTGGTGGGATTGTAAACTAGTTCAACCATTATGGAAAACAGTATGGCAGTTCCTCAAGGATCTAGAACTAGATGTACCATATGACCCAGCCATCCCACTACTGGGTATATACCCAAAGGATTATAAATCATGCTGCTATAAAGACACATGCACATGTATGTTTATTGCGGCACTATTCACAATAGCAAAGACTTGGAATCAACCCAAATGTCCATCAGTGACAGACTGGATTAAGAAAATGTGGCACATATACACCATGGAATATTATGCAGCCATAAAAAAGGATGAGTTTGTGTCCTTTGTAGGGACATGGATGCAGCTGAAAACCATCATTCTTAGCAAACTATCACAAGAACAGAAAACCAAACACCGCATATTCTTACTCATTGGTGGGAACTGAACAATGAGATCACTTGGACTCGGGAAGGGGAACATCACACATCAGAGCCTATCATGGGGAGGGGAGGGGGGGGGATTGCATTGGGAGTTATACCTGATATAAATGACGAGTTGATGGGTGCTGACGAGTTGATGGGTGCAGCACACCAACATGGCACAAGTATACATATGTAACAAACCTGCACGTTATGCACATGTACCCTAGAACTTAAAGTATAATAAAAAAAAAAAAAAGAAAGAAGAGAGCCAGGTCCCTGGAGAACCATGTTCTATTTTCCCAATGTTACTTGGCAAGCCTGCCCTTGTCCAGGCCAGACCATGATTGACATCAGGAAAGACCGGGCAATCAGCAGCCATAAATCACACAACAGTCCCAGAGCTGCTGATGGGTTCTTGCCTAAGGCTATGGACTGTAGCTGAAATGAAGCTTCTGGAGACCCAAATTCAAAAACGGATGCTCATTAGCACTCATTCCAGCCACTTGCAGGCTGGTGAGGGTCATTCTGTGATGGGAATGAGGATGCTGTGACAGCATGAGAATCAGTCCCCATAGCTAATTGACTCTGCAAAGATTGACCTGAGTGTTAGGGTTCCTCCCTTGCTTTATCCAGGACAGAAACCTGGTTGATAAACAGCATGCTAATAAAAAGCATCCTGGCCAGGCGCGGTGGCTCACGCCTATAATCCCAGCACTGAGGGAGGCCAAGGAGGGCAGATCACAAGGTCAAGAGATCATCCTGACCATTGTGGCCACCATGGTGAAATCCTGACTCCACTAAAAACACAAAAATGACTTGGACATGGTGGCATGCACCTGCAGTCCCAGCTACTTGGGAGACTGAGGCAGGAGAATTGCTTGAACCCAGGAGATAGAGGTTGCAGTGAGCTGAGATTGCGCCACTGCACTCCAGCCTGGCGACAGGGTGAAACTCCGTCTAAAAAAAAAAAAAAAAAAAAAAAGAGAGAGAGAAAGAAAAAGCATCCCTATCTCTATCCACAGGCGAAAATCTGGGTGGTTCTCCTAAGTAGAAAACAAGGTTACTCCTACTCACTCAGCACAACACACAAGTGCATATGCGCACACACACACATACGCACGGGCGTACATGAGCACACACGTCCGTTAATCATCCTGCCTCATGCCCTAGCCAGCTGGCCTTTGCAACCAGGGAAACAGCCCTGGCTCTTGGCTTATGATTTTCACGACGCTTTGCTCACAAAATATAAAAGGTAAGAATGAATTCTCCTCCTCATCCACTGCTCAATCACATGCCCACTTGGAACACCAGCCAATTCTGCAAACAGAGAATTTTTTGGCCACTCCTAGGTTTTGCCTGCCTCTGGCAGCAGCCTCTGAAACTCATTTCTGGTTCATGATGACTCTGCAGATGTGATGGGTGAGGCTGGAGCCTACCAAGCCTTACAATAGATCTCTCTTTTGCATAATAAGTATAATTTCCCTACATTACTTTAACTGTAAGCAATACATCTCTTGTTTAAGTGGCGGTTGATTTGGGTCATTGCTTTTCCCTGGGGAATCCCTCTGGTTTCCCATGTGGAACTATATGACGTGGAAAGTAAAATTCTAGGAACTGGCCTTAACTTCTAAGCAGTTGGGCAGGACTTGGGAGAGTGGGCATATCTGGGGCTTTAAATGAACTCCCCCAAACCCCTCCACCTCCATCAGTTTACCCAGCAGATATGTGGAGAGCTCACATTAGAGCAGGCATTGGGCGCAGCAAGTCCATGTCCTGCTGGGCCCCTCACTCAGCTTTGTCTCTGAACCATGGGATTGATCAGGTGTAGATTTTGTGGCGGAGAACACTGATCTGAGAGACAGAAGTCTGAGAATCCACTGGATGACATTTGGGAATTCCTTGTGGAAAGACAGGGAGTGGTTCTGGGGGAGGGGCTCTCTCACGCACCCTTCACGGTGGCTCCGCACTCCATGAATCCAGGATTCTATGACATTCTCCACTGCAGCCTAGGCATATGCAGTGTTTCTGGAACCTCAATTATTTTCATACTAATATCATGGTTTTTCGCCTCATCAGTGTATCATCTGTACTTTCATGAGCAGTTTTCTTTAAAAGAAGTCACTCTTTTTACTTCAACATGCTCACTCAAAAAGGAGACTTTATACCGTTTCCATAAGTGCAAGACCTGTATAACCTGCCATAAATTAGAGGTATGCATGGAAAATGTGTGACTTCGTTTTTTAAATTAAAATGATGGTAAAAATAAAGCAGTGCATAAAGAAATGCCAGAAAAAACACTTCTAATTTATAAAAGTGTGTAACTGAAAAAAGTCACTCAATGGGAAAAGTGAACCATTGAAGGCCAGTTAGTCACTTGAAAGCAGGGCCAGCCTTGATCGCCATCATGATCACCAGGTAGGTGACAAAGCAAGGTTTACCTACCTTTGGCAAGGTCATTGTCACCAGGGTCATTTCCTTCTGCTTCACAGGACGTCTTCCTGTTAACATTCAGTTCAGTGGGCAGAAATTGTACTATGTTTACACCTTCCCAGGACCGTTATACTTAGGGGGTCAGACTCCCTGAGGTCAATCAGGTCCTAGGACTGACTGATCAGAGTATCTGGAGGAAATTTTGGCCTGGTGGTGGGTCTCAGAGGAGAGAGCTGTACTCCCATGGGCATAACTAGTCAGCCTCAATGGCTCAAACAACTGACGATTGGGCCATGTACATTCACCAGTCAATCACCCTGTGACTGCTGAGCAAGAATTATTAGTGAGAGTAGGGTAAACTATGGTAGCAAATAGGCCCAGAATTTCAATGGCTTATTTTTCATTTACGTGAAGAAGTAGAGTGTTGTTGTTCAGGTCAACAATGTGGTTGTCCTCCATATGGTCACTCAGTGATCCAAATTAGAGTATCAGCAAACTTTTTCTGTAAAGTGCCAGATAGTAAATATTTTAGGTTTTGCAGGCCATGTTCTCTCTTTGGCAACTGCTGTGATAGTAAAGGCACCCATGGATGATACCTATGCAAATGGGTATGACTGTGTTTCAATTGTTTCATTCTTCTGCATATGGCTGGCCAGTTATCCCAGCACCACTTACTGAATAGGGAGTCCTTTCCCCATTGCTTGTGTTTGTTGACCTTGTCGAAGATCAGATGGTTTTAGGTGTGTGGCTTTATTTGTGAGTTTTCTCTTCTGTTCCATTGGTCTGTGTGTCCATTTTTGTACCAGTATCATGCTATTTTGGTTACTGTATCCTTATAGTACAGTCTGAAGTTGGGTAATGTGATGCCTCTGGCTTTGTTGTTTTTGCTTAGGATTGCTATGATGATTCTGGCTCCCTTTTGGTTGCATATGAATTTTAGAATTGTTTTTTCTAACTCTGTGAAGAATCAGCACAGGTAGTTTGATGGGAATAACATTGAATCTGTAAATTGCTTTGGGCAGTATGGCCATTTTAATGATATTGATTTTTCCTATCCATGAGCATTGAATGTTTTTCCACTTATTTGTGTCATCTCCAATTTCTTTGAGCAGTGTTTTGTAGTTCTTCTTGTAGAGATCTTTGACTTCCTCAGTTAGCCGTATTCCTAGGTATTTCATTTATTTGTGGTTATTGTAAATGGGATTGTGTTCTTGATTTGACTCTCAGCCTGGATAATTGATGTACAGAAATGCTAGTAATTTTTGTACATTGACTTTGTATCCTGGAACCTTACTAAAATAATTTATCAGTTCTAGTAGCCTTTTCGGGGATTCTTTAGGGTTTTCTAAGTATAGAATTATATCATCAGTGAAGAGAGATAGTTTGGCTTCTTCTTTTCCTGTTTAGATGCCTTTTATTTCTTTTTCTTGCCTGATTGCTCTAGTTAGGACTTCCAGGGCTATGTTTAATAGGAGTGGTGAGAGTCAACATTTTTGTCTTGTTCCATATCTCAAGGGGAATGCTTCCAGATTTGCCCATTCAGTATGATGTTGGCTGTGGGTTTGTCATAGATGGCTCTTATCATTTTGAGGTGTGCTCCTTTAATGCTTAGTCTGTTGAGGGTTTTTAACATGAAAGGATGTCAGATTTATTATTGTCTATTGAGATGAACATATTGTTTTTGCTTTAAATTCTGTTTATGTGATGAAACACATTTATTGATTTGTACTTGTTGAACCAATTCTTGCATCTCAGGGATAAAGCCTACTTGATCATTGTATATGAACTTTTTGATGTGCTGCTGAATTTGGTTTGCTAGTATTTTGTTGAGGAATTTTGTGTTTATGTTCATCAGGGATATTGGTCAGAAGTTTTTTTTTCGTTGCGTCTATACCAGATTTTGGCATTAGGCTGACGCTGGCTTCATAGAATGAGTTAGAGAGGAGCCCCTCCTCTTGGATTTTCTTGGAATAGTTTCAGTAGAATTGGTCTCAGTTCTTCTTTGTACATGTGGTAGAATTTGACTGTGAATTCATCTGATCCAGGACTTTTTTTTGGTTGGTAGCGTTTTGTTGTTGTTGTTGTTACTGGTTCAATTTCAGAGTTTCATATTAGTCTCTTCAGGATTTCAATCTCTTCCTGATTCAATCTTAGGAGATTGAATATTGCCAGGAATTTATTTATTTTCTCTAGATTTTCTAATTTGTGCACATAGAGTTGTTCATAATATTATCTGAGGATCATTTGTATTTCTGTGGTATCAGGTGTAACATCATTTTTGTCATTTCTGGTTGTGCTTGTTTGGATCTTCTTTGATTTTGTTAATCTAGCTAGAGGTCTATTGATCTTGTTTGTTTTTACTAATAACCAACTTGTAGCTTTATTGATCATTTGTATGAATTTTTACAACTCAATGTCAACTTCTTCTCTAATTTTAGTTATGTTTTCTTTTGCTAGCTTTGGGGTTGGTTTGTTCTTTTTTTCTAGTTCCTTTAGGTGCAAACTTACATTGTTAATGTAATCTTTCTAACTTCTTGATGAAGACGTTTGGTGCTATAAACTTTCCTCTTAACACTGCTTTAGCTGCATCCCAGAGATGTTGATAAGTTGCATCCCTATTTTCAATAATTTCAAATAATTTTTTGATTTATGCCTTAAATTTTATATTCACCCAGGAGTTATTCAGAAGTAAGTTGTTTAATTTCCATGTATTTATGCAGTTTTGAGAGATGTTCTTGATAATATTTTTATTTTTATTGCACTGTGGTCCAAGAGTGTGCTTGGTATGATTTCAACTTTACAAAAAAATTTTAACACTTGCTTTATGACTGAACATGTAGTTAATCTTAGAATATGTTCTGTGTGGCCAGGTGTGGTGGCTTATACCTATAATCACAGCACTTTGGGAGGCCAAGGCAGGCAGATCATTTGAGGTCAGGAGTTCGAGACCAGCCTGGCCAGCATGGTGAAACCCAGTCTCTACTAAAAATACAAAAAAAATAGCTGGCCGTGGTAATAGGTGCCTATAATCCCAGAGATACTCAGGAGGTTGAGGCAGAAGAATCACTTGAACCTGGGAGGTGGAGGTTGCAGAGAGCCAAGATCACACCATTGCAGTCCAGCCTGGGCAACAAGAGTGAAACCCCCTTTCAAAAAAAAAAAAAATAGAATTTGTTCTGTGTGCAGGTGAGAAGAATATTTGTTCTGCGGTTGTTTGGTGGAGTGCTCTGTAGCTGCCTTTTAGGTCTAATTGGCCAAGAGTCAAGTTTAAGTCTAGAGTTTCTTTGTTTGTTTTCTGCCTCAATTATCTATCTAATGCTGCCAGTGGAATGTTGAAGTCTCCCACTATTATTGTGTGGTTGTCTAAGTCTTTTTGTAGTCCAAGAAGAATTGTTTCATGAACTGGGGGGCTCCAATGTTGGGTGTGTATTTATTTAGGATAGTTAATCCTTCTTGTTGAATTGTACCTTTTAGCATTATGTAATATCCTTCTTTGTCCTTTTTTTGTTTTTTTTTTTATTATTATACTTTAAGTTCTAGGGTACATGTGCATAATGTGCAGGTTTGTTACATATGTATACATGTGCCATGTTGGTGTGCTGCACCCATTAACTCATCGTTTACATTAGGTATATCTCCTAATGCTATCCTTCTCCCCTCCCCCCACCCCACCACAGGCCCTGGTGTGTGATGTTCCCCACCCTGTGTCCAAGTGTTGTCATTGTTCAGTTCCCACCTATGAGTGAGAACATGCAGTGTTTGGTTTTCTGTCCTTGTGATAGTTTGCTCAGAATGATGGTTTCCAGCTTCATCCCTGTCCCTACAAAGGACATGAACTCATCCTTTTTTATGGCTGCATAGTATTCCATGATATATATATATGCCACATTTTCTTAATCCAGTCTATCATTGATGGACGTTTGGGTTGGTTCCAAGTCTTTGCTATTGTGAATAGTGCCGCAATAAACATACGTGTGCATGTGTCTTCATAGCAGAATGATTTATAATCCTTTGGGTATATACCCAGTAATGGGATGGCTGGGTCATATGGTATTGCTCATTCTAGATCCTTGAGGAATCGCCACACTGTCTTTCACAATGGTTGAATTAGTTTGCAGTCCCACCAACAGTGTAAAAGCTTTCTTATTTTTCCACATCCTCTCCAGCACTTGTTGTTTCCTGACTTTTTAATGATCGCCATTCTAACTGGTGTGAGATGGTATCTCATTGTGGTTTTGATTTGCATTTCTCTGATGACCAGTGATGATCAGCATTTTTTCATGTGTCTGTTGGCTGCATAAATGTCTTCTTTTGAGAAGTGTCTGTTCATATCCTTTGCCCACTTTTTGATAGGGTTGTCTGATTTTTTTCTTGTAAATTTGCTTAAGTTATTTGTAGATTCTGGATATTAGGCCTTTATCAGATTAGTAGATTGTAAAAATTTTCTGCCATTCTGTAGGTTGCCTGTTCACTCTGGTAGTTTCTTTTGCTGTGCAGAAGTTCTTCTGTTTAATTAGATCCCATTTGTCAATTTTGGCTTTTGTTGCTGTTGCTTTTGGTGTTTTAGTCATGAAGTCCTTGCCCATGCCTATGGCCTGAATGGTATTGTGTGTGTTCTTCTTAATAGAAATTGATTTAATGTCTATTTTATCTGATATAAAAATAGTGACTCTTGTTCTTTTTAGTTTTCCATTTGCATGGTAGATATTTCTCCATCCCTTTACTTTGAACCTGTGGGTGTCACTACATGTGAGATGGGTCTGTTGAAGACAGCAGATGGTTGGGTCTTCTCTATTATCTGGCTTGTCACTGTGTGTCTTTTCAAGTGGGGGCATTTAGGCCATTTACATTCAGGGTTAGTATAGGCATGTGAGATTTTGAGCCTGCTGCTGTGTTGTTAGCTGGTTATTACGTAGACTTGGTTGTTTAGTTGCTTTATAGTACCTGTGGGCTATATTCTTAGTGTGATTTTGTGGTAACCAGTATCATTCTTTTGATTCCATGTTTAGCACTCCCTTAATGACCTCTTGTAAGGCTGGTTTAGTTGAAACAATGTCCTTCAGCATTTGCTTGTCTGAGAGGATTTTGTTTCTCCTTCACTTATGCAGCTTAGTTTGGAGGAATATAAATTCTTGGTTGGTATTTCTTTTCTTTAAGGACACTAAAAATAGGCCCCCAATCTCTTCTGGGGTGTAAGATGTCTGCTGATAGGTCTGCTGCTAGCCTGATGGGGTTCTCTCTGTATATTACTTGACCCTTCTCTCTAGCTGCCTTTAAGATTTTTTCTTTTGTGTTGAAGTTGATGAATCTGATGACTATGCTCCTTGAGGATGGTCATCTTGTATAGCATCTACCTGGGGTTCTCTGTGTTTCCTGAATTTGCATGTTAACCTCTCTAGTGAGATTAGAGAAATTTTCGTGGACTCTAACCCCACATATATTTTGCAAGGTTGCTTATTGTCTTTTTTTTCTCTCAGGAATGCCAATGAGTTGCAGATTTGGTCTCTACATATTTCTTGGAAGTTTTGTTCATTAATTTTTTTAAAAATTTTTGTCTGACTGAGTCAATTTGAAGAACTGGTCTTTGTGCTGTGAGATTCTTTCCTCATCTTGGTCTATTCTGCTGATAATACTTTTAATTATATTATAGAATTATCGTAGTGAATTTTTTAGCTCTGGAAATTCAGTTTGGTTCTTTCTTAAAATGGCTATTTTGTCTTTTAGGTCTTGGATTGTTTTACTGGATTTCTTGGGTTAGGTTCCAACTTTCTCCTGAATCTTGATGAGCTTTCTTGCCATCTGCATTCTGAGTTCTATGCCTGTCATTTCGGTCTGGTTAAGAGCCATTGCTGGAAAGCTAGTGGACTCATCTGGAGGTAAGGGGATGCTCTGGCTTTCTGAGTTGCCAGAGTTCTTGCACCAATTCTTTCTCATCTGGGAGGGCTTATGTTCCTTTTACTGTGGTGTAAGTTGAGTATTGTCAGTTGGCTTCTGGGTGTTTTCAAAAGGTCAAGGTTCTGTTCAGGGTCTTTATTTGTGGTTAAATTCATGCCCTTGGTTTCATAGGAGGGCATGATAGCAAAATATTTTTGATGTGACAGTTTAGGCTATGATCTACTAGATCTTAAAAGATACAGAGTGGCTTAAGGGTAATGGGCAGTAGATAGGCTCTTAGCAGTGTGTCTCCTCTGTATTTCCTTTCATTTGCAGCCAGACTCTGCTTTGCAGTGGAGGAGAGAGGTAACCCCCTCACCAGGTTTGCTCCTGGGCCTTGGAGGAGGCCCCTCCTATCACTGGTGCTGTGCCCATGTTTCTTTTGTTGGATGTTCCAGACTGCAAGGGTCCCTGGCTGAGGCCAGGGCCCAAATATGCATTTCTTATGATGTCACAGCCCATCCTTTTGGGTCACTCTGGCCAGAGACCCTTTACAGCAAACAATATAGAACTCAAAAAAATACTGACACATTACTAGAATCCCATTCTATCATTAATAATTAGTCTCACTCCATCACTGCATTGTATGAAAATGTCTTCCAAGGAGAGACCACTTGGGTTGGTAGACTTATTGGAGAGATCTTGTTGGGTTCCAAAAGCAAGACTGGACTCTACAAAAATACAGTTTTAGCCTTTTAGGCATCTGTATAATTGAGCTAAGAGACAATATCATCACTTGCTCTGAGCCTCTTTTGAGGCGTTAGTATATATTGGATTTCCCTCATTACACAACCCATTTATTCATTCCTTTGCCCTCAGCTACTCTTCCTCCTCCCCATTTTTGCCTAAACTTTCCAACTTTTGGAAGGTACATTAGTTTTGACCACTGTGCTGGTCCAGCCAGATTGCAGGCAACAATGCTAGTCTAGCAAGTGCCTCCCCCTTAGTCCACTCCCATTCAGATAGGGTGAGGTTACACAGGTGCAGAACTAGTAAGATATTTCTACCACCTGGTAAAATATAAATGCATTTACTATGAACCCCAATTTTTACAGATGGGATCAGAGCACAACCCACCCCATCAGGCCCTTAGGAATTTATACTTTTTTTATAGTTGGAATCAGCCCTGGTCCTATAACCACTGCATCAGGTAGGAAAAAGAAAAAAAAGTTGATATAGTGTGAAGAAGATAAAAAATTTATAGTCATTATATCAGCATATTCTTTCCCTACTAAGAATTGCATAGTCACACCAGCATTCTCCCCATCTCCTCCTTCCCAGATTCACCAGGAAATCAGAGGAATTTATCCAGTGGGGGCACTCCTTCATCCCCTCCTGCTGAGTGTGAGCACACACCTGTGAAGGTATGCAAGTCAGCCCTTCAGCCTTGATCTCCCTGCATTTCAGATAACCAATGTTTTAGTTATCTGTTCCAGTTTTCTATCAAACTATTATTCTGAGGAGGAGATCTCTCTGCCCACTGTTGGACATTATAGGCTATATTGTGTATTTCTTGGTCTGAGGAAATGTGACTCAGCCATCCAAATTGGTGCAATATCTTCTATTCCAGTTCTTTTATGGCATTCTGAGTATTTGCATCTTCCACCAGGTAAGCAAAGCCCAGTCCAGAGACAGTGTCTATTCTGGTCAAGACCCATTTGTATCTCCCCGACCCCAGGGCTACCACCATCAGTGTCACTTGCCAGCTATGTTCAGGGCCTTCACACCAGAGTCTGCCACATAGCCCTCTGGAATGTCTGCCTCTTGTTGGTAAGCAGAGCAGTTCTTATTGGCATTTTGTGCCTCAGAGGATGCAAAAGGAATATGCCTAGATTCATTCCAGCTGCATTGCTGCCCTACCCCAGCATCCGTTCATTTCACAGAGCCAGGTGACCACCTTAAGCAAGCACACAGGGACATCTATTTACCAATTCCAATTACCTTTCAAATCTGGAAAGGGATTCTTCTGAAGGGCATTGACATGTCCTACTTTAATGCACCCCTCAAATTCCCATAGGACCATGCCCCATATGACCATCCTTTTACTAGGCCAGGTTTCCATTGCCCTCTGGCCTGAGTGTGTGGCCAGGCCACTGGCCCCAATATGGGGGCTTTTCCCACTGTTCAATTCTTCCATCATGCTAGGTAAACAGCATGCAATTCAACCCATTGAGCTGATTTGGTTTTGCCTACTTCAAACAAAGTGGTGGCCTTCCAAACAGGATGTTTGTTCACCTTGGAATTGCTGTCCACAGAACAAGAAGCTCTTAGTGCTCAGTTAAGAATGGTTTATAGGTCACTGTACAGCTAATACAACTCAGAAGGTCCTCACACAGCTCTGGAATCAGTCCTAGGGTGAAAGAGACTCTCTGTTTGTGAGTGCCTCCTCCTTGCACTCCCAGATAGCATGATCCTGTATAAACCATTTCCATTGAATTCTATTTCCACTGAACTCATTTTAATGGAATACTTCTGAACACTACCTTCCCCTAACCCCAGAGTGTTTCTTTCACATCACCCAAGATATCATGGGCATTTCAGGATTTAAGATCACTTTATGTCCTTCAGCCACTGAAGTAGCTTCAATTAATGTCCAATCACGAGGTAATAAGTGACCCTCAAGTGGAAATTCTCTAGTTCAAAGTCCCAGTGTTCATCACTGGGAGGTACTCACAGGCTTTTGCCATAAGTCCCGGTTTATGTTATCCCCACCCCACCCCCGCCAGGGCTATCACACTGAGAATTTGTTCCTACCAGTGTTCCAGCTTCTAGTTTACACTGTCTGGGCTCAGACAATCTTACTGGTTCCCGTTTATCATGTTCAATTAATATTGCTTGGAGGTTGGATATATATGCCTTCTGTTTTACAGTGCTAGGTAGGGTAAACATTCCCCAGTCAGATACAATGTCTATTCCCATAATACAATCACCTAAAGGAGATGCGAGCAGTTCACATAAAGCCTGCCCAAACATATTAGTTTTCATCCAAATGTTCACCTTAATTCCCTCAACTCTTACATTCCTCTAACTGTAGTCTCCATTAGGACTTCATCAACAGATTTCAGTTTTATAATACTAGGTAGGAGAAGTATTCTCCAGCTAGACAATATCCCTTCCCACAGAACACTCAGGCAGGCCAGGCGCGGTAGCTCAGGCCTGTAATCTCAGCACTTTGGGAGGCCGAGACGGGCGGATCACGAGGTCAGGAGATTGAGACCATCCTGGCTAACACAGTGAAATCCCGTCTCTACTAAAAATACAAAAAATTAGCCAGGCGTGGTGGCGGGCACTGGTAGTCCCAGCCCGGAGGCTGAGGCAGAAGAATGGTGTGAACCCAGGAGACGGAGATTGCAGTGAGTCGAGATCGCGCCACTGCACTCCAGCCTGGGGGACACAGCGAGACTTCGTCTCAAACAAAACAAAACAAAACAAAACAAAAACAAACAAACAAAAAAAGTATTCAGGCAAAGGAGAAACTGCTTCCTTACGTAAAGCCTGTTCAAATAATCCAACTTTCATAATCCTATCAGCCTTTACAATGGTATATTCTGTAAATCTAACCAGAGCCCATGTCAGGGCTTCACCACAGCACATGGGGGCTTTGGTATCAAGGAGCGCTGGAGTTTTTCTTCTCCAACTCCTAACCATTTCACCCACTCTTGTGCACAAAGCTTGGGTTTCCAGCAAGATGTTTAGCAAAGGGACCTTGGCCCTTTTGTCAGTTGATTAACCTCCCTAATCATAGCTCCCTGCAATTTTTGGTCAGGTGTCTCATTGTAATCTTTCCTTTCTGGCCTTTAGGGTAAATAGATCAGACTTCTTTGGGGGTCTTTTATGTTGGGGTATGTTTGGCCTGCCCAACCTTTTGTAGTGTTTTATTAAAACCTTTGTTTTAGGAACATAAAGTCAAACAAAGCTTGTTCTCACTCATAGTGAGAAGCTTTAAAAGTTGATCTCATAGAAGAAAAAGCTAGAACTAGGGGCTGGGAAGGGTAGGGAAAGGCAAAGACAGTGAGAAATTTGTTAAGGGAGACAAAATTACAGTTAAAGAAGAGGAATACATTCTAATGTTCTATAGCACTTTAGGATGACTATAGTTAACAATAATGTACTATGCAGTTCCAAATAGCTAGAAGGAGAATACTGAATATTCCCAATACAGAGAAATATTAAATGTTTGAGATGATAGCTCTCTTAATTAACCTGATCTGATCACTGTACATTATGTGTAGTGAAACATCACTACATGCCCCCAAAAATGTGTAGAATTATTAGGTTAATGCAAAAGTAATTGTGGTTTTGGATTGTGAATTTTAAATTATTATAACTAGGCTCAAACACATCTTTATTAATCAAAATAAAAACCATTACAATTAATACATTTTTACCAATGAGAAATAAGTTTGTTTATTCCTGTAGCATAAAAGTCCATGCTTCGGGATTCGATGAACTCTTGGAAAGCATTTTCTGCATCCTGCTGGTTGTGGAAGCATTTTCTCTGCAAAAAGTTGTCAAGATCCTTGAAGAAATGGTAGTCAGTTGGCTAGAGGTCAGGTAAATTTTGCAGATGAGGCAAAACTTCATAGCCCAATTAGTTCAACCTTTGAAGTGTTGGTTGTGCGACGTGCAGTTGGTTGTTGTCGTGGAGAATTGGGCCTTTTCTGTTGACCAAGACTGGTTGCAGGAGTTGCAGTTTTCAGTGCATCTCTTCGATTTGCTGAGCATACTTCTCAGATGTAATGGTTTCACCGGGATTCAGAAAGCTGTAGTGGATCAGACTGACAGCAGACCACCAAACAGTGACCATGACCTTTTTTTTTTCTTTTTTGATGCAAGTTTGGCTTTGGGAAGTGCTTTGGGGCTTCTTCTCAGTCCATCCACTGACCTAGTTGTTGCCAGTTGCCGTATAAAATCCAATTTTCATCACACATCACAATCTGATTGAGAAATGGTTCATTGTTGTTGCATAGAATAAGAGAATATGACACTTCAAAAAGGCAATTTTTTTTTTAATTTTCACTCAGCTCATTAAGCACCCACTTATTGAGGGTTTTCACCTTTCCAACTTGCATCAAATGCCGAATGATCGTAGAATGGTCAAGTTGAGTTCTTCAGCAACTTCTCCTGTAGTTGTAAGAGGATCAGCTTCAATGATTGTTCTCAATTGATCGGTGTTAACTTCTGATGGCTGGTCACTATGCTCCTGGTCTTCAAGGCTCTTGCCTCTTTTGCAAAATTTCTTGAACCACAACTGCACTGTATGTTCATTAGCAGTTGCTGGGCCAAATATGTAGTTGATGTTGCAAGTTGTCTCCACTGCTTTAGCATCCATTTTCAACTCAAGAAAATCGTTCAAATTTGTTTTTTGTCTAACATTATTTCCATAGTCTAAAATAAATATGAAATAAACAGCAAGTCATAAGTTATTAGCAAAAAACATAAAGCGAGATATGTGCATTAAAATCATGTATAGCATAACCACATTTATTTAAAGATGTATTCCAATATCAAACAGCACATTTCAACAGTGCAAAAACTGCAATTACATTTGGAAGAACCTAATACTATATGTCAATTAAAAGTTAAATTTGGGAGCATTTCCAAGATGGTTGAATAGGAACAGCTCCAGTCTATAGCTCCCAGTATGAGCTATGTAGAAGATGGGTGATTTCTGCATTTCCAACTGAGGTACCAAGTTCATCTCACCAGGGCTTGTTGGACGGTGGGTACAGGACAGTGGGTGCAGCCCACCGAGTGTGAGCCAAAGCAGGGTGAGGCATCACCTCACCCTGGAATTCCCTTTCCTAGCCAAGGAAAGCTGTGACAGATGGCACCTGGAAAGTCGGGTCACTCCCACCATAATACTGTGCTTTTCCAATGGTCTTAGCAAATGGCACACCAGGAGATTATATCCTGCGCATGGCTCAGAGAGTCCCAAGCCCACGGAGCCTCGCTCATTGCTAGCACAGTAGCCTGAAATCAAACTGCAAGGTGGCAGCAAGGCTGGGGGAGGGGCGCCCACCATTGTTGAGGATTGAGTAGGTAAACAAAGCAGCAGGGAAGCTGGAACTGGGTGGAGCCCATCACAGCTCAAGGAGGCCTGCCTGCCTGCCTCTGTAGACTCCACCTCTGGGGGCAAGGCATAGTTGAACAAAAGGCAGCAGAAACCTCTGCAGACTTAAATGTCCCTGTCTGACAGCTTTGAAGAGAGTAGTGGTTCTCCCAGCACAGAGTGTGAGATCTGAGAATGGACAGACTGCTTCCTCAAGTGGGTCCCTGACCCCTGAGTAGCCTAACTGGGAGGCACACCCCAGTAGGGGCAGACTGACACTTCACACAGTTGGGTATCCCTCTGAGACAAAGCTTCCAGAGGAATGATCAGGCAGCAACTTTTGCTGTTCAGCAACATTCGCTGTTCTGCAGCCTCCACTGCTGATACCCAGGCAAACAGGGTCTGGAGTGGACCTCCAGCAAACTCCAACAAACCTGCAGCTGAGGGTCCTGACTGTTAGATGGGAAACTAACAAACAGAAAGGACATCCACACAAAAACCCCTTCTGTACGTTGCCATCATCAAAGACCAAAGGTAGATAAAACCACAAAGATGGGGAGAAAACAGCGCAGAAAAGCTGAAAATTCTAAAAATCAGAGCACCTCTCCCCCTCCAAAGGAATGCAGCTTCTCATCAGTGACAGAACAAAACTGGTTGGAGAATGACTTTGACGAGCTGAGAGAAGAAGCCCTCAGACGATGAAACTTCTCTGAGCTAAAGGAGGAAGTTCAAACCCATTGCAAAGAAGTTAAAAACCTTGAAAAAAGATTAGACGAATGTTTAACTAGAATAACCAGTGTACAGAAGCCCTTAAATGAACTGATGAAACTGAAAACCATGGCATGAGAACTATGTAACAAATGCAGAAGCTTCAGTTGCCAATTCAATCACCTGGGAGAAAGGGTGTCAGTGATTGAAGATCAAATGAATGAAATGAAGTGAGAAGAGAAGTTTAGAGAAAAAAGAGTAAAAAGAAATGAACAAAGCCTCCAAGAAGTACAGGACTATGTGAAAAAACCAAATCCACGTCTGATTATTATACCTAAAAGTGACAGGGAGAATGGAACCAAGTTGGAAAACACTCTTCAGGATATAATCCAGGAGAACTTCCCCAACCTAGCAAGGCAGGCCAACATTCAAATTCAGGAAATACAGAGAATGCCACAAAGATACTCCTCAAGAAGAACAACTCCAAGACACATAGTTGTCAGATTCACCAAAGTTGAAATGAAAGAAAAAATTGTTAAGGGCAGTCAGAGAGAAAGGTCGGGTTACCCACAAAGGGAAGCCCATCAGACTAACAGTGGATCTCTCGGCAGAAACTCTACAAGCCAGAAGAGAGTGGGGGCCAATATTCAACATTCTTAAAGAAAAGAATTTTCAACCCAGAATTTCATATCCAGCTAAACTAAACTTAACAAATGAAGAAGAAATAAAATCCTTTACAGACAAGCAAATGCTGAAAGATTTTGTCACCACCAGGCCTGCCTCACAAGAGCTCCTGAAGGAAGCACTAAACATGGAAAGGAACAACTGGTACCAGCCACTGCAAAAACATGCCAAATTGTAAAGACCATTGATGCTAGGAAGAAACTGCATCAACTAACGAGCAAAATAACCAGCTAATATCATAATGACAGGATCTAGTTCACACATAACAATATTAACCTTAAATGTAAATGGGTTAAATGCACCAATTAAAAGACACAGACTTGCAAATTGGATAAAGAGTCAAGACCCATCAGTGTGCTGTATTCAGGAGACCCATCTCACGTGCAGAGACACCCATAGGCTCAAAATAAAGGGATGGAGGAAGATCTACCAAGCAAATGGAAAACAAAAAACGTCAGGGATTGCAATCCTAGTCTCTGATAAAACAGACTTTAAACCAACAAAGATCAAAAGAGACAAAGAAGGCCATTACATAATGGTAAAGGGATCAATTCAACAAGAAGAGCTAACTATCCTAAATATATATGCACCCAATACAGCAACACCCAGATACATAAAGCAAGTCCTTAGAAACCTACAAAGAAACTTAGACTCCCACACAATAATAATGGGAGACTTTAACACCCCACTGTCAACATTAGACAGATCAAGACAGAGAGCTAAAACGGATATCCAGGAATTGAACTCAGCTCTGCACCAAGTAGACCTAACCAACATCTCCAGAACTCTCCACCCCAAATCAACAGAATATACATTCTTCTCGGCACCACATTGCACTTATTCCAAAATTGACCACATAGTTGGAAGTAAAGCACTCCTCAGCAAATGTAAAAGAACAGAAATTATAATAAACTGTCTCTCAGACCATGGTGCAATCAAACTAGAACTCAGGATTAAGAAACTCAGTCAAAACCACTCAACTACATGGAAACTGAACAACCTGCTCCTGAATGACTACTGGGTACATAAGGAAATGAAGGTAGAAATAAAGATGTTCTTTGAAACCAATGAGAACAAAGACACAACATGCAAGAATCTCTGGGACACATTAAAAGCAATGTGTAGCAGGAAATTTGTAGCACTAAATGCCCACAAGAGAAAGCAGGAAAGATCTAAAATCGACACCCTAATATCACAATTAAAAGAACTGGAGAAGCAAGAGCAAATGAATCCAAAAGCTAGCAGAAGGCAAGAAATAACTAAGATCAGAGCAGAACTGAAGGAGATAGAGACACAAAAAACCGTCAAAACATCAGTGAATCCAAGAGCTGATTTTTTGAAAAGATCAATAAAATTGATAGACCACTAGCAATTGATAGGCCACTAATAAAGAAGAAAAGAGAGAAAAATCAAATAGATGCAATGAAAAATGATAAAAGGGATATCACAATCAATCCCACAGAAATACAATCTACCATCAAAGAATACTATAAACACCTCTATGCAAATATCCAGAAGAAATGGATACATTCCTGGACACATGCACCCTCCCAAGACAAAACCAGGAAGAAGTTAAATCCGTGAATAGACCAATAACAGGCTGTGAAATTGAGGCAATAATTAATAGCCTATCAACCAGAAAAAGTCCAGTACCAGATGGATTCACAGCTGAATTTTACCAGAGGTACAAGGAGGAGCTGGTACCATTCCTTCTGAAACCATTCCAACCAATAGAAAAAGAGGGAATCCTCCCTAACTCATTTTATGAGGCCAGCATCAGCCTGATACCAAAGCATGGCAGAGACACAACAAAAAAAGAGAATTTTAGACCAATATCCCTGATGAACATCAATGCAAAAATCCTCAATAAAATACTGGCAAACCGAATCCAGCAGCAGTCAAAAAGCTTATCCATCATGACCAAGTTGACTTCATCCCTGGAATGCAAGGCTGGTTCAACATATGCAAATCAATAAATGTAATCCATCACATAAACAGAACCAAAGACAAAAACCACATGATTATCTCAATAGATGCAGAAAAGGGCTTCGACAAAATTCAACAGCCTTTCATGCTAAAAACTTTCAATAAATTAGGCATTGATGGGACATATCTCAAAATAATAAGAGCGATTTATGACAAACCCACAGTCAATATCATACTGAATGGGCAAAAACTGGAAGCATTCCATTTGAAAACTGGCACAAGACAGGGATGCCCTTTCTCACCACTCTTATTCAACATAGTGTTGGAAGTTCTGGCCAGGGCAATCAGGCAGGAGAAAGAAACAAAGGGTATTCAATTAGGAAAAGAGGAAGTCAAATTGTCCCTGTTTGCAGATGACATGATTGTATATTTAGAAAAACCCCTGTCTTAGCTCAAAATATCCTTAAGCTGATAAGCAACTTCAGCAAAGGCTCAGGATACAAAATCAATGTGCAAAAATCACAAGCACTCCTATACACCAATAACAGACAAACAAAGAGCCAAATCATGGGTGAACTCCCATTCACAATTGCTTCAAAGAGAATAAAATACCTAGGAATCCAACTTACAAGGGATGTGAAGGACCTCTTCATTGAGAACTACAAACTACTGCTCAAAGAAATAAAAGAGGACACAAACAAATGGAAAAACATTCCATGCTCAAGGATAGGAAGAATCAATATCGTGAAAATGGCCATACTGCCCAAGGTAATTTATAGATTCAATGCCATCCCCATCAAGCTACCAATGACTTTCTTCACAGAATTGTAAAACTACTTTAAAGTTCATATGGAACCAAAAAAGTGCCTGCATTGCCAAGACAATCCTAAGGAAAAAGAACAAAGCTGGAGGCACCATGCTACCTGACTTCAATCTATACTACAAGGCTACAGTAACCAAAACAGCATGGTACTGGTACCAAAACAGAGATATAGACCAATGGAACAGAACAAAGACCTCAGAAATAATACCACACAACTACAAACATCTGATCTGTGACAAACATGACGAAAACAAGAAATGGGGAAAGGATTCCCTATTTAATAAATGGTCCTGGAAAAACTGGCTAGCCATATGTAGAAAGCTGAAACTGGATCCCTTCCTTCCACCTTATACAAAAATTAATTCAAGATGGATTAAAGACTTAATTTCAGACCTAAAACCATAAAAACCCTAGAAGAAAATCTAGGCAATACCATTCAGGACATAGGCATGGGCAAGGACTTCATGTCAAAAACACCAAAAGCAATGGCAACAAAAGCCAAAATTGACAAATGGGATCTAATTAAACTAAAGAGCTTCTGCAGAGCAGAAGAAACTACCACATAGTGAACAGGCAGCCTACAGAATGGGAGAAAATTTTTGCAATCTACCCATCTGACAGAAGGCTAATATCCAGAATCTACAAAGAACTTAAACAGTTTACAAGAAAAAAACAAACAACCCCATCAAAAAGTAGGCGAAGGATATAAACAGACACTTCTCAAAAGAAGACATTTATGCAGCCAACAGACACATGAAAAGATGCTAATCATCACTCGCCATCAGGGAAATGCAAATCAAAACCACAATGAGATACCATCTCACACCAGTTAGAATGGCGATCATTAAAACGTCAGGAAACAACAGGTGCTGGAGAGGATGTGGAGAAATAGGAACACTTTTACACTGTTGGTGGGAGTGTAAACTAGTTAAACCATTGTGGAAGGCAGTGTGGAGATTCCTGAAGGATCTAGAAATACAAATACCATTTGACCTAGCCATCCCATTTCTGGGTATATACCCAAAGGATTATAAATCATTCTGCTATAAAGACACATGCACATGTATGTTTATTGCGGCACTATTCACAATAGCAAAGACTTGGAACCAACCCAAATGTTCATCAATGGTAGACTGAATTAAGAAAATGTGGTACATACACACCATAGAATATATGCAGCCATAAAAAGGATGAGTTCATGTCCTTTGTAGGGACAGGGATGAAACTGGACACCATCATTCTGAGCAAACTGTCGCAAGGATAACAAAAGCAAACACTGCATGTTCTCACTCATAGGTGGGAACTGAACAATAAGAACACCTGGACACAGGGTGGGGAATATCAGATACCAGAGACTGTGGTGGGGTGAGGGGAAGGGGGAAGGATAGCATTAGGAGATATACCTAATGTAAATGATGAGTTAATGGGTGCAGCACACTAACATGGCTCATGTATACATATGTAACAAACCTGCACACTGTGCATATATACTTTAGAACTTAAAGTATAATCAAAATACATAAGTAAATAAATAAAACTTTTTAAAAAGTTAAATTTGAACTTAAAAAAATAAACTAAAATCTTTGTTTTAAACCCACCCTTTGCCTTTCACCTGGGCTGGTGTAAGACTCCTAATTGGTCTCTCTATCACTACTCTCCCTGCTATAGAGGCAGAGTGAGCCATCTGAATGGCCACATTTGTTTTTACCTCTCTATGTATCAGCCTTTGCATGCGGTTTTACAATAATATATGGCAGACATGACGGTGTGCCAGTTCTCAGCCAAGGCCGTAAAAGACCTTACAGGTGTCCAATCACTCCCTTGAACCCACATGATTTCCCTGGGGAATGAGACACTGCATGGAAGGAAGACATCCCAGGGGAGGCAATATAAGACCAGCCAGTTTCCAACTGGCTACAGACACATCAGGAAACCCAGTCAACATGTGGAACTTGGTCCATATCTGCAGAACTTCCTAGATGGGCTGCAGATTTACAAATTAAATACATGGTTGTCTTTATAAGTTTGGGGGTACTTTGCTACACCACAATCATTCACTAATGCACCATCTACACCCAATTATGATTGTATCATTCCACCCATCTAAAACCCTTGGCTCCTTTTTGCCTTTTGGAAAAAGTTCCACTGCCTTATCTCAGCACAGGATGCCTCTCACATTCTGAATTTTATGGTCTCCTACAGCCCCTTTGCTTGGACCCTGAAAATTTCTGCAGATCTTGTACTCTCTGCTACTGATTCTTGCTTCTGTGCTGTCACTTTTGCTATTCTTATGACCTGGAATTTCCCTAAGACACAACTCTAGCACCGCCTGCTACAGGGAGCCCTCTCTGATCTACCCACATGGGGCTCTGTGCATGATTTATCTGCTAGGTTATGAGATGCCCTTGTCTCATTCATCTCTATAAACCCAACCATCCCCTGAAGGCCTACATGTGCCAGATCCTCATCTAAGCACCAGGCATACAAATATGAATAAGCAGTTATTGCCTCCTGTCTCAAAAGTTACTCATCCCCTGAAAAATCATTTCAATAAACATGGCAAATGTAGTGATGGATAGGTTAGGAAAGGCATTTTTTAGGGCCTGATATCTTGAGTGATAGACAAGAGTTAACCAGGTCAGAAAGATGAGAGAGGGGGAAGAGCCCAAGGCTGAGCCTCAGGGAGACAGGGTGTGCTTGGATTATGTGCAGCTAGTGTAGGGTGATGGTGCAGAGAGGTGGGGTGAGATGAAGACAGGGAGGTAGAGGACTTGAATTTACCTAGAAGGAAATGAGGAGCCACTAAAAGGCTTTCCATGAGCATGCAATAGGTGCTCAATAAATGTTTCCTTATCAACACATAATCCCTCTACCCATTAGACTGAGAGCTCCTCCCGAGCAGGACTATTCCTTCTCTGTTTTCCATTGTTCTTTCCTGGAACTTAGTAGGACCATGTATGATTCTGATCAATGAATAAATGAATGAACGAATGAGTGCAACCAAGATATAATAGTAACAAAACAAAATGGATCTTTTCATTCATACAAAACTGTTTTTCACTCCCCTGGTTCCAGAGAGTGTTGAGGATTCAGATGGGCTCTGAGTAAGGGTCTGGATTCAGCCTCTGCTTAGTAGCAGAACTATGTGTTGGTGCCACCTGGTGGCCATGGTGCTCATATTATCAGTTAGAAATCTTCCTCCGTTGTTGCTAAGGCACCTGTCAGGCCGGGAAAGGGGAGAGGGAACTTAGAATGGGCAGAAATACTCTGCTCAATGAACATATCTAACCACCAGCTCAGTGGTGCCTCTGCGAATGCCATCCCCAGGTCTGTCTGTCTTCCTCCTGCAAGACCTGAGTCCTGAGTCCCCACAACTTGAGCCAAGGGAGTAACTAATATCAGACCATAGAACATAGATGCCCTTATCTGTGGCCTCGCTGTCCAGGGTGCTTTCCACAGGGATGGTCTTGTTCTCAGCAGATGAGGGAACCTGGGGCAAGGAAGCTGCAGAGAGGGAGGCAGTGATCAGTATCTCCTCAATGTCCTTCCCATCCTCTCCCTAAGAGAACCATGATTCTGTTCAGGGCAGCAACGTACCCAGCAAAAGTTCTTACTTCTCCAGACTCTCTTATAGTCACAGGTTGCTGTGTTGCACAGATTTAGCCAATGGGGTGTAGGCAGACTGTGGAGGGGTTCCAGGGAAACCACTCTTCTCCAGCGTGACAAGAGATGATTCAACTGTCTTCTGCCTTTACCTTTTCTCTCCCTCCCCCTTCCTCCTGCCTGAAACGTGGGCAAGGTGTCTGCAGGTGGCTTCACCATCTTTTCTCTATGAGGATGAGCACTACATGCTATGGATAGTGGAACAAGAAGCTGGAAGGCATCTGATTTTTTAATTACTTTTTAAAGCAGCTTCAGAGCCATCTGAGGCTTCTGGACACATCCAGGCAGGGGCCACTGTTGAAGTCCTTCTCTAGGACTAAAGTTAATTCTCCATCTTCTTCCTGCTCAACACCTTCTCCCTGACCCATTGCCTGTTTGTTACAAGAGGATAAGAAAACCCCATTTATGAAGAAACAATAGTTACATTTCTGTTAGATGCAGTCACTTGCATCCTAACATATATGTGCCTAATCTTTTTGCTTTTGGCTAGTAAGCCCAGGCTAAACCTGTATCTGGCATAAAGAACCAAAGAGTACAGGATTGGGGTGTTTCTGGAGAAAGCCAGGACAGGTACTTTTCCTAGGAGACAGGGAGCCTCTGTCCAAACTGAACTCCCTCTTACTATGTGATCTAGAGCAAGTTGTTTGCTTCCTAGCACATTGTAGGCACTTAAATGTGTGTGTGTATATATATACGTATACGTATATGTACATGTGTACATGTACATACGCACATGTACATGTATACATGTGTACATGTACATACGCACATGTACATGTACATGTGTACATGTACATACGCACATGTACATGTATACATGTGTACATGTACATACGCACATGTACATGTACGTATGCACATGTACACATGTATACATGTGTCTAGACACATGTACATGTGTATATACACACATCTACATGTATATACACACACGTCTACATGCACACACACGTGTGCACACACACGTCTGCATGTATATTCACGTGTGTATATACATACACACGTCTGCATGTACATACACGTGTGTATACACACACATCTACATGTACATACACGTGTGTATACACACATCTACATGTATATACACGTGTGTATATACACACATCTACATGTATATACACGTGTGTATATACACACATCTACATGTATATACACGTGTGTATATACACACATCTACATGTATATACACGTGTATACACATACACACATCTACATGTATATACACGTGTATACACATACACACATCTACATGTATATACAAGTGTGTATACACACACATCTACATGTATATACACACGTGTATATGCATACACACATCTGCATGTATATACACGTGTGTATATACACACATCTACATGTATATACACGTGTGTATATACATACACATATATACATGTATATACACGTGTGTATATACATGCACATATATACATGTATATACACATACATACATGTATACATGTATATACATATACATATATACACATATGTGTGTATATATACACACATATACATTTACATATTTTTGTTAAAAATAGGCATATATGTGTATAACACATATGTGTGTGTTAAATTACATATATGTGTACAACTTACCTATGTATACACATAAGTAAAGATATTTATTTAGTATTATGCATTTGCAATTGAAGAAGGGATGGAAGTAGAGGAGGACTCACGTCCATACCAGCCTGACCGTGTTATGCCATGTGGCCAGGAACCAGGGAAGGGCGCAGATCATTGAATGGTTAAAGACACAGACTGGAACCAGACTTCCTGGGTTCAAATCCCAGTTCCAACAACTAGTAAGTTATTTCATCTTTTCGTGTCTTAGTTTCCCCCATTTATAAACGAGAATAATCATGCTATCTCATGGAGTCATTAGGAGGGTTCAGTGACTGATATTTGTAAAGCACTCAGAACAGTAACTGACACAAGGTAAACCAACCTATTTGCTAACTAAAGGCAGCGCAGCCAATTGGCCTTGTCCAAGGTGCTGATGCTCTAAAGCCTTGGAGGGCATGTGTGACCGGGATGTGGCCTTATCCTCTCAACTGTTTTAATGAAGCCACATACTCTTTGTGCTGTGTTGTACTTCCAACTCCAAAACTCAAGGACAAGGGCTCCACAAATGTAGCTGTGGAGCCCCAGATTCCCTAATCTTGTCTCTGACACTCCCTGGTCTGGCTCTGCAGCTCATTTGACAGGCCAGAGCTGCAATGCTCTCCTTATGTGAGTGGGTATGCCTCAAATGCTGGCCCTACACTGTCCCTTCTCCCCTTGATAGGGGATTGTTACTACCAAGTGACTGCAGATGTGGGTCAGGGGTCAAAGGCAACTACAAGGGGGCAGTTTGGTTGCCGTGGTGCAAGAAAAGAGATTTAGCAGGGTCCTGGGAATGGCTCGAGGTGGACGGCAGGCAGGTGCCCTGTTGCTGGGCTGACTGTGACCAGGTGCTACGGCTGTGTTAGGCCTGTCTTCTTCTGACTCCATGTCTGTCCCTCCTGGGCTGGGGTCTGGACTGCAGCCTGGAGCTGCAGGGGTGCGAGGAGTACTCCCCACCTAACAACTATCCTTTGCTGCAGAGATGGTGGCTCTGTGACTCCTGGGCATTCCAGGCTGTGGCCCTTCCTGGGCCTTCTCTGGGGACAGGGTGGTCCTCTTTGATGTACTGCAGCCCAACCCTTACCCTCATGCCCTGCTAGTCTGACCCAACCCAGCCTTCCTCAGGCCTGAGGCTGGCAGAGCTGGTAGCTGATAAGCAGGACACCAGGACCCAGACAGTTGCCAGCTCTTTGAGGAGTCTGCCTCTGTCTCCTCCCTTTCCAGGTCATAGCCAAGACTAGGGCCAGGCTAGAGTAACATCTACCATGCCACTGGTCTAATGGGGGCTGACAGCCGAGGGCTTACAGGGGAGCTGGGTCCTGCAGGAGGAAAGGTCTGTGGAGCCCGGGATTTCCAGAAGCTTGAACTTCCTGCCCAGGTGGTTGCATGCACTCGGGCCCAGGGAAAACTGGATTTGGCTACCCAGATCCAAATTCAAGGACATCATCCAAAGGAGGGCACCATCCTAAGGAGGGGATCCAAGAGGACGAGGAAACAGACACCGATTTGGCTTTGTGAAAACACGGTGGTAGTCGGGTTGCCTTTGAAATGGGCAGAGGTGATGAGAGGAGGAAATAGACATTCATCCTGTAACAGACATGAACCAAATATACAATAGGATAAACGGTGTAACTGGTACTATTCTGAATACAATATTAACATTTAATTCTCCCCATGGTCTTATCAGGGGTCACTACTGTCTTTCCCATTTATCAAAGATAAACGGAGGCAAAGGGAAGTTATGTAACTTGCCCAGGGATTCACACTGTGGAGTGCTGGAACCAGGGATTGAATCCAGGTACTGCAGCCACAGAGAGTTGCTCTAAGTGTACATCACCTTGTTTCATCTTCCTGAAAACTCCCTTGTGGGAATCGTATTCTCACTCTTCAGAAACAAGAAAGCCTTTGGAAGTTTTACATAACTTGTCCAAGTTTTCACAGCAGTCAGTGGTAAAGCTGAGACTCAAACCCAGGTCTAGTCTAACTTCAGACCCTTCACTCTTTCCACCATACCAAAGGTCTGCAAACCACAGACCTCAGACCAAATCCAACCCACCACCTGATATTTATAAATAAGATTACTTTCATGCTACAACAGCAGTTGAGAAGTTGCGACAGAGACCTTTACAGAAATAGTTTGCCAAGCCCTGCACTAAACTTATAGGATGAACAAAAGGCAGCAACTCTCACCTTTATCTGTCACTGTCTGCCTGACAAAGTAGCCATTTATGTCTTCATATGAATTAGCCCATCAACTTCATGCAGGCTCCCTGAGTGTATCCCATAGAGTCAGAAACAGAAAGGACTTTAGAAAATCACCCAATCCAACATCCTAATTTTACAGCTGGGAGAGTCAAGGCTTAGCAATGACTTTTCCAACATGACTCAGTCATCACATCAGAGTAGTTGGTCTCAAGTGGGCACTGGGATACCAGAACTTTTCCTGAGCATTGATCCCTAACAGCATTGATCCTTCCAGTCCTGTTTGAGACTGTGTGACGAAGCAATGTTCCCAGTCCCCTGCAAGAAGCTCCCATTAGGTGACCAAGTCCTTATAACTCTGCAGTCTCTTCCCATAGTTCTTTGGTACCCGTCAGGACTTGTCTGGTCCCTACTCTACCCTATTTCCATAGGGCAGCGAATATAATGTGAAGAGCATTGACCCAGGCATGAGGGGACCTGACTTTGTCCATCAGTAGCTGCGTGACCTTAGGTGCGTCACTTCTCAACTCCAGCCTCAGTTGTCTCATCTACCTAGTGTGCACGGTGTTCTTGTTGCTGCCTATCTTGCAGGCTCATTGTCAGGGGAAAAAAATGAGGTATTTGCTGTGGGATGATTGATATGAAAAGTCAAGCCAGGCCCAGTGACCTGCACCTGTGATCCCAGCTACTCAGGAAGCTGAGGCAGGAGGTTTGCTTGAGACCAGGAGTTTGAGACCAGCCTAGGCAACCTAGCGAGTCACTGTTTCTACCAAAAATAAAATTAGCCAACTGTGGTGGCATGCACTTGTAATCCCATCTACTCAGAAGGCTGAGGTGGGAGGATCACTTTGAGCCCAGGAGGTCAAGACTGCTGTAAGCTGTCATCGCACCACTGCACTCCAGCCTGGGTGATAGAATGAGACGCTCTCTCAGAAACAGACAAAAAAACAAAGTCAACATAATGCAGGGCAATTGAGATTCAGAAATAAGGTCTATTGTCATCCTCATTTAGTTTGGGGTGAAGGGCAGAGACCTATGCCATGTATCATCAGAAGAGAGAGGCCCCACGGTAATATATACTTGTGGGTTTTAAATATTTGAAAACTTGATGAATGTATGGATCCTCTTTCCCCCAAATTGAGCACAAATTCATTCAAACAAAAGTTTGAATTTAATCTCAGAAGATTCTGAAAAATTTTGAAGCCCATTCGTGAGCACTCAGTTCTGAGCACTCCCAAGCCACTGTAGAGAGGAACAAATGGAGCCCCAGAGAGAGACTACGTGTATCAGTGCCTTTGGGGAGGAGATAAAAATGAAGCTATCCAATCTCCAGAAGTAGGATGGGGTGCAATTAAATTGGGGAAAATTCAGAAGCCCACCAAGTGCCTAAGGTGAGGCTTATCTGTGTTCCTTTGGCTTCTCCTGCCGTGTTGTCAGCCTAGGGGACAGGGTGGAAGCCTGGGCCACCAGATCCTCCATCACCCCCACAAAAGAGTTGCCCTTTCCCTCTCTGGACCAGCTGCTCTCCCCTCCTCCCACAGGACCACTGCTCACCAGATCTCGTCAGGCACAAGGGAATGCCGGAAGTGCAGCTGCCTTCTGTTTGACTCACTATAATAAAGCCCAACTCCAATTTTGGGTTGAAACAAAATGATCAGAATGATAATAGCCTCTCTGGGATATCTGCCCAACTCTAATTTGTGAGGCTAAACCACTCCTACCCCAGGGTCCTTGGCATGAATATATTTGCATCTCCCAGTGCTGCTGTACAAGGCTGGTTTATGACTGTCAAAAAAAAAAAAAAAAAAAAAAAAGCAAAAAACAAACAAACAAAAAACCTAGGAGCTCCAAATGGAAGTGATCTTAGAGGTTGTGCAACCTCCCTCCCCCCAATTCCACCTGACATTGCATCCCCAGGAGACATTGCCTCCTATCTGCTTGCATATCTCCACAGCTGGGATTACCACTTCCAGCAACAGCCCATTCTCTGTTCTGGTCGAATGTTGCAAGTTATCTTCCTGGACTTCCTACCATTGGCACCATTTCAGCACTTGGACCCACCACACACTCTCTGAGAGGCTTTACATATTTGAAGACATTGACTGAACAGTTATTTGACAACACCTCTTTTATATTGGTATCACTATCTACTTGCTGGCTTGCATTAAAAATAATCACCTGCAAGTTCACATCTTCCCCAAACAATGACAATATTCAGTTTACATCTTCCTCAGACAAAGACTTAGATCTTCTAAGGGTCTAAATGTGAATGTATCCCTCTCCCCAGAAAACTTCACACACGCACCAAATTGTGCATTTAATTCAATCCAACAGGAGGTTCTGAGTCCCTCGAAACTCAGCCTTAGAAATGAAAACTAAACTGATCTAAACTTGGTATCACTTGGTGACCTCTTTTTATTTAAAAATACATGTTAATCTCAAAGCTAAGATTACAGATTTAACCCCTTCCAATCTCCTTTTCCATAGGTTATAAAAAGAGTTATTTGATGAAAAGATGGGTCACTATGACCAGACGCTCTTCTTTACTAGTAGGAAGTTGATCATAGACTCACCCACCTCCCTTACATAATTTGTAGCATTCCACCTTCATGAAGAAAGTATTCAGAACTCTACTACCAGAGACACAGCCCAGGAAATATTCTTTATTATTCTGGACACTTATATTTCCATGAGGAGAACAACTTTTAAAATAAATCCAAATCAGACACAGAAATCTGCATGACATTGGAACAGTCCATGACACAGAGAGGACACAATTGAAACAGTCTTTATTTACACAGAAGCAGAGAGACAGAGGGATGAGGGCAGGCACCCCAAAGTGACTTCACATTCACCAATGTTTCAGTGGCTTCTGAGACCACAGCAGAGCTGTGGATCCAGGGACTCACAGGGTACGACAGTGTGTTACCTCCAAAACAAAAGGGTTGGATTAAAAACAAATACCAAGTGTTTCTGGCATCAGCTGAAAAATATCTGAGAAAGAGGAACTATTGAATGTCCAGAAAAATCAAAGTTCTGGAGGCTAGAAATCTGACATTTCTCTGATAGAGAGATCATTGCTCATCAGTTCAGTTTGGAAAATTCTTATGGTTAAGTGATGTGCTTCCTTCATTGTAAATTTAACAGGAGAGCATCATTATGAGACATGTAGGGCTTTCTTTAATGGAATGGAAACTTTCATGATCTGATATAACTCCTGATTTTAAAGACAGAGAATCTTGAAGCCCCAAAAGATGAAGCCACTATCCCCAGGCCACTCAGCTAGTCAGCTGCAGACCCAAGTCTGTAAAACTCTATGCTGTGCTTTTTCCACCGTACCACACACCTTCTCTGTTTTTCTCTCTGTGACTTTCAAAGGAAATAAACAAATGAAGTGAGTTCAATGGGCTTCTTTACTAAGAGATGATTTCTTTGGTAAGAATGCTTCAGTCTCACATTAGTAAGGCTGGAAAACAGATCATATAGCAGGAACTGGCTCCCATCTGAGTGGTAACTCCCTTTGAGAATTAAGGCAGCTTCAGGGATTTCTGTTCAGCAGGATATCTGGCAAGAGTTGGTAGCTCTCCTTCTCCCTTGTCTCGTTTTCATCTAGAATGAAGGCTAAAAGGTGGGTGCTAAATAACTAGACATTGAGTAGATGTAAATGTGATGTTCTCAAACTAATATTTTACATTTCATGAAAAACAATAATTCTTTAAAAACCTGACAAAATATCAAAAGTGTCAAGTGTCATATACAGTACACAGCACCCTTGTCCCGGGTGACCTCTGCTATTTAAAAACAAGCTGCACAAAGGAAGTCAAAGATGACTTAACATAAAGCACATACTCTCTCTCCATTATATGTGGGTGAAAAGGTAAACCCAAATGGTCTCCGAGCACCTCCCCGAGAACTTCCAAGGGCTTTCTGGGTACCCCCACCCTCCCAGGGGACCCAGGCTTGGAGCCAAGTTCTCATCCCAGATTCAGGAGCCAACTTCTGCCACAAGGCAGAACCACTGCGCTGGTTTGGTGTTGGTTCAGCTAGCACCACATCCCCGATTCACGCCGGGACAAATGTCTGGAGGCAGAAGGGGCCACATGCAGATGGCAAAGAGGAAATGGCAGGCTGTCTCGGAAGCATGCCCCTGCTCTAATGCACAAGGCTTTGCTGACTGTTTGCTCTCATTTCAGAGAAGAAGACTCAGCTTTTCACATCCAACTGTTCCAAAGAGTGATTATTTTCATCAAAAGAGAGTAGCTAAATAATTTCCTCTCTGGAAACCAGCTAGAGGAAAATAAATGGCATTCTCTCCCCTCTTCCCATCCTCCAACACATTGTTCTTTTGCTAAGAAATTTTCCTTTGCCGTTTGAATGAGTTTTTACAAATGACAGCCCTGGGTTGGGTGAACCATATTGTGCAGGGAATTTCAAAATAACCTGGGCTGAGAGTCAGGGGATGTGAACTGAAGGTCCAACTTGATCTCTTAGTTGCTAAGAAACCTTGAGCAAGAGTGACTAAAATGCTGGGTCTTGGTTTTTTCACCTGGGAAATGTGGAGACAGAAGCTATAGCCCTGCAGTCCTCACTGGGCAGATGGCAGGTAATGTGCATAAAAGTGCTTTATTACAAAAAAAAAGGGGGAAAAGAAAAATGGTAACACGTAGGAAGAAGTTACCTTTTATGGGAGGATTTAAAGTCACTAATGGGACCCAGAGCCCGACCTGATTGTTCTCCTCTATTCTCAAGCCTCACTGTTCACAGGGCTCCAAGACACCTGCCACCTGGGCTGTCTCAGGCATTCTGCTGACCTTTTTATATGGAAAGATTCAAAGTCTCTCAATTTTCCCTCTTTTCTCTATAGAATGACCTGAGGACCCTGACCCAGCAAGGAAACCTCAGAACCCTGGGAGACAAAACCATCTTCCTGCTCCACCTTCCTGCATGAACCCTCTTCATGCAGGATCCACCAGGCTCAATGACACCCCAGTTTGAGGCAAAGCACCTTCTTGACGTGCGAGTGCAGTGACTTCTTTATTTTTTCCCAAGATCCTTCAACAGAAGCTCCCACAGTCAGAATAAGAATCCCTCCAACAAGGGTATAAGAGACTCTAATGATAAACAGAAACCCCTCCCAAAGATGCCACCAATTTAGCAAACTAGGAATCACTTCTCTTACTGAACTATGAGTAACCACCACCACCACCACCAGAGGGCACCAAGTGCAAGTTTGTATCAGAAGTAGATCCAAGTAGAAACCTAGAAAGTCTCCGAAACCACCAACCTGTCCCATCCACTCTCAATATTCTCCCCTCCACTTGAGAGAGTATTTCTGGGCTGCTTGTCTCGCCCTACCCTCCAAGGTGCTACATCTAGTGCATGAGAGTTTTTGCAGCCAACTCTCCATTTCTCAAGACCCCTGGTCCACTCCAGGTGGGACTCCCACAGGGAGGCTGTGCAGGTGTCCACAAACAATAAATTAACATGACAGCCTGTCAGGCTCCCTTTGGGCACCCACCTGGCCTTGTGAGGAGAGCACGGTGAAGACACACATGTGGCCTCACTTGGTCCCTGTCCCCGTTTCCCCAGGCAGATCTCAGCAAGTACAGATGGGTTTCTGGGCTCCGTGTCTTACAGACCAAGAGCAGCATGAGGCCTCAGTAGATGTGGCTTGCCACGTGGCCTCTACCAGCTTATCTGATGTAGGTACCTCCTAGAACCTGCTCACTAAGGTTCATTTACCCTCTTCCTCCTGGCTCCCATAGCTCTGGGCCATCTGACCACCAAAAGCTGGAGGAATGTTCCAGAACACACAAACCAAACTCAGATTGCCCAGAGTGAAAATCAACTATGAATGTTTCTACTCAAAATCCCTCAAAGCATCTATCCACTGACTTCATTTTAGGGACAAATAAATCTAACTCCCAGGCTGAGGCTCAGACATGAGAGGGCTGTCTAGGGTGGGCAAGAGGAGGGTCTATGTACCTTCCCTAACCACCCCACTAAACTCAGCTGGATTTTGTTTGATTTTTGGGTTTTTTGGGTGTCTGATCAAAAGCCCATCCTCTCTCTGATTTGGTGGACTAAGAATTTCTGTGCCCAAAGTCTAGGCAAATGTGGTGGAGGTTTCCGACCTCATGAACCTAGCTTCGGCAGGATCCCAAAGTGGGAGAGATTTCCCCCAAAACAACGGGGACAGAACAGAAGTCATTTTCCTGTTTGTTCCTCTCCTCTGAGCTAACAGCCCCCAGGCCAGATGCACAGAAGGTGAACAAAAACTACAGTCACGAAATCATTTGTAATTGGGAAAAGAAGAGAGGATAAGAAATGACAGCTTCCAGGGGAGGAATCCCAAGACGGTGTCCGGGGTGGGAGCGAAGTGGATGCCTGTGACCTGGACATTGGCATGGGGTTCCTCCTTCTCCTCCAGGCAGGCTCAGATGGCCAGCCAGTGTTGCAACTGCAGAGAAAGATGGTGAGGACTTGATGACATGGTGGGGACCGACAGGAGCAAGGGCCAACTGGCGGGGGCAGCAGGAAGCCGAAAGGAGGCAGAAAAATGCCCCCTTCCTTCACGGACCTCAGGGAACATGTAGGTCGATTCCCTAATTGTCACAGAGGCCCAGAAAGGGCAGCAGAACCTCCCCAAAGTCACACAGCAAGCCTGAGGCCATGGGCTCGCAGGGAGCCTCCCTGTCCCCCATCCCGATGTTTCTAAAGGGAAAAGGCAGCTCACACTGGGTTTCTGGGTTTTCTGGCTGTGAGGTCCAGCCTTGGGCAGTGCACAGCAGGAAACAGTCAGGGCCCGCCTTTGTGATCTCCACCCCAGAGGTTTAGGCTGCACCCACCTGGAACTGTCTGACATCCCTCTGAGCCACCAGGTGGTGCTCGTTCTCTGGCGTGATGCCATAAGCCAGTCTCTGAAAGGAAGAGAAAGGGAGGAGGCCTCAGCTTGGCCCCGGGACACCCTTCTGGCAGCCTGATTGCACCCCCAGATGAGGGCCACCTGCTATTTGACCCTGCAGCCCCACGTGGATAGTATTCAGGGTCTGTACAAGACACCTCCAGCCTTGTTTGTGGAGCTGGTCCATTGAGTCATTCATTCAGCCACTGTTTCTTGAGCTGCCTACTGTGGTCAGACATGGGGCTAGGCCCTGTGGATCCAGACTTGAAGGAGACCCATGCAGTCTCTACTTTGGGGGAGCTTACAGCCCATGTAAGGGATTGGAAATGAAAAAACACACACATCGTCTTAGACCCAGAATGGAGAAAGTACGGCAGGGAGAGTGTGGAAGGAAGCCTCTGGCCCTGCAGGGAATCAGGGAAGCCCTCCTGCGGTGGAGGCACTTGTGGGGTCTCAAGCCATGTGTTCTGAACCAACAATTGATCACTGATAGCGGGAAGCCTCTCCACTCCCCAAATGTGGAGAATAGAAGGCTCAGGCCCCAGTTCCCATGTCTAGAATGAGGTCACCGAACACTGATCCTCCCAGTGACCAGGAACAGAGGTCCCCAGACTTAGGGATTTCATAGACAGGAAACGTATCACAAAGAATGAGAGTGAGGACTCTCTGTCTGGCATGCCCTTCCTTGAGTTTCTGCGCAGCTCCCAAGGATGCCATCCATCCTCATTTTGTTTACCTGCCCTTCGTTAGAATGTGAACTCCATAAGGGTAGGAATTTTTGTCTAGCGCCTCGAATACTGCCCAGCATATATCTGCGTCCCAATAAACACCTTCCAAGTGAGTGGATAAAGGAATGAAGGAATGAAATCTTTGTTTTGTAAAGTAAGGATATGAGGAAAAGACTACCACTATTAGTTTACGAAAGAAAGAGTATTTTAATCAAACAGGAATGACATAATTTCAGAATTATGGGCAGTTTCCTAAATATTTATATAAATGTGTGTGTATGTATATATGTATGTATATATACACACATGTACATATATACACATGTATAAATATTGGCATATATGCAGAATGCATAGAAAGAAAATATAGTTCAGAAATCTTTGGTTTAGGCTGATCAGATTATTAGGTTCTGGAAAGAGGCAGGTGAAAACCAGAAGGAGGAGATCACAGTGTGATTGGATGGGGAGAGCTGGGACATCTGGGGAAATGACAAAGCTTAGACGGAGACACGAGAGTGAGCTGGGTCCAGGCAGTCTGTCTAATCAATCCTTAGTGAACTCCAGGGCTGAGCTCACCCCCAAGTAACATGTACTGAACACTTCCTGCGTGCCAGACACTGTGCTAAGTACTTCCTTTTTTCCAGGGTAGGTAATACTATTCTCAAGATACAGATGTGGAAACTGAGGCTCATGGTGGAAAATAACCTGGGCAATGAGGTGGGTCCATCTGACCCTAGTGTCTGTGTCCTTCTGTCTCCCTGCCCCCACCCCAACAGGAATGAGAGTCCTCCCGTCAACCCCCTCAGCCACCTCCCACCCTATTCCCTTGGGGAGGCCCAAAGCTCACCTCCCAAAGAGAGCCCTGCGTGCTGAGGAACTTGTAGATGACGTAGATGGGCACCAGGACCATGGAGGACAGGGCAATGCCCCACCCCACCCAGTTGGCCCAGGGCGGGAAGATGTAGTCGTCGTACGTGAGTGGCTTGAAGTTAATGATGCTGACCACAACCACGAACTAGAGATGGGCAGGGAAGGAAGAGAAAGGAAGACAGGGCAGGAGAGAGACAAGAAAGGAAAGAAAGAAGGAGGTAGAAGAAAAGTGGGAGAGAAATGAAGAGCAGTGCGCATCACAGCAAAGGGAGGAAATAAGGAAGGAGAGAAAGAGAGAAAGATATGGAGAAATGAGAAAGAATCAAGAAGCAAGTGGTAATCAAAAGGAGGCAGATATGACAGGGAGCAAGAAAAGAGTAAGAACAGAACGTGACTTTGGAGGAGGCATAACAACCCCCAGGGACCTGGCCCCAGCTCAAGAACCCCCGAGTAAGGTGGATGTCTGCCACATTGTCCACAGGGCCAAGCAGCCCAAGTGACCCTTCTGAATGACCAGGGCCTCTGGATCCCAGAGCCTCCTCCCATAAGAAGCAAATATCCCCACCCAGCTCCATCCTGGACACAGCCCCCTCCCCACACACAGGGCTTCCCTGCAAACACTACACACCAGGAGGAAGGCAGGACTGACGAACTTCCAGCATAGTCTCCAGTATAGACCCGGCCTGAACCCCATCATCTGCTGGATGTCATTGCTGAACCTGTCCACTCCTGTGCACACACAGAGCAGGGCTGTTACCATGGCCCCCGCGATAGCCCAGCCAGGGCCAGGTCCTCCCATGAGGTTCTGGCCCGAGCTGGAGAACAGGGCAGTGAGGCGAGATGCTGACACACAGAACTTGGGAGACTTGGGGATAGGCACTTTGTAATGCAGAACAAGGGAGAGGACAAACTCTAGGACAGTATCCCCTTTCATGTGCCACCCCAATTAACCTATCAGAGGGAAACCTGGGCTCAAAGAGGTGAGGGGATTTGCCCCAAGTTCCAGAGCTAGTTGGCCTGACTCCAAAGCCCAGCTCTTTCCTCTTGCTCTGAAAATAACAACAACAACTATGCATACAGCACATTCCCTGACTTCAATCTGATAGGAGAGCCCAGACTCTTCCATTGACTCTCTTTCTGAGTGGCAGCAGAGTGAGAACGAACATGTTGGTGTGACACTTGTGGGGAAAAACAAACAATGAACACATTTAAGGGTTTGTAAAATATTCTCTCGGTTCATTCCTGAATAAGTTTGCCAGAAAAAATACAGGATACCCAGTTAAGTTGGAATTTCACATAAATAATGAAAAAAACTAGTATAAGTATGTCTGATGCAATAGTTGGGCTATACTTACACTAAATAATTGTTATTTATCTGAAATTCAAGTTTAAGTAGGCAACCTGTGTTGTGTTTGCTAAATCTGGCAACCCCCTGGCAGAATGAATTATATGACTCAGGGGTCAGCATTTTCCTAAGGGTTCCTCTTTCAGGAGCTGATGCTGGATACCTCAGCGGCCTTTGCAGCCTCCTGTTAAAGGCAGGTTCATCCAAAGGTGAGCCAAGGATTGAGATTTGGTCCCAAAAACTGACTTGCTGGACTCTGGAATTTTCGGTGGCTGTTCTGGAAATGGAAGGCCTCTCTGCACCTCCAGGTTAAAGGATTCTAGGAGGACTGGGAGCTGAGGCTTTTCCACACACTCACATACCATAAAACCAGGAAACTCCGATGGCTTCCATGAGGACAGCAAAAAGGATGGAGGTGCCCGCAGCAAAGGTGTCCAGGAGGGTCAGCACATAAATTCCACCCTGGTACAGGAAGAGAAGAAGCCAAGAGGCCTTCTTTGGTCAAACGTGGGAACTGATTGTTGTGTCCATCAACTCTTACCTGCCCTGTCCCACTTGCTCAGAACCCTATTTGAGAATACAGGGCATAGGGTTGTGGTGCTGTTGAACTGACGTCACAGTCACCTCAGTTTCAGCCAATAAAGAGTTAGATGGGTTCCAAAGGGACTTTTGCTGCCCTTCAAGTCAATAAGCAATAAACAGAGCTGTGTGGAATCCTCAGCATCAGAGATGGAAGAAGACAACTGGGCCTAACCCTAGTGGGTCAGGCCGCTGAATTGAGGATGCTGGATCCCGCATTGTTCTCCCTGAGCTCAGCCCCAGTTCCAAGGCTAGGAATGTTTGACTTTATTGAAATGCAGCCTCAGAGGCCCCCAGGTGACCAGAAACCAGCCCCTACTCACCTTGGTTATGCAGAACAGGGCAAGAAGGAAGGTGCCGAAGGTGACGCCAAATGTGAAGAGTTTCCGGTGTCGCTTCAGGACCTGGAAGTCGTCTGCCAGGCCCGTGATGATAGCCTCCATGCCTCCCATCTGGAGGGAACCAGGCGGGGTGGGGTGCAGGAATGAGGGTCTCTTTGGACCTCAGTCTCAGGCCCCAGGGTTCCTAGCGCCTCCTGCAGCCCAGGACTCACGCAGGCTGCCTTGCCTCTCTTGAGAAATCAGCATGTCCTGCCTTCTTCCCCATCCTCTTGTCCCATTTCTGTCCTGTTCTGAGGCAAACTCAGAACTCAGAAACTATGCGGGAGAGGGTAAGGGTTAAGTCAACTCCTGTCTCCCCTACTCAATAGCTACCTGTCTCCTGCCTACTCAGCCGGAGTGGGTACAGATAAGCTGATAGTGGAATGAAAGCAGTAAAACACCAAAACCCCTGACACACATTTACATGTCAATAAGGGTCTCTGGAAACAACTCCTGCAGAAGAGCTTCTAGTGATGGGAACTTCAGGCAGCAGTTTTTGATATGGATTTTTGGCTGCCTTTCTAATGATCAAGCAAAGTGGTCACTTCAAACTCCAGACTCTTAGAGTCTGAAAGGGTCTCATATCCCACTGCTATGGGCAGATTGCTTCCTTATAAGGACACTGTGAGGGTAGACAAGAAGCACACAAGCTACCACTCTCCTCTCCTCTCCCCTCCTCTTGGCAGACAGTGCTAATCAAAATCAGTATTCTTCATTATAAGCCCAGAAGCAGCCTCAAAATCCTTCTCAACACCCTGCTCCTGGCAGATCTGATGATTGAAAGCAAAAGGCAGTGGAGGGAAACCCAAGTGCCAGCTCTTCCATAAGATTTTTTGCAAACTTCCAGGCATGATGTACTAAGTAAGGGTAGACATATCTGAATGTCAGTACAACAGCACCACAACCCTATGCCCTGTGTTCTCAAATAGGGTTCCGAACAAGTGGGACGAGGGCAGGTAGGCATAAGGCTGACTTGTCTGAAGTCTCTTCTTACTTGAATTTCCAAGATGTCAAAGGGATTCCTATGGCTCTTGGCTTTGGCCTAAGTCTTATCTTTTTGAGTGAGGACTCACTTTTTCTTTTTTTGTCTGCATTTAAATAGGGCCTTCTGGAAACAACTATTAACCTGGTGTTTGAATAATGGGAACTTTAGGCCCAGCACTGTGTGTTGGGGAAGGGAGTCAGGCCCAGTGGGATGGGGGACAGGTATCCTGAGGAGGGTCACTCACTGAGCTGTCAAGGCCCAGCGCCAGGAGCATGATGAAAAACACGACAGCCCAGAATGTAGATCCAGACAGGGTAGAAATGGCCTCTGGATACAGGATGAACACTAGGCCAGCTCCTGTAAGAAACATCAAGGACTTCATCAATGGCTGAAACCATTGGTCTGAGCTGCACATAGTAGGGGAGCATCTGTGGGCCCAATTGTTCAGTCATGTGTTGGTGGACAGAACACAGGTCTAGAGATAACAGATGAAACCAGCATGAACTTACAGCTCACCTGTGCATCGGAGAGGTTGACCCCCAACAGCCAGGCTGGAGAGCAGTTCCCTGCCTGGACAGCTACAGGCTACATGCTGCAAACCCCACCTCCTATACTCTACAAGGGATCTACTCTTACAAAAGCTTGGGGTCCTCAGAAACCGCAATTCAATTGCTCACTAGCTGGGTGATGCCAGACAATGTATTTAGCTTGAGTCTCAATCTTCCCATTTGTAAAGTGAGTCTATTGACACTTGCCTGGCAGCCTTGTGAGAACTAAGTGGAGATATTTCAAGTGCTTAGCCCAGGGCTGGTACAGAGAGGACATTCCAAAATCTGTTCCTTCCATCCTGACTTGCAGGGTGCATGGGGCCTGGGACTGCTTGGAATTCCCACTAATAACCTCAGGGGAAAGTCAATCACATTGGTGGTTTGGACACCTCCATGGACAGCCTAGCGGTCCTACAGCCATGTAAGAGCCATGCAGCCAAGAATAAGGTGGGCTTTTCAGCTCCCTCCTCAGTGGGCTGGGGCCCAGGAGGGCTGCCCACCCACCTTCTGTGGCCACATCCTCAATGTTGACCTTGTGTTCATGGGCCATGTAACCGAGGATGGAGAAGATGGCAAACCCAGAGACGAAGCTGGTGATGCAGTTGATGCTGCTGGTCAGCAGGGCATCCCTGGGGGAAGAAGCACAGTGAGGTCAAGTCCCTTGACACCCTCAACCCTATGCATTGACTGCTGGGCTGGCTATAGAACCTGCAGCCTGGCCCCAGCATCAAAGGCCATCCCCCTTCAGCAGCTCCTGCTGCCACATGGATCCAGGGCCCCACCATCACTGGTGCAGGAAGTAGGCTAACTGCTTATGGATGGAATAGCCTGATACCAGAGTCTACTGGCAAACTCCTGCCAGGGAATTGAGTCACCAGTCTCCTTCAACAAACCTTCCATGGCTGCTCCCCAGTGCCTCCAACTCCTCATCCTGTCATTCAAGAGCTTTGCGAAGAAGACCCAGCCTTCCTTATACATTTATCTTCCAAGACTCCCAAGGTGTACTCTGAACAAACCATAAACTGGTCCATAAACAAACCACTTCTTTGCATTTGCCTGTGTTGTCCCCCTTCTCCCCCAGTGCCTGCTGTCCACTCCACATCTGCCTAGCATAATCCTAACTATCCTCCAAGGCTCATCTCAAATTCACCTCCATGCACTGGTTTTCTTCTGTCAGGGGCTGATCACCCCATTTCCTTACCTCCCTATAGCCTGTCCCCCTGGTATGAATTCATCAGACTCTGTCATGTACCAAAGACACTGTGATTCTGCCTTAAGCCTTGGATAGAGTGTAATGGAAGCGGACCCAAATTTGTGCCTGTGCCTGAAGTCCCCACAGCACTGGGCCAACAAGATGTAGCATTGAGTGCTTCCTGAACTGAGCTAGATCATGGCCTTCTGAGTCTCAGTCTCCTATGGAGTCTCACATCTGACCCTGCCAGGCCCTCAGCAGCTGGGATATTCCACCCCTGCCTGCCTGGGCATCTGATGGACAGAATCCATACTGAAATCTTCACAGTTCTGCTCTGTCACAACTACCCATCTCCCAGTACTGGTAACCTCAACTTTTCCCGTTCCACACCCCACGTTTGTTTAAGAGGCATCCTGAAATGAAATGTGGTCATCAGAATCCTTAGAGGACATGTTCCAGTTTATAGAATGCCCAGGATGGTTCACAAGAAGAAAATTTGGCTTGCCCAGGGAGAGTTGGCTTCCAGACCAGAGCCCTCTCTGCCATCCCCACAAAAGTCAATCCCCAGGATTTACAGCTTCTCGGAATTCTGAGAAGAATCTTACCTGTAACAGTTGTTGTCAAATTTGTTGTAACTGGCAAATGCAATCAACACTCCAAATCCAGCCCCCAAGGAAAAAAATATTTGAGTTGCGGCATCAATCCACACCTGAAACCAGCAGACAAAAGCCATCAGCCTCTGCTTCCTACACCACTGGAACACCTCACTGCTCTGGAAGGGCTGAGAAACCCTGGGGATGCTCTGAGACCAGAGGAAACATGGTCTGAACCAGAAATGGGCAGCCCTGGCAACTCCTTCCCCTGCATCCTGTACAAAATGACTGCAGAGAGAGGCTGGGCCTCTCCAGCATCTCCCAGCCTTGGGTAGTCAGGAGTGAGCTCACCCTGTAGGAACTCATTCACTCCATTTCATGCCCTGATTTTCAAAGAAAGTTAACAAAATGAAAAGTTCTAGGCTAGAGTGTGAATGGGGCAAGAACACAGGGTTATGGCCGTCTTAGGAGTTATGGAGACGGCACTGTCAGAAAGTGAGGACCATTCCTAGTGGGCTTCTACAAGCCATAGACAATGGTGACTCCTTGGGGGCCAATGGGGCTTACTTATTCCATCAGTTGGGTGATAAAAGCCCATGGCTGGAGGCCTGAAGATCTGAATTCCTTTCCAACTTCTCTGTCTCATGTTCTAGCCCTGGTGAAGTTCATTTCTCTCTGTCTGTTTCCTCATCAGTATAATGGGAATAATTATACTTCACCCACTCAGACTAAGAGCTGAAATTCAGATTTTTTTTTTTTAAAGCCAGGGTCTCACTCTGTCACCCAGGCTGGAGTGCAGTGGTGTCATCTTGGTTCAAGCATCCTGAGTAGCTGGGATTTCAAGTGCACGCCACCATGCCCTGCTAATTTTTGTATTTTCAGTAGAGACAGGGTTTCCCCATGTTGGCCAGGCTGGTCTTAAACTCCTGACCTCAAGTGATCCGCCCGTCTCAGCCTCCCAAAGTGCTGGGATTACAGGCGTGAGCCACCACACCCAACCTTGCAATTCAGGTTTGAGAGATGTCTGTCATGCCCCTACTGGTGTTAGTCCAGGCTTCCCCAGCTGTGCAAACAGAGGGCAGCATGATCTGATGGGGGAAGACAGATCTGCTCCTTGATACTGCACTGAGGGCTTAGCTTCTACACATCTGAAAGGCTTAGCATAAACAGTCACAGAACAAATAGAAGTCTGACTTATTTTGCAATTTACAAGGCTGATTCTTGTCTTATGCTCTGTTATCTTTCTGGCAGCTACTACGAAAATAGGTTTTCTCTTGGTTACTGGTCTATAACACTGCAGTATGTTGGAACATTACAACTACGGAGATGCATATTGGGATGCATCTCTCTTCATCCTGTGCTGCTTAGGCCTGCCAGGATTATTATGGGTTCAAATAAAGAAGCCCGGAGAATTATAAGATAGCAATTGTAAGATGTTGAAGTGTTCTCACTGAGGGGCCCTGCAAGAGGAGGCTGGAAGTAATCTCAGCAGTTATCTTAAGATGCTCAAGGTACTGAGTACCTCTATGATAGTCTCTGCTCCCACCCTCCCTGCCCTGCACTGGACTCCACTACCAAATTCACCCACTTTCACCATAATTTGGGTCTCTGGACAGGGGCAGTGGTTGGATGAGGGTTTTGGGGAAGAGAGTTGGCAGGGCCTCCCTGGTGGCTAAAACTGTCCTTGTGCCAACATCACAGGATGGTAGCAAAGACCAGGTTTGGGGATCTGAGAGTAGCAAGAGGGCAGGGGGTGGCTGGGGTTGGCTAGGGAGCTGTGGGCACAGGACAGGAGCAAGGTCCCAGGACATCATGTCCTCTTCACAGGGAATTTCTCTCCTCAAAAAGAGTAGTCTGTGAAGACCACCAGATGGAACCGCAGAATCTCAGGCCTCCAGAGAGAGATGGGTGGGCTTATGGAGCCTATCAGGTGCAAATCCACATTGGTCAGATGGGGAAGCTGCAGCTCAGACAGGGAAGGATCCTGTCCAAGGCTACACTGTACATTTGTGGCAGAGCTGGGACCAGATTTTCCATCATCACCTGCTCCTGAAAACCCTCCCACAAGCCTGGCCCAAGGCTTGGTGGTCACTGAGCACTGACCGTGGCCTCTTTCAAGCGGTAGAAGTCGATGTGCAGGTAGGCATTGATGCCGTTGGAGGCGCCGGGCAGCGTGACGCCGTGAACCAGGAGCACGAACAGCACGAAGTAAGGCAGCGTGGCTGTGATCCACACCACCTGGGCAATGGATAAGTTCAGGTGAGAGCCTTGCTCTGGCCCCAATCCCGTGGTGGGCTGGCGGGGCACAGAGTCCTTTCCCAGGGAGCCAGTCATGCTCTTTCCCACCTTCCTTTACCCAAGGCACATGCTACAAGTTCCAGTTCTAGGCAAGGCCCTGAGGCAGAATCCAGGGCTAGACCAGTAAACGGACACAGGTCACACCCTAGAGAAGCTCAGAACCCAGAGTGAGAGTCAGCTGCACTGGGGATAGTACTATGATGGAAGCCAAGGGCACAGCGGGGCAAAGACTAGGTCCTCATAGCACAGGATGCCGCCTCATCCACAAAGCCACCTCTCCTGACTCCTTCAAGGAAAGACTCTTGACTCCATAAATGAAGAGCTTTCCCATAGATAGAGCTCTCTAAAGGAAAAGAGTCTAGAGAGGTGGTGAGGTACCTGTCATTGAAGTTGTCCAAGTGTTGCTATGAATACAGGCATTGGCAAAGGATTGCCTAGATCAAGGTGCAGTTCATGGACCAGGTAGAACTAAGTACACCCACCTTTGTGCTCTCCCCTTTCCCCCTCAGTCCTGTGTCCATCACACCATTGCTACTTGTTGCTGCATGCACCTATCTGACTGGCAGGATATTTAGAAATATCAGTCTCTCTCTCTCTCTCTCTCTCTCCCCCCACTCTCTTTTTCTCTCTCTCCATCCTCCCTCTCTCTCTTCTTGCCCTCCCCTCCCTCGTCTCCCTCTCCTCCACTCTCTCCCTTTTGTTTACATCTTCCTCTTTTTCTTTACCCCCCCCTTCAAGTATATTTTCTTTCTTAAGCACATTGCCCAGGAAGGGATGTGGCTGGACAGAAAGCAGAACCTCTGACCATTTTTCATCTTAGTGGGAACAGATGTGGGACACAGACAATGGATCTTGTTCAGGAACACACAAAGGAAGAGATTATTCCAGACTAAAAAGAAACACCCCACCCCTTGTCCAAGTTGGAGGAACAGAAAAGAAAGGTAGAGGCAGGGATGGGGGTGTTATGTGGGTTTCCTTGCTGTTCCTTCTCAACCTCGGCTACACATTCAAATACCCTGGGGGAAGTTATAGGTACAAATGTTAAAGCTCAGCTCTCATTCTTGGGAGTTTCTGATTTAGTTGGTCTAGCGTGAGCCTGAAATGAGTATTTTTTTAAAGCTCCCCAGATGATAAAATTGTGCAGCCAAGGTGAGAAATCACCACTAGGTAGAGACAGCCATGGGTAGCCTTGCAGAAAGAAGGCTGTGCCCAAGTAAAAACTCAGGTTAAGGTCAACGTAGTCAGACTCAAGGAGGACTCAGCTGAAACATGAGAAAACCTATAACTTAAATGCCAGATGGTTCCACCCCCGCAAAGCCCTCGAACTACGTAGCCCCAAAAATCTTCACACATCCCTAAGGAGAAAGTGGAAACCTTGAAACATGAAAGTTCTTTGCCAGGATAAAAAGATATGGGCTCTAAATGAAAATAGAGACATAGAAAATAAAGCCATATGTTTTTTATACTTGTGTTTAAGGATGGCGATTTATCCTCTTCTTTTACTTGTCTTTCCCACTACATCATGAGCCCCTTAGAAGTAAAATCCTATATTTTTCAAACTTGAATCCCCAGAACCTGGCATATATGAGTCCTAATAAATGTTTATTATATGAATGATTGGACTAGGCAGCGGTGCAGATGAATGATTGGATTGTTAGGTAAATGGATGGATGAGTGGATGGTTGGATTATGATTGGGTAGCTGGTTAAAAGGATGGATAAGATGATTAGGTGGGTGGAGGGTTGAGTAGATGGATGGATGAATGGATGGATAAATGGATGGATAGATGGATGAGTGGTTGAGTGATAAATCAGAAAGTTAGTGGATGACTAAGTCAAAGAATAAATGCATGAACAAGTGAATGAATGAGTAACTGAGTCAGCATGGGAGTGAGTAAATGCACAGTGGTAGACACATCTTCTGGGCTCAGAAGTAATCAGGAAAGCCTCCTCTGTTTCATGTTATCCACTTGTTTCTCCATCACTCCCTTGTTCTAAGAAGGTCTTTGTGGAAATGGGATTTCCACTTGTTTTCTTTCAGGGAGGCAAGAACAGGAAGGCCAAATTGCATAACAAATAAGGAGGGAAACATGCCCTGGAAAGTGAAGCTGTTGCATCTGGGTGACCTTATGTTAATCAATCTTGGATTCAGTCTCCTGATCTAGGACAAATAGGTGTAAGCTCTTGGCAAAAGGCACAAGGAGGAGCTCTCACATCTCCTTGTGATTGGTTCTAACTGCTCTGGTCTCCTAAAGCTTATGTCAATAGCTGCAGCCCAGCTGCAATGCTCAGCCCAGCAAACCAGGTGAGACTACACTCCTGTCATCAGAAAACAGTATCTTGACTTCTGACTCCAAGGAATCTCCCATTGGGCCTGGATATGGCCCTGCATTGGCCATGTTTGATGGCTATGGATTCAGTTTCCCTAAGGAATACATCAGGCCGTGACTGAGCTAAGACCCTGACTATTATAGTCAAGCATCAAGATAGCAGGAAACTTGTTTTGTCTGTGCCCATGCGTTCAAAGCTAAACCATCTGAGTCCTGTTGAAGATTCTCAGAATTGGCAGTGGGTGTTACTTCAGCTGCCTAAGATCTTGTGTTGAAAGAAGGATTCCTGGATCTTTGGCCAACAGTTCACTCATGTTCACATGTACCCTGAATGCACAATGGGTAAACAGAAGAAAGGCTCGGGTTCTGTCATCTCCACCCCAGGCTTCTCAGCTCTCAGAATTCCAACTTGCAACACAGCTCTGGCCATGAGAACCTAGACTTAGTCCAATTTTGAGCACAAGATCAAGAAAGTAATGAGCAGCCCATTGGTCTTGGCAAATGTCCTTAGTCCCTAAGGGAGGTCACTGCTTTCTGTCACTTTAAATCCATACCTGCTGGTGTTTCTATGGATAATTTGTGGGGTTCTAGGTTACCAAATTCAAACTGATGGCTCACAATCAAAATGAGGACCTTGGCTCCATAAAAGAAGGAACTTTCAAATTGATAGAGCTCTCTCAAGGGAAAGAGCTGCCCAGGAAGGTGGTGAGGTGTTTGTCACCAAAGTTGTGCAAGCCTTGCTATGAATCCAGGCATTGAGCAGAGGGCTGCCTAGATCAAGGTGAGGTCCACAGACCAGCAGCATCAGCATCACCTGGGAGCTTGTCAGAAATGCAAATTCTCACCTCATACCCACTGAATCAGACTCTCTCAAAGAATGACCCAGGAATGTGAGTTTTAGCGAGCCATTTTGGTGATTCTTACACACATGAAAGTTTGAAAAACACGGCCCAGGACCTGCTCTAAGGTTGACTTGGAAACAGATGACACATGTCTGCACTTCATCACTGTGCATCTGAATCAATTTACCCTTTACTGATTAAGAATTTGTGATCCTCTGAACTGGGTTTTAGGGACATTTTCACTAACAATAAAGACACGATTTTACAAAGCGGGATTTATGAGGTGTGGGGTAGGCTCTGATGTTACTGAAGAAAACACCAAGCTACAAATATTTTAGTCTACGCCTCACTCATGTGTGAACGATGCTGTTCATTATAATTGAGTCCAATCCAGTCACTAAAGTAAGCCAGGACCAGCACAGCCTTCACTTGCCAAGACTGGAGGTATGAACATTTGCAATTCATTTGAGGCCAGCTCTGAGGCTATGGAAGCCTGCTAAGAAAAGCTCAATGTCCTGTTCCAGGTTCAGTCTGGAAAGAAATAAGCAATACTCTTGGTTTTCTCATAAGCCAGTTTATAAAAACAATTAAAGACAGAGTACAGGAATGTCCTGAGTGAAGCTCCCCATTCTAGAAATCTCGTCTAGAAATCTCGTCTCCATGGACTGCCTGTGGCATGCCTGCTTAGGGACTTATGCAAAATGTGGGCTGTGGCTTCAGATGGCACATGCAGAGGGGACTCATATTCCTCTCTCATTGTGTTTCTACATGGGGGACTTTCCTAGTGTAACACCCTGGTTCGTGCCTCACCACCTTCTCTGAAGGTGCATTTTAGAAAGAACTGAGCATGCTCAGCCCCACTCCTCCTGGTCTCTTTTGCATCAGCCTGCCTGCAGACAACATATACTCCACTCTAGCCAAGAGCTAAACTAAGTGGGACAGGCTCTACTCTCTTTGGTGATGGCCATGGGGAACCCAGTCTCGGAGTGTAATATTAGAAGTCTATGGTTGTCCTATGCCAAGGCCAGAAGCAGTATAAAGCTCATACATCTTCTGCAGTTCACAGGAGTGGGCCCTGTCTCCCCTCGGGGTCTCTGTCTGTGCCTGCAGAGGCCAGGAGAACTCTGTTCCTGGTACCTAGGAAAGGTGCAGAGAGTGCTAGACCAGGCTGGCCTGGGACTTCCGCATCTCTACGACTTTGCTTATGTAGTTCCTTCCACTGAGAATCCCTTCCCTCCACCCCACCTCTACCTGTGCCTGCCTGACCTTGTAGACCCAGCTCGAATGCCACCTTCTCTATGGTCTTTGGAGACACTTTCAGTTGAAAGAGCTTCCTTTCTCCACTAATGCAGCATCTCACACTTTTTGACCACGACTCATGCTAAGAAATACCTTCAATATCAAGACAAAATACACATAAACTTACAGATAGCTGTAACTGAAACAAAAATTCCAACAGACAGCTCTTACTTTACTATGTGCAATGATCTCTTATTATCTAGACTTTTTCATTTTTAAAAAGTGTGATGACCCACTAAGCTGATTTAATTACGGTTTTTAAACCCACAGTTTGTATTTCTATTGAAATGTAATTCGACTACTGGATGTGAAATTATCTCCAAGGTAAAGTTAAGCTTAAAAAATAACAAGATATATAATAGTGCACATAGTTTGTGACCACTGGTTGTTATTAAATGGGGACGCACACATATGTCTCTGGATAGAGACCCAAGAAGCTGGTGACATTGGTTGATCCATAACCTGCCTGCAATACACATAGACTAAAGCAACTGAAGAAGGAACCTGTCTTATTCTCGCATCACTAGTACTAGCATCAAGCCAGGTACATACTAGGTGTCCATAAGTGGTTGATAATTTGAATTAAATTCAAAAGAATACTTAATGAAGTTCCCCAAACTTATATACCCACCCATCCTTCAATCACCCAATAAATATTTACTGAAGACGTACTAGGTGCCAGGCATCAGAATGGTAATGGTCCTATCCTGGTTTTGCTCAACCCTAGACTTTCTCCAAGCCCTGGTCTGCATTTTGTTTGAGTGTTTTCTTAGGGTAGATACTGTGTCTCCAACATGCTGATAGGAAATTCTATCTTCAGTTCTCGATGGATTTCATCCCTACTGGCTGCTGCTCCCCTGCTACTTTCTTTGCTCTCAATGGCATGACCAAGAACTCTAAGAGTATCAGAGAGAACTCTGGTGCACAACCCCTTTCCAAAATCAGTTGCCTAATGAGGCTTCTCCCAAATTAACAACCATTAAGGTTGATTAAGGTAGACTGTTGAGGTGTGGCCCCCAATGAACTCACACCTGTGTGTAATTCCTTCCCATATGGACACTAGGTTTTACCACAACACTTGTTTTAGCCACGGGGACAATAGCAAGAATGATGCAAGCAGAGACTGGAAGAGCTACTGTATACCATTGTGGCTTGTCTGCTTGGAACATGTTCTTGGAACTCAATTGCCATGCTCTGAGAAGCTCAAGCACCATAGAAAGTCTATGTGGAAACATTTGAAGATGCTCTGGTTGGCAGCTCCAACTTAGCTCCCAGCTAGTGCCAACTGCCAGCAATGTGTATGCACCATCTAGAATAGCCAGCCCACTGAAGCCATGTAGTCCAAGGAATATCACATGAAGCAGAAGGACGACCCAGCTGATCCCAATCAACCCACAGAATTGTGAGAAACAATAAAATGGTTGTTATTTTGAGTCACTACATTTTGGAGTGGTTTGTTACACAGCAGTAGCTAACCAGAACACTGGAAAGAATATTTCCCATCCACATCCTCTTTAATACAGTCAAGCTTCTAAATAGACCCTGTAGAGCCCAAATGGGGTTGTTGTTTCCATGATGTTCCTCGGGCTAAAAATCAACAGGAGCCATTTCCTGAATATTCCTCACCCCTGAGAGGCTGACTACAGGGAGACAGTGTCACCCAAGTTCAGAATGCCAACTCTGGACTGGCCCTCATGGGTCATCTAAAGCTATGCTCTTCTCGTGAAGGCACCTGGAACTCTGGGGGCACTTCTTTCTGTATCGGAGGAAACACAAAATCCAGCATACATCTGAATATCTTCTAGAGCATTGTTTTTTTCCTAAAAAATTCAGAGGGGGGATTTATTGATTTTACGGTCATATTCCAGAGTAGGATGCAACATTTGCAAGAAGATTTAGGTCGAGATTCAAGATTTATCAAGGGCATATTGATAGCATCTCTAGACTTTGTCCTGAGACCTTTGGGGTATCCCAGTCCCTGGTCTCTGCTATTAGGGAAGCTTTGGCAGGAAAGTGTGAGAAACTCTGATCCACTTATACCCCTTCAACCTATTGTTGGCGAGACACAGACTTGGGGAAGGGAAGGGAAAGGAAGGAAGGGGTTTGTCTAAGTCAGTGGCAGAATTGGGGCTTGAATCCAGGCTTTGCACTTCCAGCTCCATCTTTTTTGTCCACCAACTACATAATTATTGCTAGAAATAATCACACCCACCAAGGTTGATCACCCAACCGAAAGAGAAACAAAGAGATATTACCTTTCCTGATGTCTTCACCCCTTTCCAGAGGCTAAAATACAAGACGATGACGACGACCATCAGACAGAGCAAGAGCTGCCACTGGGGCAGGCCGATGTCATGAATCCCGCTGCTCTCATGAAGGTGCAGGACACCACGCCTGCCCAGAGGAGACGGGAGAGGACCAGGGTAAATGGTGTCAGGGAGGACAACAGGGGCCGTGACCACAGGCCAGTCCCTGCAAATGCACACTGATGGAGACAGGACCTGGCCACTCTCCCCTAACTCGGGGGTCCCAGCCACTGCCATGCACCACAATGGACCTGCCCTGGTCAGCCATGGCCTGTGCCCAGGATCAGTCTGTCCTAGGAGAAGCAAATCATCTGGGGAGATTCCAGGCTTATGGCTGCTGTTAAAAGACAAAAATCTCTTAAGTGCCTGTTGCTCACCTAGCCTTAGAGTAATAAATAGGGAAGGTTCCTGTCCTCATAGAACTCACACTGTAAAGAGCAGTTCTCAGCAGGAGGGAGGACTATTTTGCCTCCGACCCCCACCCCAGAGGATATTTGGCAATGTCTGAGATGTTTTTTATTGTCCTGACTTAAGGAGAGGTGGTGCTACTGGCATAGAGACTATAGGTGCTGCTAAACATGCTGCAGTGTACAGGACAGTCTCCAATAACAAAGAATGACCCCTCCCAAAAGGTTCATATTGCTTAATCTGTGAATCCCTGGTCTAGAGACTGAGACAAGAGTGAGCATTTCTCCTATTGGAGAACAGCTACTAAAGCTAAAGATATGCTTACCCTGTGCCCTAGATATTGACTCAATAGAAAATTGTACACATATTCACCAAAAGACACGCTCTAGAACGTTTATGGCAGCATTATTCATAATAACCCCAAATTGCAAAGTACTCAAACATCCATCGACAGTGGAATGGATAAATTAGGATATATTTATAAAGTGGAGTATTTTTTTTTGAGACAGGGTCTCATTCTGTCACCCAGGCTGGAGTGCAGTGGCACCATCACGGCTGACCGCAGGCTCAGCCTACTCAGGCTCAGGTGGTCCTCCCACCTCAGCCTCCCAAGTAGCTGGGAGTACAGGTGTACATCACCACACCTGGCTAATTTTTGTATTCTTTTGGAAGAGACTGGGTTTTGCCATGTTGCCCAGACTGTTCTTGAACTCCTGGGCTCAAGCGATCCAACTGCTCCAGCCTCTCAAAGTGCTGAGATTACAGGTGTGAGCCACCACATCTGGCCTAAGTGGAGTATTATACAGCAATTACCTCCAGAGGGATGACTCTCGCACACACTGCTGAGAAAAAGAAGTCAAAGCCAGAAGAGCACTTCCGTCTGACTCCAGTCATATAAAATTCAGCAACAGGCAAAACTGACCTAAAGGATTAGAGGTCAGGAGAGGTGTACCCTGGGATGGGGGTGAGGGGGTTACTGACTGGGAGAGAACATGATGGGGACTTCAGGACACTCATCATGCTCTTTCCTGAGCTGGGTGAGGTTACTGGCTGCGTTCAACAGGTATCATTTTCTGAGCTGTCACTTGATGATAGTCACTCCTTTGGTTAGCTATCAATAAAGTGTTTTTTTGTTTGTTTTCGTTTTTTGTTTTTTGTTTTTGTTTTTGTTTTTGAGACGCAGTCTTGCTTTATCTCCCAGACTGGAGTACAATGGCGCAACCTCGGCTCACTACAAGCTCTGCCTCCCGGGTTCATGCCATTCTCCTGCCTCAGTCTCCTGAGTAGCTGGGATTACAGAAGACCGCCATCACGCCGGGCTAAATTTTTGTATTTTTAGTAGAGACGGGGTTTCACCATGTTAGCCAGGCTGGTCTTGAACTCCTGACCTCAGGCTATCCATCTGCCTTGGCCTCCCAAAGTGCTGTGATTACAGGCATGAACCTCCGCGCCCAGCCTGGTTTTTTTAGTAAGAAAAACAAACAATACTAAGGTGGTCTGAGAATATTGGGGTCCCTCGTACAATCTACAATGAAGAAATGATAAAGAGAATTGTAAACAAAATGACCGTTTGCTAATGAGAATCTAATCAAAGTCGTTTAGGAGCTAAGGAAAGGTCAAATAAGACAGACTGCTGAAACAATACAGCAGGTCCCAGGGGAGAAGGGTTCCCCTGACCATTCTGCACCCTTGCAAAGCAAAGCAAACAGAACTGGGAACAACTTGGTGTAGTATTTGCTCTGCACCCTAATCGTTCATTCCTCACTGAAGGCCCGCTGTGAGCCAGCCCATCTGGGCCTTGGACACACACAGGAACTGCTCGTGCACCGTCCTGACTCTGCCTTGGTGGGCTTGTATCGTAGCATGTGAGGCAACACTACATGCAAATTCACAATAAAGCATGACACATGTTGGGAGGTTCAAGGGAGCTGCAGGGGCCCCCACAACGAGTTCCCACTGGGTTCTTCTCTGTGTCTCACACTCAGAGGCAACAGTCAGCTGCACATTGCCCAACACCCTTCAAACCCAAATCCAGTGTCACCTCTCCTAGGAGGCTCCCCTGATCACCATTGATAGGAATCCTTCAACCCTTCCAGTTCCTGTGGCTCTTGACTCAGTTGCTAAGAGAGTCTGCCTGTTCCTGCAAGGTCAGGGCTAACTGTATACAAGGGTCTCCCAGGATGAGGAGGTGAATTAACCATTCCTGGTCCCCAGTGCTAAGCCCAGAACTGGCAGTTAGACCTGTTAGTTCATGAGAGATCATTGGATTAGAAACAGATAAATGTTCCCAGCCTTTCTTGCTAAACCCAACAATCCCTCTACTACTGAAAATGAGATTCCAGGATCACCCCAAGGAGAACAAGGAAGGAAAGAGGGTCAGTCTCCCACACACTCTCAATCTTTCTCTTAGCAACTCCTCCCCTCACTTGTGGCAAATTTCTAACCCTTTTGCCCAGATCTTTCATACTGCCCAGGGCACCACACATTTTCCCATGTGGAAACCTCCCTGTCTCATTCTATAGGCGTTTGCACTCAGCTAGAGGTCCATTCAGAAAGCAGCTGCTTAATAGATTTATATAGCCAGGCATGGTGGCTCATGCCTATAATTCCAGCACTTTGGGAGGCCAAGGCAGGTGGATCACCTGAGGTCAGGAGTTCGAGACCGGCCTGGCCAACATGGCGAAACCCCATCTCTACTAAAAATACAAAAATTAGCTGGGTGTGGTGGTGCATGCCTGTAATCCCAACTACTTGGGAGATTGAAGCATGAGAACTGCTTGAACCCTGGAGATGGAGATTGCAGTGAGCAGAGATCTTGTCACTGCACTCCAGCCTGGGCAATAGAGCGAGACTCCATCTCAAAAACAAAACAAAACAAAACAAAATAAATTTGTACTAAGGTGTTAGAGGCAAACAGCTTAACATATCATCCTTCCCTGGAAGGTGGCTTTAATTCCAAAACACACATTAATGGCAAAATTGTACACACCTGCAGTGGATAAGATCAATTGTCTGTCTGCCAGAGGCAGATGACAGCCCTTGCTGGAATCGTCACAAATGATGCAGGAAGATTCCGACTTGTAAGGAAAACATATACCCTGAGTCTGGAAACTTACTTAGCTTATCCTTGGGTAGGAATTAAATTTGTTTCCAGGCAGGTGAGAGAAAGGCTGAAGGCCACCAGCGAGGCTGATTCATTCACTTTTTCATCATTTATCCACTCAAAATAGATGTCTGTTATTTGAAAGAATGTGAAGGAAAATAGAAAAATGTGGCACAGAAATTGTCTGAGCTCTGGGGTCAGACAGACCTGGCTTCCCACCCTAGCCCTACCACCAGCTCCCGTGTGACCCGAATTCTTTTATTGATTCCACAAACTCTCTCTGCACCTCTGCTCTGAGCCAGGCAGTGTGCCACGGGCTGGTGGCATGGCTGTGGAGAAGCAGGTGACGGCTCCAGCCCCCTGGGGCTCTCAGGCAAGGGGACAATAGTGAGTGTAAGCATTCCCCATCACCGAGTCTTTCCCTTTTCAGTAAAAGGACTCTGATGAGGGCCGAGTTATAGAATATCAGATAATAATACCCTGAACCCAGGAAATGCTCAATAAATGGTAATTATAATGATCATTATGGTTGAGTCCTAGGCTTCAAGGAGCAGCAGGTGTCAGCAAGGGAGTTAAGGGTACCCAGAAAACTCAGTAGAGGGGGTCAGTTGGGGAGACTCCGCTGTGAAGGTGGCAGGTGCCTTCTCTGCTGGCCGGAAAGGTGACAAGAGGTACACCGGTGTTGGGGAGGGAGCAGTCAGGAGAGGGGATGTGAGCATGCATGAATGAATGAGCAGAGTTGGGTAGGTCATCAAGGTCTACCCAAACCAATGCCCCGTCCCCAGAATGGCCCCCATCCCTGCAGCTCCCAGGCCAGCTGTTGTGGCCTTAAACTCTCACCCTGCATCATCTCCCCCATGCAATCAGTTGCCATGTCTGGTCCCCGCTAATGCTATCTCTTGGCTGCTCCCTCCATCACCACCCCCACTCTCCCCATCCCAGGCCAGACCCACATTCTGTCTGTGATGGTTAATATTCAGTGTCAACTTGATTGGATTGAAGGATGCAAAGTATTGTTCCCAGATGTGTCTGTGAGGGTGTTGCCAAAGGAGATTAACATTTAAGTCAGTGGACTGAGAAAGGTAGACTCACCCTCAGTCTGGGTGGGCACCATCTAGTCAACTGCCAGTGTGGCCAGAACAAAAGCAGGCAGAAGAACATGGAAAGACTAGACTGGTGTAGTCTTCTGGCCTACATCTTTCTCTGGTGCTGGATGCTTGCTACTCTCAAACATCAGATTCCAAGCTCTTCAGCTTTGGGACTTGGACTGGCTTCCTTGCTCCTCAGCTTGCAAACAGCCTATTGTGGGATGTCACCTTGTGATCGTGTGAGTCAATATGACTTAGTAAACTCATATGAGATGTATATCATTAGTCTGTCCCTCTAGAGAACACTGACTAATACACTGTCCTTCCAGAGTTACTGTAAATGACTCCCACTCTCTCCCAAATCCAGTCTCTCTGCCTCCTGTCAGCCCCCTTACATCCACTGTCTGTGCCACTGCAGAACCATCCATCCAAAGTGCTGTTCTAACCTTGCCACTCTCCTGCCTCCAAAGCCTTACAGGCTTCTTAGAACCTAAAACAGTGGTTCTCACTGGGGGCAACTTTGCCCTTGCCTTCCAGGGACATTTGGCATGTCTAGAGAGACATTTTTGGTGGTTACATCTGGAGAGGAGGGAGATGCTGCTGGCACCTAGAGGGTAGAGGCCAGGGATGCTGCTAAACATCACAGATACACAAGACAGTGTGCACCCCTGTCCCCCAACAAAGAATCATCCAACCGAAAATGTTGAAAGCATCGAGGTCCAGAGGATAACAATGCAAGTCTCTCAGAATCTGAGGCCTTCCATAGTCCATCCCGTGCCAAGTTCATCCCCGGCCTTGCCACACCCTGCCTTTCACCCCTGGCAGCAGCAAGCTACTTGTCAGTCCCTGGTCATAGGGTGCATCCATGGCTCTGGGCCTGGGGACCTTCTGTTCCTTCAGCCAGAACACACGTCCGAGCCCAATTTGTCTACCTGGCAAACTTCTCATCCTCATCTCAACTCAAAATGATCCCCTGACTTAGACCCCTCTGCTATGTCCTAAGAGAGAGAGAGAAAGCAGAGTAAAGGGTGGCAGGGCATAGGCATATTTTAAAAGACAGAGGACCAGGCTGGATGCGGTGGCTCACACCTACAATCCCAGCATGTCAGGAGGCCAAGGCGGGTGGATCCTTGAGATCAGGAGTTCGAGACCAGTCTGGTCAACATGGTGAAACTCTCCTCTGCTAAAAATACAAAAATTAGCCAGGTGTGGTGGCGTGCACCTGTAGTCCTAGCTGCTTGGGAGGCTGAGGCAGGAGAGTCACTTGAACCTGGGAGGCAGAGGTTGCAATAGCCAAGATTGAGCCACTGCCCTCCAGCCTGGGTGACAGAGTGAGAATCTGCCTCAAAAAAAAAGAGAACCAGAGGCGTGTAATGACCCTATCTGATGCTTAATTCCACTACTTCCTGTGGTTTTATGGGACAGGTGTTGAATAATGTCAATTGTCATTTGGTTGACTTGACTATCCAAATAATGGGGGGGGGGGAAGCATGGAACCAATCGTCCTTCCCCTGAAACTTGCCAAAATACCTCTGGTGTCCAATCTCATGGTTGAAATGCCCCCCACAGGCCCAGCTGATGCCCCATGCATGCAAAGTCCACTTTCAGGGTTGTAGAGGTTGTTTAGGTATTTCATCAGTGAAAAGATCTGGACTCCCAAGCTTACGCCCAAGAAAAGCAATGAGAATCCAGCCCCCTCTCCCCAGCAGGCCCAAGCCTTGGGGGTTAGTACAAGAAACTTGTTCTAGTTTTCCAGAAGTTTAATGAAAATGAATCATCGTTAAGTGTACCATCCAGGCTTTCTGAAGTCTACACGCCAAAAAAGCTCAATTTCTCACTTGATATTTAGCACAGATGATTAATACTAGGGTGGAGGGAGACTTTTCTTCCTCACCAGGGACCAGCATGGGGTGGAAGTTTTCTGTTGCCAGGCACATGTTCACCAAAGGTGGCCTTTTACAGATAAAGTTACAGAGCTGCAGTTTCTTTTAGTGTGGGGCTGCTTGGCTTTGGGCCCAGAGCCTGGGGAAAATAGCAGTTTTGTTCCCTTGAATGATATGCTCAGTCCATCAGCCTAAATGAGTACAGGGTGATAACAGAATTGGCCAGGAGGTTTGGGGAAAGAGAAAAAATTTTCTATTTCCTCAGGATTGGCACTACAAGTCCCACTCACTGGGTTCCCAAACTGAGTTGAGGGGACGTTTTTCAAGCAGAAACATTTAGAAAAAAGGGCAGCATGCCATTAAAAAAAAAGTCTAGAGGCAGCTGATGACAGTGCTGTGCATTACAAAGCACAGAGGCAGGCTCCAGGCAAGAAAGGGCAGCGTGAGAAGAACTCCTATCTACTTGACCAGGCCCCTGCACTCCCAGCTCCACCACTTACCTAAATCCCGAGCCTCTACTCTCTTATCTGTAAAATGGGAATAATTTCCACCTCCATGAACTGTGAAGATTAAATGGAATTTGGATGTGAGGAGATCCTCAGTGCTTGGCTGATGGTAGCAATGAAGGTTTGCACGGTTAGTGGAGGGAAGGTGAAGGAGAGGAAAAAAAGAGGGAAGATCTGTAGGGCAGAAGGCTCCTAAAATAAGCCCTGTAGGCTGGGTGAGGTGGCTAACACCTGTAATCCCATCACTTTGGGAGGCCGAGGTGGGTGGATTACCTGAGCCCAGGAGTTCAAGACCTGCCTGTGCAACACGATGAAACCCCATCTCTACTAAAAATACAGAAAGTTAGCCAGGCGTGGTGGTGCATGCTTGTAGTCCCAGCTACTTGGGAGGCTGAGGTGGGAGGATTACTTGAGCCTGGGAGGTCAAGGCTGCACTGAGCCGAGACTGTGCCACTGGGTGACAGAGCAAGACCCCATCTCTTTTAAAAAAACAAACAAACAAAAAACCCTGCATTCAGTTCTACCTGGATCCCCCAACCCTTTCAGCCCAGTGCATGAGGAGGCCATCTTTTCCCACCACTCTCTGCTTACAGCTGAGCTTGGAGGAAGCTTAGGGCTGTAATTAAAGTAAGTAGGGTCTCAAAACCTATCTCACCTCTCCCTCCTGTTGGGTGTCTCTGCTGGGGCCGACATACTAGCCATGAAGACATCAGAGGAGGAATCAAATGCAGACTGGACTAGAGACAAAGTTATCATTTCCCAATTTAACTTACAAAACAAGGGTTGCTAAGAGTAAAAAGAAAAATCATGCTTTTTCCTTCATGGGAGGATGAGGGGGAGAGCGTTCAACCAATCACATGTGTCGGCAGCACTCTCTGCTCCACTATTCTTTACCACCTTCCCCTCCAAACCATGTTCATAAGACAGAAAGGCCTAAAACCCCCACCTGCAAGCTCTCTGATGGTTCTGGAATTTTCTGAGACCATGCTCCTCCTCAGAAGATTGAAGGAGGCTCTAGATTTTCCATGACATGAGACTAAAGAGATGTCAGCCTGACTCTAGCAGGAGTCTTACTCCAAGACAGTAGAGTGCAGTGAGTAAACAGGGGCTTCCAACATTGGCTGGATGTTAGAATTGCAGGAGGGGCTATTGATGGAAATTTCTGTGCCCTGGTTGTACCCGGACCAATGAAATCAGAATCTCTGGATGTAGAATCCAGGCCTCCATGCTCTCCAGGTGATTCTGATGTGCAGTTAAGGTTTAGAACGCTGGGCTAAGATCTTGGGCTTTGGAGATAGACTACCTAGGTCCAAACCAACTTTTAATGCCACTTCTAAACTCTATGACCTCGGACAAGTCACTTACTGATTTGTGCCTGTTTTCTCATTCAAAAACATAATTTTAGACCACTGTGGTCAGGATTAAAATATAGTATAGAAAGGGTGCTTTGCACTATGGCTGGGATGCAATCTAAACTGGGTAAATATGATGTGTGACCATGACAATATTTCTGCATAATAACAAACATGTATAATGGATAGAGGCCAATATAACACAGAGGTTAAGGGTGCATGCTGTGAAGTTCCCCTGCCAGGCAGGGCTGGGGTTAGAGTGAGGAGAAGTAAGCTCCTACAGTGCAAAATGGAAGGAGATGCCCGTTCTCAGGGTCTTGCAAATGCATGCTGGCTGGGTCCAAATCTTGGCTCTGTGCAGTAATAGTTGTGTGGTTGTGAACTTTGCTGTCTCAACTGCGAAATGAAGCCTCCCCAAGAGTGTGATGAGGATAAGAGTTACAGAAACCTCATTAGGTGGGTGTGAGGCTTAAATCAAAATAATACATACGAGGAAGTTAGCAGAAAACCTCATACACATGGTAAGAGGTTAGCTATTAATGTGATGGTGAGGAAGACAGGTTTCTTACAGCAGATGCTCACGTTCAGTGACAGCAGTGGTTCAGATCCTCCAGGAGGGCTGGAGAGGTATTTGAGAATTTGATGACAACTTAACTACAGACCCTCTCCAAGAAAAATTCTAAAACACACAATTTTTACACATGCACGTTAGAAGTCCATGGGAATCACGGATGAAGACAGGTGGATGCAGGTACAGGACCCTTAGCAAATTCTCTGCAGTGAACCATTGAAGATATTTCCTGGATCCTGAGAACACTGACTCCCTGAGGAGGCAGTAGACTTTTCAGAGGTCACTTTCAACCAAACTAAATCCCCTTGGCCCTGCTGCACCAAGATGGCAGGGAAAGAGATGGTCCCAGGATAACCCCCATCTCCAGACAATCAGGACTCATTCCCAGGTTCTGGGCTTGGGGAATCCATAGGACTGAAGGAGAGGAGCACTAAAGTTTTGTTGTTTGTGAATATGTTTTTTTTTTTTTTTCACACTTTTTTGCACTGGCCACATATGTCTATTTAAAGGTAAATAAATTAAAATTAAATTAGAAATACAGCTCATCAGTCACACTAGCCACATTTCAACTGTTTGGTAACTGCCTGTGGCAAGTGGGTACTGTAGTGGATTGCACAGATATAGACCATTTCTATCATGGCGGGAAGTTTTACTGGGAAATCTTGCACTAGGCCAGGACTCAGCACACCATGGCCCCCAGGCCAAATCTGAGCTATGGACTGGTTAGCTATGACCTGTGAGCTAAGAATGGTTTTTAGAGGCAAAATAAAACAAAGAACATGCAATAGGAACATATGTAGCCCGCAAATTCTGTAATATTTACTCTATGATCTTAAGCAGAAAAGTTTGGGGACCTCTGCTCTAGACCATGAGTGTCCTGAGGGTGGAGTTCAGGGGGAATCTATCCTGTCTGCCCCACAGCTTGTAACAGGTACTTTCTGCTTACCTGCTAGCATGTTAATGTAGGGATTGATGAAATGGAACTGACCCATGCCTGAGGGATGAAGACAATGGATGCTAGCTACATTGTGCACAGAGCGCTATGCAAACATTTTAAATCAGGTGGCTGAAAACAAGTCAGTCATCACCCTCCTCAAGGACATAAATGGATGAAGTAGAGGCTGAGAGGATTCAGGGAAGCCACAAATTAAATAATGATGGTTATGAGCTCACACCCAACAGAATGGCTATTAAAAAATCAAAAAATAACAGATGCTGGTAAGGCTGCAGAGTAAAGGGAAAGCTTATACACTGTTGGTGGGAATGTAAATTAGTTAAGCCAGTGTGGAAAGCAGTTTGGAGATTTCTCTAAGAACTAAAAATAGAACTACCATTCGACCCAGCAATCCCACTACTGGGCATCTACCCAAAGGAAGATGAATCATTCTACCAAAAAGACACCTGCGTGTGGATGTTCACTGTAGCACTACTCAAAATAGCAAAGAAAATGTGGTGGCCAGGTGCAATGCCTCATGCCTGTAATCCCAGCACTTTGGGAGGCCGAGGCAGGTGGATCACCTGAGGTCAGGAGTTTGAGACCAGCGTAGCCAACATGGAGAAACTTCGTCTCTACTAAAAATTCAAAAATTAGCTGGGCGTAGTGGTGGGTGCCTGTAATTCCAGCTACTTGGGAGACTGAGGCAGGAGAATCACTCGAACCCAGGATGCAGAGGTTGCAGTGAGCCAAGATCGTACCACTGCACTCCAGCCTGAGTGACAGAGAGAGACTCGGTCTTAAAAAAAAAAAGAAAAAGAAAAAGAAAATGTGGTACATATATACCACGGAATATTATGCAGCCACAAAAAGGACAAAATCATGTCCTTTGCAGGGACATGGATGTGGCTGGAGGCCATTATCCTAAGTAAATTAATCCAGGAACAGAAAACCAAATACTGCATGTTCTTATAAGTGGGAGCTAAATACTGAGTACACATGGACATAAAGACAGGAACAGTAGACACTGAGGACAACAAGAGTGAGGAGGGAGGGAGGGAGGGGGACAAGAGTTGAAAAACTACCTATTGGGTACTATGTTCATTAGGTAGTTTTGAGCATAGTACCTGGGTGGCAGGTTCAATCACACCCCAAACCTCAGCATCATGCAATGTACCCATGTAACAACCTGCTTGTGTACCCCTGAATCTAAAATGAAAGTTGAAATAAAATAATAATAATAACAACAACAATAACAGTTATGGATTAAGACCACAGAATAAAATAAATATCCAGGGGCTCATACTGATATAAATGAATAACTGAATTAATAAATAAATAGGGGAGAAGGGACAATTCTTCCTTAAAGAAGAATTCCAATCAACTAATCTAGAAGGAATGATAGGCTGTCTGTGGTGGCTCACGCCTGTAATCCCAGCACTTTGGGAGGCCAAAACGGGTGGATAACCTGAGGTCAGGAGTTCGAGACCAGCCTGGTCAATATGGTGAAACCCCATCTCTATTAAAAATACAAAAATTAGCCAGGCGTGGTGGTGCACACTTGTAATCCCAGCTACTCAGGAGGTTGAGGCAGGAGAATCACTTAAATGTGGGAAGTGGAGGTTGCAATGTGCCGAGATGGTGCCACTGTACTCCAGCCAGGGTGACAGAGCGAGACTCTGTCTCAAAAAATAAAAAAATAAAATAAAATAGAAGGAATGATGGAAATTATAAGTAGATAAACATTATGGTAATAGTCCTTACTTGCAAGAATCGTCAATGAATGCTAAGAAATGTGGACAAAAATGAGAATCAAGATATTTGTATAAACTCAATGTATGTCCCTAAAAGACACTTATTACTTAAAAAAAGAAAATAACTTTCTCTACACAGGAGGAAGCTGGCAATCTCCACCTTAATCAAGTGTGCAAGATTAACATCACCAGCAACAAGACATTGATAGCATGTCTCCCCACCCCTGATGGAATGCACTGAGGAGGGCACAGCATCCTTTCTAGGATAATCTTGCCAAAATGCATAACCTCAGTTTAATTATGAGAAAACAACAAACAAAGTCAAATCAATATTTCACAAAATACCTGGCCAGTACTTTTCAAGTGTCAAGGTCATGAAAATCAACGAAGAGCAAAGACTGGAGAAGATTAAAGAAACGTGGCAATTAAATACCAGAAAAGGACATGAGTGGGAAAATCGGTGAGATTCAAATAAGGTCTGCAGCTTGTTAGCTAACAGTGTATCAATATTAATTTTCTGGTTTCAAACTCATACCATGGTTACCCAAGGCGTCAACACTAGGGGAAACTGGGTGATGGGTATATGCACTATTTTTACTACTTGTTTTGTGTAACAGTATTTCAACATAAAAGTTTCTTTTTTTAAATGATATTCTGTCTTGCACCAACGGCCAGGGCTTCTCATGTACACATGGTCCAGATAATTTCCCAGAGTTGCCAACAGCTGGCCTGCTTCCCACTTCTTGAATTTTCTCCAAGCTCTGATTATGTTCCCCCACAGGAACTCCAGAGGGACAGCAGCCCAGGGTGAGTCAGACTACAGCTTCAGGGTCAGATCAACTTGGGTTCAACCTGCAGCTCATCGCCTGCCCTTGAGCCCCAGCTCTTCCCTTCTCTGATGTCATCAGTTCCCGTGTCACCTCCTCAGAGGGGTCTTCCCTGACTACCCACGCAACCGTTCTTTTCCCTCCAGGATTGATTTTTCCCACATACCTGGTTTCAGTTCCTTAAGAGCAGTTACACACCCCAGAAAGTGTTGCATTCCCTGAAGTGCACACACACTCTAAAACATCCTCACTCCCTTACCCGTTCACTTGTGTATTATCTTCCCTCCTCCACTTTCCTCCCCCAGAATGCAAGCTCCTCCAACTACCTCGACCATAGCTGTGTCCTCAGCCCCTCACCCAGCATCAGGCCAGTGGCCACTCAGTAAACATTAACATCCTGACGGCATATGTCTCCTTGGTCTGTGGCTTTCCTTGGTGTTTGGCTCAGGTCATATCAAGCACTGGCCTCAACAGGCCCAGCACAAGGGGTCTGTGACTTACTCATAAAACTCCGCTGCCGGCGTGAACTTGTACTTGGAGTACTTGGTGTGGTTGCCAAGCACGGAGCCATTGAGGAGCTTGGGGTCGGTACAGTTGGGGCTGTTCCAGGTATGGCCACAGTCGGTCCAGGGCAGGTTGAGGGTGAAGGAGGAGAAGAGGTAGTAGAGTGACCAGGCGATGATGACGTTGTAATAGAAGCCAACGTACAGGGCGATCAGGATGACAGCATAGCCAACGCCTGGGTGGGAACAGGGGGTAAGGCAGGGGTCTCCCAGGCCCAGCTCCACAGCCACCTCTCTTTGGGTATGGCTCCACCACTGCACTCCCATTCCCTCCGCCTCTCGTTTCCTGTAGCACAGCGGTCGCCAACCTTTTCAGCACCAGGGACCAGTTGCATGGAAGACAATGTTTCCACAGATTTGGGGGTGGGGATAGTTTCGAGATGAAACCGTTCCGCCTCAGGTCATCACGCGTTAGTTAGAGTCTCATAAGGAGCACACAACCTAGATCCCTCGCATGCGCAGTTCACAGTAGGGGTTGCGCTCCTTTGAGAATCTAGTGCTGCGGCTGATCTGACAGGAGGCGCAGCTCAGGCGGTCATGCGAGACATGGGGAGCAGCTGTAAATACAGATGAAGCTTCACTTACCCGCTGCTCACCTCCCGCTGTGTGGCCCGGTTTCTAACAGGCCGCCGACGGCACAGTTAGCAGATTGCCAGAGTCCATAGGCGCCTGTCATCTCTTTGCCTGATAACTCTCTCTTTCCACTGGAGCTCCCCTGCCCACTCAACCACCTTCTTGCTCCCAGTGGGCAGCCATGTTAGGAGCTGGATTGTGAGTATCCAGCTCCCTCGCCCCATGGGCAGGATAACACTGACGGGTGTTCATATTCTCCCCTGATGGGACTGAGCTCCCTGCCCAGGGTGGCACTGATTTGGTGCACGCCCTTTATGGCTGCCACCCCTTCCCTACCCCCAGCTGCTGCTCTCTAAGGATCACCTCCCACACTAACTACTTACACTTAAATCCTTGTCTCCGAACTGCTTCTGGGGAAACCCAACCAAGCACTCCCTGACTGGAATTTCAGCCCTGTGTGCTTTCTGGGTCCTATTCTCAATCACCTGCTTCGGGTGCCAGTATCGTGTGCCTCAATGTATCATAAGCTCCTTTAGGGGTAGTTCTATAGCTTTTTTCTAGGGTAGATGTATTGTTTACCTACCCAACATTGCTTTTTAAGGAATTAGCCTTAAGTTATGATTAGCCTGTGAGGTGTGGGTGAGGCTATTCCCCACTCTTCCTCCATCACGAGATGTATGCCTGGCCAATCAGAGCTTTCTCACAGTCACAGTGATTGGTTAGTAGATGGGCATATGCCTCAAGTTAAACCAATGAAAATCTTCTCTGGAACTTTTAAGGAAGCTATGACTCTATAGAGGTTTTTGTTTGTTTATTTGTTTGATTTTGGTAAAATTTAAACTTGGTAAAATTTAAGCCTGGAGTTGCGGATGGCCATCTTTGCAGGTACTTGAGAAGAATTTACCTGAGACTGACACTAACAGAAAAAAAACAGATCTGAAACACGAAAAGAGAGAGAGATTCCAGACATCATTATTTGGGCATCTGGATCTATCTATACCTGAAGCCAATCCCCGGACTTTACTGTAACAGAAGTCAATTCTCTTTTATATTGAAGCCAGTTTGAGTTGAATTTCTGACAATTAACAACAAGAAAAGTAATGAATGCACATGTCTTATAAGACTGTTGCACCAGCTGTATCTCCCACAGGACTGAGTACAGAGGAGGTACTCAGGAGACACATGCCAGCTGAGAAGAGGCTCATGGGAGTCACACTGGCCCTCGTTGCCCCCTGTGCCCAGTTCTCCAACCAGTGCTTGGGAGAGACTAACTCTTCCTCCATGTCCTTCTCCCAGCTGTATAGGGGCCAAGAAATAGCAGTTGCTCTGGCTACTTTCTGCAGATGTGTTCTTAGTCCCAAATGCAAGTAGGCTTCATGTTATATTTCAGCTGCTATCAACTAGTTGTGGCTATTGTACGAATCAGCTTTCAGGCTGGGCTCAAAAAGATCCATGATCAACTTCTAATGTCTGCCATGGGAGCAAAAGGAGAGACTAGTGGTATATGTGCTCGGTACTTCTGATACTTACGTAAAAATTTCCCATACAGGAAATAGACTCTCTGGTCACTCAGCAGGTAAAGCTGGATTAGAACCCAGGTTTCCAGAATTTCTATGCTAATGCTATTCCCAACACACTGAATGCTCTCCATGTAACTTGGAATGGTGGACAGTCTTGACCTTGTCAATACCTGTGAACCCCACATGACAGGAGGTCTACCTTAGATCTCACCACTGGAGCAGATTCCCCAGGGGCAACAGGGAAGCCTTTGTGAACAACCATGACACTTCCTCCCACCCCTTCTTTACCTTTGAAGAACGGGCAGATTTTCCACACGGTGGCAGCCCCCTCCCGGTTGTACTGTCCCAGAGCCAGCTCCATGTAGAACAGGGGCATCCCCGCGATGATAAGGAACAGTGTGTACGGGATCAGGAAGGCACCTGGAGGACACAGGGGCAGAGTGTGACCCGACAGACCCCTGCCCCCTCCGCCCAGGTCTTGAATCCATGTCTGCAAGAGCTGCAAAGATCCCGGGCATCTGCTCAGCTGGCTGTTTCCAAAGGTGACACACAGCAATCAATACTAATCATCATAACAGTAACAGTATTTGTAGTAGTAATAATCATAACCATAATAGTGAGATTCTGTGGTCAAATTAGTAAAATCTAGGTTAAGCAAAGCAAAATAGATTTGCTTATTGCAGGCTTCTCCTAGTCTTTGATACACACAAGTGCATGCTGTGATGTGTCAGGAGGGGCATCACAGGTGTAGCCTTTACAAGATTTATTTAAACACTGAACATTTTCTTTCGTGAATCATCACTCTGGGAATGCCAATCTAACCCAAACCCTTCCTTTTACAGGCAAGAAAATTGAGACCAGAGAAAAAGAGACAGTGCCTAAATTTACATGACGGAGTTTCTAATTTTGCTGGTATCCATATCACTTAGGGTTGCATGTGGCTTTCCCAAACATGATCTCACTGGATTCTTCTTAGAGTTTCACAACAGCCTGCAAACATAATAACCAGTCAGGGTCATTATGTACCCCCAGGGCAAGCTGAGGGGCAGAAAAGGGAGTCTAATGGCTCCTGTTGGTGCTGCTGGTAGGTAAGGGAAGCTGGATTCACATTCCAGCCTTCCAATCCACTAGGTCCCCACTGTTATAGGTGGCTGAAGCAAAGGAGCAGAGGTTCAAGTTCCTGACCAGGGAAGTTATCCACCCAGAACATCACAGAAACTTGATGGGGTCCCTGGGCACGAGGCAGCAATTAATTCCTGGGAGAATTCCCTTGTGAGTGGAAGATGGATCAGTGGTGGGGGGCAGGGCAGAAAGGGGGAAAAGGTAAAACTACTGTGATATGAGCATCTCCTATGGACTTGCACGAATCTGAGTTGCAGAGACAATTCTCAGTACACCCTGGCAGCCCAGGGTGTGCTTAGTGGGCTCTGACTCTGCAAGGTGACTCACTGGGACACATGTCATATGAGCCCCAGCTTGCAAGTGTGCCCAAAGCAAAACACCAGCTCCTTTCCACACACAGCTGGAGGTGGCCAGGCCAGATCTAAACTCCTGTTACCACTGGCCTTTAGCTAAGGTGTTGTAACCCTGGAAACCAAATACTCTCTGACCTACCCACATCAAGAAAACAGGAAATACTTTAACAATGGTAACATTAGCACTATTAACAATAGATACCAGCAGCTCACACTTGCTTGTCCTCTTCTGAGCTCCAAGCACTTTCATTCAATCCTCACCACAAAGATCAAAGATCATTATTATTTCCATTTTACAGATGTGGAAACTAAGGCTTCAAGATAGCAAAGAACTGTGGCAAAGTCACATGATACCTAGGGTCAAACTCACTCAGCTACTCAGACTATCAGTCTCCACTTGTTTCTCAGGGCACCTCTCCTAAGTAGGAAGCATGAAGCGTTGGCCCCAGTGCTGAGAGACCCAGTCCCTTCTGAGTGGAAGATTGATCAGTGGTGGGGAGCAGGGTGGAAAGGGGGAAAACGTAAAACTACTGGGAAATGAGCATCTCCTGTGTATCAGGCAGGACCTGGGCACTGGCTATCTGTGATCTCACTTACACAAACCCTCTGACATAGCAACTGCTATACCCATTTTTCAGATGAGGAAACTGAGGGTTGGAGAAATTAAGTGACCTGACCGACCTTAACCTGCTGGTAAGTTGTGGATCTGGGATTTGGGTCCAGGTCTGCCTGGCTCAAGAACTCCAGAGCTGTTTCCAACATGCCCCAAAGATTCCAGAACATTCCAACCTAGATGAAGGACATGAGTCTTAATAGGATCAGAGGGTAGGTTGTTCTGAAATGGGGGATCTGGGACCAGCTAAGCCATCTGGTCTATTGGTCATAGGCTGGCCCAGTGCTACAGCCACTGCTCCAGGTTGGAAGTCTCTGGAGTGGCCATGTGCCATTTTTCTCCTTCCTCTTTTCTTCCTTTCATTCTCTGCCTTTCTCCCTCTCCCACATAGAGAGGGCTGGTTTGCCACCTGACCCATGTCTCTATGCACATTGCTGACAGTAATGGTGGTGCTGGTGTGCTGATGTAGATGGAGGTAGTCAGTGGGGTTGGTGAAAGTAACAAGTACTATTTGTTGAGCACCTGTTATATACCAAGCTGCACACAAGTTTTTACATAATTATTTATTTAAAACCACCCCTGAGAGAGAATTACCACAATCCCTTTTACAGATGAGGACACTGAGGCTTAGAAAGGTTAAGTTGCTTGTCCAGCTAGCAAGTATGAAGCTCGGCTTCAAACCTGGATATGTCTCAGCCCCACTCTGCCTTGTGGCCAACTGCTACTCCCCTTGAGGATCTAGAGCCAGGGCAAGGGGCAGTTAGATAGGTGTATTAAACTGTTTAATAGGGCCAGGCACAGTGGCTCATGCCTGTAATCCCAGCACTTAGGGAGGCCAAGGCAGGAGGATTGCTTGAGCCCAGGAATTCAAGAACAGCCTGGGCAACAGAGTTTGAGGCTGCAGTGAGCTATGATCATGCCACTGCCCTGTAGCCTGGGTGACAGAGTGAGATGCTGACTCAATATATATATATATATATATATATATATATATATATATATGAAAACAAAACAAATAAACAAAAACTTTTTGATAGGCCTGAAGATGGAAGTCAGTGGCCCAAGGGAACATGGGGAAGGAAAAAGCCAGGAGTCACTGCTCAGACCTCGCCACTGTGGGTTGCCCCCAGCAACTCCATACTCTGCTGCATGGCCAAGGAAGGGGAAAAGTAACATCAGCCAGTTAACCAGTCGTCTCACTTTGGCCAGTTTCCTCAACTCTAAACCTCTGGGTGGCACTGCCAACACATAGGTAAATTGCCCAGTTTGGAGTCATTCTTCCTCTGCTGGCTGGGAGGCACAACAACATGAGAAAAGGAGGGAAGATGATGGGTCTGCATGCACCTGCGGCTCTTCTCTATGAGTGCATTTGATATGGGCCAACCAAAGCTTCATTCAGGTGGAAACAGATTAAGAAGACCAAAGAGTGGTGAAATGGCTAAGTAGGAATGAAAAACAGCCAGCTACTCGTGGCCAGTAACTTATTCTAAAAGAGGACAGCTAGCTTGCCCAAGGCCTCTTGCAGAAGGAAACCTGGGAGTGTTTCCTTTTCCTCTTGTAGAAGTAAACTCTTCAGGCTGAAGAGTCAGGAAGGGGCTCCAGAGATGAGTGAAGTCAACTGAGGTTGCCTCTTTTATAAACAGCTCTGCAGTGGTTCTCTGGAAACCGAGGCTGGTTGCAAACCCCCTAAAAATTACTGCTCTGCAAGGCTTGTAACTACCATACTCGTGTGGTCCTGCTCCATCTCCATGTGTGGCAGTGCCAGCTGCAACCAGCCTCACACAGGGTCCAAGAGTCTCAGAACTGCAAAGCCAGAATCTTATCTTAGGTCTGGAATGCCCTGGCTGCATGGGTGCTGGGCTGGTGAGGGCAGACCTGGAAAAACACAGGCAGGGCATGCCTCATGAGGGGCTCAGTGCCCAGTGCCTGGGAGTCTCCAAAAACCATATGCATGCACAAAAATGCACACCTATGCATACTTATGCAAAAGGACACACACTTTTATGTCGACACACTCACACAACCACATGAGAAAAAGAACTGTCGACCATGAAAGAAACTCTGAGCAGTGATCTTTGGATGAATTTAGTAAGAAAAGCATTAGTCCCATCACCTCTGGCCCAACCACACTGCCTCCCATCCCACTGTTAATGAGTAACTCTTCTGGGTACAGAAGGGCTCTGGAAGCCTCTGTGCAAATGCCAAGTACCCAGGAAGGGAAGCCCAGGGGTCTTAGGTTTAGAGTGCGATGTGCTGGAGCAGGCCCTAGCAGGTGAGGAGGACCCCAGGTAGAGGGCTGGAAAGCCTGGAGGAGGGGTTCAGTGAGGGGTGAAGTGGCCAAGACCTGCTGGGGATCTGAGGAGAGGTGGAGGGAGTGTGGTCAAAGAGGGGCTTCAGGAAGGAGAGAGACTCCCCTGACACCTAGTTTGTTGAGGACAGGATTCCTCAAACTGTGAATTCTGGCCACACCCTGATATATATGCAAGAAGTGCCAATCCACAGAATAGTTCCCTTGATACACACAGCTCAGCTACAGGCTGTCGCTGCCGGTGTCATGCACCAGAGCCCCAAGAAAACCTTGGTCCATGCTTAGGGAAGCTAGATTTGTCCCCCTTCCCCAAGGGTGCCCTAACAGCACAGCAGGCATCGGGATGCAGGAGAAGGTGAAACTTTAGTCAGGAGACAGGGTTGCTCGCACTTCGACACATTTAAAGGTGACAAATCAACAACTGTTAAATAAAACATGTTCTGTCTTCCTACTTTGATAAAGAGATCTTTGTAATAGTTCTATTATAAAGTTCAAGGTTGGAATTCTCAGCTCTTGGAGCTCCAGGCTGGAATGTGGAGGTACAGGGGAAGACCCGTTTGCCTTGCCCCTACTTCCTCCCAGCTCAGTCTAGCCATGTCAGAGCTCTTGCACACAGGTGTCTGAGCTATGTCCACAGACCTTGCAGACACCCCCACCTCCGGCAGCACAGCCCACACCACAGAAGAGGGAACCCAGCAAGAGGTTCATGTAGACCCAGAAGGGTGCCTGAGGCTGTTTGGGCAGGGAATTCCACTGTCTGGGTATTGGAGGGTGGTGGGGTATTTGGATGGGGAGTGTGCTGGATGGGCAGGCACACTTGCCTCCCATGAGATGGAAGGGGCAGAGTTGTGCTCTCTGAAGCATGGCGGTAGGGCAGGCCTTCATGCCTGGACCTAAAGATAATCCTGTCCCTCAGCCCTGCTGTGTATAGCTATGTGACCTTTTCTAAATGTACCTTCTCTGAGCCTTAGCTCCCCCTTTGTAAATGGGATAATAACACCTGTGTCACTGGTTTGCTGTGATAGAGATGACGGAGGTGAAGTGCAAGGTACTTAGTGGGTGCTCTGTAAATGGGACTCATGTCTTGTCATTATACTCAAGAGCACATGTGCAGCAGCTCCGTCCACTGGAAACAGGAAGTAAAGGCTCTCTTATGTGGTGGAGTGTGGCGGGGTGCTTTGTGGAGCACAGCGTGAATGCTGGCTGGAAGCCACACGCAGGACTCTGTGGCAGTGCTCCGGGATCCTCATGTCCCTGCCCCAAGTGGGGCTGGCTACTCTACCCTTGCATGCAAACAAGAGTGCTGACCATGAACAAATGCAGGACAAAGGATGCCCCCAGGCCACAGCCAGCACCGTTACCTAGAAAGAATGCCCTGTGGTGCTGCATGAAGGATGGCATAAAGGTAGTGGGAGGGGAATGCATGCAGTGGAGAGATTTAGGGAATGGAACCACCGGCCATAGCGGGGGACAGGATATGCCAGGCCAAACCTTAGCTGACCCTAGAAGAGTTCTGAAGCTGAGATGGCTCTTCAGACGTTCCCTACTCAGGAACCTCCATGCGTTTGGCTCTTTTGAAGCTCCTGAACCCTGTCCTCTTGGGCTTTCTATGGAGGTGTCATTGGATAGGCATGATTGGCCACCATGATTGAACAGAGTATGATGTAATACTAATAGGCTGAGTGGGAAAGCCCAGCAAGGCCTGTCTGTTCAGATTCTTCTCGGTCTCTGTGGAGCATTCCTTCCCCCAGGGCCTGGGGCAGGACTCCTTCTGAAATGGGGGTTTTATGACTCACAATTAGAAAGATGGGTCAGAGAATTTCTTTACTGCCAGCTCCAAGAAAGGCAGGCCAGGGAAAAGTCCTGCCTTGGAGAGATAAGGGGGCAAATGGAAGGAGGGCAGGAGAAGGTCAAAGAGAGAAAGGTTCTGTTTTCTGAGGCCTAAAGTGCCCCGATGTTACAACAAGGGCTATTGGTATTTTGAGCCAGGAAAAATAGATCAATAGATAGACAGATAGATGGATAGACAGATAGACTGATAGGTATCATAGTAGTACACAGATCTACAGTAAGAGCTCAGCTGTAGGGACCCAAGGTGAAGGTGAGGTAGTGCCTTGGTCCGTTTAGCATTGCTATAACAGAATACCTGAGGCTAGGGAATTTATAAAGAAAAGAGGTTTATATGTCTCATGATTCTGGTGGCTGGAAAGTTGAAGGTTGGGCAGCTGCATCTGGTGAGGGCCTCTGGCTGCTTCCACTCATGGCAGAAAATGAAAGGGGAGCAGGGGTACCAAGCAAGAGGGGAACCAAGAGAGTGGGGCAAGAACCCACTTACCCTCTCCAAAGAACATTAATCTATTTATAAGGGATCCACTCTCATAATCCAAACACCTCTCACTAGGCCCCTTCTCCCAACACTCCCACACTGGGGTTCAAACTTCAACAGGAGTTTTAGTGGAGACAAACAAACCATGTCTAAACCACAGCAGAAAATGTAATAAAGTGTTCCTCTGAGTTCTGTGAGGCACTCTAGCAAATTAATCGAACCCAAGCAGGGGGTGGGAGGAACCCTGATTTATAGACAGTGGGTCGGAAGCACAGTAAAACAACCTGGGGCTTACGATAGGAACATAAAGTCTGGGGCATTCTTGTGGGACTGAGCCGTCAACCTGTAAGATCTGATGCTATCTCCAGGTAGACAGCACCAGAATTGAATTGAATCGGAGGTACTCAGCTGGTGTCTGCTGCAGACTTGATTGCTTGCCTGATGTGCTGGGAGAAACCCCCAAACATTTGGTCACAGATGTCTTCTGTGTTGATTGTTGCTGTCGAGTGGAAGACCTGGAAACAGGCCCACTGAGGGAACGCACCCACTCCCCTGATGGATTAAACCCAGCTGCTCTAAGCAGAAAAATGGGGGTGGAATTCAGGGAAACTGGCGTGGGGCTACCCCTCCTCATGTGGTAATTCTCCATGTGCTGGTCACTTTGGAGGATCTGGACTTGATTTTTCCTAATAAAGCTGTGGCTTTAGTAAAATCTCTGTGAAGATTCTGGTTTCCATTTCCTCCATCCTGGTCTCTTTAAAAGAAACACATCAGAGGGAGTTTGGGTTGCTCAGAAGTACATCACAGAGGAAAACACGGCCCACAAATAACAGAGCAGGACCTCACCTCCCTCATTTGGGATTAACACCTCCAATATTGGAATCGAAAATGACAGACTTTTAGGAGATCTGCAGCAGACCATGAGCCCCCTTAAAGGCAACGATTTTCTTTTGTTCATCTCCATATTCCTGGCATATGATAGGCATTTAGTAAATTTTTTTTTTTGGCTAAATAATGGATCTCAGCAGTGACTCACATGAAGGATGCAGCTAATGAAAGCCCTGGGGCCTTTCTCCACTTGTGCTGTGGCCTAATCCTTACTTAGGCAGTTGGATTTGGGACTGCAGGGCAGGATGTAACATTTATCCCTATTAAATCCCAATCTTGTCAGGAACAGCCCCTTTCAGATCCTTTTGACAAGCTTGGAGTAACAAGCCAAACCATGCCAGTGACCTCAGATCAGGGTCCCAGATGAGCACCACATTTCTGCCAAGGGGTGTACAGACTTGTCAGCTGAGTGCCACACCAGCTGGCTGGCTCATTGTGCATCTGAGCTGACAATCAGTGTCTGGCTTGGCAAGCCTGGTGTGTAGATGGCCCCCTGCAGCCAAGCCAGATGTAAGAGCACTGAGTTTGGAGATTCCTGACCTCTCTAGCCGCCACTACTTCACACTTGGTGTTAAGGATCCCAGATATTTCGGCCACAAGGGCTCCCAAAGGGCTGGGGGTCCCTGAGACTCTGAGCTTCCTTGGGGACAGAAGAGAGTCCGCTGGGGACGCAGAACCACAAAAGGTCATGGGACCCCATGCAGGAATTATAAACCCCATTTTCCGGTGAGGAATCTATTTTGAGATAAGGTTAGGCTGTCAGGAGATGGAGCAAAGCCCAATCCCTGATTCCTGAGTCTGTCATGCTTGGGCTCCAGACCCAAGTGGGACTACTTTCCAGCATTATTTCCTTTTATCAATTTCATCTTAGGATGAATTCTGCTACTTCCAAAATCAGGATCTTGCCCTACTCCTAAGTCTAGCATGCAGTTAATATCATTGAACAACAACAAAATACTAATGACTACATTTATCGAGTCCCTATTATGTGACATCATTTCGAGGAGTTTACATATATTGTCTCTGATGCCATCTCACCCTGCAAGAAGGTGCTGTGGTTATTCTCCTCTTCTGTGTAAGGAAACTGAAGCTCAGATCAGCAAAGGTGAGTGATTTGTCTGTCGTTACCTTTCTAGCAAAAGTTAGACTCAGACCCTGAACCTAAAGACTATATTTCTCTACAATGCACAGCTCTAAGCTGTCCTCAGGATGGGACCCAAACAGAAGCAGCCATGTGCAAAGGTTAATTCACAGCGGCCACTTCCCTGGAAGAAAGGCAAACATGAGCACCCAGTCCATCTTCCTGCTCTTCCCCAGGGACCATCACAGACCAGGATCACAGGTGCAAAGGGAAACTCTAGAATTATCACCTGGTACTGCCTCCTCATGGAGACCAGCTGTTTGAGAAGGCTCTGAACAAAGCTCCGAAATTTCTGAGAGTGGCTTTCCGCTCCCAAAGCCTCCCGCAGGCCGTGCATCCCAGCAGCTGGCCATGGGGAAGATGATCAGACAGGCTGATCTTTTCCAGTAATTTATTCAGAAAACATTAGCCAGGGGCCTAAACCACTGGCACCTTCATCATTTCAAAACATCCTCCAGTCTGGGCCAGCAAGAACAGTCGGAATTGCAGAGGTTATAGTGTTAAGACTGGCACCAGAAGAGCACACTGACAGCTGTTAAATAACAGGCCAGGTGAGTCCTGGCTTCGGTGTAACCCTGAGCTAGGGCATTGGAAAGGAATAAATCTCGTGGTATTATCCCAGGTCATGTTCAGCTATAGCTGGGAACTTGAGGCTCAGAGTGGGGCTGTACTATGCCCGAGGTCACACAGTGAGAGGCAGAGCTCAGATTCAAACTCCAGTCTTCCGGCTGCTTCTGCAATTGCAGGAGACCCACCTTCCTGACCACTTGTTCATCCCTGGGGCTAGTTTGGGAATTACTGAATGAGAATTGATCCACAAAAAGACAGAGAAGCCAGGAGGCCTCAGCAGAAATAAAGCCCAGAGGGGGCTAGCTCAGCATGTCTGAAGGGATGAGGAGTAAGTGAGAGAAGGAGTTACTTCATACTCTGAGATGGACAACTGTACTCCTCCCTGACACCAACTGTGAACATCTTAACCAGAAATGGAAATTCACTGGTATAATATCCCCACCCCTTAGCCTGGCATTCAAGGCCTCTGCAGCCTGGCCCCAACTTGCCCCTGCACCCTTATCTCTCCCGGTTTGCCCTGCAGCCAGCCTGCACTCCTGTTCTCTGAGATGATTCCATGTACATTCCTGCCCCAGGTGCACAGCTGGAGATCTCCTCCCTTCTCTCCGCTTGTCTGCACCTCCCCATCCAGAGCAGCTGAGCTTTAACCACAGCCCACCTCCACCCAGCCCTTCCTAAGCAGCCCTTCCTCAGGCCTTTAGAGCATTTGTCTAAAGCACTTGTCTCTCCAACCATGTCATACATCATCATAATGACATTAACAAAAATCAGCAGCCACCTTTCCTAAGGTCACGCTCCATTCCAGACTCTCCTTGAGTTATTATATTTGGTCCTCACAACAATGTTCCAAGCTGAACAGCATTATTTCCATTTGACAAGTGAGGAAACTGAGGCGTGGAGACTTGCCAAAGCCATACAGCTAGAAACTGGAACCCAGGACTCCACAGCTAAGACCGCGAATGAATAGACTGCCCCTGCCCCACCGGTGTATGTGGCTTCACTTTATTAGCTACCGCTGAGTGTTTCTGTTGTTGTTTCTGAATACGGTTGGAGGTCTCTGAGGGCTTGGAGCATTTCATTAACTTATTCAACAGTAGTTTCTTGGGTATCTTCTACCACATTCCTGTGATCTAGGCCTTATCTTAGGCATTAGACATACAGGGATAAAAAAGTTACAGTCTCTGCCCTCATTGTGCCTTTTCCTGTTTGGGAGACAGATCCACAAAGAGACAAACCACCAAACAACTTGGAGTGAGTTGTGTTTTAAGCTAGCAAGCCCGGGAGAAGGAGTTTTCGGCCAACTTCACCTAAAGATTGGAACTTGTGACAAGTTTGCTCCATTTTGCATCCTAAGAACCTGGTCTAGTACCCTGCATACAACAGGTGCTCTTTATTTGCATTGCTGGCAATGACTAAATGAGCACACAGTGTCAATGAAAGCCCTGGAATATCCATCTAGCTGACTTGTCAAATTGGCCATCTGGATGCTTTTAGTTTCAACAAACACATAGCGCAATGGGAAGAACTTGTAGCAGCATGACAATAAAGAATCGGGTGATTAAAGCTCCTGGCAGGCAGAAGTGGTGGTTCATGCCTCTTAGTGACCGTGACCCCTGTAGAGCCTAGCACTGTGCCTCATACCAAGAGGAACCAGAAAAATATTGCTGATTAATGATAGAGCCTTCCACTGTAGGGACAAGCAGCCTGGGGCGGTCACTGAGGACAGGCGGGATGGCGGATCTTAAGGTCTCTCATTCATCATCTCCCTGCCTGTTAAAAAATATAGAGAATCTGCATTTTCTCCCTTCCTGGGCCCAAACAGCCATGCTCAAACCTACCCAGTAACCCTTGAGAGGCTACAGCGGCCGAAGGTGGGAAAGTTTCACCTCTGGATTAGCTTCTCCTTTTCTCACCTTTCTCTCTCTGCCCATGACCATCCCAGGGCCAGACACAAACATTGAGCTTGCAGAGTCACAAGTTTTTCCCCCAGGGATCAGGCCCTAGATCTCAGATGCTCCTGAAGCTCAGGACTGCTGTCCCAGCTATCTGGTCTCAGAGTATCTGACAATGACAGACCCATTTCAGGAGGTGCTGGGGAGACCATGGACACAAACCTCCATCTGTCAGCTCCAACCTTGGGTTAACTCTCTCGTAGGAAGAGCTAACTGCTTTCTTACTCAGCATCCTCTGCTGAGAACCACCTGTGCCCTACGGTGATCCCATTCCTTTTTCTTTTTGAGACAGAGTCTTGCTTTGTCACCCATGGTCCAGGCTGGAGTGCAGTGGCGTAATCTCGGCTCACTGCAACCTCCACATCCTGGGTTCAAGTGATTCTCTTGCCTCAGCCTCCTGAGTAGCTGGGATTACAGGCGTGTACACTACGCCCAGCTAAGTTTTTGTATTTTTAGTAGAGACGCGGCATCACCATGTTGTCCAGGCTGGTCTCGAACTCCTGAGCTCGGGCAATCTGTCCACTTTGTCCTCCCAAAGTGCTAGGATTACAGGCATGAGCCACCACGCCCAGCCCCACTCCTTTTTTGCAAACACCGAGTATTGCCATCCCAAAGCAAGTGTCCAGAGTACACATAGAAGCAAGGGTTGTAAGTCCTAGAGCCTGTGAACAGGTCATGAGCTTTCCCTCTACCCAGCTCCAAATTCTTGCCCTTCCTCCCTCTGACCTCCCTTAAGTCCAGAGTCACAGCTACCACCCAGCAATGCAGCCCAGTGGAGAAACAGGCTTTCAGACCTGGGTCCTCCTTCTCCAGTTTCTTCCTCTAGAAGGTCTATTTTCCCACACTCTTTGCAGGGTACCTCTGAGCTCATCCCAGCAAAAGTGGCAGGACTGGGAACCCTGACTCCCAGGCCGCTTCCCTGGCCTGGGGTTCTATGTTGTTCTTCCTGGATTGGCTGTAGGTGATCTCTAGGCTGTCATTCTCAGGCAGGTGGCCAACTGGACCACCCAGCAGGAGAAGGGCTGTTCCACTGGAGTCTTCTTCAGGCCCCTCTCCCACTCCTCCCTGCAATGCAGCTAGGACTTGAGGAGGTAGAGGTTTCACCCCAATCATCTAGGCCTCCTGACTTGAGCACCAGGCCAGTTCTTGGCACCTACTGGCCTGATTTCACCTGGGCTGTGCTCCCTGAGAGTGGCATTCTTTCTGATACTGGCTTCTTCTTGTGTGTTTCTATCCCCAAGACCACAGGGCCTCCCCAGGTGCTTTCAGAGAACCCAAGTGTTCCCACTGCTCCTGGCCCAAAGGTTCCTGCCCCCAGGTTCAGAGTGCTAGATTTGGGATCACTGTGGGTCTGGTTGTCAAATCCCACCCACTTCTGGTGCTCCTTCAAGAGCTCTTGGAACCTCCACCTCTCTTCCAGCAGACCATCAAATGGTCAGGCTCCCCTACCCAACCTGGCACCCCAGATTCTCTCCTTTCCATCCATGCCCCTGTCATGACTTTAGGGTCATGCCTCCGTTTACGCTGTTTTGCTTCCAGGGTGCCCAATCCTGACACTTCCACAGGAATGAACTCGAGGTACTCTGCAAAGAGTCTAGCAAAATGACCTTCCAGAGGACTCCAATTCTTTTTTTTCCGTTAGCCCTGTCCAGTTCTTTCTGTGCCCCAGATTTGCCCCTGTCTCCTGGCTTCCCTTCCGTGTGTATTCCAGCTCCTGTCCCAGCCACCGCTGCAGACAGCGGACCTCCCAAATTCAAATTCCCAGCCCGACCCCGCGCTCACCGCCGCCGTTCTTGTAGCAGAGGTAGGGGAAGCGCCACACGTTGGCCAGGTCCACTGCGAAGCCGACTACGGACAGCAGGAAGTCGATCTTCTTGCCCCAGGTCTCCCGGGGCTGCGCATCGCCGTCGCGGGGCGCCAGCAGGCACTGGACCCCGTTGCGCTCCTTCACCACCAGCAGCTCCGCAGTTTTGCGCGCCCGAAGGGGCTGCTCTGGACCCGCGTCCGCCCCGCTGTTCTCGGGCTGCACCTGCGGGTTCATTCGCGCCAGAAGCATGGATGCGGCTGGCGAGAGGAACTTTAGCGGTCCTGGGGGCACGCCGAGGCACTGCTTGGATAAAGGGAAAAGAGGTGGTTACTGGGCCATTCTTCCCTACTTGCAACTCCCAAGACCACCTGGGAGTGCCTTGGACACTGGGGTGAGCGCTCGCTGAGCGAACGCAGGGTTCCCAGAAAAGGGCGCGCGTCCGCTGGAAAAATTTGGAAACAGAGGTTGGGGCAAGCCGGAACTCAAGAGTTGGAGACCTCTTCTGACAGCCCTGTGGGTGCGGCTGAAGACCCTGCAGCACTCTTCCTCGTTCACGCACTCTCGCCTGCCCCAAATGGTTGGGATTGAACTCACCCAGGCTGAGGGCAGCGTGCCGACCCACTCCCCAGCTCGGGTCCGCGCCACTTCAACAGCCTCGGGAGCCTCCCCGGACACTTAAAGTCACTGCACTACAAACTCGCTGGCCCTCTGCTGGTGCGTCTCGGCCCGGGCCTCCCCGGCACACCTAGCTCGGTCCCGCGCTCAGGGCGCACTCACGTGTCCGGCAGCGAGGGGATCCCTGGTGCCTTGCGCCCTGCCGGCCCCCGACCGGCGGCGCCTTGGCAGGCTCTCGGGCGCGGGCTGGGGCTGGGCTCCGCCGCGTGGCGTTCGGGCGGGGCCGGGGAAGAGCTGGAGGCGCGGGGCGGCTGGCAGGGCGCGGACTGACTGGTTCTGGCCGTGCCTGGCGGGGGCCGGGCTGGTAATGTAGCCTGCGCCCCAGGTAACGCGCCGATTGCATTAACCCAGCGCCCGGCCCGCTCCGTCTGGAGCCTGTTAGCGCTAATGGAGACTGACAGCGCGGCCGGGGATGGGCAGGGGCGGGAGCGTGGCGCGGGCTCCCAGGGATCTGGGGGACCCGGACGCGCACTTTCTATCCTGCGCCGAGCACCGCTTGCCGCTCCCAAGGACACCAGGCTATGATCTCCCACCACGGGGAGCGAGTGATAGACTCTCCAAAACTGGGGTCTGCGTCGTGTCAGAGAGGAGACCAAAAAAAAAAAAAAAAAAGGCCTGGGGAAGCAGCGACAGGTGCTGCACCAGCTCTGTCGTCCGCAGCAGGCCACTTAAACTATCTGGTCAGAGTTTCTTTATCAACGAAATGGGAATGTGCGGTTCAGGGCCCAGTACTGCAAATAGGCGGCCAGCAGGCTGTTGGGCAATTTTGTTTGAGCGGCTTAGCATGTTGACAGGTCACAGCCCAGCACTTACTCCTGCATCTGTTATTTATGGGCAGGGTAGCAGGGCATTTGAGGTTATGACCCGTGTTCTATGAGGCTGAGAACTACTATTTATTCATTCAATCCTTCATTCATTCACCCCTTCAGACATTTATTCTTCCATATGCCTGCTGTGTGCCAGGCACTGTTGTGGGCTCTTGGATTACACTGACGCAACACAACTCGGAGATTCCTGACCTCATGGAGTTTACTTTCTACCAGCGGAGACAGAGGAAACGGGAAACATAATAAATACACACGTTATATGACGGGTGAGGGAATGGGGGGTCAGTGGGGCTGCAGTTTGCATAAGGGGTCAGGGAATTTGAGAAGGTAACAATTAGACAAGTAAAGGAGTGAGCCATTTGGACCTGATAGTCGTTTTCTCATTCATTGATTCATCTATTGATTAATGTATTAATCCATGTAGCAGATGCTGATGTGTGCGTGAACAGTGCTGGCTAGAGAGGAGATAGCACCTGACTTCAAGGAGCTCCCAGACCAGTGTGTAGGGTCTATCATAACCCAGTGTGGTCAGGATGGATTGTGACCACAGATGTGTGGGAGTAGGGTGGAGCTGAATCAGCAAGAGAAGCATCCTGTTGATCCGAGGAGGCTTCAGAGAGGTGGCAGTGCTAAGTGGGATGGGTGGGGCTTGATCAACCCAGCCACACTGACTTTTCCATTCTGTAAACACCCTGACCTCGCAGTCCAGAGGTCCCTTCCCGACCACTCAAATCGAAAATACACCCTCACTCTCCATCCTATCACCCTATTTATTCCTTTGTTACATCACTATCCGAATTGGTCCTAGTTGTTTAATTTTATGTCCCCCCTTGGGCGGTATGTGAGCTCCATGAGCACAGAGACCTTGTCTGTCTTTTATAGCACATGTTCTGGCACCTGGAACATACTAGAGCATCAACCAGCATGTGAAGTGAATGAGTGAATGAGTGAAAGAATGGTGGTGCGTGGGGGTGTTTAGAGCATCTGTACCAGAAGGACAATCATGACAAACGTCCTCTGGGCAGGATGCAGAGGGGAGAGGAAGGGAAACCTAGAGGGGTGTGGGTTCCCCTGCCTTCTAGGGACAGACAACAGAAGGCAGGTGAGGGAAAAGACTGAGCAGAGGTTTGAGGACAAGAGCTCAGAACTATAGGTTTCCACACATGAAAGGTGTTTATCTCCTTTGATCTATTGGACCACCATGACAATCCTGTAAGGAAAGCAGGAAGAGAATCATCTTTCCATGTTTCAGGTCAGGAAACTGTGGCTCTGTGGGCTAAAGGGACTTGTCCAGGGTCCCACAGATTGGACATCATAGAGTGGAAATGAGAACCCAAGTCTCCTGGCTTCCAGCCTCTACTCCCTCCACCAAGTCATGGTGGAGATGCTCAGAATCTCTCTAGTAGTCATGGTCCCCTCCTCTCCTCTACCCCACACCCCATCCAACTGGTTTTCAAGTGCTGAGAATCCCACCTCTGAAACACCCTGCAAAGCCACAACAAAGAACCCTCACCACCCCTCACTGCAGCAGCCTCCTAGCTGGTCACTCCACATTCAGTACCTTTCCAGCTGCATCATCATCACCAACTGCCAGAGCTCTACCTAGAACTCAAGTGTGACCACCTCATTCCTCTGCCTGAAACTCCTCTGAAACACACCAATACATAAACATGATTTAATTAATTCTGGATTTGAGGTAATTTTATTTTCTTCTCTATACTTCTCTGTATATGCCAACTTTTCCACAATGAGCATTTGATACTTATCCAATCAGAAAAAGATAACCCACAATTTAAAAAAATCCTCCAACCTTTCCAAGATAATGCCTAAACACTTTGAGGAGTACAGACAAGACTCTGGCTCTTTAACCACACCTCCTGCTATTCTAGTTCTCTCCTCATTTTTCCCGCAAATTCTTTATCACCTCCAAAATATGCTTTATTCTCCAGTAATACGAGAGATACTAAACTGCTAGTGGTTCCCTGAATACCGTGTGTTTTTTTACACTTCTGGATTTTTTAATATGCTGTTTCCATCACTCTTTTTTCTACCTGGAAAACTCCTATTCATCCTCCAAAACCTCCAGTCACCTTCACTATGAGGCTTTCCCTGATAACCACCTCCTACAACAGAGTCAGACTCCTCTTTTATACTGCTGTGTATATTTGCCTGTACCGTTATTTGTGAGACCTCCCTACCAGGGTCAAGGACAGTGCCTGATGTATTCTGTTACTTAAATGGTGCTCCAGAAACATGTATAATACAGAACTAGAAGAGATCTCTTTCTTTGGTTGGGTTTGGTGTCTTTGGTTGGTTTCATTTTGTATTAGATTCCTCAAGAAACAGAACTGGAAACAAAGATTTGAATATAAGTAATTTATTTAGGAGATAATCCTGGAAGCACTCGTTGGGGAGAGGAGAAGTGAGACAGCAAAGGGAAGGATTAAGGAGCACTTTCTGCTGGGGAAACTGATGCTCAGCCCTGGTGGGGACCTCGGGGAGACTGCATAGAGCATACCTCAGGGTTGTCTCACTTGAGGAAAAGGAAACTGGAGCATCTATCCATGAAGGATGCCCCCAGAGTGTCAACTTCCCAGCAAGTCCAGCCTGTCTGATGAGAGGGATGAGCCTGTCCTGCTGCCAGAGAAAGGCTACCAGCAGAGCCCCAGGTACTGGCAGCAGGAAGCCACTGGGTTGGATCTGCATTGGCAGGAACAGTGGATGATAAGGGGTGTGGGCATGGAGCTGGAAGTGTTTGCTACAAGGGTGGAGGGAGGCATTTCTCCCTAACATGCACACCATCAGAGGGCCAATCAACAAGTCTGGGAGCTCCACCTGTGGTTTCAGAGACTACTGGGGGTCAGCAGCGAGAACACTAGGCTGGGACTGGGCTGAAAGGGAAGGCGTCTCTCGCCGTCTCTGGCCCAGACTCCCCGCCATGGGGCCATGTGGCTTCTCTAGGTGCCCTTCTTCCTGCCCAGCCAGGTGGCCTGAGGGCAAGTTGTGCACGGGAGGCTGGAGCATTATCAGAGCTAATGTGATCTCTGGGGAGGCATCACTTCCACTTACCATGGCACTTGGTGACACAGGCCATGGGATAAAAGGCAATGGCTGATGCTGTGAGTCCATCTTTGACCATCTCCCCACAGACACTGGAGCCCTGACACACAGCGGCTGGGCTGGGACACATTTAGAATCCAAGGGCCGGTGTCCCCTAAGGATGCTATCAGAACCTACACCTCCATGGCACCAATGGGGAGACTAAGGGAAAAAAGGAGGGGAGGTTTGCCTGCGTATTTGTTTCCTCCCTCCCTCCCTTCCTCCCTCCTTTCCTTCCTTCCTGCCTGCCTGCCTTCCTTCCTTCCTTTATCTACCTTTCTTTCTTTCTCTTTCTTTCTTTCTTTCTTTTTTCTTTCCTTTCTTCCTTTTTCTTCCTCCCTTCCTCCCTTTCTTTTTCTCTTCTTTCCTACCTTCCTCCCTTCCTTTTCTTCTTTCACCCCCTCACTTCTTTCCTTCCTCTTTTTTCCCTCCCTCCCTCCCTTCATTCCTTCCTTCCTTCTTCCTTTTTGTTTTGTCTTTCTTTCTTGATCAGGAGACAATAGGCCTATGTCACACTGCAGCTGACCTGCCCTGAATTCATTCATCATTGGTATAAGTTATGCTGGATTTACAAATAGCGTAAGACCTCCATCAGTTGAAATCCGCCTCCTTCAGGACACCTCCCACTAAAGAGTCCTGGGGATACCTGAGACTTCCGACCTGTGCAGATGTGGCTCAGTGCTTAGATTTTTCTCTTAATTCCTAGCCCAGCTGACCATATTCAGGGACTGGCATTAAAGAGCATCTGTTGCCTGCTGACTTCACATTCACATCCTCTCCCTGGGCTGCTCCCCTGAACTTCATGTGCCTTTATCAAACTACAGACCAGACATCACTACTTAGGTAATCAAAGGCCCCTGGAAGTCACCATGCCAAAAGTAGGATCCTTGACCTCCCCTTCCTGACCCATACCACACCTCCTCCTCCACAGTCTCCCTACCAAGGTGATGGCATCTTCTTCCTTCTAGTTCCTTGGGCCACAAACCTTGGAGTCAGCCTTGACTCCTCTTTCTCTCGACCTTCATCCAATCCTACTGCAAATGGCTGGTTCCAAATCACGTCACACTGCTCCACCTCATGGTGACTTCCCTGTTCCAAGCCACGTCACCTTTTGCCTGGATTAATGTGATAGCCTCCGAATGGCCTTGCTGACTTCTCCCCTTATTCCATGAGGTTTAAGTTCCACATAGCTGCTAGAAAGACCTTCTGGAAAAAAGTTCAGAGCCCATCACCGTCTCTCCCCAATGGTTTTTATCTCCTTCAGAATAAAATCCGAAATCTAATCCCAGCACTTTGAAACGCTGAGGTGGGAGGAGTGCTTGAACCCAGGTTTGAAACGAGTCTGGGCAACATAGTGAGACCCTGTCTCTACAAAAATTTTTTTTTAAATATTAGCCGAGGGTGGTGGGGCGCACCTGTAGTCCCAGCTACTCAGGAGGGTGAGGTGGGAGGATTGCTTGAATCTAGGAGGTGGAAGCTGCAGTGGGCTGTGTTTGTGCTACTGTACACCAGTCTAAGTGACAGAGTGAGACCTTGTCTCAAAAACAAACAAAACTCAAAGTCCTTCCATGGGTGACATGGATGAATAGATAAATGCATTCTTTGGTGGACTTGCCAATGCAAGTCCAACTGAGCCCTGCAGTCCCCATGGGAAGTCAGATCAGAGAGGGACAGAGGTGCTGGGGGAGAAGAGAATAGGAGTGGCCAGTGGTGTGGCAGAAAAGCACTGGGCTGTGAGACAGCACCCTGGGTCCTGACTCGGGCTCTGCTGTTTTCAGGCTGTGCAGTAATGGCCAACTCCATCAGCAAGATGTAGATGAACCATAGAAAGAAGAAAGAGGCAGAGCACATGTCGTGGAGCCAGGGAAGGAGAAAGGGAAGGAGATGCCCAGGGCAAAGGGACTCAGTCTCCCAGGAGGAAAAGAGGAACTTTGCCCTCCCCTACATGAGACCCCAAATATATCCTTTGGCCTTAAGATACTCATGTGAGTTATGGAGGGAGAAGACTCACAACTGGTTTAGCTTCCTCTCTAAGACAGAGGGAGGTTTGGCCAACTGACTAGGCTGCCAGCCTGTACAGGGGCTCTGTCCACCTGAGAATATCAGAATTGGACAGAATCTCAGAAACCTTACATCCAGTTGTCACTCTGTTAGAACACCAGGTATTCCTTAGATAATCTGATGAGACATGGAATTTCCTCCCAGAAATACACACACACACACACACACACACACACACACACACACAGCATTTTAAAATTTAGTATGAAATTTCTCATACTTAAGAAAAAAGTGTACACAGTACATCTTTCCGTGTATTTGTCTTTTTTCATGTACACAGCATTTTAAATAGAGTTTGAGGCAGATTTGCAAATCCTGCTTGAATCTCTTATCTCTCTTATCTCTCATCTCAGAATCTCTTAAAATAAAACATGTATTATCTTTTTCACAGTTCAGATAATAATAATATGAACATACAAGAACCCACCTACCCCTCTGGGTTAAGAAATAAAATATCTCCATACCTGACAACCCCACACCCCCTAAGCACACTCACTCCTATTCCCTGCTCCAAAATAAACATTATCCTGAGTTTGGCAATCACCACTTCTTTGTTTTTCTTTATAATATTACCATCTATGAATATATTTCTAAACAATGCATTGTTAGTTTATTCTTCTTCAAACTTTATGTAAAAGGAATCACACTATAGATGTTGTTCTGTGACTTTTTTGGCCCGATATCATGTTTCTGAGATTCATCCTTGCTGATGGGATTGGCTGTAGTTCACTCGTTTCGTTGTTGTTTATATTCAGTCTGTTGTATGAATAATAACAATTTATTTATTCACCCAACTGTGAAGGACATTTGGATTGTTTCTGGTTTTTTTGTTTTGCTTTGTTTTTGTTTTTGCATTTTGAAAAATACTGTCTATATATGCTTTAAGATGTCACCTACACAAATGTGCAAGAGTTTTCCTAGGGTTTATTCTTAGGAGTGAATTGCTGGTTTGTAGGGTGTGTTTTTGTTTAGCTTTATCAAGTAATGCCAAACCATTCTGTAAAGTGTTTGTACTAATTGAAACTCCCTCTAGCACCGTGTCAATTCTTCATGTCTAGTTTCTTCACATCCTCCCTAACCCTTGGTATTACCTAGGCTTTTAACTTTTGCCAAACTTTTGGGTGTGAAATGGTATCTCACTGTAATTTTCATTTGCACCTCCATGACTTCTAATGATGTTCAACATCTTCTCACAAATGTATATGGGTCATCTGTGTTTCTTTTTCTTCTATGAGATGATGATGCATATTGTTTGTGCAATTTTCTATTGGCTTGTTAATCTTTTTCTTATTAATTCACAGTACTTAATAATATATCCTGGTTACTAATCTTTGCAATGTTGCCAACATCTTTTCTTGGATGCATTGTAAGGCTTTTTGCTCTGTTGGGTGACTTCGATAAGTAGAGGTTATTAGCTTCAATGTAATTTAATGTAGCAATCTTTTCTTTTGGTTTCTGTATTTATGTCTGGTTTAAGAAATATGTCCCTAGCTGATATTTTCCAAAGTTATATTTTAAAATTTGACAGTTTTGTTCTTCATATTGATGTCCACCTGGAGTCGATTTTTGTATAGGGTGTGAGGTAGGGATTCCACTTCATTATTTTTCATTTGACTAACAGATAACAAATTGTCCTGACCCAGTCCTTAAGTAGTTTCATCTTCTCTGCTCTAATCATCAGAGAATTATCTATCATAAACTAAGGTTCCTTGTACAGTTGGGTTTTTTTCTGGGCTCTCTCTTCTGCTCTGTTGGTCTATTTATCTGTGCCCAAGAATTACCACACAGTCTTTTTTTTTTTTTTTTTTTTTGAGACAGAGTCTTGCTCTGTCCCCCTGGCTGGAGTGCAGTGGCACGATCTTGGCTCACTGCAAGCTCTGCCTCCTGGGATCATGCCATTCTCCTGCCTCAGCCTCCTGAGTAGCTGGGACTACAGGCGCCCGCCACCGTGCCCAGCTAATTTTTTGTATTTTTTTTAGTAGAGACAGGGTTTCACCATGGTCTCGATCTCCTGACCTTGTGATCCGCCTGCCTCGGCCTCCCAAAGTGCTGGGATTACAGGCATGAGCCACCGCGCCCGGCCACCACACGGTCTTAATTAACATTGTTTTATAATACACTTTCCTATCTGGTGAAGCAAGATTCTCGAGCTCCTTTTCTTTGGAAATGACCTGGCCATGCTCTTCCCTACAAATTTCTGAACCACCTTGCAGAGTTCCATGAAAAACCCCACTGGAATTTCAATTGTTATTGCATTAAATCTATAGATCAACTTGAGGGAGAACTGACATCATCACAGTGTTTAGTCTTCCCATCCAATAGCACAGTACATGTTTCCATGTATTTGTCTTCTCTAACATACACAGCATTTTAAATAGAGTTTGGAGAGAATACGCAAACTCCTGCATGAAATCCATCTCAGAGTCTCTTAAAATTATTGCCCTCTAGTGTCTGAGCTCTTTTCTTTTTGCTCAGAAAACACTTCCCAATGACTTCACCAGGAATACATTTGGACCAAAGTGATTCTTACAGTTATCTTCCCACTTCTTTTTTACTTGTCTCACTGGCTCTCTGATGTCTATTCTTGGGAAACAGCAAATTAAGCTTTTGTGGAGCCTGGAGAGACAGAATGGTATCTAGGCTAAAAGCATGAACTTAAGAGCCACTAGCCTGAATTTTAACCCTGACTCCACTGTGGGCTATCTGTGAAATCCCGGCCAAGTTCCCCTACTTTTCTGTGTCTCAGTTTCTTTTCCTTCCTTCCTTCCTTCCTTCCTTCCCTCCCTCCTTCCTTCCTTCTTTCCCCTTCCTTCCTTCCTTCCTTCCTTTCTTTCTTTCCTTCCTTCCTTCCTTCCTTCCTTCCTTCCTTCCTTCTTTCTTTCTTTCTTTCTTTCTTTCTTTCTCTCCTTCTTTCTTTCTTTCTTTCTCTCCTTCTTTCTTTCCTTTCTCTCTTTCTTTCTCTCTCTCTTTTCTTTATTTCTCTCTCTCCCTCCCTCTCTCCTTTTCTCCTCCTCCTCCTCCTCCTTCTTCTTCTTCTTCTCCTCTTCTTCTTCTTCCTCTTCTTTTCTTCTTCTTCATCTGTTTCTTCTCCTTCTTTGTCTTCTTCTCCTTCTCCTTCTCCCCCTCCCCCTCCTTCTCTCTTTCTTCTTCTTCTTCCTCCTCCTCCTCTTCTTCCTTTCTCTCTCTCTTGTTCTTCTCTCTCTCTTTCTTTCTTTTTCTTTCTTTCTCTCTCTCTCCCTCCCTCTACCCTCCCCCCTCTCTTTCTCTCTCGCTCCCTCTTCCCTCCCTTCCTCCTTCCCTCCTTCCTTCCTTCCTTCCTTCCTTCCTTCCTTCCTTTCTTCCTTTCTTCCTTTTGGTATAGATGGGGTATTGTTATATTGCCCAGGCTGGTCTCATACTCCTGGGTTCATGCAATTCACCTGTCTCAGCCTCTTGAAATGCTTGGATTACTGGCATGAGCCACCAGGCCTGGCCTCAGTTTCTTCATCCATGAAATGGGTAAGATGATGATGAGGATAAGGGCACTTAGCTCATAGAACTGCTGAGAGAATTAAATGAGTAAATACATGTAAAGCACCTAGACAGTGCCTGTATCACATACACGTTACTTCTTATTGTTGTTGTTATCAAAACATTTAATTTCTCTGTGTCTGTGGGAGGCAGGGATCTTCTCCAGAATTTTAATTTAGATTTCTCTAACTTCAAACGACAAAACTGGGTATAACTATTACAAGTGTGGCCTTTGGACTTACAAAACAAAAACTGGGTTGAAAGCCTGATTTCATTACTTGCTGGCTAGGTGACTTTTGGCTTCTAAGCCTTAGCGTTCCCACCTATAAAATGGGGATGACAACACCTGTGAAGATAATTAGTGGGTAGCACTGTATGAAGGGTCACATTTCTTAAGGCTCTACGATGCAGTGGTAGTTGTGTCCTCAAAGGTCACTGTTTCTTCCTAGTGACCTTTTGCCTCTTTTCTACTTTTCCAGCTCATGCCTCTGGCAGATTTGTTAAAAGTGCAGATTCCTGGGCCCCATCCCAGAAATTTGAATTTAGTGGGTCTGCAGTGGGAGCCAGGAATCTGCGTGTTAGTGGCATGTTTATTCCTGTTAAAAAAATAACTTGAGCTTTCAGATAGTTGAACACGGGGAGGTTCCTGGAGGGTGGTGCACCAGGGAGAGCATGGAAACTCCAACCCTCTTCCCCCAAAAGCCACCCTACTCATCTCTTCATCTATATCCTTTGTAATATCCTCTATAATAAAATGGTAAATGTGAAATCACAACAGAATCTATTCAGTAAGGTAATGCCCAAAGCAAGGAAATCATATAGCCAGCACCCACGATGTCTCCCCAGTGATCTGCACTTCCCAATACTCAGGCCCCTGTGGAATGCCTTCCCACACCGAGTCAGGGCTGGCCTTGTGTGAATAGTGGAATGTGGTAGGAATAATGCTCTGGGACTTTCCAAGTGAGGTAAGTAAAACAAGCCTTGCAGCTCTGCCCACAACTCTCTTGGAACCTTCAGTCTCCATGTGTGAAGTCCAACTTCCCTGAGGGTGCCATGCTGGAGAGATCACAGAGAGAGGCTCTGAGACCACAGAAAGAGAAAGAAATGTCCAGCCAGCCCCCAGTCATTCTAGCTTCAGCCAACCAAGTTATCCCAGTTGAGACCCTTGACATCATGGAACATCAATGAGTCATTCCCTTTAAGCCCTGCCCCAAATGAAGACTCATGAGTAAAATAAATAATTGTTGCTCTTTAAAAAAATAGTAAATCCAGTATTAGTGACGTGTTTCATAACCTTTGTCCCAAGTTGAGAGTGACTGGCAATTTGTGGACAATTCAGCTCCCTCAGACTGGTGTGTCCTCCTTATGCTCTGACCACTTGGCAAAAAACAGCCATTTCCTGCCTGGGCTCTCTATTCCATGAAGACATGAATGGGTCCCTTCTGAAACATGGAAGGGAAAAAAGCTGCCTCACTTTCACTGTTTAGGGGACCATCTAGGAGGTAGCAGGAGCATCCATCAACCCCCCAGAGCAGGGGCATGGATGGGTGAAGGGACAGAGGGTGTGAACTGCACCCTCTTCAAGGGAATCATGAGGCCTTAGCTCAGGGTTGTCTGCAATGAAGCCAAGGCCTGGGGGATGCACCTAGTCTGGGCTGGTCCTGCGCTGCATTCGTGCCCAGGACCCTGAACCTACTAAATTATTTAGTGATGGTGGTACACGCAGTAGTCCACCCTCTGTGGACTACATACAGAGAACACCTGCCTGAAACATGTTCTTAAGGAGTCTGCCTCCTTCTCTGTATTCTCAGCCCTCAAAATGAAAGCTGGGTGGTCTTTGGGTAAGGACAGGGGAACTAAGAGGTAGGGTGCGGGGTAATGATTTGCTACCCCTCTTTCTGGTAAATACCACTACCCTCCCTTCCTAGTTTCTTAGGAGGCCCTTGATCTCTGGATCCCTTAATGTGATCAGCAGGAATGGTGGCACTCAACTTCTGTACTGCCTGGGAGTTCAAATCTTGGCTTTCACTTAGCAGCTTTGCTACCTCAAGCTGATGTGTGCCTCAGTTTTCTCACTTATCAAATGGGGCTTAGGGCTGGGTGCGGTGGTTCTCACCTGTAATCGCAGCACTTTGGGAGGCTGAAGCAAGTAGATTGCCTAAGCCGAGGAGTTTGAGACCAGCCTAAGCAACATGGCAAGACTCTGTCTCTACAAAAAATACAAAAATTGCAAAAATTAGCCAGGTGTGGTGGTGCACACCTGTAGTAGCAGCTACTCAGGAAGGCTGACATGAGAGGAACACTTGAGCATGAGAGGTCAAGGCTGCAGTGAGCCATGATCACGCCACTGCACTCCAGCCTGAGTAACAGAGTGAGACCCTGTCTCAATAATAATAATGATAATAAAATTGGGCTCATTATAGTATCTATCTATTGGGGGAGTTGGAGGGCTTAATTGCATCAGCGACTGCAAAGTGCATCAGCAGTGATGAGCACATACTATAAACATGATAGACATTTGCTATACACTTGGCAGTTCTGTTCACTTAACAAAATGGCTGAGGGTACTATGCTAAGTATCATTTCATATGAGACGATCATTGTTCTCATTTTGCAGATTGAAGACAATGTTGAAAGTGGTTAGATGTCCTGTCTGGACTGCATGGCTAGAGTGGGACAGAGGGTGGGGTTTAAGCCCCGATCCCGGTGGGCTCCAGGGCACACACTCTTCACCCCTGTTCTATCTCCATGGCTCAGCGGTTGCCAGTTTGGGCCTCACTTGCCTCACTCCATCTCTCTGCTTGAGCTCCCTATTCTCAGCAGGGCTGCTCACCCTTTTTGGCTGGGAAACTTGAGGCCATGGCTGATGCATTTCTGAACCCAGACATTGTGGTTTGTCAACCACCATCCCCGTTGACCCTTTCCCCTCAAGCAGCTAGAGTCCTTCCCTCTTCAAGGCTCACCTCCCACCTCAAGCTCTTAGATCCACCCCTCCCAGCAGTTCTGGGATCTGCCCCAACCCCATTTTGTTTCTCTTCTATTTTTCTTCTCTGCCCCCTCTGCCTTTGTCCTGCCCACCTTCCAGGTCTTCAGGATCTGCTGCCAGTCTCCCCTTACTGCTGTGTGTCATGAGCTTTGCCCTTCCTTCCAGGTAGCTGGCAGAAGAACCCTCCACTTCTTTGCCCCACTTTGTACCTCCCTGCCTCACTTCCACTCCTGAAATTACACGGGGTAGTAGCAAAGCAAGAGGTCAGACCTGACTCCGACACGTGGTCCCAGGGTCTTCCCACACCTACGTCCTCTCTATGGAATATTTCTCAGAGCAGGTAGTTGAACATGGCTCTGGCATCACTCTGAAGGAAGGAGATGTACAAAAGATAGGTTTTGATGAGGAGGCTGGGAAGAGTTGGAAGTCCAGGTAGGGGTGGCAGTGAGGGGAAGGTCCAGGCTGGGAAGGATATTTGGTGATAACAGAGGTGGGGAGAGGTTATCATGAGGCCACTCTGCCTGTTCCAAGTGCCACAGGAATCCTCACTGAGTCCTCCAGCACACGCTGGAGGGAACTCTTGCAAGGGGACTGGCAGCTGGTCTACACTGCCCACGTGTGGATGTGAGCCATGGAGCTGAAGCTGAAGTGCATGTCCTGGGGAGAGTTAGGTCAGGAGTTGGTGGAGAGACTTAGGCCTTAGGAGAAGACTGAGGGATAGACCTGCTGGCCTCAGGAATGGACATGCAGTCACCAGGGGGTGCTACACATATATTCTGTGTGGCCCAAGAGCAGACCCAGAGCCACAAACATGTGCTTCAAGGAATCAGATCCTAGCTCAATGTAGCCCAGGAGGGAGGTGGAATGGCTGTGTCTGGGAAGGCGGGGGGCTGCCCTCCGCGGAGTGAGTGCCTGCCCGCCCCTGCCTCAGGCTCAGGGAGAACCAGTCCGGGTAGCTGGAGAATGGAATGGGGCTTTGTTTCAAAATTTTCCAATTTTGCTAATAGTGTCCCTCCCTTTTGTTTCTCCCTATCCTCTAGCCCACCTGTAACAAGACCTCTTGCCATGCCCCCATCCCTTAGAGACCATGATGGTCAGAGCTTAGAGGGACTTTGCAGATCTCTCCTGAAGTAGAGAAGTGCAGCCCCAAGGAAAAGGGGCAATGGCTCAGGGCTGTGCAGGCCCTGCTTTGAGTGACTTTGAATCACAGAGGGAGAAAGTTCCACTGCTTTTCATGCTTTTTTAGCCCTGATTACGAAAGGAGTGAGTCTCAATCTGGTGTTCATGTGTCTGTAACGACTTTCACTTACTAATAGCCAGTTCAACAGAGGGAAGTCAGGCTTTGGGTCAGAACTTTCAGGCCCAAACCACATCAAACTAGAATCTCCTATCAGTGATTTCTTTTCATTGCTTTATTTTTACAGTTATCTCTTTATGGCATGTGATGTTAGTGTTTTATTTATTATACGATGACAATATAAAGTTTCTTTCTTTATTTCTTACTGTTAACTTAAAAAATATGGATTATTCCCAAGCATGTATCTACACTGTCACTATAGAGTATTTCTGCTCTCACTAGATACCTGCTCTGTAGTGTTCATAGATGCCAGATAGTGAAAGCTTAGATACACGTTTGGGAATAACCTGTCTTATCTACATACATAATACTTACCTAGATAGCACATATTAAATATATGGTATACATATATAATGCATAATTATATAACAATATGTATTTACTATTAAATGTAATATATATTATTAGGAATAATCGATATACATACCATATACACACAAACACACATATTCAATATATACACATACTGTATATGTACCTATGTATGAACTATATGCATATATTATTACTTACAATTACACATGTACATTTACATATAACTAAAATGTTGTGTATATCCCTAAAATTTTATACATATAAACTATATATGAAAACATATATATAAATGTTTATATATAAAACATATATATCTTTGCATGAGGCTTAACACACAGAACACACAGTAATTATAAATGCGCTTTTTACATAGTGAAAACACCCATGAAACCATATCCAGGCCATTAAAAAAAGAAGAAGAAAAATGACCAGAATCTGAGGAGTCCCCCTGGTTGCCCCTCCCTGTCAACATCTCCCTCCTCCCCAAAGGTAACTGCTATCTGGACCTTGAACCTCATAGATTTATTTTGCCTGTCTAAACCATTTTATGCATCACTTTTGTGCGTGTTTAAAGTTTATACAGTTGGCCTTATTCCGCATGAATCCTCCTGCAAATATTCTTGAGGTTTTTCCATGTTGATACTTGAGCTTCCTTTTTAAGACAAATGTATTTAATTAAGAAGAATGAGTTGATTTAAAGGAAACGTCAAATTCATACTAGGACAAGTTGATAAAGGAGTGGCAGAATTCAGGCAACATTGGCTCGAAGCCCAGTATCTTCCCCTTTTAGAGGCGTGCAAACCGAGGTCAAGGGCCATAAGAGCTAGACCGCAGGTCAGTCTGCATGTTCACGACACAGCTGGGATGAGGTTCCAGCCCAAGTGCCTGAGGCCAGAGATCTTTCCTACTACGTCATGTTGGCAAGAACATTCCCCTCCGCCTTACCCTACCCCACAGCTCTATTTCCTAGCCAACGTTGGCTCTTAACCTTGAACTGCAGAAAGTAAGCTGTTTTTGTTGTGTTTTATTGATCATTTTAGAATTAAGCCTAGAGTCAGGGTGGTGTATTATTGGGGGACCAAGTCCCACCAAGGCAGCTGTCCAGCCTTCAAAGTTATGACAAGCCTTCCACTTGGCAGCCCACCTCGGTGACCTATATTTTAATATGTGCTATTAGATTATTGCTAATGAGACATCTTAGGGATAAAAGAATTATGCTCGCTGCCGGGCTATGGTAAAAGTACAATTGAATTAAAGGCTGAAATCGTTTAGGACTCTGCTAGACAACCTGTCCCCCAGGCTGGGCCCGAATGGAGATATTAAGCTTTGGAAATTACACAGGAAAAATAAGTATAATTGATCTAAGGTAACTTCACTCGTCTAAATTAAATAATGTGATTGTTACAGGCAGAAAGGCTTAGGATGAAGAGCCGGGCGGAAAAGGCTTGCTATCTGCAAACAAAGTTATAAGTGAAAGCCCCAGGGAATTGACTTTCCCCTGATGAGCCGAGCACCCTCCTGATGGCTTCTGAGAGTCCACTTGGGCATCAGCAGGAAATGGACCTGGTCTGAATGTTATAGAATCTGAGGTTTACCAGGCGCCTCTGACCACCATCCTCACCAGCCCCTTCCCAATGCCCTAGCGAGCTCATGCCCCACCCGGCAAATTGTCCAGTGCTGTGTGCACAACTCTCTTGCTTAGAAGAGATTTCTCTATCCTAGCACTTTGAGAGACCATGGTGGGCGAATCATCTGAGGTCAGGAGTTCGAGACTGGCCTGGCCAACATGGTGAAACCCCGTCTCTACTAAAAATACAAAAAAATTAGCCAGGCATGGTGGCAGGTGCCTGTAATCCCAGCTATTTGGGAGGCTGAGGCAGGAGAATTGCTTGAACCCAGGAGGCAGTGGTTGCAGCGAGCTGAGACCATGCCATTGTACCCCAACCTGGGCAACAGAAACGAAACTTTGTTTCAAACAAAGCAAAACAAACAAACAAACAAAACAAGAAGAGATTTCTCTGCTAGTGGCTATAGCTGCTTTTGTTTCCATCCACAGGAGTCTTGTGCTCTGCGAAGCCTAAGGTCCATGCACCCTCATCTCCCTGGAACCGGCCTCCAGAACCCCATGCCATCGTCTATAAATTGTACAACTGTGTGCAGAGTGCCAATTAAGACCAGTCTTTAAATGAAGATATTGTATTTGCAGAACTTTGGAGCTCTGTCTCCAAGGTGCTCCCTTTCTCTGGCCCAAATATTTGCACTTCACCAACCCTCTCATTGATTCCAGGTACTTCGGGGCAATGCTAGTCCTGATGCTGTTCATTGAAAGGTAGATGCTGGAGTCTCCCAGGCAGGAAGAGGTCCTGCAAACCTATGAGGGCTGAGATTTCCCAGGTCCTCCACTGATTTCTTTCTGCCCCCACTGGCGGCTCCCTTTGCTTTCCCTAGCATCTGTCTGTCCCACCCCTAGGCAACACAGCTGACTGCCAGCAAGGTGAGACTTGAGGGTTCCCCAGCTATTCTTACCTTGTCCCCAATATTGCTGTTCTTAGGCCATAAAGCCCATAGTTAAGCCTCATGTTTTAAGTATCACGCTTCTCTGGCTAAAAACCAACTAGAATATGTTTAAAAAAAAAAAAGAGAGAGAGAGAGAGAGAGAGATTCCCTCTCTCCCTCCAATCTTTCTTTTTACCTCCTTCCCTTCCTCCCTCCTTTCTTTCTCCCTTCTTTCTTCCCTCCTTCTCTCCCTTCCTTTCTTGCCTCTCTTAAACATTTCTTGAGTCATCCCTATGTATCAGGAACAATTCTATGAGCCAGGTTTATAGTGGTAAGCAGGACAGGTGAGTTTCCTGCTTAAAGTCAAGCCAGGAGAAAAGTCTAGAAACGAATAAACAAGGAAATAAGTAAGATGTGGATAGATCTTGACAAGTTCCCAGAGTGGTAAGTTAGACTCAGACTGTCTGGGAAGGACCTGCGGCCGGGTGCTCAGAAATGTCCTCTTCAAGGTCTCTTGGGTTGAGCCCAGCCCTGCAGAAAGCCACAGAGGAGTGAGTTAGGAAGAGGCAGCACCAAGTTCAAAAGCACTGGGGAGAGTTGGAGGGAGGCTGAGCAGAGAAAGAAGGGCAGTGCCATCGTTGTGAGCAAGGGGAGATGAGAGTGAATGAAGCAGTGGGAGTGACCTGATTTTTGAGTTACCTTTTGGCCACTGTAAGGAGGGTGGCTTTTACTCTGAACACAGTGGGAAAGCCATTGAAGGCTTCATAGCTCAGTAGTGTGATCAAGTTTGTATTTTAAAGGGTCTGTCTTACTGCTGTGTATAGAGTGGTGGGCAGGGGTGAAGCAGGGACTGGTCAGGAGGCCCTGGAGCCACCCAAGAGGGGAGAGGGTGAGAAGAGTTGAGGCTCTTCATCCAGGCAGGAGGAGAAAGATTGGCCGGAAAACAGAAGTGGTTGTAATGACTTTCTTTTTTTTTTTTTTTTTTTGAGACGGAGTCTCACTCTGTCACCCAGGCTGGAGTGCAGTGGCCGGATCTCAGCTCACTGCAAGCTCCGCCTCTTGGGTTCACGCCATTCTCCTGCCTCAGCCTCCTGAGTAGCTGGGACTACAGGCACCGCCACCTTGCCCGGCTAGTTTTTTGTAGTTTTTAGTAGAGACGGGGTTTCACCGTGTTAGCCAGGATGGTCTCGATCTCCTGACCTCGCGATCCGCCCTTCTCGGCCTCACCAAGTGCTAGGATTACAGGCTTGAGCCACGGTGCCCGGCCTGTAATGACATTTCTATGTCAATGTCCATCACACAAGGACCGTCTGGGGACATTTTCTGATTCTAAAAATATATAAAGAAATAAATTTAAAGACTAAATGAACATTCTCTCTCTAGTTCTTTACAGATACAATTGCCCTGGCTCAGAAAACTTGCTAACTTGTCCCATCCTGCTGGGAAACCATCTTTGGGCCTTTCTCTGCCTTTTAAAATCGGACACACAGAAGCAGCTTCAAGGGCCGCTGGCTCTCTTGATCAGTCTGTGAATAGGACAGAACACAGATTATGGTGGTTCTTAAGTACATCCTCAAACCTCACCCTGTCAATGAAAAGGTGGGTTTTTAGAATGTGGAACATGAGAAGTCTCTGTTTCTTAAAAGCCAGTTATTGAGTTTGAGAGACTGTCCACATTCATCCCTAGAGATGATGCTTTTTAAAGCAGAAGCACAAGCTACAGCTCTAACTTTCCCAGTATGGGCCTTTCCTGTTAATTCAGGAGGGAAAAATGAATTGAATCTCATATACCTCAATCCTCCCCATTGCACTTTGCACAGGATCCACTCTGGGCCTCAGCTTTTCCCTCTGTATAATGGGTGAAACAGTTCCCAGCATTCACACCTGCTCTGACTTTCTTTGTCAGGGGGAGACAGATTCTTACCAAGAGGGAGTCGGTGGCCATGATGGACTTATGGACACTGTCACTGGCGGCACTACCCGAGAATGCTTTGAGTGAATGGTGACCCCCCACCCCTCTAATTGTGTCCTGGGGCGGGGAGCTGCTACTGACCAGGCAGGACTCAAGTGAGAGGGGAGGGCCAGAGGCAGGATGGTCTGGCTCAAAGGGCTCGCATCAGTGTTGTAATTACGTTTTCCCGACTTCTCCTGTTGTTTTGGCCACCTGGGGTCTTTACAAAACCTTCATTACTTTCCAATTGTCTGATTTTCTGTTTTCCTGTTACCTTCAGACTTTGAAATTAGTTCAGTGACTCAGCCATTTGACTTCTTATTAATTCCAGGCTCCTGTATCCCATCTGTCCATTCCCCTTCCCGTTTTTCAGAAGCCTGGCTTGTATAATACTTTAACCCTTCCCGGGCAGACACAGATGAAGCCACTGCCAGTCACTCCCTGTTACCTGTGCCTCTGAAGTATTATGGCTCTGGGTTACTTCCCACTTGTTATATTTTATGTGCAGAGAGTCTCATTTCCAGAGTAGAAATTCTGAAGTTTCTGCACATTTTCTTGAAATAGAAAGTCAAGACCCCAAATAAACGGGTCAGTTGAATACCACAAAATATTGCTAATGAGATAAATCACAAAATTTCTAGGATAGAAAGGACTTCAGAGTTTATCCAAAACAACCCTTCTCTTTACCATTCAGTCCCAAGGGTGGTCATTTCCCATGTGCTTGAAGTCCTCCCATGACGAAGTGTTTGCTACTTCCAAACACAACTGATTCCACCTTCAGACATCTCTCATTGTTAGGGAGTTCTTTAGGTCAAGATCTGCCTCCCTGTAGCTTCCACCAGCTGGCCCTGGGTTTAGCTCCTGGATCCACACAAAATAAGTTTGTCCTCACCCTTCTACATAGTAACTCTGCAGACATTGAGGACAGGAACTACCACTCCCTCTCCCCACCCCCATCACCACCACCCACCCTGGGTTTGCTCTTCTCTGGGTACTTCCTGCCTTTAGGTGGGTCTTAAGAGACTGGCTTCAAATCAAAGCCACTAGAATTGCCTTTGGAATTCAACAGCTGCCAGGGACATCAAAGCTAATTGCTTAAGAGGCCACGGGGACACATTTCATCCCTGCCTCAGCCACTGACTTTCTCTGGTTTCATTTATCTGGTTTACATCGATTGCATCCCTGAGAAATGCAAACATTTGTACTGCTTCACTACCCTCAAGAGACCTGCCCCTCCTCTCTCACCAAGGACAGGTCATAACTATTTGGAATCACTCAAGAAGGTGCCTCCCAAGGGTCACTAGGGAAGCTGTGGCATTGCAGAGCCCAATGTTCAGGGCAGATCATGGAAGGAGTTACCTCTATTACCGGGAGTCACCACCAACCAGCGCCTTGTAGGCCAGCTACAGCCCCCAGTGGTGTTTGTTTGGTACACCCAGTGCTTTGCAATCCAGGAAATTTCACATAAAACCTCTGCAATTCTGGCTCCTCATAAAGCATCAGGAGCTCTGTCTGACCACTGTGTGTGTGTGTGTGTGTTTGTGTGTGTGTGCGTGAGAGAGAGAGAGAGAGAGAGAGACAGACAGACACTGGGTCTCCCAGGCTGGAGTGCAATGGTGCAATCTTGGCTTACTGCAACCTCTGCCTCCCCATTTCAAGTGATTCTCCTGCCTCAGGCTCCCAAGTAGTTGGGATTACAGTCACGTGCTACCCATACCCGGCTAATTTTTGTATTTTTAGTAGACACCGGGTTTTGCCAGGTTGATCAGGCTGGTCTCAAACTCCTGACCTCAAATGATCTGCCCGCCTCGGCCTCCCAAAGTGCTGAGATTACAGGTGTGAGTCACTGTGCCTGGCTGTCTGGCCACTCTTGAGTTAGGAGAGGGCACAAGCTCTTCTGGTGGGCCCCAGGCTCCTTATTTCCTACCTGCCTTATGTTTCTGACCAGCCTCTGTGATGTTTGGAGGTTTGTAATCCCTGCCCTGGACACTTTCACCTGTTTGCACCAGCACTGGCCTGATGGTGGTGGAAAGGGCTATCACTGTCTGGGAAAGGGCTATCACTTTGCCTCTATATGAACATCCAGGATTCTCCATTCCCACCAACCTCCCTAGCCATTGCTGGCCATCCACCTGAACTCCTACCTGTGGGAGTGTTGCCATTCATCTTTGCACATACCATTCTCTCCACCTAGGGCACTCTTTCCCACCCCCGCAACCTTACCCCACTGCCCACCCCATTGCCTGATAAAGGAGTATCCATCCTGCAGGATGCTTCTTTCTCTGAGTGCATGGTGTTCTGGTGTGAACCTTCATTTCCCTGAGCTCCCTTAGCATACTTTTTTGTTTGTTTGTTTTTATGCGTTTGCATCTTTTTATGCTTTAACATCTTTCCCATGGGAAAGAAGAAAAAGCAGAGCTCCTGCAGGCAGTGTGATCTCAGATTTACACACGTGAAACAGAAGATTATGTAATCTGATAAAATCACGGTTATTGTTACCCTCAAAGGACTGTAGAATCTCAATGTGTGTTCACATTTATGGTGTCCTAGATGAACCAGAAATAAATTCCAGAGTGACACCACTCAGGGTGGAGGCATTGTACATCACTGTACAAACACCAGGCAAACCTGGTGTTTGGAGTGTAAACCAAAAATAAAATTCTAAGCCTCCCAAACTACTAAATGGAGCCCCCGCTCTTGGCCAAGGAGATTCCTAAGTAAATCTGAAAAACTAGTTTGGGCCATGATGGGAAGGCAGGGGTCAGGCACGTTTTATCATGTTAGCAGCGGTGAATCTGTACAGGTCTGCAGCAACCTCAATTCTTGCCTCCTCAGAAGAAAGAATTCAACTGAGGGGCATAAAGCAAAATAAGAGACCAAGGCAAGTTTTAGAGCAGAAGCGAAAGTTTATTAAAAGGTGTTAGAGCAAGAACAATAGGAAATAAAGTACACTTATAAGAGGGCCACACAGGCAACTTGAGAGACTCAAGTGCATGGTTTGACCTTTGACTTGGAGTTTTATACATTGGCATGCTTTCAGGGGGTCACATCTTTTCTCCCCTGATTCTTCCTCTGGGCTGGGCAGTCTGGCCTGCCGGCACTTGGGAGGGACCACATGCACAGTGCATTTAATAAACTTGTGTGCATGCTCACTTGAGGTGTTCTTCCTTCACGAGTTGAGTGTTCCTAGAGGAAAGTCATATACCAGGTTAGCTCTGCAATTTTGCCTGTTAGTGTGCATGCTTAAGTCCACTTGTCCAGCTCCTGAGATCTTATCAGAAGCTGCCAATCAGCAGCTTCATGTGTTTTCTATCTATTGGGAAACTGCCTTTCCCTGACTCCAGCTGCAACCAATTATTATTCTGGAAAAACAGTTTAACAGTCACCTGACTATCACAGGATGATCACCTGACATTCCTGGTGGGGAGAGGACTCCCTTGCCCTGCTCATGTCTGACTACCTACCTACTGAAACATTTCCCTTTTCAAGAGTCCAAGACCCCAATGCTTTGGGGAAAATGGATAAAGATCACTTTTCTGTAATTGCTTCCTGGTGATGGAGGGATAGTGGTGGTTGTTTTGTGGGTCTTGGCCTCTTGCTAGGTGTCAGGGCAGGGTGGCTCTGTGGGTTGGTGGAAGTGATATCCATCCAGGTCCAAGGCAGACAAGGGCAGGATTTCACCTTTGTCATGTTCCTCTGATGGGCAGTCTAGGAATTCTCTGTAGAAGAATGACTCTTGAATATTGAGAGTATGGCATCCCTCACTGAGGATCATCTAGAGCTTGATGGCCTGAAGGTGAGAGGCAAAATAAAATAAGGGGTTGAGGACAGCTCCAAAAAATCCTGAGGCTGCCGACATGCCCAGGTAGCTGGTGACTATAGTCATGCCTGCTAAGACTTGGGTGCGTGGGGTTGCTAGCCAATTCCAATATGTGCCCAGAATTAGAATATTGATCCCTCTTGTTTCATCTGAGCTGCAACCAGAGATCACTGGTTGGTTCCAGGAATAAGCAGGGTTAGTCTAAATTAGAGACAAAAACTCAAAAACAACTGATGAGGTTAGAATCTAATAACAGGCATACCACGGTCATTAAAAAATAATTTTTCTCTCTCCAGTCCTCATTTTTATTAAAAACAAATTATGGTAAGACTGATTTGTTTGCAAAATAAGCTTTCATCTTGTTATATTTGGCCCAATTATTTGCATAAAGGGCAGCAAGAATAATTATCTGCCATATAGCCACCTTTTAAAATTGGCTTTGATGGAATTTCATTTCATAGGACATCTTAGATAAGATTTTTTAGATCCTTAACTCCAGCCATTGGACTGTGCCATCAAATATCTGTATAAATTGGGTAAATTTCTCTTCTCTTGAGGTCCCAAGATAACTTGGCCTCCTGGGTCTGTAAAAAACTGACATTCTTTACTTACCACGAGTCAGGAATTCTGCACAGGGAGTGTATAGGCAAGGTATGAGGCCAGTTTTCCCAAGGGACTTTATTGGCGCTATAAGTCAAATTTGATTCTTTAATGGAAAGCATGTCATTCCACTTAAAGCCTTGGTAAAATAACCAGTGTCTCCAACTGTGTCCTGCTACAAAAGAAAACAGATTCTTTTTGCACTTATGCAAATAACTATATTGCCATAAGTTAAGAATACTCATAAATAGTTTCCAAATTTTGGAGAAATTTCTCCAAATTTTGTTTATAGGAGTACACTTTACTCTATTGTTAAAAGCTGTAAATAGCTCAAAAGAAACGTTTTCTTGGTTTTGAAAAACAAAGGATTACCAACATTTTAAGCAAAAATTCATAAAAGTATTATTTTAGTCTTATATTATTTAGTCTTGATATTCATAAACATTTCAGCTCTCCATGAGGGTCCTGAAAGTTTTTCCCCTATTCTGATGTCACAGTCTCCAAAATTATCAGAAACCTGCATTTAAGAGTACCTGTTCAAGTCCTATAGCTGATTAGAAAATCAGCTTTTAAAGAGGATGAAAACATCACAATTGTTCATGGATGACAAAAAGTCTTAGGGTAGCCATAGTCAAAGATACAATTGACAAGGAAATTTGTTACCTCGGTATCACACAATAATTTAACATTGACAATTATAATTATTATTGGTAATGTATACTAAGTCATATCAGAATTATAGGAGTTTTTCATAATTTTGGAATGTATACCAATAACACATTTATACCAATACAATCCTAAGAAAGCCAAATTTTACCTTTGCATTCATGTAATATTGATGTCAAACCCAGTTCTTAATAAAATCTTATAGACAAATCTATCCAATCTTAACCAGTTTGACCATAAGGTAAGATTCTCATAAGCCTCTTACAATTTTATGTTAAAGAGCAGAATAATGCTTTAAGAAAAATCAAGTTGTGCTTTTATTTCAATGTTCAATTTATGGATAGGCTACATAATGCTCCTTTAATTTTAGCTAGTATGTTCACACACATAATTTCTTTTAGAAGATTAATCTTTTATAAATCTTTCACAACTTCCTCAAATCTTCAGCTTTATCCTATCTAACTTAAAACAATCCTTTAACCCTCTAAACTAGGCCAAAAAATTTATATTCCCATGCCTTTTTATTATCTTTTGCCAAAAGCACATTCTACTTTCCTTACATGCCTTGCATGTAAAACTGTTTTTCCAGTAGCCTCAAGTACATGTTACACTGTTAACTCTTAACCAATTTAACTTTTGGTGAAAACCTGGTAAGTAAATAATTCTAATTATGTACTAGGTTTGGAGCCAAGGACACCAGATAAAGTGCAGATAAACTCTGACTCTTTCCAGCATAGCTAGGGGGCATGGCTAACTCTGTATGTTCTTAGGTCTTACCTAACTTTAAAGCAGGCAAGTTGTACAGTTAAGAGTCATAGTAGCAGTTTATGACCTTAAAGCAGTTAGAAGAACTAATAACCTTTAAAATTGTATAACATTTATTTTATAAATTCCTTTTCACAAACCTTTTTATTACTATCTATGACATACTTGGACTTTCTTATTCTAAACATCTCTCTTTTTTAAAAAAACAGTCATTTTTACTTTAGGACAAGAACTTATCATTTTAATATAATATCTATTTTCTTTATAACCTTCCTTACCAAAACTATCTCTTTACCTTTATAACCTCTGGATTAGACAAGTCATTTTCCTTCTGTTAGAAAGTCAAGATTTGTATTGCATGTTGCTGTGTGAGTCCTGTGAAGGGGGTGCAGATGAGGAGGTTGTGTGTATACTGTGGAAGTTATCCTCCTCTCAAAAGATTGTTCAGTTAGTTTTGCTAGAGTTTGTCTGAACAAGTGTGGGCTATTTCTAAACCCTTGAGGTAGGACTGTCTAGGCTGAAGTTATTGATTAAAGATTTAGGTAGCTTTCCCAGGACAAATAGGACTATTAGAAGGAAAGATGAATTCAAATGTTGGGTAAATGTTAAGTAGGTATCCATCTTGAAAGTATATTTTTGCCTCAAAGAGGTGTGTATAGACTTTACCAGGGACTGGTGGGAGAATGTTAATTGGTCCCTTAAGTAATATAAAGGGGGTGTGAATCTTTTTTTTGAAGGGAGGGTATGACATTTGCCCCCATTACCCAATAGGATTTGGAGGAGAGTTGCTTAGAGAAGGAGATTAGCAAAGAGTAAGTAGCGCATGAGCCCAAAAGGGAAATTTATCATATTACTTGCTGACTCCAGAGTTGCCCTTGTCCTGTTGATGGCAATGTCTGATTTGGAAGCCTGCTGGAGTGCAGAGCACCTTCAGCTCAAGGCCACCAGGGGTTGGGATTCTGTCCTGGAGAACATTCAGCCTTCAGGACAGTGCTGATTCCTATGTCCAAGCTTGTGGCAGAGGGGGCAAGCCTTGTGGGTCTTTCTCCCATTTATCCCACTGGGGAAGTTTGCTTTCCAGTGGCTTGGCTTTCTGCACTGATGGCAGTTACCTGGGAGGGTATTCTGAGGCCAACCTGGAGGGGGTTGGTAGGTTTGCAGAGAAGCCAATAGTTGAGCCTTCCTCTTGTTTCTGCATTTCTCTTTTTTCTTAGCCCTGTTCTGCTTGTCCTGATCTTGGTTATAAAAGACTGAGGAGGCTAATTTGAGGATTTCCTGCACAAGGACACTAAATTCTAAGACTGACTTTTATGATTTTCTCCTTTAATTTTTAGGCCAAACAGTATTACAAAGGAAACCTAGTTTTTTAAGATTTTGGGGATCAAACTTTTCCCAGTTCTTCAGGATGCACCCAAGGGGCATGTCCTGAGGCAGGGAGACATGGTTATCCATCTGCAAAAAAGGAGAGCAGAAGAGAAAAAAAGGAAAAAGGAAAAGATGACATTCCCTCTTACTTTCCTATGATCCTGAACAGGGCATCCCCCATTCATCCTTAGGGTTATAGAATGAACTGATCTTACCATGTACTTAACCTAGGTCCCATCTCGTCACGATTACCCACCTGAGAACAGAGGAGATACTGGAGTGAATAGGAAGGCCCCTATTCATCATTGGGGTTCTGGAATGAACTGGTATTGCCATATACCCCTAATCTTGTCTCCATCTCTGTTCAAATAGTAATCTGTTAGCCTGGGATCAAACTTCATCTCTGTCCTATAGGTCTCTTGTACCTGAAGCCTTAGGCCAGCCTATATCCTTATCTTCATGACATAACAGTGACTCTCACATGGAGCATTCTTGCAACAAAATGATTATCTCTTTTCTCAGATTCCCATTTCTCATGTTTTTTGGGTAAACAAGAAGCCTGTTTCTCAGCTAACTGCTGCAAGAGGGATGGACTTCCCTCCCTTTGAATATGATCTTGAAGGTCTTGATGCATAATGAGAAGGGCATGAAATTGATTAGAGAAATAGAGGCTACAGGAGGAAGTGGGAGGAAGCAAGAGGAATGCTCATGAAAAGCCTTCATATACTTATAAAAATAGCAGCCCTTGGATTCCAGAGAGTGACATTTATTTACCCTGTTGACATCAAGAAGGAACCTCCAGAGGACTTAGGCCCTGGGATAAGGGCTCACAAATGGCAAAGGAAGAATACCCCTCCTCCCAAAGGAGTGGATGCTAACTCAAAAAATCCAGGTGGGGGTCCTCAAAGGACCCAGAGTGAGGCCCTATTCAGTCAGACAAACTGCTTCAAAAGCCACAGGAGAACTTAGCCCTGATGTGTAACGGAACAAAAAACATAAGGTAAGTAAGTCATAAGGAGCTGGCAGAGCTGGGCTTCTGATGAGTATCTGTCCCAGCAATATGCCAGCAGACAGGTGAAGGGTTGGAGGTCATCTGAGCTGGTAGGGTAAAAATAGTACAAGTCTCAGGGGATATCTGCAAGGGAGCCCACGTCTTTGCTGCCATGCAAATGCAGCAAGAGCCATAAGCGCAAGCATAACAGAGAGTGTTTTTAGGGCAGAGAAGGAAGTCATGCAGCATGCGAAGTGAAAACAGAAAAGGCAGACTTGCCCCTGAGGTGGACAGTCTGGTGGGTGTGCAAGGCCATTTCGGAATACATTCAGAGAAAACAAGAGAATAAGCAAGGCAGGTTTTTGGGAAAGAACTGATTTCAGCTGAAAAAGCAAGGAGAAACCCCACACATTGAACAGTTTTAGGCTTTAGCTCTGCCATTTGTATGAGCCTCCTGTACAGGAGGGCCATTAGTGTCTCCAGTCTACTTGGTGCAGATTCCAAGGTCATTCCCACCCTTGCGAGCCACCCATCAGAGTGAGCTGAGAGATCAGCTAGGGGAAGCAGAGCCACTGGGGTTGAGAGGAATCATTCTGGGGGTTGGTTAGTAAGCAGGAGAGTGACTAGGGAGAATGAAACTGCATACAAGGGTTGAATGCCTCCAGACATGTATGGGCAACTTGAGAGATTCAAGTGTGTGGTTTGACCTTTGACTTGGGTTTTATGAATGGGCATGCTTCCAGGTGGAAGGGGTTGCATCTCTTCTTCCCTGATTCTTTCTTTGGGGTGGCCTGTCCACATGCGTGTGTGTTACTGAAGTTGTGCACATCTCACTTGAGGTGTTCTTCCCTTACCCGTTGAGTATTCCTAGAGGAAGGTCATATACCGGTGAACTTCACATTTTGCCTCTTGGTGTGCATGCTCCAGCTGAAGAAGGTGAGGCATAGAGGTATCTTACCACCAGGAAATACATCCAAGTCATGCAACACCAAAGTATGTTAGCAGTGGTGAGTCTGTAGGAGTCTGCAGCAACCTCAATTCTTTCCTCCTCAGAAAAATGAATCTGACTGAGGGGCATAAAGCAAAGTGAGAGACCAAGGCAAGTTTTAGAGCAGAAATGAAAACGTATTAAAAAGTTTTAGACAGGACTGATAGGAAGTAAAGTACACTTGGAAGAGGGCCAAGAGGGCTACTTGAGAGATTCAAGTATGTGGTCCATTTTTTATTTTTTGAGACGGAGTCTCGCTCTGTCGCCCAGGCTGGAGTGCAGTGGCCGGATCTCAGCTCACTGCAAGCTCCACCTCCCAGGTTTATGCCATTCTCCTGCCTCAGCCTCCCGAGTAGCTGGGACTACAGGCGCCCGCCACCTCGCCCGGCTAGTTTTTTGTATTTTTTAGTAGAGACGGGGTTTCACCGTGTTAGCCAGGATGGTCTCTATTTCCTGACCTCGTGATCCACCCGCCTCAGCCTCCCAAAGTGCTGGGATTACAGGCTTGAGCCACCGCGCCCGGCCGTGGTCCACCCTTGGACTTGGGCTTTATACATTGGCATGCTTCTGTGGGTTGCATCTCCCCTGATTCTTCCCTTGGAGTGGGCTGTCTGCATGTGCAGTAGCCTGCCAGTGCTTGGGAGGGGCTGCATGCTCAGTGAGTTTACTGAAGTTGCATGCATGCTCACTTGGGACTCTCTGCCCTTACTAGTCGAGGGTTCCTATAAGGTCATATACCAGGTAAACTTTGCCATTTTGCCTCTTAGTGTGCATGCTTGGGTCCCCTCGCTCAACTCTTGAGATCTTATCAGAAGTTGCTAATCACCAGCTTCAGATGTTTTCTATCTACTGGGAGACGGCCATTCCCTGGCACCAGCTGTGACCAAATATTATTTTAGAGAGTCAGTTTAAGAACCACCTGACCATTACCTGATGGTCACCTGACATTCCTTTGTGGGGATGGGGATGGCTTTTTCCTATCCTGTTTATGTCTGACTATCTACTATAACAGTTATACCCTCCTCCCTTTGGAATTCAGGCACAACGGACCAGCATTAACATTAAAACAGAGATCTTAACATTAACAACACATACTCTGTAGCAATAAGATACTGAATTCCAACCTGACTCTAGACAGACATCTAGTATAGCATCACATGACAAATAGCAGGCCCTAAAAAAACAAGGTGCTGATTTCTGCCCCACCTTTTCATTCTTCAGGCTTCTCTCTGCTCTCATCAATAGCAGTACTTTGTTCATCATCGTATTCACCATATACCCCTAGCTGCTACCACAGTCCCGGCACCAAGCTACTTTGTTGACTGTCTGACTTGGCATTTAGGGTCTGACCCGATGTTGTGCTGTATAGTCAGGAGCGAATGGGAAAGCATCCTTCTAATGTGCACACTGCCCAGTTGCCCCAAGAGTGTGTGGGCATGCGCTTCTGCAGTAGAGGCCTGAGGATCTAAAGGGTTGTTGCTGAAGCTTGTTCAGCTCTATCTTTGGAAACAATATGTTCACATAAAGTGCTGTTTTGTTTTTCTAAGACTGTTACCTCAAGTACCTCAAGCTGGTGGCTTAAAACAACAGAAATGTATTATTTCACAGTTCTGGAAACTAGAAGTCTGAAATCAAGGTGTCAGAAGGACCACGTTCCCTCTGAAAATTGCAGGGGAGCCTTTGTCACCTCTTCCAGCTTCTGGGTTTGAAGGCAATCCTTGGCGTTCTTGGCTATTTCCAAATAAGATCACATTTTAAGGTACTGGGGGGATAAGACTTCAACATATCTTTTAGGAGCCAGGGGGATAAAAGACGTTAGACCCATAACAGGTACCAAGGTCTCTTTTCAGAAACTGCCAACCATTGCTGCCTCCAAGCTGATGGCCAAAGGATGACTTCAATGACAAAATCAATTGAGACGCTGCCATGAATGACCCGAGCTAACTGGGTCTCTCAGCCCATGCTGGCTCACCCACAGGCCCACTAAGGGGCAAAGTGGGTGAAGCAGGATGCTGGCATGTTGGTGTGGCATTTCCTAATCCTGTTTAATCTGTACAATGTGACCCTGGTTGGGATGTGCTGACTCCATCAGACATACCAGTCCTATCTGGGTTGTAAGTGGTTAGGTATTATTAGCGTAGGTCCCAGAAAGCTGTCCTTTTCTCTTCCTTCCCTAAAGAAGTATCAGTATTGTGAGTTGCTCCAGATGTGGGCCAGAAGCTTTCTGGTTGCTTCTCCTGATTGGGCTCAGACTAAGGACCTTGAAACTCTGGTGATGTCCTAAGTGGGTGTGGTCTTTTCTTATGTGGCACAACCTTGGCCACAGACCAAATCCAGTGAGTTCAGATAATATGATGGAATTTAGATATTTTTATAGTACACTAGTTATAGTGAAAAAATGATAAGTTGATTCGTATTGGAATGGATCTATTAGCGGATGTTGGGGATAAGTGAGAAGCTGTAACTTAGCTTTCCTTTGTAACTCAAGGGGGAAAAGAATATATGGTTTGATGCAAACTTTAGAAAATAAGCTTGATATTTTTTCCAGTTTGGAGTTCTGGCTCACTTTGCTAAAGTATCCCATTTGACAAGACAAGAAAGCCTGCCTGTTCTGAGGAAGGTAATTTATACTCATCAGGAGTTGTCAATAGGATGGTGAGAGGCTAGAACATAGTACTCAATCCACCCCCACCCCACACTGCCCCCATCCAAACTGAATTGAGAGCCATCATTTATGCCAGGGATCAATCAGAGTGCATTCCTTCATTCCATTTCTTCCTGACCGTCGTTTGGAAGTGGTTTGGAAAATGAGTACACATCCTCCCAATCTCCTTGGTCCTACCTCTGTCTCCCTCCACACATCTGTAAAACGGGTATCCTAGAATATCTGAAGGACAACTCAGGCAAGATCTCTACTGACCTCAGAGAACCTTGGAATAAAAAATATCACATTATATCCATTGGGGTCTCTGAATTTTCCAAAGCTCAGATAATAATGTCAGCTTTAAAGAAAATACTTTGCAGCCAGGCATGGTGACTCATGCCTGTAATCCCAGAATTTTGAGAGGCTGATGCGGGCAGATCATTTGAGGCCGTGAGCTTGAGACCAGTCTGGCCAACATGGTGAAACACTGTCTCTACTAGAAATACAAAAATTAGCTGGGTGTAGTGGTGCACGCCTGTAGTTCCAGCTACTTGGGAGGCTGAGGCATGAAAATCGCTTGAAGCTAGGAGGAAGAGGTTGCAGTGAGCTGAGAATGCATCACTCCATTCCAGCCTCGGTAACAAAGTGAGACTCTGTCTTAAAAAAAAAAAAAAAAGAAAGAAAAGAAAAGAAAGAAAAATACTTTGTATTTGCATAGGGTGTTACACTTCCCAAGGTTTTCTTTCACTCTATTTTATTTTATTTTGTTTTATTTATAGAGGCAGCATCTCGCTATGTTGCCCAGGCTGGTCTTGATCTCCTGGACTGAAGCAATCCTCCCGCACCCAGCCTCTCTCACCCTCATTCTCTCAGTTTCTTTCTGTCTCTGTTTCTTTGTCTCTCACCTGCACACACGCGTGCACAGTCATACACACACAGAGAGACACACACATGAGTCTGGTCTGAACTGACCCTCACAAAATTTCAGTGACAGTATATAGATGAAATAGTATCCCCCATTTTACAGATGAGGAAACTGAGTCCCAGGGAAGGTAAGGGATATGACAGTAAGTCTGTGGATAAACACAGGGACTAGAACCTACGTATCTTGACATTGGTGCTCTTTTCTCTGCATTACAGGCTCACTTAGAAGAAGAACAGCTGAAGCACAGTGAAGGTGTGGAATGGGAATGGGGAAGGGTTAGGCTAGAGGGTCAGTGCCTAGATTTCTTCCTGAGCTGCTGCCCTCTGCAGCCTGTTCTGGGTGCAACACCTGACCTAAAGTGCATAGATATCCTGGCCCCAAGCCTGGCAGGCAAACTCTCTGGGAGTAAACAAGGCTTTTCCTCCCACCCCCACAACCCTCCCATCTCCCCTCGCTGTCTCGTGATGCTGGCCTCATCCTGGAGCGCATGCGTCAGAGCTATCAGGGCACTGGGGCTGGGTGACCTCTACAGGAACTCATCCATAAACACAAACAATGGCTCAGGAAGTGCAAGCCTTTGATGTGGCTCAAGGGCCACCTTGTGAGCACGTGGGGCTCCCTTCAAGGTCATTTTACTCATGTGTGGCTTCACCAGTGTCCAAGAGCCCTCTCCCATCTAATTTCATCTGATCTCTCTCAGGCCCTGTGTGGTAGACAAAGCAATGATCATTATTTCCTTTTAGAGATGTGCAAACTGAGGCTGAGAGAGATTGAAGTGGCTCGGTGGTGGTGTGTAGGAATCAGAGCTAGCCGACAAGTTAGGGATCTTGGAATACTAAGACAACTGTGTCCTCAGAGCTGGGGGACCTCTCTCTATATTCAGAGTTGGCTCCAAGCAGTTGTTCTGCCTCACAGGGCCTCACCTCCTTCATTTGTCAAAGAGAGCTACTGCTTCTTCCAGACATTGCTAGGATCCAAAAAGGTAGCTTCTTTATGATGCTACTTTGAAAACCATTAAAAAACTAAAATGAAACAAACAAAACCTTTTGGCCTCATGATTCCAACGATCTACTGAATCAATGACTGAATGAAAAAAAATTGGGGTATATTTATGGCTGTTATGAGTGAGCCCAAGCTAGAAAGCAAAATCATTCACTAAAAATGTTCTCTGAGGATCAGGGTGCCATAGAACATATCACAGGTCCAACTGTCTGGTTCCTTCTCTTCTGAGACATTTGTGGATTATGTTTATATCTTCCCACAGCTGTTTTCCATTTGCCAGACTTCTTTATAATGTGCATGACGCAGACATTGTGGGCTAGTGATGGGGAAAGGGGCACTCTTGGCAGTTTTAAAGGCAGCATCCGCACAGTTTTGGTTTTCATTTACATGTTACTTACACAATGAGTCCAACTGCCATTGGGAAAGTGACAGCACTCCTCTTTTAGGATTTCTGTGTTTTGTTTTTCTTCTCCAGGAAACTTTCAGATTGAGAGTAGGTGGTTACTTCTTAGTCCAAAAATATCACAGCAGGAGTGGATAGGTAAGGTGAGGCCTACAAATGTGGCTGGATGTGGATGAAAAGGAAATGGAATTTGTAAAGATTAAACCAGTGCCATATGTATGATACAGTAAGAGATTAGCAAACCAATGTCTCATTTTGTTTCAGGTTGAATCTATTTACTGAAAAACACTTGTGTTTTTCAGAAATTAGCTATATCAGGAATTTATTTTAGGCTTCCCAACCTTTCCATCCATTTTCTTTGAGCTTTCCTCTAGCCTATGCATCTGAAACTTACCCCACATCCAGTGATAAGTGACTTCAGCAGGCCCATCAGCTGTTCAGAAGGCCTGTGTTTACCTTTCAGAAGAAATGGATTTTTCCTAACAATTATGCCAAGCACAGAGATTTTGCTTCAGTTATCTCAATTTAATTTGTAGTGCCTTCTAGCCTGAAATGCTGACAAGCAGATGACTGACTCTAAGAAATCTAGAAAAATTTGCAAGTTTATATTACAAATGTTTTTCCACTGAATAAAACTTTGTGTGTGTATGTGAATAAAATACATTTGGGGAAACTTCTACTATGGAGAAGTGAATTAAAATTCAGCAATGCTAATTCAAGCAACCACCCTAGAAGGGGTTCTAGCCTTCTCCTAACTCCAGCTTCCCAAATTATCAATTAATTCACTTGAACCTTCTTCAACAGACACATATGCTCTATCTTTCTACGTGGCAAAAATGCATGCCACAACCAAAAATGCCTGCAGCTGCCTACTGAGGAAGTAACTCTGAGAAACACAGAATCTCAGGGATAGAAGAAATACTAAAACTAGATGTTTTCTAGTGTAATCTTCTTAATTAACAGAGAAGACTTTCTTGCTTCATTTTCCCACTTTTGGCTACAGAGAGGAGGAGAGGGTCTTTTCCTTCTGTTTTTTTTTTTCTTTCCAATAGCAATAAGTGGTCTGTATTTTGAACCTGATTCATATAAAATATCCATAAAAATCAATGACATTTATGAGATTTTGAACACTGGATATGTGATATTAACAAAATAATGGTTACTAGTTTTAGTAAACTTTAAAATACTTTTTAAAAAGTATTTTAAAACCCTAAATTACTTTAAAAAGTATTTAGTAATACTTTTTTTTAGAGTTCTTTTTTGGAGATTTTTTAAAATTAATTAATTAAGTTATTAATTTTATTATACTTCAAGGTCTAGGGTACATGTGTACTACGTGCAAGTTTGTTACATATGTATATATGTGCCATGTTGGTGTGCTGCACCCATTAACTCGTCATTTACATTAGGTATTTCTCTTAAGGCTATCCCTCCCCCCTCCCCCTACCCCACTACAGGCCATGGTGTGTGATGTTCCCCACCTTGAGTCCAGGTGTTCTCATTGTACAGTTCCCACCTATGAGTGAGAACATATAGTGTCTGGTTTTCTCTCCTTGTCATAGTTTGCTCAGAATGATGGTTTCCAGCCTTATCCATGTCCCTACAAAGGACATGAACTCATCCTTTTTTATGGCTGCATAGTATTCCATGGTGTACATGTGCCACATTTTCTTAATCCAGTCTATCATTGATGGACATTTGGGTTGGTTCCAAGTCTTTGCTATTGTGAATAGTGCTGCAACAAGCATATGTGTGCAAGTGTCTATATACTAGCATTATTTATAATCTTTTGTGTATATACCCAGTAATGGGATGGCTGGGTCAAATGGTATTTCTAGTTCTAGATCCTTGAGGAATTGCCACACGGTCTTCCACAATGGCTGAACTAGTTTACACTCCCACCAACAGTGTAAAAGTGTTTCTATTTCTCCATATCCTCTCCAGCACCTATTGTTTCCTGACTTTTTAATGATTACCATTCTAACTGGTGTGAGATGGTATCTCATTGTGGTTTTGATTTGTGTTTCTCTGATGGCCAGTGATGATGATGATTTTTTCATGTGTCTGTTGGCTGCATAAATGGCTTCTTTGGAGAAGTGTCTGTTTATATCCTTCACCTACTTTTTGATGGGGTTGTTTGTTTTTTTCTTGTAAACTGGTTTAAGTTCTTTGTAGATTCTGGATATTAGCCTTCTGTCAGATGGGTAGATTGCAAAAATTTTCTCCCATTCTGTAGGCTGCCTGTTCACTATGTGGTAGTTTCTTCTGCTCTGCAGAAGCTCTTTAGTTTAATTAGATCCCATTTGTCAATTTTGGCTTTTGTTGCCATTGCTTTTGGTGTTTTTGACATGAAGTCCTTGCCCATGCCTATGTCCTGAATGGTATTGCCTAGATTTTCTTCTAGGGTTTTTATGGTTTTAGGTCTGACATTTAAGTCTTTAATCCATCTTGAATTAATTTTTGTATAAGGTGGAAGGAAGGGATCCAGTTTCAGCTTTCTACATATGGCTAGCCAGTTTTTCCAGGACCATTTATTAAATAGGGAATCCTTTCCCCATTTCTTGTTTTCATCAAGTTTGTCACAGATCAGATGTTTGTAGATGTGTGGTATTATTTCTGAGGTCTTTGTTCTGTTCCATTGGTCTATATCTCTGTTTTGGTACCAGTACCATGCTATTTTGGTTACTGTAGCCTTGTAGTATAGATTGAAGTCAGGTAGCATGGTGCCTCCAGCTTTGTTCTTTTTCCTTAGGATTGTCTTGGCAATGCAGGCACTTTTTTGGTTCCATATGAACTTTAAAGTAGTTTTACAATTCTATGAAGAAAGTCATTGGTAGCTTGATGGGGATGGTATTGAATCTATAAATTACCTTGGGCAGTATGGCCATTTTCATGACGTTGATTCTTCCTATCCATGAGCATGGAATGTTCTTCCATTTGTTTGTGTCTTTATTTCGTTGAGCAGTGATTTATAGTTTGTAGTTCTCTTTGAAGAGGTCCTTCACATCCCTTGTAAGTTGGATTCCTAGGTATTTCATTCTCTTTGAAGCAATTGTGAATGGGAGTTCACTCATAATTTGGCTCTCTGTCTGTTATTGGTGTATAGGAATGCTTGTGATTTTGCACACCGATTTTTTATCCTGAGACTTTGTTGACGTTGCTTATCAGCTTAAGGAGATTTGGGGCTGAGACAATGGGGTTTTCTAAATATACAATCAAGTCATCTGCAAACAGCGAGAATTTGACTTCCTCTTTTCCTAATTGAATACCCTTTATTTCTTTCTCCTGCCTGATTGCCCTGGCCAGAACTTCCAATACTATGTTAATAGGAGTGGTGAGAAAGGGCATCCCTGTCTCGTGCCACTTTTCAAAGGGAATGCTCCCAGTTTTTGCCCGTTCAGCATGATATTGGCTGTGGGTTTGTCATAAATAGCTCATATTATTTTGAGATACGTCCCATCAATACCTATTTTATTGAGTGTTTTTAGCATTAAGGGCTGTTGAATTTTGTCAAAGCCCTTTTCTGCATCTATTGAGATAATCATGTGGTTTTTGTCTTTGGTTCTGTTTATGTGATGGATTACATTTATTGATTTGCATATGTCAAACCAGCCTTGTGTCCCAGGGATGAAGCCAACTTGATCTTGGTGAACCAGCTTTTTGACTGCTGCTGGATTCGGTTTGTCAGTGTTTTACTGAGGATTTTCGCATTGATGTTCATCAGGGATATTGGTCTAAAATTCTCGTTTTTTTGTTGTTGTGTCTCTGCCAGGCTTTGGTATCAGGATGATGCTGGCCTCATCAAATGAGTTAGGGAGGATTCCCTCTTTTTCTATTGATTGGAATAGTTTCGGAAGGAATGGTACCAGCTCCTCTTTGTACCTCTGGTAGAAATTGGCTGTGAATCCATCTGGTCCTGGACTTTTTTTGGTTGGTAGGTTATTAATTATTGTCTTGATTTCAGAACCTGTTATTGGTCTATTCAGGGATTCAACTTCTTCCTGGTTTAGTCTTGGGAAGGTGTATGTGTCCAGGAATTTATCCATTTCTTCTAGATTTTCTGGTTTATTTGCATAGAGGTGTTTATAGTATTCTCTGATGGTAGTTTGTATTTCTATGGGATTGGTGGTGATATCCCCTTTATCATTTTTTATTGTGTCTCTTTGATTCTTTTCTCTTTTCTTCTTTATTAGTCTTGCTAGTGGTCTATTTTGTTGATCTTTTCAAAAAACTAGCTCCTGGATTCGTTGAGTTTTTGAAGGGTTTTTTTTGTGTATCAATCTCCTTCAGTTCTGCTCTGATCTTAGTTATTTCTTGCCTTCTGCTAGCTTTTGAATTTGTTTGCTCTTGCTTCTCTAGTTCTTTTAATTGTGATGTTAGAGTGTTGATTTTAGATCTTTCCTGCTTTCTCTTGTGGGCATTTAGTGCTACAAATTTCCCTCTACACATTGCTTTAAATGTGTCCCAGGGATTCTGATATATTGTGTCTTTGTTCTCATTGGTTTCAAAGAACATCTTTATTTCTGCCTTCATTTTGTTTTTTACCCAGTAGTCATTCAGGAGCAGGTTGTTCAGTTTCCATGTAGTTGTGTGGTTTTGAGTGAGTTTCTTAATCCTGAGTTCTAATTTGATTGCACTGTAGTCTGAGACAGTTTGTTGTGATTTCTGTTCTTTTACATTTGCTGAGGAGTGTTTTACTTCCAACTATGTGGTCAATTTTGGAATAAGTGCAATGTGGTGCTGAGAAGAATGTATATTCTGTTGATTTGGGGTGGAGAGTTCTGGAGATGTCTATTAGGTCCACTTGATGCACAGCTGAGTTCAAGTCCTGGATATCCTTGTTAACTTTCTGTCTCATTGATCTGTCTAATATTGACAGTGGGGTGTTAATGTCTCCCATTATTATTGTGTGGGAGTCTAAGTCTCATTGTAGGTCTCTAAGAACTTGCCTTATGAATCTAGGTGCTCCTGTATTGGGTGCATATATATTTAGGATAGTTAGCTCTTCTTGTGGAATTGATCCCTTTACCATTGTGTAATGACCTTCTTTGTCTCTTTGGATCTTTGTTGGTTTAAAGTCTGTTTTATCAGAGACTAGCGTTGCAACCCAAGCTTTTTTGTTTGTTTGTTTTCCATTTGCTTGGTAGATCTTCCTCCATTCCTTTATTTTGAGCCTATGTGTGTCTCTGCATATGAGTTGGGTCTCCTGAATACAGCACACTGATGGGTCTTGACTCTTTAGCCAGTTGGCCAGTCTGTGTCTTTTAATTGGTGAATTTATCCCATTTACATTTAGGGTTAATATTGTTATGTGTGAATTTGATCCTGTCATTATGATATTAGCTGGTTATTTTGCTCATTAGTTGACACATTTTCTTCCTCACAGTGATGGTCTTTACAATTTGGGAAGTTTTTGCAGTGGCTGGTACCGCTTGTTCCTTTCCATGTTTAGTGCTTTGGTCAGGAGCTCTTGTAAGGCAGTCCTGGTGGTGACAAAATCTCTCAGCATTCACTTGTCTGTAAAGCATTTTATTTCTCCATCATTTAAGAAGCTTAGTTTGGCTGGATATGAAATTCTGGGTTGAAAATTCTTTTCTTTAAGAATGTTAAATATTGGCCCCCATCCTCTTCTGGCTTGTAGAGTTTCTGCTGAGAGATCCACTGTTAGTATGATGGGCTTCCCTTTGTGGGTAACCCGACCTTTCGCTCTGACTACCCTTAACATTTTTTCCTTCATTTCAACATTGGTGAATCTGACAATTATGTGTCTTGGAGTTGCTCTTCTCAAGGAATATCTTTGTGGTGTTCTCTGTATTTCCTGAATTTGAATGTTGGCCTGCCTTGCTAGGTTGAGGAAGTTCTCCTGGATGATATCCTGAAGAGTGTTTTCCAACTTGGTTCCATTCACCCCGTCACTTTCATGTATACTAATCAAACGTAGATTTGGTCTTTTCACATAGTCCCATATTTCTTGGAGGATTTGTTCATTTCTTTTCACTCTTTTTTCTCTAAACTCCTCTTCTCACTTCATTTCATTCATTTGATCTTCAATCACTGATACCCTTTCTTCCACTTGATTGAGTCAGCTATTGAAGCTTGTGCATGTGTTATGTAGTTCTTGTGCCATGGTTTTCAGCTCCATCAGGTCATTTAAGGTGTTCTCTGTGCTGTTTATTCTAGTTAGCCATTCATCTAATCTTTTTTCAAGGTTTTTAGCTTCTTTGCAATGGGTTCGAACATCCTGTTTTAGCTTGGAGAAGTTTGTTATTCGTGACCTTCTGAAGCCTACTTCTGTCAACTCATCAAAGTCATTCTCCATCCAGCTTTGTTCCATTGCTGTGAGGAGCTATGATCTTTTGGAGGAGAAGAGGCACTCTGGTTTTTAGAATTTTCAACTTTTTTGCTCTGGTTTCTCCCCATCTTTGTGGTTTTATCTACCTTTGGTCTTTGATGATGGTGACCTACAGATGGGGTTTTGGTGTGGATGTCCTTTTTGTTGATGTTGATGCTATTCCTTTCTGTTTGTTAGTTTTCTTCTAACAGTCAGGACCCTCATTTTCAGGTCTGTTGGAGTTTGCTGGAGGTCCACTCCAGACCCTGTTTGCCTGGGTATCACCAGCGGAAGCTGCAGAACAGTAAATATTGTTGCCTGATGCTTCCTCTGGAAGCTTCATCTCAGAGGGGCACCTGGCTGTATGAGGTGTCAGTTGGCCCCTACTGGCAGATGTCTCCCAGTTAGGCTACATGGGGGTCAGGGACCCCCTTAAGGAGGCAGTCTGTCCATTCTCAGAGCTCAAACTCCATGCTGGGAGAACCACTGCTCCCTTCAGAGTTGTCAGACAGGGACGTTTAAGTCTGCAGAAATTTTTGCTGCCTTTTGTTCAGCTATGACCTGCCCCCAGAGGTGGAGTATTCAGAGGCAGGCAGGCCTCGTTGAGCTGCGGTGGGCTCCAACCAGTTCGAGCTTCCAGGCTGCCTTGTTTACCTACTCAAGTCTCAGCAAAGGTGGACGCCCCTCCCCCTACCCAGGCTGCCACCTCGCAGATAGATGTCAGACTGCTGTGCTAGCAGTGAGCAAGGTTCCGTGGGCATGGGACCTGCCAAGCTAGCCACAGTATACAATCTCCTGGTGTTCCATTTGCTAAGACCACTGGAAAAGTGCAGTATTAGGGTGGCAGTATTCCGATTTTCCAGGTACCATCTGTCATGACGTCCCTCAGCTAGGAAAGAGAAATTCCCCGACCCCTTGCACTTCCCCGGTGAGGCGATGCCCAGTCCTGCTTCGGGTCACCCTCTGAGGGCTGCACCCACTGTCCAACCAATCCCAGTGAGAGAACCAGGTACTTCAGTTGCAAATGCAGAAATCACCCGTCTTCTGCATCGATCATGCTGGGAGCTGCAGACTGGAGCTTTTCCTATTTGGTCATCTTCCTTCTGTTCCTCTTTTTACTCACTTGATAAACTGATAACAGGCTAAAACTTGATATTCTTTGAACTACATCTTACTGGTGTGTCCGACCACAGGGGCTCCCTGCTTAGTGACATGGGTGTATGTGGGAGACACTGTTCTCTGTCACTTTCACACTGAGCTACTTAGGACTGGGTGCAAAGCCATTCTGTGGTTGTTTCAACTGCCAAAACAAGTGGATGCAGGCATTAGTTTTACATAAAATGGAAGGAAAATCAAGAAGATAATTCAAGTTTTAGGTTCTTACCTTGTCATGGTGGTACAGAGGGTTTGGCAACCCAGACACTAAGGAATTAAGCATATACAGGAGCAGAGAAAGAGATGTCACACACAACTCTTACAAGGAAAGGGCAGTGGTGGCTCCCCAGTGCCTAATAAACCTTGGTCTGACAACAGGGTAAAAAATGCAAATGCAGTACAATATCCTGGGGGCATTAATTACTTTAGGGCATCTTGCTGCTGCCCTGTTAGACAGTAATTTGTTAATCCTTAGGATTTCCTGACAAGATAAGGTTTGTATGCTCTTGCTGCCTTTAAGTTACACAAAAGCTTCCAAGGTTCCTGGAAATGTTATCAATTGCAATATATTTTGAAACCAAGCATTATATATCAATCACACTTCTTGAGTTTCAAATTACAACTAACTACCATAGCACACAAGGCCCTTCACAACCAGGCTGCCATTTATCTCTCCATGCTTGACCTCATGCATTACTCTTAGGCTCTCATTTACTCCAAGTCATACTGAACTGTGTGCAGTACTTAGACCACTAAGCCTCTGTGGATCCCTCCCTTGCTTGTACGTAGCTAATGCAAGCTTCCAGACTCAGGTTGGATTTTGCTTCTTTTAGGAAAATATTCCAGGCCTCTCTCACAAGGCCAGACTTAGTAAAAACTGACTATTTTTCTGGAGCACTCAGGGTTTATTTTAAATTCTAAATGACCTGAATTCTATGGATCCCTGAAAGAAACCGATTGAACAGTCAAATTAGGGTAACTTATGGGGGATTTCGAAAAGGGTCTACTTCATAAAGATGTGTGCAAGATCCAGGGAAACCACATGGGATACAGTACTCTGGGACTAGTAACAGTGAAGGCCATTACTACCTTTAGGCCAGAAGGAGGAAGTGGTTATCAGAATTCTGATAGGACAGTAACATTTCATTTCCTTGAAATGAGCTGTGATCTTCAACAAAGGGATGTAGTCAGCATAAGAACACTATAGGGAAAAAGTTAGGGTGATAAGTATTCTGACTTCATCCTCTTGCCATCCTCTGATCTCCTACTAGGTCTCCACATGGGCTGAAACCAATAGGACATAAGAGAGCAAGGAAAATACTGCCTAAATAGCCTCCCAAGACTGAAAGCAGGCTGAGTATAATAGCAGATTACATACAGAGAAACAATAATAAAAATGACAGCTAACTTTGTATGCAAAACAATAGAAGCCAGGAGATAATGGAAATGGCATATTTAAAGTAGTACCAAAAAGCCTTCTCAATCCAGAACTTTATATTTAGTAAAACTATGCTTCAAAATTACTGACTGAATAAAGAAATTTTCAAATCAACAAAGACAGAGACTTTCTCACATGCAGAACTGCATTACAAAACATGTTAAATGAAGTTCTGGAGGCTGAAGCGAAATGACAGTAGATGGTGACTCAAATCTATAGGAAGGAATAAAGAACATGGGTAATAGTAAATAACTGGATAAATATAAAAGTCTGCGTTTATTTTTTCCTCTAAATTTATTTAAAAGACATGTTACTATTTTATTTTATTTTATTGAAGAAAAAACTAATCTGCTTATTGGCAACATAGTATTTGGGAAGAAAACTTCAGGTTTAGAAACTCTAAGGACAAAGAACAGTGGGCACTAATGTGCATATGGAATGCCAGGCCAATATCCAAGTGGAAAAGTAGGATCCCTCAATCATGGACTGAAATGCAGAGACCCACACTGATCTCAAGGCAGTTATGATTTCCAAATCAAACAAGTATGTGACATGATTCTTTGCAGCAAAAATTATAAAGAGTTGCTACACTTGTAATAATGTAGCTATATACATGATAACAATTGCACAAATAATTGGAGTTATAAATGGAACTATAATGTTGAGAGTTCCTATATTGTATATGAAGTATTGCAATACTGAGAAGATTTTGATAAGTTGTATAATGTAAACCCTACAGCAATCACCAAATAATAATACAAAGAGGAATAGATAAAAATCCAATAGATGAGTTAAAATTAATCTTAAAGGCCATTCATTTAATCTAAATAAAGAAAAAAATACACAAGAAAGAAAAGATGGCAAAATGGTATACATAAATCCAACTGTGTCAATAATTATAATAAATGTAAATAAATTAAGCACTCAAAAGGCAGAGAATGTCAATACTGGATACAAAAGCAAGACCCACTTATAGGGTATCTAGAAAAGATATTCTTTAAATATATAGACATAAATAGGTTGAAAGTAAATGGTTTAGTGTGTTGGAGTCTAGTTCAGGAGCTCAGTCTAAAACAATGGCCTCCCACAAATTTTATTTAACATTTCCTAAATAAGCAATTAAATTTATGCATTTTTCTCTAAACACTACTTTCATTGCTTTCCACAAATTTTGTATTTGCATTGTCATTCAGTTTCAAATATTTTCTAATTCCTCTTTTAATTTTCTCTTTGACTTTTGGCTTGTTTAGAAGTTAATTGTCTAACTGTAGAATAGTTGGAGTCACTTGTGCTGAGTACCACATAATCAAACTGAAATGGTCAGGAAGCAGGAAAATCTCCAAACAGACCAGTTATTTCTAAAAATAGGAGATTCACAGCAACCAATCAGAAAGACCAGTTAACCTGAGCTGGTATAATAATGAAATCCCTTGCTTTAACCTTTCCAAGGAAAGTTGCATGGAAGTAACCTGATTTTTACCAATTTGCCTTTTGTACTGCTCTGTTTCTTTGTTCTTGCTCAGCCTACTTTATGAAAATAACCATTCAGCCATGTTCAACAGAGCAATTTTCTATTTTTTTTTAATAGATGGGGTGCTTCCTGATTCAGGAATCACTAGTAAAAGACAGTTAGATCTTTAAACTCAATTCATTGAAATTTTGTTTTTGGCAGAAATGAAATAATGCTTAAAATCAATTATCTTAAAATCCATGTTAAGTGGCTAGAAAAAATATGAGCAAATGAAAACCAAAACTTGAAGAAAGGTAATAAGAAAGATAAGAACACAAATCTATTGAAAAGAAAATAAGCAACAGTTATAATTCATAAAGTATAAGATATACTTTATAAATGTCAGCAATAAGAGAAAGGCTACGACTTAGATTCTGAAGATATCAAAGGAATAACACAGGAATATTATGAGCAACTTTATTGTAATAAAATGAAAAGCTTGGATGAAATAAACAAAGTCCTTGAAAATCACAACCTATAAAATTAAAAATGATGACACCATCAAATGTTGGTACGACTGTAGAGTGATCATGGCTCTTATCCATTGCTGATGGGAATGTAAATGGGTAAAGCTATTTTAGTTTCTTATAAAGGTAAACCTACAGTCACTTAATGACCTATTGATATTTTTAGGTATTTGCTCTAGAGAAGTATAAATGGAGGTCCACAAAAACACGTCACCCAACACAGGAGTGCCCAGGTTCACAAAGCAAGTTCTTAGAGACCTACAAAGAGACTTAGACTACCACACAATAATAAGTTGGTACTGGCAGTAATAGATAGATCATCGAGGCAGAAAATTAATAAAGATATTCAGGTCCTGAATTCAACATTGGACCAAAGGGATCTGATAGACATCTACAGAACCCTCTATGCAAAAACAACAGAGTATACATTCTTCTCACCACCACATGGCACATACTCTAATATCAACCACACTATCAGATATAAAACAATCCTCAACAAATGCAAAAGAACTGAAATCATACCAAGCACACTGTCAGACCACAGCACAATAAAAATAGAAATCAATAATTTAAAAATCAGTCAAAATTATTCAGTTACATAGAAATTAAACAACCTACTCCTAAATGACTGTAGGGTAAATAATGAAATTAAAGGAGAAATCAAGATGTTCTTTGAAACTAATGAGAACAAAGATGCAACATACCAGAATCTCTGGGACACAGCTAAATGCAGTATTAAGAGGAAAATTTAGGCCAGGTGCAGTGGCTCACACCTGTAATCCCAGCACTTTGGGAGGCCGAGGCGGGTGGATCATGAGGTCAGGAGATCGAGACCATCCTAGCCACACGGTGAAACCCCTTGTCTACTAAAAATACAAAAATTAGTTGGGTGTGGTAGTGTGTGCCTGTAGTCCCAGCTACTCAGGAGGCTAAGGCAAGAACATCACTTGAACCCAGGAGGCAGAGGTTGCAGTGAGCCAAGATCACACCAATACACTCCAGCTTGGATGACAGAGGGAGACTCCATCTCGAGAGAGAGAGAGAGAGAGAGGAAAAAAAAAGGAAAAATTTATAGCACTAAATGCCCACATCAAAAAGTTAGAAATATCTCAAATTAACAACCTAACATTACCATTATGACTAAAAGAAATAGAGAAAGAAGATCAAACCAACTCCAAAGCTAGCAGAAGGCAAGAAAACCAAAATCAGAGCCGAATTGAAGGAGACCAAGACACGAAAAACCATTTAAAAGATAAACAAATCCAGGAATTTGTTTTGGGAAAACAAAATAGTAAGATAGATAGGCTGACAGCTAGGCTAATAAAGACAAAAAGAGAGAAGATCCAAATAAACACAATCAGAAATGACAAAGGGGAATATTACCACTGACCTCACAGAAATGCAAATAATCATCAGAGACTACTATGAACACCTCTATGCACACAAACTGGAAAACCTAGAAGAGATGGATAAGTTTTTGGACACATACACCCTCCCAAAACTGAACCATGAAGAAATTGATTCCCTAAACATGTCAATAATGAGCTCTGAAATGGAATCAGTAATAAATAGCCTACCAACCAAAAAAAGCCCAGGACCAGACAGATTCACTGCTGAATTCTACCAGATGCACAAAGAAGAGTGGGTACCATTCCTACTGAAACTATTCAAACAAATTGAGGAGGAAGGATTCCTCCCCAACTCATTCTATGAGGCCAGCATCATCCTAATACCAAAACCTGGCAAAGACACATGAAAAAAAAGAAAATTTCAAGCCAATATGCTCGATGAATATTGATGCAAAAATCCTCAACAAAGTACTGGCAAACTGAATCTGGCTGCACATCAAAAAGTGAATCCACCACAATCAAGTAGGCTTTATCCCTGGGATGCAAACTTGGTTCAACATATGCAAATCAATAAATGTGACTCATCATATAAACAAAACTAAGGACAAAAATTATAAGACTATTTCAATAGATGCAGAAAAGACTTTCGATAAAATTCAACATTTCTTCATGTTATAAACCCTCAATAAACTAGGTATTGAAGGAACATACCTCAAAATAATAAGAGCCGTGTATGACAAATCCACAGCCAACATCATATTGAATGAACAAAAGCTGGAAGCGTTCCCCTGAAGAACTGCCAGAAGACAAGAATGTTCTCTCTCACCACTCCTATTCAACATAGTATTGGAAGTCCTGGCCAGAGCAATCAGGCAAGAGAAAGAAATAAAAGCCATGCAGATAGGATGAGAGGAAGTCAAATGATCCCTGTTTGCTGATGACATAATTCTATATATAGAAAATCCCATAGCCTTGGCCCAAAAGTTCCTTCAGCTGATAAGCAACTTCAGCAAAGTTTCAGGATACAAAATTAACATACAAAAAGTTCCTACACACCAACAGCAGCCAAGCTGAGAGACAAATCAGAAACACAATCCCATTTGCAATCACAACAAAATGCATAAAATACCTATGAATACAGCTAACCAGAGAAGTGAAAGATCTCTACAATGAGAATTACAAAACACTGCTCAAAGAAATCAGAGATGACACAAACAAATGGAAAAACATTTAATGCTCATGGATCAAAATAATCAATATCATTAAAATGGCCACACTGTCCAAAGCAATATACAAATTTAATATTATTCCTATCAAACTTCAATGACATTCTTCACAGAATATGATAAAGCTATTCTAAAATTCTTATGAAACCAAAAAAAGAGCATGAATAGCCAAGGCAATCATAAATAAAAAGGACAAAACTAGAGGCACATTACCTGACTTCAGAGTATGCTACAAGACTACAGTAATCAAAACAACATGGCACTGGTACGAAAATAGACACATAAACCAATGGAACAAAGTAGGAAGCCCAGAAATAAAGCCACACACTTACAACCATCTGGTCTTTGACAAAGCTGACAAAAACAAGCGACAGGGAAAGGACTCCCTGTTCAATAAATGATGCTGGGATAACTGGCTAGCCATATGTAGAAGATTGGAACTGGACCCCTTCCTTACACCATCTACAAAAAACAATGCAAGATGGATTAAAGACTTAAATGTAAAACCCAGAACTATAAAAACCCTGTAAGATAAGAAGTTAGGTGATACCGTCTGGACATAGGAACCGGCAAAGATTTCATGATGAAAATGCCTAAAGCAATCACCAAAAAGCAAAATTTGACAAATGGGATACAATTAAACTTAAGAGCTTCTGCACAGCAAAGGAAACTATTAACAGAGCAAATAGACAACCTACAGAATAGGAGAAAATATTTGCAAACTATGCATCTGACAAAGGTCTAATATCCAGCATCTATAAGGAATTTACACAAATTTGCAAGAAGAAAAACAAGTAACTCCATTGAAAAGTGAGCGAAGGAAATGAGCAGACACTTCTCAAAAGAAGACATACATGCAGCCAACAAGCATATGAAAAAAAGTTCAACATCACTGATCATTAGAGAAATGCAAATCAAAATCACAGTAAGATATCATCTCACACCAGTCAGAATGACTATTATTAAAAAGTCAAAAACTAACAGAAACTGACAAGGTTGCAGAGAAAAATGAACACATGTACACTGTTGATAGGAGTGTAAATTAGTTCAGCCATTGTAGAAAGCAGTGTAGCAATTCCTCAAAGATCTAAAAACAGTGCTACCATTCAACCCAGCAATCCCATTGCTATGTATATACCCAAAGGAATGTAAATCATACCATAAAGACATGCACATGTATGTTCATTGCAGCACTATTCATAATAGCAAAGATTATTAATGGTAGATGGGATAATGAAAATGTGGTACACATACAACATGGAATACTATGCAGCCATAGAAAAGAATGAGATCATGTCCTTTGCAGGAAAATTAATGGAGCTGAAAGCCATCATCCTGAACAAATTAACGCAGGAACAGAAAACCAAATACCGCACGTTCTCACGTGTAAGTGGGAGCTAAATGATGAGAACACATGGACACAAAGAGGGGAACAACAGACCTGGGGCCTGCTTCAGGGTGGAGGGCAGAAAGGGGAAAGGATCAGAAAAAATAACTATTGGCTACTAGATTTAGTACCTGAGTGACGGAGTGATCTGTACAACAAACCCCAGTGACACGAGTTTACCTATATAATAAACCTACACATGTACCCCTGAACCTAAAACAAAAGTTAAAAGAAAACACTTGTACATGAATGTTCAAAACAGATTCTGTGAATACTCTTATTCATAATAAGAAAAACTCAAAACAATTCAAATATCTATCATTAGGAAAACAGATAAACAAACTGAGATGTATTCATACAATATAATCCTACTGTGCAATAGTATTCGTCAACATAGATGAATCTCATAGATAATGCAAAGGAAGCTGGACACCAAAGCATGCATATTTTATGTACTTAAAGCATGCACTGTATAATTTCATTTATACGAATTTCTAGAACAGGCAAAGCTAATTTGTGGTGATAGAAATTAAAACAGTAGTTGTCTCTGTGGTGATAAGGATTATTGGCTGCAAATAGACTTTAGGGAACTTTTTGAAATAAGAGTGTGGTTTACATGGGTGTTTCCAGATAGATTTTTGCATTCCATTGTTTACATATTTTAATTAAAATACCTATAAAAATAACAAAAATGCATGAGCAAACTTTTCTCAGTCAGAAGTTTTATAATATTCCCTCTTCTTTGTGCATTTCCATTTCACAAGTTTTTGCTTTAAAATCTTTTATTTATCACCCTATCACGATATTCTTAGTTTTTATGTAAATTAAGGCCATAAGCATTAAAACATCTTCTGTATTGAATGTGATGAATGGAATGTATTATATATTTTACTACTATCAAATACAACAGCAAACTTTCATTGGAAGTGCATCTTTTTATGAGATGAGCAGGATTTCTTTCTAATTAGTTCATGCATCTGTTCATGAATATTACTTATTGCTAAAAGGTCATGGTTTATCATTAGTACTATTCCTATTTTCATTTTTATAGATAAAAGCCCTGAAAAAAATCATTCAAATATATAAAAGATGGGAATGGAAGAGTGTGTTATAAAAAATTTATTTGAATTACATTTATTTGCCAAAATCATATAGTGATCAATTATCACAGATTATTTGTAATTATTCACCAGTTCATGAGTTGATTAGTCCTCCTCCAATTTTGTTGAAAACAATGAAAACCACCTGATTTACCAAAGTATTTGTTACCCAATTATTTGACGATTATATTTTCCCACCTGTCACTATTTCAAATTGTTCCTTTGTTTCATGCTCAGGAAATTCTGACACCCCTGGGTTAAAATATGACCTTAAGACTCAGAATAGATGAGAAATATACCTTTTTCTCTGTAAAATATAGGAAATGTAAATGTAAAAGGGGTCTCCTTTAAAGCAAAGCAGATTAATTTTAAGAGGTCATTCTCCTTCTTATCTCTCCACCCCAACAAACTACATTGCTGTGAGTTTCATGAATAAACATTGCTTGTTCCTGAATATTTTGTTTCATCTGAAGAATGTGTTTCATAGTGTTGGCTTATGATTTTAAAAAAATATTTCTCAATATGTAGTAATGCCCATTTTTAGATACTTAAAATTGTTTTTCTCTTAATTCATTTTTCTGGAAGTTTTTAAAACTGATCTTTTTATTTTGAGATAACTATAGATTCACAAGCAGTTGTAAGAAATAACACAGAGAGATCCTGTGCATCCTTTATCCAGTTTCTCCAGTGGTAACATCTTGCAAAACTACAGTACAATATTACCACCAGATGACATTGATATAATCAAGATACAGCACATTTCCATCACCAGGAGGGAGGAGTCCTCATTTTGTTTGTTATAGCCACTGCCACTTCCAACCCACTCCCATCCACACTACCCACCTTAGTCTCTGGAAACCACTAATTGGTTCTCCATTTCTGTAATTTTGTCACTTCAATAATGTTACGTAAGTGGAATCATGCAATATGTAAGTTTGGGGGATTGGCTGTTTTCACTTGGCATACTTCTCTAGAGGAGATTAAGTATGGTTTAAGGGGGTCTGTATGGGTACCAAGGAGTGGAGTTTTGATGATTAAATTGATGTGTCAACTTGGCTAGGTCGAAGTATTCAAATGTTTGGTCAAACACCAGTGTGATGCAGCTGTAAGGACATTTTTTAGAGAAGATTAACATTTAAATTAGTAGACTTTGAGGAAAACAGATTACCCTTGACAATGTGGGTAAGCCTCATTCAGTCACTTGAAGGCCTTAAGAGAAAAGAGACTGAGGTCCCCAAAGAACAGGGAATTCTGCTTCCAGGTTGTCTTTGGACTCCAACTGCAACATTAACTCTCCACTGGGTCTCCTTGCCAGCCAACATTGCAGATCTTGGACTTGCCAGCCTCCACAATTATGTGAGACCATTTCTTAAAATCTCTCTCTCTCTTTTCATGTATCTATCTATCCATCTTCTTATTGATCCACTTATCTACTGGCTTTAATTCATTATATATATATATGTATGTATGTATATATATACACACAGAGAGAGAGAGATACATATACATATATAGTTTTGCATCTTTCCCACGTTATTTTGATGTGTTTTGGGGGGTTTTGGTAAATATCTGCCATGGAATTCTAACTTGGCTAAATTTTAGTTAGAGTGCTTCTTGGTGCTTCAGTATGTGGTCAAATTTCATGTATGCTTGAGAACATATAGTCTCTAATTGTTGAGTGCAAAATTATACGTATTCTATGTAAGTTCATTAGCTCCAATTTATTAATTAACTTGTTCTAATATTTTACAATCTTACTAATTACTCTGTGCTTTATCTATCAATTACTGACAGAAATGTATTAAAATCTTTCTCTGTGATTATGGATTCTTCATTTTCCTGGTTAATTGTCACTTTTTCTTTGCATATATTTGATGTTAGATCATTAGATGCCTGTAGGTTTAGAATTATTGTATCTTCCTAGTGAATTATACCTTTTATCATCATATACTGACTTCTCTTTATCCTTCTTAATGTCTTTGAAGTTTACTTATTTTAATGTAAACTTATATTTTGCATGGTATATCTTTCTCTCCTTTGATATTCAGCTTCTTTTTCTTTTTCATTTTTTTAACATTTATTTTAGTTTCAGAGTACATCTATAGATAAATTGCATGTCACAGGGCTTTGGTGCATATACCATTTCATAACCCAGGTAATAAGCATAGTATCCAAAAGACAGTTTTTAAAAATTCTTACCTTCCTACCACCCTCCACGCCCAAGTAGGCCCCAGTGTCTATTGTTCCTTTCTTTGTGCCCATGTGTACTCAGTGTTTAGCTCCCACTTATAAGTGGGAACATGTAGTATTTGGTTTTCTGCTCCTGCATTAGTTCACTTAGGATAATGACCTCCAGCTCCATCCATTATGCTGGAAAGGATGTTGTTTTGCTCCTTCTTATGGCTGCATAGTATTCCGTAGTGTATGTATACCACATTTTCTTTATCCAGTGTACTGGATAATCAATTTAGGTTGATTCCTTGTCTTTGCTATTGTGAATAGTGCTTCAGTGAACATACATGTGCATGTGTGTTTATGGCAGAGCAATTTATATTCCTTTGGATACGTACCCAATAATGAAATTGCTGGATCAAATGGTAGTTCTGTTTTAAATTCTTTGAGAAATCACTAAATTGCTTTCCACAGTGGCTGAACTAATTTATATTTCCACTAGCAGTGTATACACATTCTCTTTTCTCTGCAGCCTTGCCAACATCTGTTATTTTTTGACTTTATTAATAGCCATTCTGACTGGTATCAGACGGTATCTCACCATGCTTTTTATTTGTATTTCTCTAATGATTTGTGATGTTGAGCATTTTTTCATATGCTTGTTGGCTGTGTGTATGTCTTTTTCATATTCTTTGCCCATTTTTAATAGAGTTTTTTGATTTTTTCTTGTAAATTTAAGATTCTTATAGATTCTGGATATTAGACCTTTGTCAGATGCATAGTTTGAAAATATTTTCTCCCAGTCTGTGGGTTGTCTGTTTATTGATAGTTTCTTTTGCTGTGCAGAAGCTCTTTAACTAGGTCCCATTTGTCAATTTTTGTTTTTGTTTAAATTGCATTTGGTATCTTTGTCACAGAATTTTTACGAGGGCCTATATCTAGAATAGTATTTTTCTAGGTTTTCTTTAAGGGTTTTTATAGTTTTAGGTTTTACATGTAAGCCATTAATCCATCTTGAGTTAATTTTGTAAATGGTGTAAAGAAGGGGGCCTATTTTAGTCTTCTGGATATGGCTAGCCAGTTATTTCATCAGCCATTTATTGAATAGGGAATCCTTTCCCCATTGCTTTTTTTTGTTGACTTTGTTGAAAATGAGGTGGTCGTAGTGTATGGCTTTATTTCTGGGCTCTCTACTCTGTTTCATTGGTCTATGGATCTGTTTTTGTACCAGTACCATGCTGTTTTGGTTACTGTAGCCTTGTAGTATAGTTTGAAATTGGGTAATGTGTTGCCTCCAGCTTTGTTCTTTTGGCTTAGGATTGGTTTGGTTATTTGGGCTCTTTTTTTCTGGTTCTATAAAAATTGTAGAACAGTTTTTTTTCTAATTCTGTGAAGAATGTCATTGGTAGTTTAATAAGAATAGGACTGAATCTGCAAATTGCTTTGGGCAGTATGGCCATTTTAACAACATTGATTCTTCCTATTTATGAGCATGGAATATTTTTCCATTTGTTTATGTCTATTTGTTGTGTCATCTCTGATTTCTTTGAGTAGGGTTTTGTAGTTCTCATAGAGAGGTTTCACCTCCTTGGCTAGCTATATTCCTAAGCATTGTTTCTTTTTTGTGGCTATTGTGAATGGGGTTGTGTTCTTGATTTGACACTAGCTTCAACGTTATTGGTGTATAGAAATGCTAGGGTTTTTTGCACATTAATTTTGTATCTAGAAACTTGGCTGAAGTTGTTTATCAGATCTGGGAGCTTTGGGGTAGAGACAATCAGGTTTCCTAGGTTTAAAATCATATTGTCTACAAATACAGGTAGTTTGACTTCCTCTCTTCCTATCTGCATGCCTTTTATTTCTTTCTATTGCCTGATTGCTCTGACTAAGACTTCCAGTACTGTGTTGAATAGGAATGGTGAGAGTAGGAATCCTTGTCTTGTTTCAGTTCTTAAGGGGAATGCTTCAGCTTCTGCCCATTCAGTATGATGTTGGCTGTAAATAGTTCTTATTATTTTGAGGTATGTTTCTTTAATGCCTAATTTACTGAGGATTTTTAAATAAGGAAATGCTGAATATTATCAAAAACTTTTTCTGCATCCGTTGAGATAATCATGTGGTTTTGTTTTTATTTCTGTTCATGTGGTGCATCACATTTACTGATTTGCCTTTGTCGAACCAAACTTGCATCCCAGGGACAAAGCCTACTTGACTGTGGTGGAATAGTTCTTTGATGTACTGCTGTATTCAGTTTGCTGATGTTTTGTTCAGGATTTTTGCATCTTTGTTCATCAAACTTATTGCCTGAAGGTTTCTTTTTTTTCCTCTCTTCGCCAGATTTTTGTATCAGGATGATGCTGGCCTCATAGAATGCATTAGGGAGGAGTGCCTCCTAACTTTTTTTTTTTTTTTAATAGTTTCAGTAGGAATGGTACCAGCTCTTCTTTATATGTCTGGTAGAGTTCGGCTGTGAATCTGTTTTCACCTCAGTTTTTCTGGTTGGTAGACTTTTTATTACTGATTCAATTTTGGAACTCATTTTTGGTCTGTTCAGGATTTCAATTTCTTCTTGATTCAGTCTTGAGAGGTGTGTTTCCAGGAATGTATACATTTCTTATAGGTTCTCTATATGTGTGTGCATAGAGGTGTTTGTAATCATCTCTGGTGTGTTTTTTTTTGTTGCATTTCTAGGGGTCAGTGGTAATGTCCCCTATGTTATTTCTGATTGTGTTTATTTGGATCTTCTTTTCTTTGTTAGTCTAGCTAGCAGTCTATCTATCTTATTTATTCTTTCAAATAACCAATTCTGGTTTCATCAATCTTTTGACTTTTTTTGTGTGTCTCAATTTCATTCAGTTCAGCTTTGATTTTGGTTATTTCATGTCTTCTGCTAGCTTTGGGGTTGGCTTTCACTTGTTTTCCTAGTTCCTCAAGATGTGATATTAGGTTGTTAATGTGAGAAATTTCTAACTTTTTAATGTGGGTATTTAGTGCTATAAAGTTTCCTCTTAACCCTGCTTTAGCCATGTCCCAGAGATTCTGGTATGCTGTATCTTTGTTTTCATTAGTTTCAAATAATTTCTTGAGTTCTGATTTAATTTCATTGTTTACCCAGAAGTCATCTAGGAGCCGGTTGTTTAATTTCCATGTAATTATAGGGTTTTAAGCAATGCTCTTGGCATTGATATCTATTTTTATTGTACTGTGATCTGAGAGTGTGGTTGGTAAGATTTTGTTTTTCTTTGGATATGCTGAGGATTGTTTTAGCCTGATTGTGTGGTTGATTTTAGAAGATGTGCTATGTGGTGATGATAAGAATGTATATTGTGTTGTTTTGGGGTAGAGAGTTCTTTGGAGGTCTATCAGATCCATTTGGTCCAATGTTGAGTTCAGGTCCTGAATATCTTTGTTAGTTTTCTGCCTCCAATGATCACTGTTATGGGGTGTTGAAGTCTCCTATTATTATTGTATGGTTTATCTAAGTCTCTTTGTAGGTCTCTAAGAACTTGTTTTATGAATCCAGATGCTCCTATTTTGGGTGCCTATATATTTAGGATAGTTGAGTCTTCTTGTTAAGTTGAATCCTTTACCACTATGTAATGCCCTTTCTTGTCTTTTTTTGACCATTGCTGGTTTAAAGTCTGTTTTGTCTGAAATTAGAATAGCAACCCCTATTTTTTTTTCCAATTTGCTTGGTAGGATTTTCTCTATCCCTTTACTTTGAGCCTATTGGTGTCAATGCATGTGAGATGGGTCTCTTGAAAACAGTATACAGTTGGGTCTTGCTTCTTTATCCAACTTGCCACTCTGTGCCTTTTAATTGGGGCATTTGGCCCATTTACATTCAAGGTTAATATTGATATGAGAAGATTTGATCTTGTCATTATGTTGCCAGCTAGTTATTATGCAGACTTGACTGTGTAGTTGCTTTATAATGTCAACAGTCTATGTACTTAAGTGTGTTTCTGTGGTGGCTGGTAATGGTCTTTTGTTTCCATATTTAGCATTCCTCATGTAAGGACTTCTTGTAAGGCATGTCTAGTGGCAACAAATTCTGTTAGCATTTACTTGTCTGAAAAGGATCTTATGTCTCCTTTGCTTACGAAGTTTAGATTGCTGAATGTAAAGTTCTTGGTTGGAGTTTCTTTTCTTTAAGAATGCTGAATATAGGCCCACAATCTCTTTTGGCTTATAGAGTTTCTTCTGATATTAAACTTTTCTTGTATCTGTTACAAACTGCATAGCACTGGATTAACTTTAGCTATCTTGATAATTTAGTTTACGTATTTAATCCCTTTATATCGGTTTGCTTATTGGTTAATTTGGATTTATTTCAGTCATATTGTTTTTGTGATATTTACCTTGCTTTTTCCATGTTCTTGTCTCTTTTATGCACTAGTGGTTGCTTGATTTTTAATGAAATTAAAATTTTAAATTAAAATTCCCACAATAGTTTCCACATTTCACCAGCTATTTCTGTTCTTTTCATGGTTCCCTTAAAATATTAACACAGAAAATTAATAAAATCTAAAGAAATCCAAATCTCAATCCTACTCCTGACTAAGGCTTTAAACCTGATCATAGTCCTCTCCTCTTTTATGTTATGATTGTGTAGCATTTTAGTTCCACTTTGTTACTGATGTTTATTCACTGTCCACTGTCTTCTCCTCTTCTTCCTCCTATTTCTTTTTCTTTACAGTCAATTTTTTTAAAAAGATTTATCTACCACTTATTTTATTTATCATTCTTCCTTGAATTTTGGTCTTTACATCAAGGTTCATTTTCTTTGTTTTTGAAGTATATACTTAAGATGTTTCTTGAATAAATTTTTTTTGTTACAAACTGTTTTTGTTTGTCTGAAAATAGCTTTATTTTACTCTCAATACTTAAAAATTAGCTTAGTAGGATAATCAATTCTAGGTCAAAAGTTATTTTCTCTCAGCACTTTAAAGATACTATTCCACTGTCTTTTGGCTTTTGTGGTTGCTGCTGACAAATCTAGCAGTGCTACTGACAAGTTTGTTCCTTGGTAAGTAATATACGTACTTCTGGCTGCTTTAAAAATCTTCTTTTAGTTTCTGCAGTCCACTATGTTGAATTGAGGTACAGATTTCATTTTATACATTTCCCTGGGGCTCATTACAGTTCTGAATCCAAGGGATTCACATTTGTTGACTCCAGAATAGTATTATCTATTAGTTCTTCAAATAATGCTTTTTTCCCTCATTCTTACTACTGTCTCCTCAAATTCCAATGAAATGTGTGCCAATTATTCTTATTCTTGTATTTTTTTTTTACTTTCTTTTCCTCATTTTTCTCTCTTTGCCTCTGTATGCTGCATTCTGGATAGTTTCTTCAAATCTATTATCAGTTTCCTAATTCTTCTGTACAGCTGTGTCAATATTTACAGTTTAACTAATCTATTTAGTGTAATATATAGCTTTATATTCTAGATGCTCTATTTCTAGCAGCCTTTTTCAAATAGATCTGGTCTTTTTTATGGTACCATGTTCACATCTCATAGTTTCATCATTTTCTTAAACAGCCTTTAAAGTCTTGCTTTAATTTTTATATTCAACAATTCTATAATCCAAAGATTCTGAGATTTTTCCTGATGTTTGTTTGTGCTGATTCTTGCCTTATCTCCTTGCATATTTCATAATTTTAGAACTTTGGTTTGGCTGGGCTTCACTTGGCAATCCATCACATGTTAGGTTGAAGATGTATCCTTCCAAAGATTTACATTTCTGTCTAGTTGGTATCCCAGGGAATTCTTAATTCTTAGCGTTGGGGATTCATGGACCATATCAGTACATTTCAAACTTTGAAAACATGTGAGGTCAGCTCTATGTTTTAAAATGCTTGGGATGGAGGCAGTGAGGAAACTCTGCTTCCACCTATGATGGGATAGCTAGTACTTGGTTAGCCCTCTTGCTATAAAGTATTATTAAAATGAACAAAACATATGAAAACTATTTTCGGACTTCGGACAAGAGGCAATGCAGGACTATGATTCCCAAGAGAAGGAAAACAAATGAGGTGATATAATAACCACTCTGTTTTATTCTGTCTAGAAAATTTTCTGGACTGTTTTGTAGAGTGCAAGAGCCCAAACAGAATACAGAAGTGTCACTTAGCTAAGGAGACAGAGATTAGAGCCTGAGGAGGCTAAGTTGGTTGGAAAGTGTGGAGTATGGTACTGAGAAAAAGGAAGTTGGTTATAGATAGAGCTACAGAAATCTCCATAGGAAACCTCTTAAGTCTTTGGTTAATTATTGTTATGAACTGAATTGTGTCTTCATCCCCCTCACCTAAATTCATGTGTTGAAACCCTAGCTCTCAACGTGCCTGTCTGTGGAGACAGGGCCTTTAGAAAGGTAAGTTAAGGTTAAATGAGATCATAAGAGTTGTGCTCTAACGCAATAGGAATGGTGTCTTTATAAGAGAAACAGATACCAGAGCGCGCTCTCTCTCTCTCTCTCTCTCTCCAGACATGTATAGAGAGAAGAGATCATGTGAGGACACATGAGTAGGCAGCTGTCTATAAACCAGAAATCCTACCAGAAACCATCCTTAATAGCATCTTGATCTTGGACTTCTAACCACTAGAACTGTAAGAAAATAAATTTCTGGTTTGTTAAGCCTCCCAGTCTGTGTTATTTTGTTATGGCAGCCTAAGTAGACTAATATAGCTACTAAGCCGCACATGCTCAGCGAAAGACTCCATAAGGCCAGATAAAGAACATCTATTGAAGAAACAAAAAAGTACTGAGGTAAGAATATCTACAAAGGAAGCTGTATATTGAATAACTACTGGAGCTCACATAAGGTTAGAACATAGAGCATAGAGCCAGAGCATAGAGACTTTGTTGAATATCCAGGAGATTCAAAAGAGACCCTCAGAAAGGCTACACCTTAGGCACAAGGCTAATCTAATCCTAGAGTAAAGAATACTATGGCTCCTTTATTGTAAAACCTTAAAATAAGCCTAGAAAGAGCCAGGCTGATCTGCAAGTAAATTAACTACCTGGCAGAACAAAACTATACACCCAATTTAAGTATGACAGCCAAATCTAGACACTTAATAAAGTGGCATCTATAATGTCCAGGATATAACACAAAATTATCAGACATGTGAAGAAAAAGGAAATATGACCTATTACTAGGAGGAAAATCAGCTGATAGGAATAGAAACAGGAATAACAAAGACAGAATAAGAAATAAGAACTTTAAAACTACATATAAATATATTCTAGAAATTTAGGAAATCTGTGAACACAATGAGATAATAGGAATTCTCATTAGCCAAATAGAAGCTAAGAAAAAAGCTAAATAAAAATTCAATAAGCAAAAAATGTGGTATCTGAAATGAAACATTTATACTGCAGTAGATACAATTGGTGAACTTGAAGAGCAACAAAAAATATGAAAACCAAAGCATACAGAAAAAGGAAGATGAAAAAAATTAACATAGACTCAGTGACTTATGGAGTAGTTCAAATGGTCTAACATATATGTAATTAGAGGAGAGAAATGAGAAAGTTTAGGGGCAGAAAAATTATTTGAAAAAAAATAGCTGAAAAATTTCCAAATTTCATGAAAACTCTAAACTTACAGATCCAAGCAGTTCGATAAACCCCAAAAACATAAAGAATATCACACCAAGGCAAATCATAATACAATTTTTCAAAACTAGTAATAAAGAAAAAAATGTTAAAAGTAGCCTGATGATAAATTACATACAACAGAACTAGGAAGATAATTATTGTTAATTTCTCATCAGAGATAATAAAAAGAAAAAGACAATGAAATCTGTAATGTACTAGAAGGAAAAAAAATCAACCTAGAATTCTGTATCCATCAAAAATATTCTACAAAAATGAAGCCAAAATAAAGACATATTTAGACAAAATAAAGTTGAGAGAGCTTATCGACAGAGGATTTGTGCTACAAGAATTATTCAAGGAAGGTCCTCATGCTTAAGGAAAATGATGAAAAGTGGAATTACATAAAGAAACGAAGGATGCCAGAAACAGTAAATATGTAGATAAATACAAAATATCTTTCTTTATCAAAGCCTTACTTTCTCTTAAGGGTAATTACTTATAACAAAAATAATTAAAGTGTCTTGTGGGGTTTAAAACACACAAATAACATAAGACAATAGCAGAAATGATAAGGTAGAGTAAAATGAAAGTATATTGTTGTAAGTTTCACATGCTATAGGTGAAAAAGTATACTATTATTTGAAAGTAGACTATATTACATTAAAGATACAGTTTAGATGTGAAAGATATTGTAAGCCTTGGAGCGACCATTAAAAATAGGTAATTATATCTAATAAGTCAAAAGAAAATATAAAGTGATAAAATGTCAAAAAAATGATTAATTCAAAAGAAGTCAGAAAAAGAAGAGAGAGTATCCTAGAACAGATGGAACAAACAAAACAAAAAGCAAGATAGTAGACTCTGTATGGTAGTAAACCTAACTGTATCAATAATTACATTAAATGTAGGTGGAGTAAATGCTCCAACTAAAAGACAGAAAGTGTCAGATAGAATAAAAAAATCAAGGCCTGAATGAGTCATAAAAATGTTCATTTAGGAGATGTATTTAAAAAATAAGGACACAAGTTAATAGTAAAAGGATGAAAAAATATAAACCATGCAAATACTAATGATAAGAAAGTTGGCATGGTTGGAGTAGCTATGGTAACATTAGGAGTATTACTAGAATTAAAGAGGAATATTTCATAATGATAAAAGGGTCAATTCATCAAGACTATGAAAATCATAAGTGATTATGAATCTAAGGGCAGGACATCAGACAAACTGACTGCTGATAAAACCACGGTTGCAGTTGACAATTTCAATATCCCCTTTTCAATAATTATAGAATAAACCAACAAAAAGTCAGTGAGGCTATAGAGGGTTTATATAGCATTACCAACTAACCGAACCTAATTTATATTTATTGAACATTACACTCAACAAATGCAGAATATATATTCCTTTCAAATGCACATGGGACATTCAACAAGACATACACAGACTGGGCCATAAAATGAGTTTTGAAACATTTTTTAATTGAAATCTTTTGAAAAATCAGAGATTCTTTCCCCCTGCTCCAACCAAGCACCCAGCCCAAGATGGAAAACTTTCCTCATTGTCTTTTTTGTCAGAAGATGGATTTTTCCGGTTCTTTCTTTTACTGAGCCTCTAGCTCTTCATCTGTTTTTTCTCCCATGAGGTCTGAGTTTAACATTCCCACCTTATACAAAAAGCTTGTCTTTTGTCTTCCATAGCCAAAAAATACTAAGTCCCTTTGTTACCGAGATTGACGAATATCTACAGGACAACTGTAACTTTTAGGCTTTTACACAGTTCTGGTTTTCAGCTGCTTTCCACTTTTGGCCATTGAGGAGTTCCCTCAGTATTTTGCATGTTCATCTTATGCATTTCAAAATACGTTTGTGATATTGTGTTCAGTATTCTAGGGGTTTTGTGCCCAGCAGGTTCTCAGGTTATCTAGTTTCCATGTTACTGGAAGTTAAAGCCTGTCAAACAATTGTTTGGTTATTTTATTTTATTTTTTTTTTTTATTTTTATTTTTTTCCTTTTTTCTTTTTTATTATACTTTAAGTTCTAGGGTACATGTGCATAACGTTTATATCATGTATAACTCCCCAATGCAATCCCTCCCTCCTCCCCCTCCCCATGATAGGCCCCAGTGTGTGATGTTCCCCTTCCCGAGTCCAAGTGATCTCATTGTTCAGTTCCCACCTATGAGTGAGAACATGCGGTGTTTGGTTTTCTCTTCTTGTGATAGTTTGCTAAGAATGATGGTTTCCAGCTGCATCCATGTCCCTACAAAGGACGCAAACTCATCCTTTTTGATGGCTGCATAGTATTCCATGGTGTATATGTGCCACATTTTCTTAATCCAGTCTGTCACAGATGGACATTTGGGTTGATTCCAAGTCTTTGCTATTGTGAATAGTGCCGCAATAAACTACGTGTGCATGTGTCTTTGTAGTAGAGTATTTATAATCCTTTGAGTATATACCCAGTAGTGGGATGGCTGGGTCATATGGTACATCTAGTTCTAGATCCTTGAGGAATCGCCATACTGTTTTCCATAATGGTTGAACTAGTTTACAATCCCACCACAGTGTAAAAGTGTTCCTATTTCTCCACATCCTCTCCACATCTATTGTTTCAAGGGTTCAGGTTACTTTGGCCGAATCAAACATCCCTTCATTTAGAGTCAGGCAGACTTGGGTTTGAAATCTAGCCCTGGTATTCACCAGTTATGTAACTCTGAGCAAGTGATGAAACTTCTCTAAGCCTTAATTTACATATGAGTTTTAGAGATCATAAGTCTGGGTTTTCAAGTCTGTTGTAAGGATTGTCTCTAATCTTACACAATACAAGGCAGAATAAGCAAAAAAAAAAAAAGTTATCATTATACATTCATTCATCAAAGATCGAGTGTTTACTATGTGTCAGGCATACTTTCTATGTGCTAGGAATAACAGACAATAAATATATCAACAACTAAATAATTTCATGTAAGTTCAAGTGTAATAACAAAACAGGTAGTGGGATTGAGAATGTCTATAGAAACATAATGGGCATTTCTAATTAGTGATTGGAGTTCCTACTGGATGATGTGACATTTGATTTAAAATCTGAACCAAGATGAAAATGATCTGAAATTAGATTGTGGTGATGGTTGTACAACTCTGTGAATATAGTAAAAACATTAAAATGTATACCTTAAATGGATAAATTGTATGTATATGAATTATATCTCAATGAAGCTGTTTGTTCAAAAGACTAAATGAAGAAGAGAAAGCCAGATAAAAATCCTGGGGAAGAACACTGTAGCTAAGAGAACAGCAGCACAAAACTCTGAGGCTAGAATAGGGCATTAGCCAGTTTGAAGAAAAGATTTGCTGGTAGGAGTTTAATGAGGGAGGAGATTGGAGACAGTTGAGATTTAGACTGTGGGTACGAGCCAGACTCAACACCCTATTTACAGGTGACAGGGCTTTGTAGGCCATGTTGAATATTTTGATTTTTTTTCCAAAATGCAATGGGGCCTTTGAAAAAAATTAAACTAGAGAAGTGATGTCTGGTTTATGCTTTGAAACAATCACTGTGCTTTCCATAAGGTAACAGAATTAACAGGATAGAAAAAGCACAAACAGGAAGAAAAGCAAAGGAGATAATTCCACGGTAACTAGAATGAAGTCCTAGGTATCCCACTTTTGACTTAGTCCTCAGTTCCCTCAAACTCTACTTTTTTGATTATATTCTTATTTTGAGAACAGAGGTGTGACTGAAAGGGCCATCACAGCAGAAGGACTGATAAGAAGTAGAGAATTCATGCTGCACCACTACCCACAAAGGAAAAAAATTATTGTAGTATCCTAAAGTTCAAATTGTCTCTGATTTCCAGTACCTGGACTACTCATAGAAGGTTTTGACATTTTTGGCTGACTGAAAACAGGCCATTCTAAACTGCCTCTGTCTTCCATTTAAAAATTAAGTCAACATTTGATATATATCATTCATCAGTAAGAAAATACATGGCAGAAACTAAATCTATAAATTCTATAAATCAGGCAGCTGTATTGTTTTATATAAATGATTAAAAGTATGGCCTTTACAATCAGACAAAATTTGATTTAAGCTTTGTCATTTAATGAGTGACTTAGAAATAGTTTTAAATTTTGTTAAATAAAATAAAGGACAAACAAAACTATGAGTCATTGAGGTTCAAATGAGTTGAACTGTAAATAAGATGCCTGTACATCACTTAGCACAATGACTAATACATAGTAGGCACTCCAAATAGGTAGCCATTATAATTATTATTGCTTATTGTAATAATTGTTAAGTCTGTTACTTTTACAAAGGAAAAAATATTTTGAAAAGATGAAATCTACTCACCTTTAAAAGACATGAACCTGTTAACTTCACATAAAATTACCTTCAGGCTAAGTTATGGTTAAAATTACCATACTCTATGTAATCTATAATAATATCAAAATTTTCCTGTGATAAAAGTAGTTTCAAACCAATTTTAATAATTATAAAATCTTCAGCAGATTTTCCAGTAAGTTTTAGCAAACTATTTCTAATTATGAACTACTATGGAATTTTGAGTTGGATTTTTTAATAGATCCCAAATGAAAGTCAAACTCATATTGAGAGGTGAAGCCAGCTGGGCTTCTGGGTCGGGTGGGGACTTGGAGAACTTTTCCCTCTAGCTAGAGGATTGTAAATGCACCAATCAGCATTCTGTAAAAATGGACCAATCAGCACTCTGTAAAATGGACCAATCAGCAGGACCTGGGTGGGCCCAAATAAGGGAATAAAAGTTGGCCACCTGGGCAAATAGGGGCAACCTGCTTGGGTCCCCTTCCACACTGTGGAAGGTCTGTTCTTTTGCTCTTCACAATAAATCTTGCTGCTGCTCACTCTTTGGGTTTGCACCAACTTTAAGAGCTGTAACACTCACTGTGAGGTCTGCAGCTTCATTCTTGAAGTCAGCCAGACCAGGAACCCACGAGGAGGAACAACCAACTCTGGACACACCACCTTTAAGAGCTGTGACACTCACCGTGAAATCCACGGCTTCATTCTTGAAGTCAGCGAGACCAAGAACCCACCAGAAGAAATAAATTCTAGACACAATATGTTTAATATTAGAAGAATGATTACACATAGTTTGTTACAGATTTCCAAAAAACAGTAGGTACACTTTTTTAAATTTACATTTGCAGAGAATTTTAATGACATTGAAAAATGTTATGCTATAAGTGAAAAAGTAGGATATAAAACAGCATATACACGTTGTTTTGAAAATGTAAGAAACTTTGAAAAAAGATGGAGTAAAATATGTGTAAAATTGGTAATAGTTGATTTAAAGTGGTAGAAATAAACATAATTTTTTCTGTTTATATTTTTCTCTACCTTTTTAATTTTGCTAATGTACATAGGTTCCTTCAAAATAAGAAAATAATAAAGTTAATACGTTATAAAAAATAGGGAGCTGGCTGAAGTGCAATGGAGACAATTTGTTAGAACATGTTGGTTGTTACACAGACACTTGACAGGTTTGTTGGGAGAGAACGATTACCTAGAAACAAGAGTTACGGTAAATGAGGTAGAAAGGGCAAAAGTTCTTCAGATTACTATCCTATTTACCAAAGTTTGTGATATGTATTTTGAATATATATGAAGAGTTTCACCTCTATCAAGCCATAGCACTTATTTATCACTCTGATATAACAATTTAACAAAAACTTGAGGCGTTCATTCAAATGAGCTGAAAAGGAAACAAATGTAAGAAGTCTGCCTTCCCGGGAATGGTCTTGTACCAGTATCTTTCTATCCATGTTAGCATTTTCTATATAAGAAACAAATACCCAAAGACTTTTGTAGTAGAGAGTCCATCTGTTCCAATACAGTCAATGCCCTTCTATTTGAGCATCAATTAATAGCCTTCAATGAACAACCTTGCATTCGGTAATAGTCTGAAGGTGAGAGTTCTGATTCTGGGAATCAGCTAGCTTTACTGCTGTGCCTCATGCAGAGAGTAGACCAGATGTCTTCTAAAAGGGAGGCAGTCTCCTTTAAATATACATAAGAGCTAGCATTACCATCACACTCAGCCTTACAAGGCTCTAAAAGCAGTGGCAGAGGAGGACTAAACACACATAATGTGAGCAACTTGGTCTATAAGCAGTCAGTATGTCATTATCCTTCAACAGAACTGTTTCAGTTGAATTTTTATGGTTTAGAGGTTTTAGGATAAAATATTTCTCACTTCCAAGAGTTTTTTTTTTTTTTTGAGACGGAGTCTCGCTCTGTCGCCCAGGCTGGAGTGCAGTGGCCGGATCTCAGCTCACTGCAAGCTCCGCCTCCCGGGTTTACGCCATTCTCCTGCCTCAGCCTCCCGAGTAGCTGAGACTACAGGCACCCGCCACCACGCCCGGCTAGTTTTCTGTACTTTTTTAGCAAAGACGAGGTTTCACCGTGTTAGCCAGGATAGTCTCGATCTCCTGACCTTGTGATCCACCCGTCTCGGCCTCCCAAAGTGCTGAGATTACAGGCTTGAGCCACCGCGCCCGGCCAAGTATTTTTTTTGTATTATTATATGAAACCATGGTGCATTTACTGACTTAATAAAATGTAATTCTTACTTTAAAACTTTAGAGGAGAAAAGCCTCTGTGAAAGAAATCTTTGTTATTAGCAAGGCATATAAGCAGAGTCCTGGTCTGCAATAATATTGATGATCATGACTTGTGTTACTATATAAAATTCAACCAGTCAAAATTCAACATCTTTAAGAATATTGCTACTTTCAGCAAAATTTGAGTTTTTCATTAGAGTAAAACTATTTCTGACATTTCATAAAGCTTAATGCAAACAAAAATGATTAATCATATTCATAAATATGTAAACATACTATAAAGGTATATTACATTCAAGACAAAATGGCAGAATCAGAATTTTTTTAATTGCTAAGAATTTTATGTAGCAAGTTTGTTTATTTAGTAACATAATCACAAAATAGAAATATCACATTCACAGAAATGGAAATAAAGAGCATAAAATATTATTCTAAAACAGGAAAGCAATGGGATCACTTTCAAGAGCCTCATAGAAAACCTTTAACTTACAGTGCTATGCTTTCATGATTAATAGGATTAATGTGTGGTTTTTCTTTGATAAAAGTGATGATTTTTTAGTATTACATACATTCATTGCATATGACAGACACTATGATAAAGACTTACTGTTCTAATTACTTAAACAATTGTTTTGGCTCACTGAACACCTTGTTTAAATAGCTTTAAGACATATAAGTGGCAAATAATTACATATACCTAAGGATAAAATTTTCAGGTATTTAATTATCCAAACACACATTTACCCATTAAATTAGAACACTAACTGCTTAATATGTAAAACTAGTTTGAAATCATGACTCTTGATTAAACACCTACTTCAACATCTCTCATGAGACTTCCCAACTTCAAAAATGACTTTAAAAAATTAGCTTGGGGATGAATCACCAGTACATTCAGAAACACAGCCAAAACAAGTAGTTTTATTTCAAAGACTGAATTCAGAAAATGAGCCAACTATTTTTGTACATTATATTAATAAATTGGTTCTTTGTTGAAAATCTCAAACGTGAATGATATTAGCAATATGCATGTATGAGACCCATTAAAAATGGCAATTCAGAAAAATTATTGCTTAACCTAAAGGAAAAATGTTGCTGTTGGATTCCTGCCTGGGTCTTAAATTGTGGTCTTGCATTAATAAAGTAGGTTTTTTGATTCCCTAGCTTTGGGTGATACTTTGAAACCTTTTGTGTTTTCTGTGGAGATACTTCACATAAGCTCTAAAATTTGAGAGTCTACTCAACAAAATAAAATTCCCACTTGGACGATAATATATTAATTCTAATATTATATAAATAGAACAAATCTGATTCATTTATAGGGCAAGTGCTACATTCTGAACTATCTAACTCAAATTAAATTCAACTCTGTGGCAAACAATTCATTTTCTCATTAGCCAATCAACGTTACCTTCAATAAGGCAATTCCCATTTACCCTCTGGCCATAGCAGTTGTCTTAAAACCAAGTTCTAAACCTGTAGTTCATGTAAAAGGATATGATTTCCTTAGCAAGTAGTTAAGAAAATCTACAACAGGCCGGGCACAGTGACTCATGCCTGTGATCCCAGCACTTTGGGAGGCTGAGATGGGTGGATCACCTGAGGTCAGGAGTTCGAAACCAGCCTGGCCAACATGGCAAAACCACATCTCTACTAAAAATACAAAAATTAGTGGGTGTGGTGGTGGGCACCTGTAATCCCAGCTACTCAGGAGTCTGAGGCATGAGAATCACTTGAACCCGGGAGGTGGAGGTTGCAGCGAGCCAAGATCGCACCACTGCACTCCAGCCTAAGTGACAGAGTAAGACTCCACCTCAAAAAACAAAAGAGAAAAAAACTACAATAGAGATGTATGTTAAAGAGAATATAAGTTCTTAAGAAGTTGCATCTAATTAGTGAAGCTCTCCCTTCCCATATTCAGTGATCCAAGACACTGAAATTTAAATGGAAAATGAATCTTTAAAGTTATAGATGTAAAATTCTCAGATTCTTCATTCTTATTTCCCAAATGGAAAAGGATTAGAAATAATAGAATATTATTGATTTTTAGAGGAAAGTAGATTAAAAAGTGTTTATATTTTTAAAACTTTATATGAGGTTGCTCAATCCTCACCAACAGTAAGACCATTGCATTCATTTGTATATGCAAATTAAACCGGAAAATCCATAAAAACATATGTATCACCAGTAAATGAATCAGTAAAGTACGATATAACATAAAAGAAAAAGAAATATTGCTTGATTTTTTCCAATAAAAGCAAGGTTAATAAAAACATTTTTAGTAAGAAAATCTATCATTTTTATTAAAAAAATATTTCAATTTTAAACATCATTACCAACACATTAAAAGTATTATCAATAAGTGCCTTTATAATTTCAAGCAAAAGCTACTGTGTTTTCCTTATTGGAAATACTGCTTTCAATCATCTTTTTTATCTGAGGCACTCTCTTCATGCTTTTCAGGGCTGACTTTATTACTGGCAATGGAGGGGGTTATCTGGACTTCTTTTGGTAATGAAAACACATGGCACGTCTGGAGGTCTAGGTATGTTGTAAATATCTTAGCATATTCTGGATGCCTTAAGGCAAAACTTTTAAATTCCTCTAGAAGAGAAAGAAAAAAAAAAATCCAATAAGTTGGGGTGAATCTTCTTTTGACATGATGCAGATTAATAAATGACTCATGCAATTATTACAAAATTCTACTACTTAACACACAAACATTGCTGATGAAAATATGAAAATAAAAGTTGTACAACCACTTTGGGAGATAGTTTTTCCATTATTTAGTCAAGTTGAAGATATACATACTCTTTGACCCATTAATTCTACTCTGAAGTATATATCCTAGAGAAATTTGTGCATATTGTACTCTGAGAGACATGCATGAGAATGTTCACAGCAACATTATTTATAATAGATAAAAAATAAAAACAACTTGGATGTCCATCAACAGTAGAAATGCATAAATAAATTGTGTCATACTCATGGAACATAAGGCTATAAGGCAATGAAAATGAATGAACAGCTAGTAGTCACAGTGTAGATTAATTTTAAAGCCATAATGTTTAATGAAAAAAGCAAGATATAAAGTAACACATAATTGTATGAGTCTATTTATATAAAGTTCAAAAACTTAGAAAAAACTAAAATTTAATATTTAAAGAGACATACTTTAGGGGTGAACTGTTAAAGTAAAATAAAGCAAGGCAGAGATTCCTTTTTAAGTCAGAATAACAACTCTCTTCTTTAAGAGAGAGGTAGAGGTGTGGTTGGGAAAGGGCACACAGGGGTTTCTGGAGTTGTGGAAAAGCTCTATTTCCTGAATGGTAGTTACACAGGTGTTCACTTTATAAAACTTCATTGTGCTTTATATGTTTTATTTAGTTTTTTGTATTTTTGTTATTTCTAGCAATTTAAAAAATGTTTAAAAAATTCTATTACCCACCACTTTCTATAACTGGTTTTTAAAATTATTTGAGCCCTTAACTCTGGTACAGAAAAATATAGTCTTAAAAAGCTGAGCCTTGATTTATAATCAATAATGGATAAGACAGTGTACAACATATAATAATCATACCACAAGACCTCCAAGTAGAGGAGTTCTTTTTATCTCAAGTGTTTTAGAAGCTGGGATAGGGCTATAAAAGGCTTACTCAGTTAATTATCAGGATTTGAACCTCAATCCTCCAGTAACTTGGAGTTTCTGAAATATTATTCTGTCTTCTATTTTTAAATCCTTCTACTCTCTACTTTTGGGTGGATAAAACTTTATTGAGCTTATTACAGCAAAGACAGCATGGTCTTTGGATTAGCTGCCATTTGGCTCTATAATAAAATAATTTTAACTCAATGTCCTATTTCTATCCATTTACTTTTTAAAAATCCTCTGATAAGCAAGGGTCTGCGTCATGACACATTAGACTACCTTACTCTTGAATATAAAAATAGGTCTTAGTCTGCAGTGACCTGTGATCATGCCATTGCACTCCAGCCTGGGCAACAGAGTGAGACCCTATCTCAAAAAACACAAATATATAAACAGGTCTTAGTGATGAGGAAGTCACCAGATTGAACCCAAATCATTATTTGCAATTGCAATGTTGTTTTGCATTAATAAACCACTTTTTATTTCTAAATCAGGCAAACTACTAATTATTCTTTATTAACTTCCAAAATAAAGTTTCTAGTTTCTAGGGATACATTATAGAAAAAAATAAAAATAAAGTTTCATCTACATGAGTCTGTTTCAATGACAGAGACACATAGAAGACTTAAGTGACTTCGAAGATAAGTGAGCATGACAGTTGATCTACTGAAACCAAGAACTTTAATTTCAAGACTTGTGCTATGGCCAAAAGATCAAGATCCTCGGTTGAGATGTCAGTGGCATTAAAGAGTAACTCATTTCTGGAAGTCCTGTGATTGACTCTACATGGAATTTGAGCATTAATTTAGATAACGGAAAACTGAAAATAAAGTAATTTAAGGCAGCAGTCCCCAGCCATTTTGGCATCAGGGACTGGTTTCATAGAAGACAATTTTTCCACGGATGGTAAAGGGGATGGAGGAGATGGTTTCAGAATGAAACTATTCAACCTCAGATCATCAGGCACTGGATTCTTATAAGGAGCATGCAACCTAGATCCCTCGCATGCGCAGTTCACAATAGGGTTCATGCACTCCGACGAGAATCTAATGCCTCCACTGATCAGACAGGAGGCAGAGTTCAGGCAATAACGCTCACTCGCCTGCCACTCACCTCCTGCTGTGCAACTCTGTTCCTAACGGCCACAGATCAGTACCGGTCCATGGCCCAAGGGTTGGGAACCCCTGATTTAAAGGATCACATTTAAACAATTTAAATGGTCACATTCATGACAGATATCAATATCTACTTTTTAAACAAAATTATACTTACATACTTCAAACACGCTTGAAAAAAATAGCAGATTTGCCTATTTGCAGAATAAGGGGAGATATTCTGTATTCTGCAAAGAAAAAGGTTGAACTCCAAAAAACAAAGCAGATTTCCCTGCAAAATTACTTAAATCAACAGGTTATAATGGCTATCTACAAATCATTTTTAGTATTAGCTTCCATTGAAGTAGTTATTCCAATAGTTTTTCAAAATTTAGTAGTTTAGAGTAATAGTCTTACTTACGAAAAGAAAATAGCCAGGGAAGAATTAGTACACATGAGTTTATGACTCATAAGTTTCATTTCAGTATTTATACTTCCCATTTTATGCTATTTTTTCAAATGAACTCAATAGATTAACTGCTCTAGGCATTTAATTACCTAAATGACAGTAATTAAAAGTAAGAGAAGTATGTGATCTACTTTTCCCATCCCATGAAAGTTAACAAGCTGAAACTCTTGAACACCATAAGGAAAGAGTAATTAAAGAGGAGTCTCCCTCCAGCCTCAGGGGAAAGACTGGGGAAGATAAGCCAGCTTGACATCCATGACCACATCAAACCCAAGATGGGGAAACAATTATCTTGGCCTCTCCATTGAGGTGTGTTTCTCAACAACTACACTGTGAATATAGAGAAACTTCAGCCCAGTGCAACTTGTTTTGATGGGTGGACTTGAGCCATCAAGAGAAAAGACAGATACTGATGGATAGACCTGCCACTTTGCCACAAGGTCTTTCTCCCTGATAGACCCTAACTCACAGGAGCTGTTAGCAAGATGGCATGAGACAAGGAATGTGAAAAGTTACATAGGTCACTAATAGTAAACATCAATAAATGGTTTAGCTACTATTATTGTTGGTGCCTCAGTCCATGTTCCTTTACTATAGTTGCAACCTATTTGGTTTACTTGTTCCGTTTTGCCTGGCCACACTGACAGCAGAGAGCACTAAAGTGTAGAGTCAATAGTGCAGGCTCCAAAGCCAAACTGTTTTGGTTTTTGAATTGTAGTTCTGATGTTCTTTAGTTAAATTATCTTAGATAAGTTACTTAAATTCTTTGTATCTTAGTAAAATAAGAATAATTAAGAATACTGATTAGAGGCCGGGCGCGGTGGCTCAAGCCTGTAATCCCAGCACTTTGGGAGGCCGAGACGGGCGGATCACGAGGTCAGGAGATCGAGACCATCCTGGCTAACATGGTGAAACCCCGTCTCTACTAAAAAATACAAAAAACTAGCCGGGCGACATGGCGGGCGCCTGTAGTCCCAGCTGCTTGGGAGGCTGAGGCAGGAGAATGGCGTAAACCCAGGAGTCGGAGCTTGCAGTGAGCTGAGACCCGGCCACTGCACTCCAGCCTGGGCGGCAGAGCGAGACTCCGTCTCAAAAAAAAAAAAAAAAAAAAAAAAAAAAAAAAAAAAAAAAAAGAATACTGATTAGATAGGCTTGCTATAAAGGTTAAATGGGTTAATATATATAATGTTTAGAAGAGTGCCTAGCATGTAAGTTCTCAATAATTAGCTATTACTATTATGCCATTACTACTATTATTACTGTGGTCATCATTATTACTATTATGTCTATTATTAATGTAATTAGTTAAGAGAAACAGCACTCTTGAGCATCAGTCCATAGCCTGGATGCCCTCCTTGTAAACTAAGTCAGGAGACCAAATTGCCTACTCACCATAGGAAATTGAGTCCCCTTGGGCTATTTCCTTGAAGAGACCAGAAACATCAAGGTCAGGCACTCCAAGGGAAGCCTGTAGAATGGTAGAGAACTCTTCCTCTGTTATGTAGCCATCCTCATCAACATCAAAGAGCTGAAGAAAATAAAATGTAAGAATTAGTTCCCTCAGGGTCATAGTGGTAGGGAATAATCTTAGAAAATAAAGTCTTTAATAATTCAAACATCTACTGTGGCACAGGCTAGAAATATGTATATTAAGAAAGTATCATCTCTGCTACCCTCACAACACCTGTAGCTTGATGGTTGAGAGAGACAGGATTAAAACAGGAGCTATACCGATGGTACATAACAGGGGAGCTCCATGGGGAGCATAATGAATCCTACCCAGAGAGGTCCAAGAAGGCTTCACAGGAGTTGACATTTGAGTTGGGTCTTAGAACATTAAGAGAAGTTCCCAGAATATACAGGGAATGGCAAGTGATTGCTTGGGGCTCCAGTCAGGAGATAGAGACAAACAGGAATTAGATCATGGTGTGTATATAATTCCTCACCAAATCCTGTAGGATTATAATGGGAGTGGAGGTGGTGTGATCCTATGAGAATTGAGAAAACTTTGAGGCAGAGTATGGAGGATGAATTGGGAGCAAGAGGTTGATAAAACCAGAGGCATGAAAACCAATTAAGAATCTGGGTTTGAGATGTAGGAAGGATAGGAAGGGATAGAATTCATAAAAAGCAAAGACAAGACTTGCGTATTAATAAGGGGTCTGTAGTGATGGAAAGGACAGAAGTAAAAATGATATCTTCTAGCTTAGGCAACTGGGTGAAAGCTGATTACATTAACCGAAGTGGGAAAACAGAACAAGTGCCAATGAGATCAAGAATTAGACCTAGATAGGTTAAATTTGAATCAGAGGTGCTAGGAGTAAATAAGAGATTCAGAATATCAGTTTAGGAAACTGAGGAGTCTTGAGATATGAATTTGGGTAAAAATGGAAACTATGGGCATGTTTGAGCTTATCTGTAGAGAATGCACAAAGTAAAGTAAGGCCTGGGAACAGCAACAGTTGAGGTATGAGTAGTGAAGAGGAACTGACAGAAAAGGCTTAAAAGCAGCAGCCAGACAGCAGAACCAGGAAATAAGAGCATGCATCTTAGAAGCTAAGGGGGTGTGTTCAGGAAAGAGGAAGAGATGCTAACAGTGGTAAGGGCCAACAGAGCAAAATGCCATAGGAAGGCCAAGCAAGAAGCAAAACCGTTTGTTGGATTTGATTATCAGAGGATCCTGATGACTTTAGTAAACAATTTCAGGGGACCGGAAGCCAGATGGTAATGGGAATCAAGAGATGAATAGAAGTGAAAAGCAGAGGCAAGAAGTATGGACTCTTCATTTTAAGAAATTATGAAACAAAAGGAAAGAGATAATCGGGGTAGTACCCAAGCACAAAAGAGGTTATTTTAGGAAGGGAGAGACTGAATATGTTTTAGGAGAAGGGGAAAAGGCAGTAGAGTGGAGTAGACTGAAAGTCATGCAGCAAAATAAGGATAACTGATGGATAATAATATTCCATATTCAAAATCCTCTCCTGGGTCTTAAGAATTTTTAATTATATGAGTACTTACTTTTTATAAGCACTGATCAAAAGTGTTCAAATCACTTTACATATATTAACTCACTCAACCCTCACAATAGTCTTATGGTAGGTGGCACTGTCAGTCCTATCTTACAGATGGGAAAGCTGAGGCACAGGGAAGTTAGGTAACTTTTCCCAAGGTCACACCACTTGCAAGTAGTACAGGGGGCATCCAAATCCAGGCAGATAATATCTAGAGTTCCTGAGGTTGAGATTTCTACTTTTGACCAAATACAAGATCAAAAACGGAGAAAAACAGGTATTAGATAAGGGGAGATAACCATGAAAAAACTAATAAGCAAATACTGAATCATGTTTTAACGGTCACTAAAGGGTAGGAGGATAAAAAAAATATAACTTGAAATTGAGATTTGTTGCCCTAGCAGACAAAGCTCTGGTCTCAATTCCATTTCTTACCACTCAGTCCCTAGTTAGGGGATACAATAGTTGAAAAATGAAAAGTGAATCGGCATCTGTTTTCACAAACTGTAGACCTCAGGCTCTTCATGTGCCTTGGACTTCACAGAGTAATTGCCGGGACTCAGTCATAGCTCCCTCCTCACAAGCTTTAAGCTTTCTTCAGAGGCCTTCCATTTCTAAATAGTTTGTACCAACTCATCTGAACAGTCTAAATTCTTGCCAGGTTTGGTGCTTTGGTGTCTCTCACTTCTGTGTATGTTCCTTTTACATGGTCCATACTAAAGACTTTTATTTCTTTTTTTTTTTTTTTTTTTTTTTTTGAGACGGAGTCTCGCTCTGTCGCCCAGGATGGAGTGCAGTGGCCGGATCTCAGCTCACTGCAAGCTCCGCCTCCCGGGTTTATGCCATTCTCCTGCCTCAGCCTCCCGTGTAGCTGGGACTACAGGCGCCCGCCATCTCGCCCGGCTAATTTTTTGTATTTTTTTAGTAGAGACGGGGTTTCACGGTGTTAGCCAGGATGGTCTTGATCTCCTGACCTCGTGATCCGCCCATCTCGGCCTCCCAAAGTGCTGGGATTACAGGCTTGAGCCACCGCGCCCAGCCGACTTTTATTTCTTCTATATTTGTCCTTTGCCATAACTCCCCTCACTAAACTCTTCAATTTCCCTCACTTGCTCGTCACTACCCACTACAAAGTTCCTAGATCTAAGGTAAACCACATGCATGATCTGGACTCTGGTAGAAAGTTTAACACCTCAGTTTCCTTTGAAATGGGGACTGATATCTCCCCATTGCACAGAATAATTTGGAATCTTAATGAAAACATTCTGTCTTTCCCATCAAGCACATGGCCCAAGACCAGCTGGACCCTCCCTGAAATGTGTACTATGAACAGAATTGAAGTTTGCTCATTTTACCTGCAGTGCCCAGGGAGGGTGTAAGGCTCTTCCTGCAGCCAGGACCTCTGAATCTGCCTGGCTGTGAGTCTTCCCTTGAGTCTACTCCCTGGCCTTACAAATAATTCCACTTTGGCGTCAGTCAGCCAGTCTATCTTACTGCTTGCAAATGAAGAATCCTGACTACTATTCTAACTCTAAGTGTCACTGTGAAAGTGAAATAAGATAAAAGATGGGAAATTAACTGTGAAGTGCTATCCAAATAAAAGTATGTAAAAGAATCCTATATATAAAAGGATACTACTAAATAAAAAGTATGCAAAAACACTTCCAAAACATAAAACACATTTGAAAAGGAGGGTTAAAAAATAACCAATATAAAGCATAATTCTTGCCTTACTGGAAAAAAAAAAAGGTAATTATAGTTTTAAGCCTTCCTTTCTTCCCTTCCCCTTCCCCAAACCAAGGTCTAAGCTAGATAAAAATCTCACAGCTTCTTTCAAAACGTAATTACTGTGATTAAGGGCCAAATTTTATATCAGGTCTTTCATTGGTAAACCAAAAATGACCATTTGCTCAACTAAACTTACAATTACACATACAATCCCCAAACAGAAACAGAAATATCTAGATCAGAATAAGTTAGCTATGTGTGTAATTTTAGGTTTTATGATGAATAAGTCTGTAAAAGCTGAAGGATTTAAACTTTGGAAAAAGTCTGGCCCTTGCCTTATGACCATCTGCTAAGCATCAACCATTTAGGTTCTTTACAGGCCTAGCAGTTAACTCAGTTTAAACCAATCTGAAATAAAAAGTAAACTCAGGGGCTCTTCTATCAATGATAGTGCACATGAAAATTCCTAAGGCTTATCCCAAGTGGCCTCTAAGACATAAGAAATGAACTCTTGGAAGAAGAAAGTCTTTCTAGATGATAGAGGGGGAAAAGACTTCTTGGAATTGCAGGGAGACATTCTTCTCCAAGAAAGTCAGGAAAAGATGAGTAGAAAACAGAAACAGAAGGCCAGGTGCGGTGGCTCACACCTGTAATCCCAGCACTTTGGGAGACCGAGGCGGGCGGATCATGAGGTCAGGAGATCAAGACCATCCTGGCTAACATGGTGAAACCCTGTCTCTATGAAAAATACAAAAAATTAGCCAGGCGTGGTGGTGGGCACCTGTAGTCCCAGCTACTCGGGAGGCTGAGCCAGGAAAATGGCGTGAACCTGGGAGGTGGAGCTTGCAGTGAGCTGAGATTGTGCCACTGCACTCCAGCCTGGGCAACAGAGTGAGACTCCGTCTCAGAAAAAAAAAAAGAAAAAAAGAAAACAGAAACAGAGAAGGTCTGCAGCTCTCCTGCTGGACGAAAGCAAGGGAACTACGTGGCTGTAAAACAAGGGCAAATATACACAGCTTAGCAAGACAAGGAGATAAATCAAGTTTCTCTTTTACTTGAGAGACGACCTTAGAACTAAAAGGGCATATCATATTTAAACATACTGATTAGATGAAGCCCCTTTACTCTCAGAACAGAACCCACATTTTGGGAATGTATTCTTCCCTCTTCTTTTGCACTTGTAAGTAAATGGTCCTCAAAATTCAAACTTTCATCAAGCTCTGTGGGAACCAGGGATATGAATTTTATTCATCTGCTCCCAATTTAGATTCCTGTATTGCTGTGAAAATATACGTGATACTACAGGAAGACATGAGGGGTAGGAACTTGGGACATTTATGATGGTGTTCACCTGATGCCACAATGACAAAACAAATGTCATTTAAAAAAATGTACCACTGAAAATATCACTGACATACAGAATGAGAAAATAAGGATGGATCAGAACTTTCCAGAGTGAATTAGGATGACTAGTGACAGGTGGTGTTTATTTATAAATTTCCCCTTTGGGGCTTCAAAATGGGGAAGCTGAAAAGAAATAATTTTTTAAGTTAGCTTGTGAAATCTCCTGCTCTTCAATCTTGATGCTGTTAATTAGGCTACTTCTAGAGACTTTTTGCTTAAACAAATGCTTGTGTTTTCTTTATTCTCAGTAGCAACTGACTTAATCACATTATTGTCCTGTACATGTCACAGCAGATCTATAAAATCATGTAATAGATTCACTGATTTCCAAATAATACACTTAGAGTCAACACTTGTTTACAAGGCAGACCAAGATGCTTTCAATGGGGCTGACATTACCTTAAATGCCACCTGGATGATCTCCTCTGTGTTGGCAGGGTTGCACAAGACAGCCAGGCCAATCACATACTCTCGGAAGTCGATGCTGCCGTCATGGTTCTGTGAAAGGATGGGAGAAATCAGGAGGGCCACTAGTGGAATTACTATTAATCCTACTACAAGGTGAAATTCAGGTATATCTTATAGCTCAACATCATCATTCACTGTTCCTATTTGGAGAAAAGTCTCACTGAGAAGGAACAGCAAGCAAGTAGCCCAACTATTCCCAAGAAGGAAGAAAAATATATTTTCTGTTTAGCAATAAATATAAACTATTTATGACTGGGGCCATTTATCATGGCTCATTGGCACCCAGTGTGGGTTCCTGAGCTCAGCTTTGCCATGACTGGAGCCCCTCTGGGAGGCAGGACCTGTGAGTTTCATCCTTTGTGGAAGTGAAGTGTTCATTCCACAATTATTGGTGGTCCTGCCATAAAGACCAACATCAAAGGGTCATTAAGGGTCCTAAAGGGTTACTAAGCAATCTTCCACATGTGGAAAATGGAAAGAAAAGAAAAAGGGCAATAATCACAGCTACATTTTTTTCTTTCTTCCAGGCTTAATCTGAAGTAAACCAGGAGCAACTGAAGCAAACTTGGGCAACTTTAATAGCCCTGGGGGACATCAGTCACCCCAGAAGGTCTTGCACTTCTAAGCCAATGAAAATAAAGCATAACTAGTATAATGCACCTTAGGAGGCATTTTCTGATGGCAATATAAATGAAGAAATTGATCATTGTAATTCGCGCTGATTAAATACAGAGTTTTCCCTGTATATTAACTGTTTACCTAGACAGGAGCACTAAGAAGATGAAAATGGAGAGAAGAAAGCTTAGGAGAAAAGGAAGAGAGAGAGAGACAGAGAGAGACAGAGAGACAGAGAGAGAGATAAGGCAGACAATAGGGAGGACTGAAGGAAGAGAGACCAGACAGAGAACTAAAAAAGAAAGACGGAGAAGAGGAGAACAGACAAATGAGACGGAAGTGTTAGAAAAAGATAGAGAGGTGGAGGGAGTGTAGGAGAAGGGAGAAAGAAAGAGAACTGTAAGTACTTGATTATAATACCAGGTGTTAGAATCATTTTGGCAGCTAAATTTTCAAGTGATACATTTCCAGATAAACTATGAGCTAGTAACAACAAAGCTAGGGCAGTACTTAATTTGATAGACTAATAATAATATTTGACAGAACAAGAGTATGACAATCATCTGTGATGAAGTATCTACACTTCAATCAAAAGTTTCTTAAAAGCAAGGGCTGTTTTCTTTGTGTAACAGTGTATTCTCATTCTGCAGCACAGAGAAGGGGCTAAGGAAAAAAAAAAAAAAAAAAAAAACCAAGAACAAACTTTTTCTTATCTACCCTTACCTACTACTCTAGGTTCATAGGACTTTCACTTCAAAACACTAAGCCAAGAATTCTTTGCTGGAGTTTCATGGATGAATTTGGGGAAGGGAGGGCTGTGAAGCCCCTGAAATGGTATGCAATTTTTATGACATCTTTCTAGAGAAAAATGTAGCTTTTATCAGCTTCTCAAAGCAACCCAAACTTAAAAAGTTAAAAATCATTTTCACCATATTACTTTATCTTACTGCAGGGCAGAAACTAAAAGGAGCAATAATTTAATCTCACTTCCCCACCAGAGAAGGTAGAAACAGAGGTTTCGAGATTTCCCTAAAGGAACAAGGTTTATTCCTGAAACAAACATTCAGGTCCTCTGACTTCCTTTTGTCTGATTACCAGTTTGTCAGAGAGCTGTTTTTTCTGTTTGTTTGTTTTTTGTTTTTCCTTTTCTTTAATCAGCTTTATTTGTGTTGATTACATTTACATTCAACAGAATGCATCCATTTTAAATGTAGAGTTTGATGCGTTTTTTGGTTTTTGGTTTTTTTAAAGATATGCTCTTACTCTCTTGCCCAGGCTGGAGTGCAGTGGCTATCCATAGGCACGATCATAAGTGCACTACAGGCTCGAACTCCTTGTCTCAAGAGATCCTTCCACGTCATCCTCCAGAGGAGCTGTAACTACAGGCGTGTGCCACCACACCCAGCTTAGTTTGATGTGTTTTGACAAATGTATACACTATGGTAACCAGCACCACAGTCAGTATCTACATTTTCATCACTCCAGAAGTTTCAGAGAAGGCAGAGTATTAAAGGAAATCTTTTCCATCTTTGCCACCACCATTTAATTTTCTTATGCACTCTGGAGGGCTGTTTTTACTGAGCCTTAGAGGCTGAGGAGCTTCTTGAAACATGGCTATATTGCTCAACATAGATACATTTCTTCTGCAATTAACTTTTTCCACTAAGCAACATAGAAGTCTTAAATAGAAGTTCTTAAGAACAGATCCAAGAATGATTTATGGACACTGAAGTTACTATCACAGATTGTCTGAATAATTGGAAATACTCCTTTGAATTTATGTTGTATCTTTATTGTGAGACATTCCGTTTTTATCTATACTACCAAACCCTATGTGTAACACAGGTCAAGCATCATTAAGTCATTTTGCAGATGGAGAAATAGCAATGTGACAAACTCTTAACATTACCACTAGTCACAGAACAAGGTAATATTCTGGACCTCTAATTTCATTAACATATGAGTGGTTCTGAATGACAAAAACTGTTAAAGCAGAATCTTGATGATCACAAGAGAAGGTATATGAATGTTTTCATCCTAGTAATGTGAAGGAAAAAGCAGCATGGAAATTATTCTGAGAGATTATATTATTGGATTAGTAAATCAATACACTGTTAAGATTCCAAATTCAGAATAACAAAATTTAGAACTGGAAGGAATCTTATAAATCATCCATTCAACTTCTTTATTTTTACCAATGAAAAAAATGAGACAAAACTTTCTCTTGAGGTCACAAAACTAACTACTGCCATAGCTGCAATTAAAATTTAGTTAATCTGGCTGCTTACTACAGCAAATGGCTTGATAAAATGTATCCCAAAACAAATAAAAATTATACAGCAAAATATACTATTTTTAATTCTTAAATGTTGAATCAGTATCATGATAAGAATTATTCCACAATCTTTGGTTCTTTTCTTTAAAAACCTACTGAGGTCCCCAGGAAGAATTATAAACTTAATAAAAAAAAATCTAGAGGCCGGGCGCGGTGGCTCAAGCCTGTAATCCCAGCACTTTGGGAGGCTGAGACGGGCGGATCACGAGGTCAGGAGATCGAGACCATCCTGGCTAACACGGTGAAACCCCGTCTCTACTAAAAAAAAAAAAAAAAATACAAAAAACTAGCCGGGCGATGAGGTGGGTAGTCCCAGCTACTCAGGAGGCTGAGGCAGGAGAATGGCGTAAATCCGGAAGGCGGAGCTTGCAGTGAGCTGAGATCCGGCCACTGCACTCCAGCCTGGGCAGCAGAGCAAGACTCCGTCTCAAAAAAAAAAAAAAAAAAAAGAAATCTAGACTTGAAAATATTTCAGGGCCACATTTCAAAGGAGACCAGCTCTTTGGAGGGAGGCCATAATCCCTCCATAACCTGTCCTAATCTGGAGCCCAGAGAAGTCCAGAGTTGGAACTAAGGACTTGCATTGGGTAAGCACAAATAGAAAAGATAATGGTCTCACGGAAACTCCAGAGAGTGGACCCCATCCCTTTCCTGGAAGTCAGCAGGATCAGAAAAGCATGGAAGTGTGTGTGAGGGGAGGTCACTGTGAGCTCATGGCCCCCCAGCACCTTTCATCTGCTCAGTCACACAACACCAGCTTTCAGGGCCAGCAGGAAGCTCTAGGCTACTTGTTCAAATATTGTCTACTTAAAACTCTTGAAAAAATAAGTGGTGATTCTCATGTGTCTGATTCTCAGGTATCAGTTCCTTCCAGTTGTTTCACCATTGAATTTATTCAACATCTTTATTCATGTGGAATTAGATACTCTATAACTTTTTATGTTCAGCAAAATGTAAGGATATGGTTTTGAATATATTTTGCAATGATAAATTCCCAAGAAGAGGGACTATTTTTCTTTGTTGTGTTATAACTGATATATATCATCCCTGTAAATGAGAGATAATCAATGTCGTCAAAATAATTTTAAAATGTTTACATAAAACAGAATTTACTTGGCAGCAACCAACAGAAAAAAAGTCTTCACATCTTGAAAGATACTCTATAAATCCAGAAGAGTATTAGTATTAAAATACAGTAAATTCTCAGTTATGCAGAAGAGTATAGGAAGAAGTATTCTATTTAACTGAATATTCTGATTAAGAGCATATTTCTAACCATATAAATTGTATCAATTTTCTAGGAATAAAATTGTTTTAATATACTTAAATATTTTAAAAAAGCAATTCAGAAGGTTCTTCAAGATCAGTAGGCACATTAAATATCCATACGTCGTAAGTGCCTCCACAAATATTTTTTAAGTCCCCACTAAATGTGTAGTTGTGTAACACTACTGATACGATTTTTTTTTAATAATTGTTTTTTCAAGACAGGGTCTCCCTGTGTCACTCAGCCCGGACCCCCCCGGGCTCAAGCGATCCTCCGCCTCAGCCTCCTGAGTAGCAGGGACTACAGGCGTGTGCCAACTTGCTTGGCTAGTTGTGGGGATTTTTAAATTTTTTTGTAGAAACAGAGTTTTGTCATGTTGCCCAGGCTAGTCTTGAACTCCTGGGCTCAAAGCGATCAGCCTGCCTCAGTCTCCCAAAGTGCTAGGATTACAGGCTTGAGCTACCATGTCTAGCCAGTACTGATAAGATTTCTGACTGGGGTAGCTAGATAAACCAACTTTTAAAAACACATGCACCACTACCTAAAAATGTTTTTAAAGTGACCTTTAAGATCACATACACATTTTGAATGTTTTTGGAAGCTTGCTGTTCATAGTTACAGAGCACATGGTTCTTTTCCTTTTTTATAGGTTATAAAATTTAGTGGATTATATCAAGATAAAGTTACTTTTCAAAATCACATGGGATATTTTGAAATTTAAAAATGTAGATGTATAATTTCACATACTTTTATCACTGAGTATGATTTTTAATTTACACTGATTAAATTACTTAATGTTAGAAATTTGAAAATAATGGCATGGAGTTATATGAATTATCTTATATAAATCTTAGGCTATAAATAGTCTTGCCTACAGAACAGGCAAATTTTTAAAAAGGTGCCAAGTATTGCCTCTAACATTAAAAATGTGCCTTTACAAATATTGAATGAAAACTAAGAAATTCAATCACTTGCTGGGCTATTGGTTCTGCACAATGCTACATATTTGGTTACTTGGAAAAAGTTCAGAATTTTTAGTTTCTAGTATCCACTCTGATGTCTGAGGTTACTTACACAAATTCAGAAGAGAACAGGAGAGAAACTTAGGTAATTTCGGGATGTTTTTCCGTGAGCATGCTAGAAGAGAATCGTAAAAGTAGGTAATCCTTTAACTTAAGGAGCAAGGGCAATAACACCACTCCTAGTGTGAGATGATTGTTTTAACTTTTATGAAATATTTACAATAAAGTGAGGAACAAAAATGTGGTTACATTGTTCTTTCCACAACCATCCTGTGGAAAGGTTAAATTATAAACCTAATATTCTGAGACCTCAAAGGATGTCTGGCAGCTTTCCCCTTTCTTGGCTACTTTACTACATCCATGCCTAACATATTCCTGGACTTATTCTAAAACAGAGAGATTGATATTAATGTGTGGTTGCTGGCAGCAGCCTCCTTCTTGTGTAACCACACCTGGTCTAAGTAGAATACCAGACCAAGGTTAAATTACAAGTCCCTTGAGGAAAGTGGATGTGATCTCTGTGCTTGGCTCCATTCAGAATTATATGTGTGTGGTGTTTCATAAATATTATATGATGGTGATGATGGTGAACACAAAGGCCAAAAGCCAACCTCTCCACATTTCACTAGGGATTTTTAACAGGAAGTTGAGGATGTTAACAGGCTAGTTACATCATTTCCACAGTTACAACTTTCTTCTAAATGAGTCCAAAGAGGAAGGAAGAATTTATCTGCAAACTCAGGATGACCCTCCAAAAGTAGCCTGGGATAGAGACAATGCATTAAAAATCAGAGAAGCAGAATGGGTGGAGATCAATTAAATAGCAGACAGAGGAACTGAGCACTTACAAATGCAGCCTCTCTAGCTGTGTCTACTGGCACCGGGATTCTGGATTCTGTTTGCTCTGCGATCATAGCCTGTTATCAAAATTATAAAGCCAAACCAAGGTCTGTATACAAGAAAGGCACAACTACGCCAGCTTTTGGGTGGCAATTTCTTGATATTTCTATCTTCCTTCTCCTGAATGCTAGCAATACCGACTCTCCTGTTTGGCCTTAGTTTTGGCTGAGACAGGCTTGAAAAATGCTGTGAGGTGGCCCTACTTTAAAGCAATCGAGGCTGTCAACCTTGGCTGATCATCAGAATCACTTGGGGAGCTTTAAAAATATTCATCTCTGAGCCCCACCTCTAAAAAGTCTTATTTAACATATTTGGAGACTCAAGTATTAGTATGCCTAAAGAGCTCTCCCAGTGATTCCAAATTGCAGCCAGGGCTGAGAACGATAGCAATAGTCAGTAATATTTGTTCTCTATATTGGTTTACATTCCATTTAACTGATTACTGTTCATGTGTTTTTCTTTTTTCTTCTTTGTTTGCTGCTTGTTTCCTGCCTGTAGTTTCCAAAGATGAACGAAAGAATTTTCCTTGCTCTAAGGTGGGACAAGACACGACAAGAGCTGGCTAACGTCAGCAGGGCATGCCTGATTTTGTATGAAGTACGTGTAAGAGCGAACATTTTGATTCATTAAGGCAGCTAGAGACATTTTTGAACTATGAGTATACTGTTTTATTCCCCAATGTCTTTGACTCTCTTTACAAATGTATCAAAGCAAAACAAAATTGCTATGTGCTTTTTTTTACTAAAAAACAGAATTAAAGAACTTTAGAATTTTAGATAGTAGCTCCATCATTTTTAAAAAATGCTACCCTTATATAAAACTGCTTAATTTCATTGTCTGAACCTGTTTCTTTACAGTTAAATAAGTTTCCTAAAAAGCACTTTTCATTTTTTCATCTAATGGAAAGACCAGGTGTAAAATTACAAGAAAAACAGATTTTGAACCTCTCTCCCCAACTTCTTAAAATGGAAAATGTATCTCCTGAGGGCTTTCTTGATTTATTCTACGATTTAAAAAATTCATTCTTAACAACAATAACAACAATAATAAAGTTCCTACTCCTTGGAATTTATTCACCAAATAAGCAACACCTTTTAAAATCTACTCCATTAGAACTCTACCCCACAACCTCCCCATCATATATATGTAAGTCCATATAAATCCAAATCTCAAAAAGCTGATATACAAACCACTCAGAACATTTTTCATGAAATATCTGTTTTAATTCAGCAGTAATAGGCAGCATACAATCAGAAATACGTAGGGTTGTGAAAGAGCTCGCCAGGAAATGACAGCTGTTGCACAGGGTATCAGCAACTGTGTACAGCACGGCAAGGTTTTCAGTCCTGTCCTCCAGGGAGGGTCTTGACTTCTCAGTGCCCACTTCAGGAATACATGGTCAACTGCAGCCATTCTTTGATAGACACTTGAATCAGGCCATCTCTATCTCTATCCAGAGACTTGAAGGCACGAAACATGGCATCCAGGCGGACCAAGCAGCTGATGAAATTGTTAAAATCCATATCTCCATCTTCATTAGCATACCGGCGGACAATCATTTGGTAAAGTTGTTCATTTAGCTGGAAGCCTGCGGCCTGCAGAGCTCCCCGCAGCTGAGAACTTCCCAGAGACCCAGAATGGTCCCTGTCATACTGCTTATAAATACACTGCCATTTCTTGATGTTGTTCCATAGATACTTAAATTCTTCAAAGCCCAGCTTCCCAGTCGTGTCACTGTCCATGACAGATACAATGCTCCGGCAGGTGTCAAGACTAAAACCGTCGGTCTTCAGATCCTTGTGCTTAGAAAGGACTTTGTTGAGAATATTCATCAGATCAGTGGCACCCACCTCCATATCTGGTCCAGCCAGCTGTGTAAATTGTTGCCGAAATCGCCTAACTTCCTCACTTTCTGAGGCCTCCACATTGGTGAAATGCTGTTGAATGGGAGGCGGTTCTGGAGTATACTGAGCCACTGCAGCCTCACTGATAAAATTCACAATTCCTCCAACTATCCCTCCAATATTTCTTCCTCCTCCTTCTCTTCTCTGACCACCTCCTCCAAAGAGGCCTCCAAGAGCTTCTCCAAGACCTCGATCTGCTCCTTCCAATAGAGCCTTTGCAAGAAACATGCTTTCAGTTTAACAAGCAAATGTGAAAGCTGCCGCAATCTTGGGAATGGTATGAAAAAAGATGAAATGGAGTTCAAGTGTTTACATGTGGAAGAACTGGCTTTTCTTTACCTGCTCACACTGCACCACACCCCATGATGTGATGTTTCACATCCTCCTGAAGATACCTGAGTTCCATGAGGTCCTAGCACCTGCCATATTTTACAAGGCTTCAATAAAATTGTTTTCACTCTTCCAGATATTCATAAATTATAGTATGTATGACACCTTAGGGTAATAGTTTTAACGAAAAAATATTAAACTCTGCATTTTTATGTCATTGATTTCTTAGTCCTGTGTCTCAGCACCTAAAACATGATGTGCATTTTCCTAACAGGAAGAAGGTAAATGATGCAAGGAAATCAAAAATTTCTTTTCTAAGAAATATTTATTGTTAGGATAGAACTGAAGAAATCTTGGGCATTGGAAGAATATTTATCTAATCCTCTTACTTTAGCAAAGATTCTCAAAATCAAGTAGTCCTAAGAAAAACTTAGAAGGGATATTTTTAAAATGCAAGGTCCTGAGCTCCCACTCCCAGATATTCTGATTCCATAGGTCTGCTGTGGGGTCTGTGATCGACATTGCTAAAATATTTTCTGAAGTGTAATATTCATGTAAAAAATGTATCATATAAATCACAAATGGATAGCTCAAAGAATTTCACAGACTGAACACATCCATGTTATAGCATCCACATCAAGAAATAGAACATCACCAGCACCCCAGAAACCTCTTCATACTTCTCTCCAGTTACTTCCTTCTTCCAAGGATAACCATTGTCCTGACATCTAACACTATAGATTTATTTCTGCACCTTAAATAAATTAAATCAGAAAGTACAGACTCTTTCATGTATTCCTTTTTCATTATAAAAATTTTAAATATTTTAAAATTGTGATAAAATATACATACCATAAAATATACTATTTTAACCATTTTTAAGTATAGAGTTCAGTGGCATTAAGTATATTTGCATTGTGAAACCATCACCACCAACTATCTTCAGAACTTTTTTCATCTGGCAAAACTGAAACTGTACCCATTAAAGAATAACTCCCATTCTCCCCTTCCCCCACCCCGGTAACCATCACTCTACTTTCTATCTCTATGATTTGACTACTCTGCATGCCTTATATAAGTAGAATCATATAGTATTTGTTCTTTTGTGACTTGCTTATTTCAATCAGCATAATTTCTTCAAGATTCATCCATGTTGTAGCATGTGTCAGAATTCCCTTCCTTTCTAATGATGAACAATATTATATTGCATTAATATACTCATTTTGTTTTTCCATTATCCCATTGGTGAATACTTAGGTTGCCCTTTTGGCTATTGGGAATAATGTTGCTATGAACATGGGTATACAAATATTTGTTTGAGTCTTTGTTTTCAATTCTTTTGGGTATATACCAAGAAGTGGAATTGCTGAATCATATGATGCTTCTATTTTTATCTTTTTAAGGAACTACCATATGCTTTTCCATATTGACCATACCACTTACATCCCCACCAGCAACACACAAGAGTTCCAATTACTCCATATCCTTGCCAACACTTGTTATTTTCTCTTTTGTTTTATTTTGTTTTCTAATAATGGCCATCCTAATGGGTGTAAAGTGGTATATCATTGTAGTTTTGATTTGCATTACCCTAATGATTAATGATGTTGAACATCTTTTAATGTATTAATACTTACTGGCCAAAGAAGATCTTTGGAAAAATGTCTATTTAAATCTTTTGGCCATTTTAAAATATGGTTATTTGTTGGGTTTCTTGTTGTTGAGTTGCAGGAGTTCTTTAAATATTCTAGATATTAATCCCTTATCAGATATACAATTTGTAAATATTTTTTTTCATTCTTTCATTCTGCAGGTTACCTTTCCACTCTGTTGTTAGTGTCCTTTGAAGCATAAAAGTTTAAAATTTGTATGTGGTCATATTTATCTATTTTTCTTTGGCTGCCTGTGCTTTTGGTGTAATATTCAAGAAATCATTGAGAAATCCAATGTCTTGAAGTTTTTCCTCTGTTTTCACTGAAGGGTTTTATAGTTTCAACTCTTATGCTTAGATCTTTGATCCATTTTGAGTTAACTTTTGCATATGTGTAAGGTAACTTCATTCTTTTGCATGTGGATATATAATTTTCCCAGCACAATTTGTTGAAAAGACTGTCCTTTCCCCACTGAATGGTTTTGGCATTCTTGCTGAAAATCATATGACCATATACACAAGGGTTTATTTCTGGGTTCTCTATTCTATTCCATTGGCTTATATGTCTCTCTTGAAACCAGTGCTACACTGTTTTGATTACTGTAGGTTTGAAGCAAGGTTTGAAATGAAGAAATGTCAGGCTTTCAACTTCGTTATTCTTTTTCAAGATTGTTTTGGCTATTCAGGGTCCCTTGAAATTCCCTATGAATTTTAGGATTGATTCTTCTATTTTTGTGAAGAAACATTGGGACTTTGAAAAGGATTGCTTTAAATCTGTAGATCACTGTGGGAAGTACTGACTCTTAATATTGTCTTCTAATCCATAAATATGGAATATCTTTCCATTTATTTGTCTCTTCTTCAATTTCTTTTAGTAGTGCTTTGTAGTTTTCAGTGCACAAGTCTTTAGCTTCCTTCTTGAAGTCTATTCGAAGTATTTTAATTTTCTTCTATGCCATTGTAATGGAATTGTTTTCTTAGTTTCCTTTTCAGAATTGTTCATTGTTGGTGTATAAAATGCAACTGATTTTTGTGTGTTGACTTCATATCCTGTAACATTGCTAAGTCCCTTAATTAGTTCTGTTTTTTGTATGTATGAGGGGGGATCTTTAGGGTTTTCTACAAATAAGATCATATCATTTGTTAACAGAGATAATTTTACTTCTTCCTTTCTAATTGATAAGCCTCTTACTTCTTTTTCTTGCCTAACTGTTCTGGTGATGATTTCCAATACCATGTTGGTAGAAGCATAAGAGTAGCATCCTAGTCATATTCCTGATTATAGAGGAAAAGCTTTCAGTCTTTCATCACTGCACATAATGTTAGCTATCAACTTTTCATATATGGTGTTTATTATGTTGGGGCATTTTCCTTCTAGTTTGTTGTGTGATTTTATCAGGGAAGAGTACTGAATATTGTCAAATGCATTTTCTGCATCCGTTGATATGATCATGTGATTTTTCCCCTTCATTCTAAGAATATGCTGTGTTACATTAATTGATTTTCATATACTGAACTATCTTGCATTCCAGGAATAAATCCCACTTTATCATGGTATATAATATTTTTAATGTGCTATTGAATTCTGTTTGCTAGTATTTTGTTGACTTTTGCATCCATGTTCATACGGCATATTGTTCTGTGGTTTTCTTGTCTCCTAGTGTCTTTATCTGACTTTGGCTGTTGAATTCTGTTTAATGTGCTGTTGAATTCTGTTAGACAATATTTTGTTGACTTTTGCATCCATGTTCATACAGCATATTGTTTGTGGTTTTCTTCTCTCCTAGTGTTTTTATCTGACTTTGGCCTCATGGAATGAATCAGAAAGTATTCCCTCTTCTTTAATTATTTGGAAGAGTTTGAAAAGAACTGGTGTTAGTTCTTTCAATGTTTGGTGGAATTTTCTAGTGAAGCCAACTGGTCCTGGGCTTTTCTTTGTTGGGAGGTTTTTGGTTACTGATTCAATATCTTTGCTAATTATAGGTCTATTCATATATTTTATTTCTTCATGATTCAGTCTTGGTAGGTTGTGTAGGAATTTGACAATTTCATCTAGCTTATGCAATCTGTTGCATACAGTTGTTCATAGTACTCCCTCACCATCCTTTTTATTTCTGTAAAATTGGTAGCAATGTCTTCTCTTTCATTTCAGGTTTTATGTGTCTGGCTTTCCACCCCTCCCCCCCTCAACATTGTATTTTTGAGATTTGATTTTATATTTTTAATAAGCATCTTCAGAAGTCAGTCTGTAACAGGTAGCTCAGATAATACTTTGAGAAATCCTACCTTTAATACTAGTTACAGTCAGAGCACAAATCCTCCAGAGGTTGTTGGAAGTTCTATTGGTGAACTTGGGGAAAGTAACTAGGACTTAATGATTAAGTCATTATATTACTTAGCATTTGGGGTCTCAATTTCAAATCTACAAAATGATAATAATAATAATATCTGCCTTGCTTACTTTAAATGATTCAATCTGATTTATTATGTATCAGGACTTGGGCTCAGTACTTAGGTTACAGAGGTGAATAAAGCAGGAGGGTTGTGCTCAAGAATCAAGTAGAACTATAGGAAACTGTTACAATTATAATATGAAGTCTATGTTCACATTTCTACTATTAATACTAATCTATTGTATTTGTATATAATATGTTTTAGTATTTAGGTTTGATTGAATTCCTCTGAAAGATACAAATGTATTTCAGATAAGGTAAGAAAAATTCAAGAAAAGTTAAGCTAGTTATCCAAGGTCATGTAGCTAGTGCACTGTCCTATGACATCAAACCAGTATGGGCACGCAAAAAAGAATCAGTGAATTCTACTGAGGCAAAGGAAAGGAGAACATTTACCTATAGAAGAGATCATGTGTAGGCCTGACTAGAGACTGAGTCAGAGTTCTCCAAATAGATAAGGGATATAAAAGGACAGTCTAGCAAAAATACAGAGGAGCTAAAGGATATGAGGTATTCAAGAGATGGTGAACAGTACAATGTAATGAGACTCTATTGCTAGGCATGATGAGAGATAAAGAGAGATCAATAAGATGGAATCAAATTGGAAACGGCTTTGAACTGCTATGTGGTAGAGTCTCTCTCACAAATAATTGTAGAAACTACTGACAGCTCAAATGTAAAGTCAAAAGGAGATTAGATGTGAAATTACTTTGGAAATTATGTAATTCTAGAACTGAATAATGATTATTCTAGCTATTATTAGGGAGAGAATAGTAGCGAGGGGACATCGCTCTGTCCAGCACATGAGAGCAATGTCCTGTGTTCTGCCACACTGAGTGGTTTGTATAAAACTTTCCAACAACTGATTTTATTTCTCATAGGCACAATGAAATGGCCTCTGTGAACACCAAAAGCCAAATGTCTTCTTTAACTACTCAGCAAAAGTATCACAAAAGAACTGTCTTCCTTTTAGGGAATCACAAGGGGCCATCTGGCTTTAGACAGATTTAAACACATTCATATAAGCTTCTCTCAGAGAAAATTACATGAACTTTGTTTTTATAATATTGCAAATTAACTTGATAATACCGACTGTCACATAAAATGTGCCTCCTTGTGCCCGTCTGAAGTGTTTTTTTCTGCTGTGGTTTAAATTCAATTCTTCTCATTCATTTTCTGTGAAGATGGAGGGCATTTGGCTAACAATTTCTCATAAGCCATCATAGAATAAAAGCCTATTATTAGATTAACAAGCTTTTTCTCCCCTGGATGATTTAATCCCCTATGGCTATTTATTAGAACATTAATAGCAACCTTAATTTCTGTCTGTGGGAACTCTACCATCCATATCTGAAAAAAAAAAAAAGTGTAGGAGGGGAAGAAGCCACATCTGATGGATAATTTAGTCCCAATTTGGGGAACCAAGTTATTAGACTTAAAAAGTACACACTGAGACACAATGTTATTAAAAACATTTTTCAAAATAGTCCAAAAGTGGAAGCAACCTAAATGTTCACCAACTGGTGAATGGATAAGCAAAATATGATATATCCACATAAAAGAATACAATTCAGCAATAAAATCATGATGGATATATGCTACAAGATAGATAAACCTTAAAACATTATGCTAAGTGAAAGATGCCAGACACAAAAGACATACATTATAGGATTCCATTTATATAAAATGTCCAGAAAAGGCAAATCTATACAGATAGAAAGTTGATTGGTGGTTGCCTAGGGCTAACTAGGTGACAGGAACTAACAGTTAATGACATAAAAAATCATACTCGGGTGATAGGAATGTTCTAAAACTGCTTGAAAGTTGATGACTGCACAACTTGGTAAATTTACAAAAAAAATTATTGAATTGTATACTTGGGTGAGTTATGATACGTAAAATATGCCTCAAGAGAATTATTTTTTAAGAAGTCAATAGTGACAGTTTGTAGTAAAAAAGAATACCAAACTAGGAATTCTAGTCCCAGTCCTGCAATTAACCAGCTGTGTGGCCTTAGGCATGTAACTTCCTCTCTTGAGCTGGCAATCTTCTGCAAAATAAAGAAGATGGGCAATTTGATACCCAAAGGTCTGTTTAGCTCTACAATTCTGTTAATCTAGATTTGTGACAGCAACATCATTCTTGTATTTAGTTTCCTTCTGGCACCTAGACATTTTTATGCTATATATTAATTTAATTTAATCTTTCTTTATCTCAGTCTGGTTCTACAACTTTTAAAGACATGCTCACTTACCCTTATTCCCACTTTGATATATTGTCTGGTGACTGCAACCTATTAAGTATGTTGCTTTCCAAACAGATTTCCAAGGGGAACTGAACCTCAACTAGAATAACAGAAGGAATCACAACTCCCACTTTAGATGAAGCCTTTCTGTCAAGTGGGGCTTTCATCTAACTGCAACGTGATCTGGACCAGACCTTCCTAATTTGTTGATAAGAATGTCATGTTGGATGAAATCAAAAGCCTTTCTAGAGTCCATATAGATGAAATCTATTTCGTTTTCCTTATCATCTTGGACTGTCACTCTGTCATAGAGGGAAATTGAACTGATCTGACACAATTTTCTCTTTACAAAACCTTGTTCTTTACTTCCTTGTGCTCTTGGAGGAGGCCAGTAATTACTACCTTGCTCTAGTTTAAAAACTTACATTTTAATTTTACAGTCTCCTTTCTGTTTCCTCTATGCATCTCCCAAGTATACTTGCATTGAGAAGCCAAAAGAAAAGCATATAATTCTCATGTCTAAATGGACATTTTAGTTAACTACACTCGGACATAGAAAATACTATGACGGACTAAATGGAGGAGCTAAGTGAACCTGAGAATTGAATAGGGAAATACTCAGACATGTAGAACCAAACTTTCAAGGCATGTAACCGAATAGAAAACTTTATGTGTCCCACCCAGAAAGTTATAGCCTTTTTTTTTTGCAAACTATATCATATAAGTTGTGGAGTAGACTTCATATAGCAAATCCTGATTAACTGGGATTGGAATCAAAATGGTTCTTTTCATGTGAATTATGAAATACTGTATTACATATAAAACCTTAACTGGAAACTTAAAAGATAGCAGACTTCACTGTTTATTTCCAGTCATTTAAGCCACCTAAGTGCCCTGTCCTAACTCTCAGCATGAGCAGAAAACCTGCACACTACAGCACCCTACCTTCTCTAACAGGAAGGAGCAGGCAAGAATGTTTGTTATTATTGGCACTCAAGTTTTAACATTTGAACTAATACCAAGAACAAGAACAGGGCAGACAGGAAAAACTTGGAATAAAGAAACACATTCATTCCACATAATGTGAAACAGTAATAAAACATCTACAGAAGTTTACAATAGCCAAGAAGGCTGGATTGCCAAAGTGCTAAAGTATACACAAACTTTTCCTGTCTAATATTTAAACAAAGTACATAGTAATGCCAGAAGAACTAGGTACTTGTTAGGAGGCAGAAATGGGAAAAATCATGACCGTTGTTAAATTTTTTACAGAATGGAAATCATAACCATCTATCTAAGTTTTACTAAGGAATAATCTATGATGCATATAATGGTGTTGGTAAAAAGAGAAAGTGAGCTCATGCCAGGCTACAGCTGAGAATTAGAAATCAATTTCCTCACTCTTTTCCTCTCATCTGTGAAGATGAATGATACACCACTACTTACAACTATGGGAGGATAGTAACAAGAGCTAGACAGATTAGTCAATAATAAAGAGTCTTAGTGATCCCTTTACATCAGATGTAGAATACCCACAAATTAATAATAGTCACTATAAGTCAAACTTATAGTGACTTATAGTAATCCTTCAATCCAGTTCTTAAACCTACAAGCATGCTTTGTTTTCATCAGCTTAGGAAATACAGTAGGGACCAGTGAACTACAGCGGGAGGGGCAAATCCAATCTGGTGCCTGTTTTGTAAATAAAGTTTTATTGGGACACAGTCATGCCATTCATCTATGTATTTTTATGGCCATTTCTGCACTATAATAGTGGAGATAAATAGTTGTAACAGACACCATATGGTCTGTAAAGTCAAAAATATTTTCTATCTGGTCCTTTGCAGAAAAAGTTTCCTGACTGAAATACAGCTTTGCTGCTAGTGAGTATGGTGACAGTGTTAGATAGAAAATTAAGATGAATGCATCTTGAGATGTAGTGTGGAAGAGATATGACTTGCTTGTGGTAGGAGGTAAGAGGCAGATAATATGGTATATTGGCAAGCTTGCAAAAAAAATTATGTGCTTACACAAATATGTGAGAACTGTTTTATAGGTACAGAAGATACTGCTGCCAGGGCAGCACACAACTGCTGAATAATATCATGCTGAAGGAGGATGAAATGAAGAATGATGTTGTTATGGACATTGCAAGACATTGTTATAACTGTAAAAATGATTGTGTTATAATTAATTCTGATTTAGCCAGTGTAAAACTTTCCTAATCTTGTTAAGTGTCTTTGAATCCCTTCAAGTGTGCTGGCATAACATCTACTCTTAATCTGAATTATAAACATAAAAAATGTTGAGAAGCCACTGTTTTAAACCATTGTTTAAGCCCTTAGCTCTCACTCATCTGGACATTTAACTAATCCCCAATGAACCTCTGAACCAGAGTTAAGAACACATTCTCGAAAATAAAGAAGCTAACTTAAACCTAAAGTTGAAAAGGGTCTTTTTTGTTTTTCCAAGATATGAGACCTTTCCAAAGGAAATTATCCCAAACTAGTGAACTATGCCATGCTTTGGATCACGAATACCACATTTCTGTTTGGACCTTCAAATTCTCTGCCATCAAATATCTGAGAATCTAAAGACATGTTAGAAGGAGCTAATAGCATATTTTTGTAGGATAAATTGAGACAAAAAACATTATGAAGTTTTTGTAGACTAACCAAGAATGTAGGTGGGAAGAAAAAGTAAGGGAGTGGTGGAGAGATATTGAGGTTTTCCCTCCATCCCCCAAATGCCAACCACAACAGCATTAGACTTGAGAAAAGATGAGAAAAAAAAAAGAAGAAAGGGAGAAAGGAGGATAAAGTGGGAAGGGAACATGGGAAGGGCGTATGGGAGCATTTTCCACTGCAGGAATTTCTACCTGCTGAAAGAGCAACAGGGACACCTTACCTTTTCTCTTTCCCATCCTTCCTCCCTTTCCTCCCATTGTGCACTTAGTTTAGCAAGATAAACTACCCTGAGAGAAACAAGCTATGGAGCTGCTGAAATTTCTTGCCTTTCCCATCAAACGTCCCTCTACTAAATCACTTACAGAGACTGAGAAAACCAGCCTAGCATGGAAAGTGGGTATGTGTATAAGGTGTGGCATCAATTGCACAATTCAGCTTCTCAAAACAAAGTAAATCTTCACAGGCACAGACATTCAGGTGTGTTCAGAACAGAAAGAGAGAGGGAGAGAGAGAGAGGAAAAAGGAAGGAAAGAAAGGTGAAAATGCATTAATCATTAATTCTCCAGACTATTTTCTCTACCTTCCAGTATGTTGGAGATCAAAAGAAAAGTGCTTTGAAGAACAGTTATGGTTTATATCTAAACTTCAGACATATCATACAAAGAAGCAAAACAAACAAACAACAACAACAACAAAAAACCCACGATTATAAAATAATATGTCAGCCTACCAAATCAGTTCATGCAATACTGTGGTAACCAAGTAAGCTACAAAGGCTCACCAGTCTTCCAACTGCCTGGGCCAATTGTTATCTCTAGTCTGAGTTAGTGAATCAGCTAGCTGGCAGTTATTTTAATCTTTGGTTTACATCGCCTTCCCCACTCAAATCTTCCTATACTCAACAGTGCTGTACAAACAATGAGGATGTTGGCAGGTATCATCAATCATCAAAAGACAGAACTGGTGTCATAGCAATTCTGTAACTGCTAGCTGGTTTGACACCTGAAGGACAGGGCAAGCTCTACAGATATTATTTTTAATTTTGATTAAAACTCCTTATGAGCACAATGTCTAAGATATGCTATAAACTTTGTCCTTTGTCCCTGTTTCATGTCCCTTCCTATTCCCCTATCTCCTGTCCTGGTTTGTAGGTCTCTGCCATATTCTTTCCCATTACTAGTTTCATATATATAGAAATGTTATTTAAAATTACTCACATGGTTTCCAAAAACATAGTGGAAAATTCTATATAAATCTCAGAAATATTAGTAATCATACAAGTAAAAAGGTACCTCTAATTTTCCAACTTGCACAGTTACATCCAATAATTTACTTGTGGCCAGTGCAGTAACTCATACCTGTAATCCCAGCACTTTGGGAGGCCAAGGTGGGCAGATCACCTGAGGTCAGGAGTTCAAGACCAGCCTGGCCAACATGGTGAAGTCTTGTCTCTACTAGAAATGTAAAAATTAGCCAGGTGTAGGAGTACATGCCTGTAATCCCAGCTACTTGGGAGGCTGAGGCAGGGGAATCACTTAGACCTGGGAGGCAGAGGTTGCAGTGAGTTGAGATCATGCCACTGTGCTACAGCCTGGGAGATAGAGTGATACTCAGTCTCAAGAAACAAACAAACAATAATTTACTTATTTCTTCCCCTAAATCTTCATTGCACTTTTTAGTAATACTGCTGCAGTCATACATTAGTATTTAATACATGAGAACAGATTATTTGTATGCTGCATGCAAGCCCAGAAGAGAGGTCCAGGCACTACACCTAAAGGAAGGTTGCTTAACAGCATCTTGTTAAAGAATAGTTCATCTATGAGATCACAGAATAAGTCATTAGAAGAATGTACTGTGCTCTGGGAAAAAAGAAAAAAGCCCTGGTTATTTTGGTCATCAAGTAATGTTTTCTTTACAAACTACTTTTTTTTTTCCAATAGTAAATATAAAGCTGGAATTTTTGTTACATGCCAAGATGGATGGAATCTTTAGCCAGCCTATCATTCTTGACTACAACTAGAAACTTTGAACAAAATACAAAAAGCAACTACCTCTGGACAAAATAGCATAGGAGGAGGATTGGTGAGGAAAGTCAAAACTTGAAGAACAACTAGTAAGGCTGCAAAACCATGGAGGCAACTTAAAGTACAACATTATTAAACTGTTGAAAGAAAAGAACAGTCAACTCAGAATTTTATATACAGGCTTATCTCATGTTATTGTTCTTTGCTTTACTGAACTTCAAAGATAATGTATTTTTTGTAACTATTTGAAGATGTGTAACAACCCTGCATGAGCAAGTCTATCAGTGCCATTTTTCCAACAGCACCTGCTCACTTCATGTCTTTGTGTCATGTGTTGATAATTCTCCTAATATTTCAAAAAAATTTGTTATTATTATATCTGCTATGGTGATATATAATTAGCGATCTTTGATGCTATTTTATAATTATTTTGGAGCACTACAAACTCTGCCCATGTAAGATGGCAAACTTAATTGATAAATGTGTGTGTTCTGGTTGTTCCATGAACTGACTGGCCATTCCCAGTCTTGTTCCCTCTCCTTGGTCCTCCCTGTTCCTTGGACACAACAATACTGAAATTAGGCCAAGTAACAACCCTACGATGGCCTCTAAGTGTTCAGGTGAAAGAAATGATTGCACATTTCTTACTTTACATCAAAAGCTAGAAATGATTAAGCTTAGTGAGGAAGGCATGTCAAAAGCCCAGACAGGCCATAAGCTAGGTCTCTTGCATCAAACAACCAAGTTGTGAATGCAAAGGAAAGTTCTTGAAAATTAAAAGTGCTACCCCAGTGAACACACAAATGATAAGATGGTGAAACAGTCTTATTGCTGTTATGAAGAAAGTTTGAATAGTCTGGATAGAAGGTCAAAGCCACAACATTTTGTTAAGCCAAAGCCTAATCCAGAATAAGGCTCTAACTCTCTTCAATTCTGTGAAGGCTGAGAGAGGTGAGGGAGCTACAGAAGAAAAGACTGAAGCTAGCAGAGGTTGGTTCATGAGGTTCAAGAAAAGAAGTTGTCTCCATAACATAAAAGTACAAGGTACAGCAGCAAGTGCTGATGGAGAAGCTGCAGCAAGTTATCCAGAAAATCTAGCTAACATAATTGATGAAGATTTTCAACATACATGAAACAGCCTTTTAATGAAAGAAAATGCCATCTACGACTTTCATAGCTAGAGAGAAATCAATGCCTGGCTTCAAGGCTTCAAAAGACAGGCTGATCCTTTTGTTAGGGGCTAATACAGTGGGTGGCTTTAAGTTGAAGCCAATGCTCATTTGCCATTCTGAAAATCCAAAGGCCCTTAAAATTATGTTAAATCTACTCTGTCTGTGTTCTATAAATGGAACAACAAAGCCTGGATGACTGCACATTTGTTCATAGGATGATTTAAAGATTATTTTAAGAACATTGTTGAGACCTACTGCTCAGAAAAAAAAGATTCCTTTCAAAATATTACTGCTCGTTGAGAATGCACCTAGTTACCCAAGAGCTCTGATGGAGATATAGAAGGAGGCTAATGTTGTTTTCATGCCTGCTAACACAATATCCATTCTGCCACCCATAGATCAAGCAGTAATTTCGACTTTGAAGCCTTATTAAGAAATGCTATAAGGCTATAACTGCCATAAGAAATGCTATAAGGCTATAGCTGCCATAGCTAGCGATTCTTCTGATGGATTTGGGCAAAGTAAATTGAAAACCTTTTGGGAAAGATTCAGCATTCTAGAAGCCATTAAGAACAGTCAAAATATCAATATTAACAGGAGTTTGGAAGAAGTCAATTGCAACCCTTATGGATGACTTTGAGGGGTTCAAGACCTCAGTGGAGGAAGTAACTGCAGATGTAGAAATAGCAAGAGAGCTAGAATTAAAAATGGAGCCTGAAGATGTGACTGAATTGCTGCAATTTCTTGATAAAACTTGAATGGATAAGATGCTTCTTAATGGATGAGCAAAGAAAGTGATTTATTGCAATGGAAACTACTCCTGATGAAGATGCTGTGAACATTGTTAAAATGACAACAATTGATTTAGACTGTTACATGAACTTAGTTGATAAAGCAATGACAGGGCTTGAGAGAACTGACTGAAATTTTGAAAGAAATTCTACAGTGGTAAAATGTTATAAAATGGCATCGAATACTACAAAAAAACTTTTTTTTTTTGAGATGGAGTTTCACTCTTGTTGCCCCAGCTGAAGTGCGATGGCATGATCTCGGCCCATTGCAGCCTCTGCCTCCCAGGTTCAAGCAATTATCCTGTCTCAGCCTCCCAAATAGCTGGGATTACAGGCAAGTACCACCATGCCCAGCTAATTTTGTATTTTTAGTAGAGACAGGGTTTCACCATATTGGTTAAGATGGTCTCAAACTCATGACCTCAGGAGATCCACCCACCTTGGCCTCCCAAAATGCTGGGATTACAGGCATGAGCCACTGCACCCAGCCTACAAAGAAATCTTTCATGAAAGGAAGAGTCTATCAATGCAGCAAACTTCATTGTTGTCTTATTTATTTAAAGTACCACAACCAGCCCAGCCTTCAGCAACTACCATCCTGATGAGTCAGCAGGCATCAACATTGAGGCAAGAGAATCCATCAGTAAGAAGATTACAAGTTGCTGAAGCCTCAGATGATTGCTCACATTTTTTAGCAGTGAAGTATTTCTAAATTAAGGTATATACATTGTTTATTTAGACATAATGCTATTGCATATTCACTAGACTACTCTATATTATAAATAAACTTTTCTATGTACTGGGAAACCAAAAACTGCATATGGCTCACTTTATTGTGATACTCCCTTTATTGCAGTGGTCTAGAACCAAACCCTAAACATCTCTAAGACCTGCCTGTACAACAAAAATATCCTTCAGAATGAATGCAAAATAAGGTAATTCTCAGATAAGATAAAATAAAGGGTTCTTACTCTTAAGTATTTACCCAAGTGAAATGAAAGGAAAACCGATATTTATATAATAACCTATACACAAATGCTTAGAATGACAGCTATAGTCATATTTGTCCCCAACTGTATACAAACCAAATATTCCTCAACTAGGGAATAAAGTAACTATGGTACATCCATACAATTGAATATTACTCAGCAGTGAAAGGGAATTAATTATTGATCTATAAAACACCATGCCTGGATCTCAAATGCATTATACTCAGTGAAAGAAGCCATACTCAAAAAAACTATACACTGTATGATTCCATTTATATGGCATCTGGAAAAAGATAAACTATAGAGATGGAGAACAGATCAGTGGCTGCCAGGACTTAAAACTGGGGGGAGGGCTTGACTACAAATGGAATAACTGCAATAAAATATATATATTTTTTCAACTGTTGTGTATCTTGAACGCAGTGGTAGTTACATGCTTCTGTGCATTTGTTAGAACTCATAGAACTGTAACCAAAAGAGTGCATTTTACTATCAATTTTTTTTTTTTTTTTGAGAATAGGGTCTTGCTCTGTTGCCCAGGCTGGAATGCAGTGGCATGATCTTGGCTCATTGCAACCTCCGTCTTCTGGGCTCAAGTGATCTTCCCACCTCAGCCTCCTGAGTAGCTGGGATTACAGGTGTGCACCACTATGCCTGGCTAATTTCTGTATACTATCAATTTTATATATTAAAACACAAATTAAAAAATAGAAAACCTGAAGTCATGATACAGTTTTCCTAGGGAAACTTTTTGACAATTCAGTTATCTAATTGCATGTACTTAAATATTCATAAGCAGCAAACTGTATCCCCAATATAATGGCAAATGGCCAGATTTTAATTAAAATCTTTGTTACAAAACATCACTTGAAAATAAAAATCTATTTGGTCTTCATCCAGGTTTGTGGAAGTCTAAAACCTTCAGAATAAAATTCTAACACGCATGTCATCAATACATGAGTTTTGATATAAATTTTAAATTTTCTGCCAATTATATAAACTCTTTCAATTCCATACCACAAATGTGGTTATATGGCTACAATATTTATTCCTGACGTGGTATTTAAAATAATAGATCTATTATATTATATTATATTACACTAAAATAATAGATACATATATTATATATGACACTATAATAAATGTTACAATACACACACACAATTATTAATATTGCTATGAAGGAGAAAAAAACAAAATCATGCAATTAAACCATAGGCTCAGCCTTGATTCTTCTAACACTGAACTATCAAGTTTTTCAAATTGTCTACCATATTGATTTATTCACTGTAGGACTGACAGAGTAAAAATGTGAAAGATTAAATTTTAACATACCCTGTCAAAGAGTGCAAAAAGTTGTCTCAAGACATCTGAAACAGGCAACTTTAAATACTTGGCGAATTCGTCAATTCCAATTCTTCCTCCTTTTGAGGAACTCGCGATAGATGCATATTCATCCAATTGCTTACGAACACCATCCCAATCTAATCTAAACAAACAAAGAATTATAGATACATGTTGTTAGCCCTTTACAATTCACATGGACATTTTATGGGCATTATTTTACTAATGTATCTGAGAGAAAAATATTTTAAGTGTTAAATTTGTAAAGGAGAATAAAACAGGTACTTAAAAGCACATATTGAACATATATGCAGGCATTTAATCTTTTAAAGGATAATTCTGTAACTGACAATTATTTCAAATATCTCAGGGAAAGAAAAGTAAATAAAAAGAAGAACACTGTAGTGGAATAATAAATTATTCATGAGAAGAAAATAAGAAAGCAAGTATTTTAAATCTAGACATTACTTAGTGAGTCCATAGCATGTATTAAGTTTTTAAAGATGAAATAACAATTCTTGCTTTCAAGAAGCTTTCAGGCTGATAATGAATTCATATTTCACAAAATGTTATGATAGGGGGATTCATTAGACTATACACATGTCCTCCAAGATTAGTTATGAAAAATCACTGTAATAAAACACTGGAAAATGTACTGTAGCTTACATCATACCCTATCTCTGCTTTGTTGAATTAAACAAATGACCTAGCACATACTTCTTAGCCCAATTTCAGTGCTATCTAAACTTTTTAAATCTACAGAACATTGGACTATAATATGCAAACAAAAGCAAAACATTTTTATCTTACGATATAAATATTTTCTATACCAGTTATCAAAATATTATACTTTAATACTGAACTTTGATATAGTAACTGGTTCTTCATCTCCTTCATAGACAGGATGTTAATAAATTCTGCAAATTCCAGATAGGGCTGAGAACAGAATGAACTGCAATAAGGGTAGAGGGAGGTTGAGGGTTACACCTTTTACAGCAAATAGCTCAACAAGAAAGTTCTCAATGGTTTAAACTAGATCATAAGAGCACAAAGAAGAATTTTTGTCTTTTTTTTAAAAATAGGTATCCAGAAAAAAAGGTAGATCTAGGGCAAGTACTTAATATTCAGTGATGGTAAGAATTGCAACTATACAAATCAATTCATGTTTCACATGTGAAGTTCTGACTACCACATGCCAGTATCATCTAATGCTGCTGTCCTTGTAAGAAGGTGGCAGGACTAACTTCTCTGAGTCACTAACTCCCTCTGAGGAGGGAGGTAGATCTGTGTGGATCCACATTTATTATCACTTGGTCTCCTCCTGTGACCAGTGCACATATCTCTGAGTTAATTGTTCTTGAAAAAGCAAAAGTAGATGAATAAAATGTGAGATAAATTCACAACTCCGACTTTCCTAATAAACACCAAGTGGGAACTAGAGCAGGAGAAAATAAACAGATAGGATTTCAGATCCCCTTTGAACAACTTTATGAAAGTACAGTCATTTTAAAATGCACTTACTTCAATTTCCGGCTAATTTTAGTAAATTCCACCAGCCCAGCTTCCATAGGCAATGTTAGCTGTCCTGCTGAAATCATCAATCTGCAATCTTCATAGGTATGATCTGTTACTGGTATTCCCAGAGCTCTGAAAGTATTAAGAAGCAAACTAAAATTCATTTTTTAAAAAAAAGTAATCATATTTCATTAGGCTTTAACTGGTTCCAAACAACAGCAAATGAAAAAGTATTTACTACTTTTTAAACCAGTAACTCTCGCTTTTCTTGACAAAGAGACATGTTTCTCCATTTCTTTGCAGGCTTACTAAGGATCAGGTTAATCTCCTTATATCTACATGCTTCTGTCTGTGTTGCTGATAATTTTTGTTTTGTGTTTTAACTATAATGATAATAGTTGCCTTCAGTCCCATCGAAAGTAATTAGAAGACTTAGGTTCGAGTCCTAGTGGAGATTTTTACCAGCTGTGGATGAAGCCTCACTTTTCTCATCTGTACACAGGAAAGAATACTGTCCTTATTCCAAATGGTTACTGTAAGGACAAAAAGAGAATGCCTGTGGAGGGTACTGTTTAAACAGATAAATGGAGCTGAACGCAGTGCCTCATGCCTGTAATCCCAGCACTTTGGGAGGCCAAGACAGGCAGATCACTTGAGGCCAGGAGTTTGAGACCAGCCTGGCCAACATGGCGAAACCCCATCTCTACTAAAAATACAAAAATTACGTGGGCATGGTGGTGGCACACCTGTAGTCTCAGCTACTCAGAAGGCTGAGGCAGGGGAACCGCTTGAACCCAGGAGGCAGAGGTTGCAGTGAGCTGAGATTGCACCACTGCACTCTAGCCTGGGTGACAGAGGGAGACCCCATATCAAAAAATAAATAAAATAAAAGAAACAGATAAATGGCATTTATATATAGTGTAAGTAAACAGTCTATCCAAACTGCTAGCTGTCTATGTTTTTCATCTTTTATAGCTAGAGATCACCTTCTTGCTACATAGCAATCTTCCAAAAATACTGAAGCAAATTGATAATAAGTTAATATTTCTTCTAAACCTAAACATCCTCCATCCTTAAGGGAAAGTATAGCTCCTAGTTCCTACTTCACTACTCACAGATTAAATGATAGTGAATTAAATTTGAAAAAAAATACATATTTATAAGAACTGGAAAAACACTGAACAAAAAACAAAAAAAAACATGCAGTACATGAGATAAAGATTCCTCTTCACTAAATTTTTATTCACAAATATTCAGTGAAAATCATAAAATTATGTCTTTAAACCATATCGGATTTTGTTGAATCATTGCTAGAAACATTAAATTTTGAATGAATACAATCAGAATAAAACATTTTTTTCAGCTGGGTGCGGTGGCTCAAGCCAGTAATACCAGCACTTTGGGAGGCCGAGACAGGCGGATCACCTGAGGTCAGGAGTTCGAGACCAGCCTGGCCAACATTGCGAAACCCCGTCTCTATTAAAAATACAAAAATTAGCTCGGCATGATGGTGGGCACCTGTAATCCCAGCTACTCGGGAGGCTGAGGCAGGAGAATCACTTGAACCCAGGAGGTGTAGGTTGCAGTAAGCCGAGATCGCGCCATTACACTCCAGCCTGAGTGATAGAGCAAGACTCTGTCTCAAAACAACAACAACAACAACAAATTTTTCTGTCTAAAATATTTTTTTCTAAGCTCTTTGAATAATAAGTGTTTTGGTATAAGAATATATAAGATATAAAATTAAATTTTAAAATATTTTGGGACTTATAATAATAAATGGTACAGTATCATAGTTAAGAGCTTGGGCATTGGTAACAGGAAATGTGGATTTGAGTTCTAGCCCAGACAGTCACTACCTAATGTGACTTTCGGAAAACTACTCACCTCCCCAAGTCAGCTTTCTTACTTATACTATAGAGTTGATGTAAGGATAATGCTAAATAAGTTGAGGGCTTACCACAGTACTTGTGTTTTCAAATGCTTTTATCATATACTTTCCTACTTGAGTCTCCTAATAATCAAAACCATGAGAAAGACAAGGCAATGATTTTAACTCCCATTTCACATGTGAGGAGAAGGGGATTTGGAGGAGACTTGTCCAAGGTTGTGTAGCTAATCGAGGTCTTTCTTACTCTTTATCACAAGTCATTATTACCTCCACACCTTTGAATTCAGAAAAAGGCTGTCTAAACAAGTCCCTTCTCTTGTTTCTAAGCACAATTTGGGAAGCCAAAATATCTGATATAAGTTCTCTCTCTTTTTTTTTTTTTCTTTTTTGAGACGGAGTTTCACTCGTCGCCCAGGCTGGAGTACAGTGGCATGAAAGCTCACTGCAACTTCCGCCTCCCAGGTTCCAGCAATTCTCCCGCCTCAGCCTCCTGAGCAGCTGGGATTACAGGTGCATGCCACAATGCCTAGCTAGTTTTTGTATTTTTAATAGAGATGGGGTTTCACCATGTTGGCCAGGCTGGTCTCGAACTCCTGACCTTGTGATCCACCCACCTCGGCCTCCCAAAGTGCTGGGATTACAGGTGTGAGCCACCGCGCCCGGCCCAGTTCTCTCAATTTCTGATAATTATCTTGCTTTCTACCTTTTGGATATAAGCTGGCATGAAAACATAAGAAAGGAAGAGAAGAAAACAACATAAAAATTAACTTTGTAGCTGATCTAGAAACTAGATAAAACAACCATATCTATATACACTTAATAGCAAATTTTTTGCCAAACATTTATTCTATTTTGAAAATAGTTATTCTGCAGAAAAATATTAAGATACATAAATTAGAATAAAACATATAGAGACACATACACATACATATATACATGGCTGGCTATATATATGAAATCTGGCTATAAGCTAAATTCAGCTATGAAGCTAAATTCAGAGTTCTCATTGAATTTTTACTAAGAGAATAAACACTGCTGGTCTATTAGCTCCAAACTTACTACTGGGAATGACAGAGGTGGTATGTGGGAAGAGGGTGCACACCTGGAGGGCTCTGAGGCTGCCTGGGTGGTGGTATAGTATAAAACATTATTTCATTACAAGATAGGGGTTGATTTATCTAGTCAGAATAATGCCAGTTACAACTCTCTTATGTGCAGGAAAATATTAACCTTACGTTTTATAGTTTCTAAATCCTAATTTATAGCCATCCATGAAGAGGTGACTTTTTCCCTCTTCTATGCATCTTTTTACATGGCAAACTTTCTCCTTTTTGGTGCTACCGTCAGTAACAACTTAGAAACACTCAGCCTTGGGCAGCTATATGAAGGTCGAAGGAATAGAAGGTGGGCCACATCAGGAACCACTGAGATCATCACAAGGCTCATTTGACAGTGGCGGGCCAGCTTAGGAGAATCCACCCTGTGCAAGGCACTGACTGGTCTTTTCTGGTTATTGAACCCTCCCCAGTCTTTCCAGTAAAGACATATTTCCTTATTTGTGGTATGCAGCTGGGGAAAATATTTATAGATTGTTATACTGACCTCATCCCTGGGCACATTATTTTATGCATCAAAATGAGTTGGGGAACGAGGCCTTCAGGGGTTAAAAAAAAAAATCCTTAAAATGAGTTAAACAACATGTACAAATAATTTTCAAATTATTTACAAATTATAATCAGATATAGACACTTACTCTGCCATTACATTCCGGACTTTATTAGCAAAAAGGACAGGATCATTTTTTTCTTCATCATTTGGTACTTGAACTGGCATAAACTGAAAGACAAATATACCTTTCCATAACAATGTCTTAAGCCTAAGACATTAAATGCCAAGTAAATTAATTTATACATTATCAATATATTAAATCATCTACCTTTCTAGAACATAGCTTATATGAGGTAATGGGGCACTAGGCTTGGATTCAGGAGATCTGTTTCTAAGCCCTGGGTCTGCTTGTGTGTTAACTAGTATGTCATTTAACTTTGCTGAACCATCTCCTCAACTCTAAAAAGAGGGCTACGATCACTACTTCCCCGGTGACTATGAGGGTGAAACAAGCCAGTGTCTGGAATTCTGGAAGTGTAAAGCTATAGCTACTAAAATCTTTCTCCTCGAGCTGCCTTTTCAACTACTTCCATCCCTTTATGTGAAAACTTTTTTTTCTTTTCTTTTTGTCTTTCATCTTTTCTATTTATTCTAATGTCAACCATATTTTTACTATTTGGTTGAACTTTATGTTTAGTCATTTATTCTGCTTTTTAAAAAAAACTCTTAGTATTGGCTTTACAGCTTTTTGCTTACCACCATTTTTTGCTTTAGCATTTTTAATTGTATTTTTTCTCCACTTGATGTTCTGTGATGCCTCAGTTGTACTGTTCTTGTTTTTATTTATGGTTTTCTAACATTAACAAGGTTTTAGTACCATATTCAAGTTATTACATATTTTTCAGCACCTACTATATACCAGGCAAGATTAGTAGGACCCTATTGCCTGCTCTAAAGAAGATCAATATTTTAATAAGATAGAACAGCACATTAATAACCCCATATGCTAAGTGTCATTACCTCTATTGCCCCCAATTATAGATGGGGCTCAATAGCTTAATTAACTTACCTAAAGGCATACAAGTCACATGGCCAGAATTCAGCCCAAGATTTGTCAGATTCAAAAAAATCTTATTTTCTCCACTAAGCATACTTCCTGGAGTATGAGAGCAAGAGGTAGGAAAGGATTAATTTTGTCAGGGGCCAAGGAAATGCAGCCAAAGAGGAAGGTGATGCCTCGGCAGAGAGTGCACATAAGAAAGCTAATTCTGTTAAGGGTGCTCTACAGAAGAACTAATACCTGATAGTGGCTTTTTAAGGGTAAGTGAGATTTTTGCCAATAGTTATTGTTTATTGAATTATAACTAGAAACCAGGCATCATGCTAGGTGTTTTACATACATTATTTTATTTCATTAATTTTTCCCCAAAATAGGTGCTCAGGTGCTGCGCTACACCCTAAAAACATGATAACAAAGTCCCTGCCCTCAAGAAGCTCTCCATTCAGTAGGGTAGAAATTTATGAAACAATGAGCTAAATCCACCAATAAGAGTTACCATCCATTAAACATCTACTGTGTGCCGGGTATTTTATATTAGGGGCTTTACATGATTAACACTCTAAACAATTCCTTGAGGTAAATCCCACCACTTTCATTTGATAAATAAAGAATGTAACTAGAAGTAGTTGAAAATACCATTTTTTTTCAAATGGACCTGTTTTCAAGTCTTGTCAATCATATTAAGAAACCTGTGAGCATTGGTATCTCAGAGGTGACATTTAAGCAAGGGAATGACATGATCAGGTCCAAGTTTTTGAGTGGTAACTTCAGCAGTAAGAAGTGGATGCATCAAAGAAGAGACTAAGAGTGGGGAGAATGTCTGGAAGCAGCTGCAATCGTGGGAGAGACAATAAGACCTTGAGTAGAGGGAGTGAGGATGTGGAGGATGACATGGATGCAAGTGGCATTTTTAAGAGAAAATGTATGGAATTATAGAATAATGTGCTATAGGACATTTTTATTTTTACTTTTCACATTTATCTGATTATTTCCTCTCTAAAGGGGCAGCTGCAAGTTGCAGAAAAAGTTATTGGACTGGGTTGCTGCTTGAGATCTGCCGTGTGATCCTGGAAAAGTCATTTAGCCTTTAGGAGCCTCAGTGCCTTCTCCTGTCAAATGAAAACATTTAACTAAATGATCTCTGAAGTCCTTCCCATTGGAATTCTGCGCGTGGCTCTCTATTTTGCATAGTTGTTTTTTAAGATGGAAAAATAAACTAAGCCACCAGAGGTCCCCACATCCTTATATATTTAGAATAACTATCTTTGCAAAGAAATATTTCTAAAAATTCCCTGCATCCTGATCTAGTAAAATTTCTTGAACTTTCTTAGTATAAAATCCAAGAAAAGGCCGGGCGCGGTGGCTCAAGCCTGTAATCCCAGCACTTTGGGAGGCCGAGACGGGCGGATCACGAGGTCAGGAGATCGAGACCATCCTGGCTAACACGGTGAAACCCCGTCTCTACTAAAACTAAATATAAAAAAACTAGCCGGGCGAGGTGGCGGGCGCCTGTAGTCCCAGCTACTCAGGAGGCTGAGGCAGGAGAATGGCGTGAACCCGGGAGGCGGAGCTTGCAGTGAGCTGAGATCCGGCCACTGCGCTCCAGCCTGGGCGACAGAGCGATACTCCGTCTCAAAAAAAAAAAAAAAAAAAAAAAAAAAAATCCAAGAAGAAAGCAGTAAGTTGAAATTAATGTTCATAAAATCTCTAACAAAACAGTGTAAGAAATTAAAGTTTTTAATTGCCATATAATTCTTCATCTTTTAGAAAAGCCAAACAGCCATTTGTAATACACTTGATTTGTAGGTCATAAAAGCACATACTGAAAACCTTGAAAAATAAATTGCTGCTACACTGTTAACCAAACATAATACAATGAAATACAGGTTTGGTTTCTATTAGTGCAGGTAGTATTTTTCATAAAATGATTTTTAATAACTCTCATATTGGCATGGCATCTTATTCTTGAGGAATAAAGATCCACTGAGAGTACAAAATAATTAAAATCCTAAATTTGACACCCATGGGCCTTGGAGGCCCTATTCCTCCTAAGAAGCAATTCAATTGAAATTCTAATTAAAAGTCACCTCTCCTAGGATAGGACCTTGCCCTCTGTATCACATTTCCTTTTTGTACAGTCATTCAAGACTCACAGTATGAATGTATCATTTATTTGGAAAGGAAAATCAATCAAAGAAAGGGGAACATGATTGCCACTATCTTTTATGGTTCCCAACACACACCTATATACCCTAATGACTTCAAGCCCCGAAGTTTTCCTTTCTAACTTCATCTTTTCTCAATATCCTCAGTACTCACATTGACGACTCACGTGACATCGTGGCCACAGATATTCTTCTAGACTCTACCTCAGCCATGGAAACAAACTTATGACTCTAATTTCTGATAAGTTCTTCAATCAGTTTCCCCTCATTATCCATTAGTGTTTATTTCTCCCCTAATCTGGTCTTGCATAGACCATGACAACCTAATGGTCACATCTGGATCTAATCATCTCTCTTTAATCATTCCACTCCCTCTGGCAACATCTCCCTGCCTATCTACACTGGACTTGGGAGTCGGATACTTCTGTATGACCTGTTACTTAGAATCTTTCACTTCTGCCATGCCCACAGTGCCAATCACACATCCTCAGCCACCTCTCCTGATCTTACCTTCATATTCCTGTTAGGGACCACTGAGAGATGCTAAAAATGTTAAATATGTTCCATGCTTTTCAAGTTGCAATTCCACTTTTACCTCACTCTCCCTGGACAAATGGTATTTCACTTTCAACTTTATAAAGAAGACAGCTTATGTGAACTTACTCCCTTCTTTTGCACCTGAAACTGGCTTCATATCTCCACTCCCCTCTCCTTTCAAATACAGTATTCTCTGTACCTTCACCATACTTAACTTTGCACCATCCTGTCCCAGCTGAGGAGCAGACTAAGTGACATGTTTCTCAGATTAACATCTCTTGTTTGTGCTTTTGGTCCCAGAGTCTCCCACTTCCTCTTGGTCCTTAAATTGCATACAAGCAAGATACAAAATTCTTCAGCCTACTATTTAAGACATCCATCAACCAAAGCCAGTCACTTACATAAATGCTCCATATCACTAAAGCTAGTTTATTCATTTTTTCTTGACCACATCAAGCACATTCCTTTCTACTAAAAAAAAAAATGATGAGGAAGATTGAGGAATTATGACACTATAATCAATCTTTTATTTTTCCTTGCAACAGAAAAAAATTTTAAAAGGACAATCTTAACAAATGTGCAGTTCTAGTTCTTTCTATAATTCTTCTTTTAAATCTTCGAAGAGAAAAAAATGCAAAATAAGGAAGATATTTATAAACAATGCTTGCTGCTTCCTTCCCAAAAGAACAGAAACATCCAGATGAGACAGAAAGTAAAAGTTAGTGCTTACTGAACACTTACTATGTGCCAGCACATAAGTAACCTCAATACTCCTCAAAACTCTATAAATTAGGTGTCATTATCCCCATTTTTGTCAGTGAGAACACAGGCTTAGAAAGGTTTCATTTTCTCAAGCACATACAGGTAGGTAGTAACAGGATTAGAACAAAAACTCTAGTTAATACCCTTTCTATTTCTCTATTAGTATTCACACATTCCAGAATTTTACCAAGTTCTAGAAGATATTAGCTTTGTTAGAACAAGTATATACATAGGGTGTGTGTGTGTGTGTGTGTAGTTGTGTGACTGAAGTTTTCTAAGAGGCTCATTTTAGATTAAAAACTAGAAATAATTGTAGTGCATTTGGATACTTAAATAAACTATATAAATGTCTTTGAATCCTCCCTAAGTAATTAACTCTCTACAGATCTTAAAAGTGATATATACATGTAGCTGTTGATCATAATACTCATCATTAATTGCAATCTTTCCCTAAATCAGAAATTCTTTTTAAATAAAAAAAACCTTTCTATTATTTTAAGGAAATGAATTGCCCACCACAGAGCATTTTAGGCCTAAAACTAGCTACTATAAGCTCACTATAAGCTTTGCAAATGAATTTTCCTAACGAAAATACAGTAGTCTCCCTTATCTGGGATTTTACTTTCTGTGGTTTCAGTTACCAACAGTCAACCATGGTCCAAACACATTACATGAAAAATTCTGGAAATAAACAATTCATAAGTTTAAATTGCATGCCATTCTGGGTAGGGTGATGAAATTTCATGCCATCCTGCTCTACCCTTTCTTCATCACAAGGAGAAGAGGGATGAGTATAGTACGAGATTTTGACAGAGAGAGAGAGAGAGAGAAAGACCACGTTCACATTCAACTCTTATCTATATTGTTACAACTGTTCTATTTAATTATTAGTTATCACTGTTAATCTCTTATTGTGCCTATTTTATAAATTACATTTTATGAGAGGTATGTATGTTTAGGAAAAAAGTGAGTATATATAGGGTTTGGTACTTTCTGCAGTTTCAGGCATTCACGGGGGGTCTTGGAACATATCCCTTACAGATAAGGGGGGACTTATTATATGTTTAATATGCCCACTACAGACAATTTTTATGTATCTATAATATACACTAGATGGCTTCTAAAGTCAACACGCTTTGAATACAAACTTGAGATACAGCCTATGAAGGAAACTGACTGCACAGTCAGTGTAAATGCCTTGTTTCCATTCATAAACTAGCAGAGGCCCACTTGGTGCTTTATAGTGTGACTTAGCATGTATTCTCTCTCATGAGATAAACTAGCAGACTCTTAATTCATGTCACATTTTGCAATGTTTCCTACTAGCTATTTTATTCCCTATGCCCTAAGCCATATCCTTATAAACGTATACTTGTGAAGTAGCTGGTTAATAAAAGTATGACTAAAAGATACTTTAAGAACACCCATTATGCCACATTACAATTCAAAGAATAGCTTTTAGTAGAACCATACTGTAGACAGACGTCTTCATCATTGTTCAAGGATGCCAGCAGAACAGTTACACAGGACATGAGGTTTAGAACTAACTATATTTTTAAGATCCAAGAGTCGAGAATATAATAACCTTTTCAAAAACGCTGTATGTCTCTATGTTGGGAAGCAGAGAGGGCTGGGAAGAGGTGTTAAGAAAATATTCCTAAATATTAGATTCATTACATCTTAGATATCTAATGATTTTGGTAATTAAAGAGTTCGGTAGTCATCATTACTGAGGGGAGATGTGTGAAACTAAAGGATATGGCAGTCAACATAATGGGGTGTCATGTGACTCACAAAAGCAAGAGTGTCTAAAAGGGCACTTTAATAATTCATTCAAAGTTCATTTGAAAAACCATAAAATTAATACCATATTCTTGAATAATACATCTTACATTAGGTTTACCTAATATTCAAGAAGTTCCAAAACCATGTTTAAAATAAGAGAGTAGCAAGGATTTCCATCAATTTTAAAGAAAAAGAAAAAGGAAAAAGGGGGTTACTTGAGAATAACCAAAACAATTGAAACTGGAGCAACTAAATGTACTGAGACCACAAACCAATCTCAAGCGGGGCCTCGTCAGACATAGTGGAAAAGCTGGAACCTCAGAGATGGCCCAGCTCTTACAGAGCTTCAAGCCAGGGCGTGGTATACTTAGTGCCTGAAGGGCTGCTGGGATACATTTCGGTTAAATCCAACAGTGAGTATTAAAATATTAAAATATCATAAAGTATTCAGGAGTCACCTGGGTGAAAGGTGGAGTCATAAATTTAAAGTAAAAGTAATTAAAATAAGAATATCTGTACTAAATTTGAAGTCCACAAATTCCCATCCTCTTGCTCTGCACCGCAATTCTAATTCATCAAATCTCTGTGGATGCGGCTATTTTCAAGCAGCTGAAAGTCATTTTATTTGTGAAGTTATGAAACAAATAATACATTGTTTTCTTTGCCAGAAAAATATGATCCAAACAGGTCTCAGAACTGGCTGGAGAACGCAAATATTGTAATTATTATTTTTTTTTTTTGAAAAGAAAGAAAGAAAAAAGAAAGCCATGACACAGAAAGGAAATGTGGTAATAATGGTCATGACAAAAAAACAAAAAGAGGACTCTGAATACCTCTGTTGTAATGCAGTTTCACCACTGACACGCTATGGCAAAAAAAGACAGCTTTGTGTACATTTCTATATGTGTTGCTAGATCTTGTTTTAGCTACAGAGGGGTACATTGAGAGGAAGAGACAATATCTTGCAGAGAAGATAGCACGGCTTTTTTAAAGTATGAGTTTTCTTGTTTTTTTTTTAGAAAAGTAAAACAAGCCTAGACTACCTGAGCAGCTACTGAAAAAGCAAGAGCAGTGCTCAAGAGTATTTAGGAATATTATGATATAAGGCTTCCTGAAGCGTATTCTATAGAACACTGGTTCCCGGAAATATCCAGAGAAAAAGGTTCTGTAAGTCAGACATTTCAAAGGCACTGAGTAGTCTTGAGAAAAAAAAAAATTCATTTTCTTTACCTTGATACTTCCTAAACTTATTAGTTTTTGTTCCCCAGCAACCTCTAAGAAAAACGCAAGAACAAGTGTGGGTTTTGTTTTCTTGTTTTCTGTTTTTTTTTTTTTTTTTTTTTTGGCCACAGTGAGAGATACTGAGCTGGTTTTAAAAGTGGGGAGGTGTGAAATATAATTAATAAACAGATATTTTCAAGACAGGCAGAAAACATGCAAATCTCAAGAAAATTTCACTAAACTCATTCTGAAATGTAATTTGCCCTCCTAAATCATTTGGTATAGCTGACAATCTCTAAATGGCCAAATCACTAAGCTATCCAACAGAGCAAAATAGTATTCTTGTGAATTAAATTCCACAGTCCTGTCACTTAGGCACTAGACCCCACTCAGAACTCTGCATGACACAGGCAAACTTAAGGTTTTCATTACACAATCCATGGATGCAATTAGAAAATCCAGGAGACCCATGATCAAATCGTCTCTCTTCAGAGACTACCTGAGGGTATTGCTAAAACCCACTGGATTCTGAATTCAGGGGTCCATTCTACATCATATCTAGAAACTAAGAACAGCTCTGGAACCAACCTTTAGAGCCTTAAAAACCTGGTCGAAATTTTCAGAATGTTATAATAACTCCTCTCTCACTACCTGCCACTGTAACTCAAACCAAAGACTGTCCTGTGAATGATAATATGTGCTGCCTCCCAGACAGAATTTCCTTGGGCTTTTCATGTGCAGGGTGATTTCACAGTGAAGTCTTCTGACGTCTATGTCTCTCCCCTAGACCCCAAGTAGCATCTCTTAGCTTTCATAAAATATTTTCTTTAAAGAGGTATGGGGCTCTATCAGCTACGCACAGCTCCTTTTGTCAGGATGTGAAAATACATCATTCAATTTGGCAGGTGTCAGCATTACAGGAGTAAAAAGATGAGAGCAAGGTGATGCCCCTCTGGCCAGCCAGGGTGGTTACATGTTTCAGAATCTAGAGGTGTTTTCTAACATGATTTCAAGGGCTAAATCTGACAGCCTAGGTTTATATACACAATTTGTAAAACACCAGGGTTTATGTTATGGGTGATGGACCTTTATGTCTGGTCTCTCTAGACTAGAAGTTCAAAATTAAAGGCAAAGCCAAATCTCAAGTTCCAAGGCTACATTTTGAATGACTTACCTCAACTTCTACCTTTGTGAAGAGCTGGCAGAAAGTAAGCATACAAAGCTGAAAACTGAAAAGAAAAAAGAAAAGGCTATTTTTATACAGTAATGCAAGTATCATCTTACATTATTCAACAACCATTTCTTTATACACAAATACCCCCACATCACACTTCATATATATTTTGCATTTATAAATGCTACACTGCAGGTATAACACTTTTTGGGCCTAGACAACTAATGTTTTTTTTGTTTTTTTTGTTTTTTTTTTTTTTTGAGACAGGGTCTTACTCTGTCACCCAGTCTGGAGTACAGTGGCATAATCACAGTTCACTGCAGCCTCAACCTCCTGGGCTCAGGTGAGCCTCCCACTTCAGCCTCCCAAGTAGCTGAGACTACAGGTGTGAACCACTGTGCCCAGCTTAGACAAGTATTCTTCACAATTGTTATTCAAAAGTTAAATCACCAAATGAATACCAAATATGTATCTGAGTCAGACCCTCAGCTCAACAGACTAAACCACAAATTTGAAGTTTCCTTTACAACACAGACTCAAAGGCCCAAGTCCCTAGAGAATATACTCAAGGCCACATTTTAAGGTACGTAAATGTGTTTATAAGAAAACTCCTAGGTAGATCATTACATTTCGGAACTCTTTTTTGACATTAAATCAATGGGCCTTTCTGTAAAAGCGGAAGCTTTATCAAAATTGTCCCAGTTATTAATAAATATTCTAGCTATGAGGAAATCTGGAAAGTTTCAAATTTCATTGTAAAGGCAGGCAAAGGCTGTCTTTAAAGTGGCTAAGCAACCCTCTCAAAGATAATGTTTGAAATAGCTGTTCCTACTTATAGCTTTCCAGTACATATTTAGACCCTCTGGATGAGATTTCTACTGGATTTTTAGTTTAGTCTCATTAGACAATTGACCCAGAAACTAGGCAGAATGGATTAAACTACACATTTAAGAAAAGAACCAACCAATCTCTTTTCACTGTTAGGAAATTAAAATATAATTTATCTGTAAAAATTACCTGAGGGGACTTATTTAAGGAATTTAGGAGCTTAAGAATTTAGTTAAAAGAAAGAATTTAGAAAGTAGATATATCACTTTCATAATTAATTATAAATTGTTAATGTGTCAGTTCACAAGTCTTCCATTTGAAAGAAAAACATCTTTTACTATCTATGAACTCTAAAGTCAACCCATACTATCTTGCATAAACTGTTTTTAATTATTTAAATGGAGCTGTGGAATTCAATTACTTTAATAGATGCACATTCTATTCTGAAAATTCTGAATACTGTACAAAATATGAAACCACACATAAAATCTAACCTGTCTTGTCCACCCTACAGACAGACCAAATACTTCTTCGACTGATACAAAACTTCTCTAAGTTTATTCCAAGTCTCCTTTCCCTTGGGATATTTGTTTTGGTATAAAATCTGTTTCTTAGAATCCGTATCTGGAGTAGCACTTTGAGCAAGGGCAATTGAGAAAACAGATTTAGAAGTAACAGACACAGTGCTAACAATATTAAGTAGATGAGAAGACAAAAGTGGATGTGAGATTTGCAATAGATAGGTGCAATGTGACATTTGAACAACACAAAACTGTGCCTTTTAAATATTTTGTATTTGTTTAAAAGTCCTGAAAAATTTTTGACTTTTGAAATATTTTTTCTCCCTTTCATTCCTGAATTATTTCTCCTAATTTCCTTTTCCTCTTCTCACATACTTCTCAGTTGAGAAGGCTAGATTAACTAAACCCGTCTATTATATTTTCTATTCTCAGTTACTCTTCTAGAAAAGCTTTCTCCTATTTGATCACCACATTAATCTGGACTGCTGGGCAATCAAAAAAAGTCTTGTTGGCCACATCACTATCTCTGTAAGGAACTTAACCTGTAAAAGCCCAAAGGATGGCACACCTCAGGAAGTGGAAGTATGCTACGCATCCATTGTTAAGGCACTTCGTTTTCCCAAATACTTTCATACTACCTGTTTCTCCCAATTATCCCATGTCTAAAAGCAATCAGGAATTCAAAATAAGTAATGGCATGAAACATGTATTTTAGTTAAATGAATAAATTGATTTCTTGGTAAGTGAAAGATAATATGCTGTTTATATATCCTTTACAATTTATGTTCTTTATTTTTGGTGTTATTTGCTTATCTTCAATTATCAAGGACTGAAGCATAACAAGAATATAAATGTTTCATATGTGTTAATATTTATTCTATTGTCCCATCAGTTACATATTCTGATTTAAATTTATTATTTCAAAGCAATGTATATATACACAAAACGGAGAAATTATGCAGTTTTGATTTCAGAAGTCGGCTGGATTATGTTGAAGGTATCTAAAAAAAGCCTACAATGTGCTTAAGGCAACTGATGATTTCCTTAAATATTTCCAAGTGATTGTCACCTATCCATCAACAATGTTATCTGAGCTTTGTGCTTAACAATATGAAAACTGGGTAAGACCCTAAAGGAAGTCTTCAAATCCAGGTATTTCATATGGCTCTCACCAAAATTTAAACAGGCTCAGACTTATTCAGAGGGCACTAAACAAACGATCTTGAGAGAAACCAAGTTTCTACATGTTCTGTTCTTTTTAAAGGCCTACTTCACATCAGCTTGCTTAATAATGAAACTGTATTCCTCTTCTCTCTTCAGTAAAGTGCTTATAGAAACTGCTGATTCCAATGCTTTTCAAATCCAAGAACAGAACTGAAATCTTGGTTAGCTATTTTTTCAACTCATATCAGACACATCATAGCTATTTCAGGCCATATGACTAAATTTTTCTGACTGGCTTAAACCAACATAGTAAGTAAGGATAGAGACACTGGATACTACCAAATCTGCAATGGAAATAAAACTGCAAAATTAAAGCTAACTATGATGCAAACTAGGTCACTTACAAACTAGCAGACAAACACTTGAGACCCATTTGAATGAGACAGATGACTAGAATTTTGCATACAGGGGACTTCAGGGGTTAGTGGTCAAGACAGTGCAAGACAGTGATGCTCTCTACAGAGACTTATCAGTTATAAGACTTAGGGCTCTGATCAGAAATCTTTATGTTTTAAAATATAATAAAAATTTAAAATAACACTTTTTTAAAGAATGCATAAATGATCTTTCTTTTTCTTCACTAAAATAAAATGTATATAAACTAACAATGGACATAAGTGACTTACAATGTATATCCTTGCCATGTCCAGGTCACAGTATCCTATAATAACAAAATTATTTTAGCTGTTAGTCTGGAGGAAAAACACTAAATAAAATAAAGATCTTATTTTAATATGGGGATTCATTTATTTTTTTCTGAAACTAAAAGCAACATGTTGAGAAGTAAAATAAATACATTATTATTAAAGAACAGTGAACTGACCTATGAATTCTTGGATTACATATCTGCATAGCAAAGATCTTCCTAATGTCAACAACTTTTGATGAAATGACTTGCTCTAATTTTTTAAAAACTATTTTACATGCTTAGCCACTTTTCTCCTAATATGAATATATCTGGATAATTAATTTGCTTACAAAAAAATCAGAATATATCAGTTTTCAAAAAAAGTTTATTTGGGGGAAATAAAATAATATGAACACACAATAAATCAAACCTATAGGCAGAAGTACAATGAATAAAATTTTTATAGATGTTAATTCTTTTTTTAACCATAGATGTCCAAGGTTGAAAAACCAGCCTCTAAATACAAAACTGATTTGATCAATAACCCTTAAGCTTACATAGTAGAGATAACTAATAATTATATCCTGGCTTTTAATATAAATTCTCTCATAAAAAAAGTTCCTCTCAGAACCAAAACATCCCCTCAAAAATCTTTCTTTAGGAAAATGGTGGTACAATCAATATCTAGAGGACAACAGTGTACCCAATTGGAACAGAAGAGACTACTTCCTGAATCAACTCTGGACTTTATATAAGATGTTAAGTTAGGCCAGGCATGGTGGCTCATGCCTGTAATCCCAGCACTTTGGGAAGCCAAGACAGGTGGATCACTTGAGGTCAGGAGTTCAAGACCAGCCTGGCCAACATGGTGAAACCCTGTCTCTATTAAAAATTCAAAAATTAGCTGGGCATGGTGGCACATGCCTGTAATCCCCACTACTTGGGAGGCTGAGAAAGGAGAGAGAATCACTTGAACCCAGGAAGTGGAGGTTGTAGTGAGCCAAGATCGCACCATTGTACTCCAGCCTGGATGACAGAGCAAGACTGTCTCAAAAAAACAAAAAAACCCAAAAAGCAAACAAAAAAAGATGTTAAGTTTTCTCAGGTATTTTCTTATTTAATTAAGCTACTTATTACCAAGGCTCACACAATTAGTAAGTACTGAGGCAATAATGAAAGACCAAGCCTCTTCCATATTTATCCTGCTATTTCAATACTTCACTAGCAATGAACACTGAATCAAGAAAAATTTCCTTCTAGAGTTAATGAAAATCACAGATTTGTAACTATTCATTCTAATGAGACCCTAATCTGGGAATTAATCACATCAACATGGTGACAACAGAGTAGAGGCTAAGAAAATATCTTCCTGAAGTTCAGTAATAGCAAAATAATATTTAATATTAGTATCAATGGATATGTGGCTATCTTGCAAAATTTTAAAAACTAGATGTGGCGAGCAGAATGAGCTCTCCCATTTGCTTCCACCATTTATCTGTTCACAGCCTTATTTATATATTAAAAGGGGTTCCAGAGAATCTGTGCTACTTGGAATACTGAAATTCTTCCTGTGGTGAAATACTATGCTTACCAGCTTGTTTGGGTATCTGAGGAGGACTGGCTGCACTGGAACTCCTGGAATGAAGGCTCCTGCAACCATGTTGAAATTTTATAATGTGTTTTTATGTGAATAAAACTTTTATGATAAAGACAAAATTAATAAATAGTATAAATAGACTGAATATTTTAAGACTATGTATAACAGAAATCATTTGCTAAATGTTGATAAATCCCTAGTACTTACCAAAATGAGGGATTTTTTTAAATTAAGAACTACTGAAACAAAATATTAAAGCTGTGCCTATGCCACTTAAAATATTTGTTTATGTATTGATTTATTTCTCCACTTTTTTTCATTTTCCAAGTGTTAATATTCAACAGAATTTTTTAAGTAATGATAAAATCAAGACAAAGAAAAAATAAGAAAGTCTACATTAAACCAAATGCTTGAAGCAAGAACTACCATACTTGCTAGAAGTGAGTCATAACTTTGCTGCTGAGCATTCTAGCAGCTAATACAAAAACATTTTCAAGTATTACAAATTACAATGAAAGCTGCATTCACTGACTTCTAATGTTAAAAAAGAAATGAACCTCAGAAAGCAACTAAAGACATTATAATGATAATGAGATAGGTTTTCTACTTGATGGCATAGAACCTCACGTGTCTGTGAAGGTTCCCAAACATACACACAGCCACACATCCTAAGCATACATGCATGGAGTGGACACTCCAAGGGGAGAGGAATTATGTCACCAAAAGAGAAAGCAAAGCAGTAAGTTCTGTGGATTCACAGTATTAAAAAGTTGCAATCAGAAAAGAAAAAAATGTTCAGAGCAAGCTAAAGAGTTATTTTGTGTATTTCTATAAAATCATTTGCGAAATATTCCATATTACTTTGTTAGAATACATAATTTAATTTTTCTCACCTGGTTTAAAAGTAATCAAACAGGAACGATTAGTACAAGTACCTTCTGGGAAAACTAGTATCTTGGGAAAAAAGGAATAGATTTAATATTTCAATCTAATTAATAAACTACCTCTTTACTTGCTTTCTTATGACTTCACAAACAGCTGCCAATGCTTAAAAAACAAAAATGAAATAAAAGGCTAACACTTGATTCTAATGAAAGCTACCATCAGATTATTCAATTTTCTTGTAAAGAAAGTGTTGTCTATTAATTTAATTAAAAAATGGATTTAAGTTTTAACAAATGTCTCTTAATGATAAAACTAATGATCTGAATAAACTTAAAAGATGTAGAGCATAATTCATGGTCAAAGTGTGCATTAGGCTACATTAAATTCTTTCTTCTGGTATATATGCTTAACCAAATAATTTCCAACTTTGTTTCAGTTTTCCCATTAATATTTACTCCCACAACATATAGTTCGGGCATGTCTTGAGGACAAAGGAAAAAAGATATGTGTACAATGTGCTTTATGTTTACTTGAATTAGTTGACATGTGGAATACAACTTAATATCTTTTTTTCTTTTTGAGGCAGTGTTTTTAGCTTTTAACATACTTCTTCATGTTTTCAAAGTAAAAGATATGCAGTATGTCAGCTTCCCCATTAACTAAGTAAAATAGCAACTTCATTTTCTGATGCTTTTAAAATTTAGCCATGAATAAATTGCTAAGTGAATAAAATAAAATAAAGTAAAATCCTGCACTCACAGCAGCTAGCAAAGTGTTTTTATGATAATTAGATAGGGAAAACATTATTGGGCTACACTGCCAGAATAACAGGTTATTCATAAAATAAAAATTATGAATAGATATAATCCATTTTCCAATTTAAAAGTGGGTTTCCTATAACAATGGGATACAATATCAAATACATTTTATTCAGTGAAAATTCAACAACTAAACTACTAACAATTAATGGATATACAGTGAATTGTAAAATCTCAGAGCTGGAAAGGGCCATTAAAAGTCACCTAGCATCTCTAATGCTTTAATTCTTTCTATAATAGTGGTAGTTCAGCCAATGCCTGAAAATTCTAGAAAATGATTCCACATCAGACCATTCCACTTCTGGACAGAAAGTTCTTCCTCAAGATGAGCAAAATGAGCTGAAATTTATCTATTTATTATCTCCCACCTACCAGTGCTAGATATATTCTTTGGATCCACAGAGAAAAATCAAACCCTACTCCCAATGCCACCTATTCTCAATCCTCTTTCTAATCATTCCTTCCATGCCTTGGTTTCTAAAACAACCTGTTTGGTCACATACTTTCTCTTCGACTTTAACATCTTCATGTCATCATGTGTGGCCAGATAACTGTAGGACTATTAGTCTGCTAGAGATGAGTTGTTTTCAACTGGGCAAAGATAAAGGGGTTCCTATTAGAATCACCCTTGGCTTATTCTGCAGTAAATGTTACCCCCCAACCCCTGCATTCAAGGGACGGGGTGGTGAGATGGTTTGAAAAACAGTTCTACAGGTGATTTTGATATGCCCCTTGAACTGAAAAGCACTATCTAAATATACTTCAGGTGAGATTAAAGATCTTAATCACTTACCCACCACAATATTGAGTATAACTGAGCTTATATAATTAAGCTTCTAAAACATGAAATAGGAGATACTTTAGTATAATGGTAATAGATACTAAGGTATTTCCTATCTCATCTTTAAAGTGGTAATTAAATTTAGAGTTAGAGAATCAAATTTTTATAACGCAAAGAGAAAATTGCTTCAAAGAGTTTGGAGAATAAAAAAGAATGATACATTTAATTCCATGGAGAATCTCATGGGGAAAAGGACTTCTTAATACTTGCTACTGTATTTATTCTGCACTTATTATGCTAAAGATACCTAGTATAGGTGTCCACAGATAGCAGTATCTGTGGATCCAAATGAATAAGTCTACATACATTCAATTAACAAACTCCCAATATGTTTAAATTAACATCTACCATGTTTTACCTGGGGCCATTCTCCTCCTGATGTTGTTCGCTTTATTATTTCATTTATTGTGTTTTTTCGGGAATCCGGATCTACACGGGACACCAAAACTGGTTGCACAGCCCGTAACATTCCTTTAAAACAAATGAAAAGTCACAGGCAAGCCATTTTTTGGCTAAAGCAACCACAGCAATAATACTGGATATATAACACATTGTATGGAAAATTTAAATGAGTAAATCAAAGAGAACCATTAAAAAACAATTTATTAAAACTTAGCTTCTAATTTTGAAAGGAGAAGTGGATATTTACAACTAAAATCATTTTATTAATTTAACAGAAGCAAGCAGCAAAAATACAAAAGAAAGCAAATGGAATTTTCTCCCTAAAGGTTTCCTAAAGGTCTTCTTCCTCAATTGATATTAAACCTTTGGAATATGCTACAAGATTATTGTTTTACTTTGGGAACACCTTGAAAAGTGATTATGTGGATTCACAGTACACATAAGTAGGAGTAACCATTACTCATAATACTGCAATTTTCAGCACATCATTTTTTTGAAATAGCTTCCTAGCACATGAAAAATCAACTTCAATTTACCAAAAATCTATTGCTACACAATTTTTCAGGAAAAAGCCACATTACACAAAGCATGGAAGTTACATTAAAAAAAAAAAAAAAAAGTGTCTTAGCTGAATGACAAAGCTGCAAGAACTACTATTACTTTTCCAGAGCACTGAGGCAACATCAGGGAACTTTCACACTCTCTCATCATCTGATGTTTGCAATAACCTTGGGACAACAGGGAGTAGTTACTTGGAGACAATTCTTGAGGGAGACCAAAGCATCTGCTAGGAAAAACACTTCACTTGCGTCATTATTTTTTATGGCAGGAAGTACCTATTGTTCCACATCATAATTTTCAAAGAGCTACACATAGGTCTCTCATGGAGATTTTGGGAGCAATAATGAAGAAAACAGAGTGAGGAGAAATCACTTACTGTATTTAGCAGGCTAACATCCTGAAGATAAATTCATGAAACAGCATATACCTGTGTTTTCACAAATTCTCTCAAATCAAGCATGAGTAGTATCTGAAAACTAGTCTTTCTGGCTATATACAAGAACAGAAAGACATAATGATATAGTGATATAAAGTTTTAAAGAGTTATGAAGCTATAAAAGGGAAGTCTAATCTTTTTTCATAAATATACTATTTCCATGTAGTAACTTATTACAATAAAGTAAATATGTTTGAAATGTTTAAACTTTTTAAAAAGTTTATCAATAAACTATATATGATTATTTTAATTTAAAGCATAAGCATGAAAATATTTTATCTACGTTACCTTACAAGTACTTACTGCCAATCAGAGGGACTTGTGCATTCTCATTTCGAGATACCATAGAAGGTAACCCAGCTACAACACAGGCAATTCCATCAAAGAATGTTGAATGAGGGGCAGCAACAAAAACCGGTGCTTCCAAAGGACTTGCAATCTTTCCTTTTACAGAAACTATAAATCCCATTGAAAAGAACATAGCACGACCCAGAAATTTCAAAGCTGTTTGAGTAATTTTCCTTTGAAAATATAGAAAAGACATAATTAGCTTTGTTAACTAAAGCTAGCAGCAAGGTTTTACTCTATAATACAATAAGAAAATCAAAATATGTCAGAGTATTTCATATGAAAATATGAGCTGAGGAGAATAATAGCTAACACTTACATGGAGCTCTTTCTGCCAGGTGCTAGGCACTATTCTAAATGCTTTACATACAGATTGATCTCCTTAATTCTCAGCCTAATCTTTTGAAGTATTTTGAAATTATTACTCCCATTTTATAGATGAGAAAACTGAGGCACAGAGAAGTAATTTGCCCAAGGATATGTGTGGCTAAGAAACAGCTCCATCATTCTGAGACTATAAAGTGTTAAAAATGAATTTTCAACACACATCCCCTACTGAGATATCCAAATCAGTACTGTCCTTCAAAGTGGTTATCTTGGGAATCCACATTTGTGTAATGAAGATGCTACTATCTCCTAAAACATTTTTGGAACTCTCACACTGAAACTGTTCTCAGAATTATTTTAGGAATTTTTTTAAAAAGACTTGTAATCCGTATTGTTACAGTTTTTAGATATCATCAACAATCATCAGAAGTGAGTTCATCATCTCACTTCCCTGGAACAGAGATGCACTTAAGCAATTCCAGAAACTACTTTTTTAAAAAAAAAACCTTTAAAAAAGATTCTGCCATTATAGATTAGTTAATTTATCAAACTGTGTCAGGAACTATGCCAGACACACAAGACAAGTAAGATCCAGTTGAGCAGGGAAACAAAAATGTATTCCTAGAAGTGCAAACACAGGAGGGATATCTTGGTATGTGAATAAGCACATAGCTTTTTACAAAAAATAAAATATGTACATTATCCAGGAGGTATCTAATGAGAGTTTTTCTTTTTTTTTTTTTGAGACGGAGTTTTTCTCTGGTACCCAGGCTGGAGTGCAGTGTCACAATCTTGGTTCACTGCAACCTCTGCCTCCCAGGTACAAGTGATTCTCCTGCCTCAGCCTCTCGAGCAGCTGGGATTACAGGTGCCCACCACCAGGCCTAATTTTTGTATTTTTAGTAGAGATAGGGTTTTACCACCTGGTCAGGCTGGTCTTGAACTCCTGACCTCAAGTGATCTGCCCGCTTCAGCTCTTTTTTTTTTTTCTTTTTTTTTTTTTTTGAGACGAGTCTTGCTCTGTCGCCCAGGCTGGAGTGCAGTGGCGCAATCTCGGCTCACTGCAAGCTCCGCCTCCCGGGTTCACGCCATTCTCCTGCCTCGGCCTCCGGAGTAGCTGGGACTACAGGCGCCCGCCACCACGCCCGGCTAATTTTTTTGTATTTTTAGTAGAGACGGGGTTTCATCGTGTTAGCCAGGATGGTCTCAATCTCCTGACCTCGTGATCCACCCACCTCGGCCTCCCAAAGTGCTGGGATTACAGGCGTGAGCCACCGCCCCCGGCCTTCAGCTTTTAAAAATAGGATTCTCGTCTAATTCTCTCCACATTTTTGTAATAATATAGTGAGGAGCTATTAGCAACTAGCTCCAAAGAAGTTTCTGTGACTTTTATTTCACAAGAACGAGATAAAGAAGACCACAATACTTTTCCAGAGGGCACAGAAACTGTACCTCCCTTTCTTCTCCTTTAGTTTAGAGATGAGATTTCTGCTAATGTAATGAGACGAAGTATATTCCTTTATCAAATTTTCACACCTCTTATTTTTTATCCATAGTGATGTAGCTTCTGATAACTATATTTATCCCATATTCTGGGCCATTAAAACACTCCTATTTAACATATTTAAAGAATGGCTCTAAGTCTGGTCCCACATAATAACTTCGACATTACCTGTTTAAGAGGAGAAAGAGATACTGCTTTAATTGACAAAAGTAAAACTTTCTTTTCTAACATTTATTATATCTATTGTCTGGATTACTTAGACTATTCCTTCTATCATCCTACGTTTTCATAAGCCACTGACAATAAAAACCAAAGAAGTAATCTGAAAAGAATTGGTGAGTCATAAAAACATCCCTTGAAGCATTGTTTTATACTACACAACCTTGAATTATAAAACAAAGGAGTATGATTTGCAAGAACTGAGATTTCTCTGGGGCATTGCCAGCATTGAATCCATTTCCACTTTAATAGTGACATTTGTTCACTGGAACATGAACTGAACAGCAAACTACATATTTCTTTAAAAGTTTCTAAAACAGTCTTTCTCAAAATTTTTGGAGAATGCATTCACATTTGAGATTTAAATACAAAAATATTCTTGCCTATAAAAATTGGGCAACAATTTCAAAGAGTTTGACAATGCCCTAAAACCCATGTACAGATTTGGAATTCACATGGAATCCGTGGAGTCCACATAAGAGGTTGCACTTTTAAGGCATACAGATCACAACAATTTGGTTCTGTTCAGTAAGAATAAACTTTTACCAGTAGCTTTGTTAACTCATGATCAGTTTCTCCTCTATTACCATCTTAATTAGATAATGCCTGAAAAGCAGTTCCATTCTGCCTCATCCTAATGTTTAAAATAACTAGACTATATTGGTTAATAATTATTATTAATAATTGTTATAATAGAAATTACTACTAAAGTAATTAATAAAAATAATATAACTAATCCACTTATGCCACTGCAGAAAGCTGTAGAGGGAGAAAAGCAAATGTGAAAACTGAGGAAGAACAGAAGAGAGCAAAGTATTTTGTAGCTTCAGTGGTTTCAAGTACAGTAGTTGGGTATCTTTCTGAACTAGGGATGTATCGCATTTGGCAATAACTCAGAAAACAAAATATTTTAACATTAGGAAATTACAACTTTTAGGAGATTATCATAATGTAGTTGGCATTTGGGCAGTAATTTCTACATATTTCATATGAGAAATAAAAATAAGTTATTTATTATTGAGTAGGCAGATAAAACTGTAAAATTTATTACTGAGTAGGCAGATAAAATCACTGACTAAACTATGATGAACTCTTTTTACATTGATTTAATATATCTTAATTTAACATTATGTCCTAATATTTTGGACAAAATCATTTCTTACCTCCTCCAACCAGTTACTGGGTGGGTCGGCTTTTCAGGACAGCATACTGTTGAAATTGCAGCAAATGGCCATGCAAGTAATAAAATTAAAACAACCAATAAGACACGAATTGGAAGCAGGATAATCCCAATAAGGAAAATCTGAAAGTCAAAGTTGGTAAAAATAAATGAATGGACATTATTTTAATTCATTGCTATCAAACAGAAACATGTAACAGGAGACTTTTATGGTGTTCATGCATTTAGTCAAGGATGAATTGACTACTACCCTGTACCAGACAAGGATTTAAGCACAAAGAAAAAAACAAATTATATCTGACTTCACAAAGCCTACTGTGTAGCAAGAGAAACACTAAAGAAAACCATAAGACAAATGATCTGCATACCCATGAAAGCGAATAGAGAATGTTGGGGGAACAAAGAAAAGGTGTATTTGATTTAGCAGCCAGGGAAAGCTTCCTCCTGGAGGAGTTGTAGCCTGAACAATCTTGCAATAAGTAGGAGCTAGCAAGGTAAGAAGGAGAAATTGCTTTTTGAGAGCTTTAGGTAGAAGACTGAAGGCATCAGAGTGTGAAGAAGTAAGTACATTGTTTTATATACCTGCCAGAACTTTATAACTAATAACAATAAGGAGATAGATGCAAAAATAAAAAATTAAGAAGAAATGAAAAATAAATAAGAATAGCAAATAATACATGAATGCTTACTATGTAATATACCAGCCATTCTAAGCACTTGGCATGTAGTAACTTATTTAGTTTTTACAACCTTAAGTTTCAAATTTTACACACCAGAAAGGAGTAACACAGAGGAAGTTAAATTGCTTAAGATCACAAGTGGTAGAACCAGGATTTGAACTTAGTTTGGTTATAAAGTTTGTGCTCTTAATTCTTTTATTGTACTGCTGTTTGAGTAAAATAGATTGTGCTTATGTATGACACATTGTCTTTTTCTCTATAAGCTAATTATATTACTCAAACAGTAGCCTTCTTTTTCTGTCTCTACTGGCCCTTACATGATTCTGAGCACCATCAAATAATTTAGAAAAAAAATGCCAAAATATTCTAATTATCTGATCTTTAGAATATTAAACAGTAACACAACAAAATGTACAGATCTAAAGTATACAATTCAGTGAGCTTTGATAAATATATACTCATGTAACCACCACCACAATTAAGACACAAAACATATTTACCACTCCCAGAAAGTCACCTTGTGCCTCTTCTAGTCAAACCCTATATTCTTAGGCAACAAATGCCAGATTTCTATCACCATAATTTGGTTTTATCTGTTCTTAAATGTCACATAAATGGAATCATACTTTATGCATTCTTCCACTTAATACTTTTTATTCTACTATGTTGTTTCATACATCAGTAATTCATTCTTTTTAATTGCAGAGTATTATTCTACTATGTGACCATATGACAATTTGCTTATTGATTATCCTACTGATTTACATTTGAGCTGTTTCCAATTGTGGGCTATTATGAATAAAGCCACTATGAATATTCTTGTACAAGCCTTTATGTGTATATGTTTCCATTTCTCTTAAGTAAATACCTAGGAGTGAAAATGCTGGCTCATAGATGTTATTTAACTTTATAGCAAACCACCAGTTTTCCAAAGTTGTGTCATTTAAAAGTATGAGTGGAAATGTGTGAGAATTTTCAGCTGCTGTACATCCTTGCCAGCATTTGGTGTTGGCAGACTTTTAAAAAGCTTTATTAAGGTATAATGTACAAAAAAGAAAAACCATCTATTTTAAGTTTACAGATTACGAGTTTTTCAAATGCATACCCCTATGCAATGACCACCACAATCAAGATATTTACATCATCCCAAAAAGTTTTCTTTTGCCCTTTGCAATTAATACACCCTCCCCAAACCTAAGCAACCACTGATAGGCTTCTTTCACTGTAGTTTTACCTGCTGTAGATGTTCATATAAATAAAATCACATAGCATTTATTTACCCTTTTATATCTGGCTTGATCACTTCATATTTCTGAAAGTTAACCATATTGTCATATATATCAGTATTTATTCTTTTTAATTGGAGAGTACTATTCCATTGTATGAATATATTACAATCTATTTATTTACTTGTTCATGGACATTTGGCCTATTATAAGTTCTCAGCTATTATAGCTCATATGAACATTAATGTTCAAATCTTTGTGTGACCATACATTTTCATTTCACTGAAAATAAAATTATTGGGTCATAAGGCATGTTTAACTTTATATAATACTATAAAACCGTTTTCCGAAGTGACTTCACCAGTTGATATCCCCAGCAAGGTATGAGAGTTCCTGTTGCTCCACATCCTCACCACCATAATGGTATGGTCAGTTTTTAATTTTAATGTTAGCCATTAAAGTGGGTATAAAAGAATATCTCATGTGGCTTTAATCCGCATTTCCTTGATGAACAATAATGCTGAATACATTTTTCATATACTTATTGGTCATTCCTTTAACTTCTAATATTAGTGTCTGTTCAAGTCTTTGGCCCATTTTTACTGGTTTGCTAGTCTTTTTCTTATCAATTTGTAAGAGTTCTTTATATAAATGTATACAAGCCCTTTGTCAATATATGCATTAAAAATATTTTTTTCCTCATTCTGTGACTTGCTTTCTCATTTTCTTAGTGGTATCTTTTGATTAAAGCAATTTTAATTATGATGTTTAATTTATCAATTTTTATTTTATGTTTAATTCTTTTCTGTGTCCTTCTGAAAAAATCTTTACCTCAAGTTCCTGAAGATACTCTATATTTTTTTCTTCTAGAAGCTGTATGATTTTCACTTTTACATTTCAATCTATGGTCAATCTTAAATGACTTTTTTTGTGTGGTATGCAGTGTGGATTAAGGTTCATTTCTAACCATAAATTTATCCAGTTGTTGCAGCACCAAAAGACTTGACATTCCTCAATGAATATTCTTGGCAACTTTGCAAAAAATTAATTGAATATTAATGTATGGATTTTCTTTCTGTTGCATTGATCTGTTCATCATACTTCTGTCAATACTCTGCTACCTTATTTACTACAGTGTTGAAGTAAGTCTTGAAATCAAGTAGTGTGTGTCCACCCATACATTCTGCTTCATCATTTTTCTGAAGGCATTTTAGATACTCTGCATTTCCATATAAGTTTTAGAATTGTCAGTTTCTACACATACACAAAAGCCTGTTAGGATTTTTACTGAGATTTCAAAATGAATCTACAGAACAATTTGGAGAAAATTGTCATCCTAATAATATTGATTCTCCCAATTCATAAACATGGTATATCTCTCTATGTAAGTCTTCATTAATTTCTCACAGAAATATTTTGTAGTTTTCAGTGTAGTGGTCTTATATGGTTTTTCCTAAGTATTGAATGCCATTTTATTGCTGTTATAAATTAGATTACTTGATCTCATTTTGCAATTGTTTGCTCCTATAGTATATAAATGTAAAATTGACTTTTGATCTTTCATCCTATGACCTGGTCAAGTTCACTTACTGGTTTTCGTAGTTACTTGTTCTGTTGATTCCTTAGGAAGTTCTTCATATACAGTCTATATCATTTGTGAATACGACAGTTATACTTTTTCCATTCTAATCCATATGTCTTTTATTTCCTTTCTTATCTTATTGCACTGGCTATGATCCCTAGCATAATGTTGAATAGAAGTGGTAAACAAGATATTTGTCTTATCCCAAACCTTTCAGGAAACAGATTCAATATTTTACCGCTATGATATTAATTGTGGGTGTTTTGTAGATGCCCTGTACCTGATGGAAAGAGTTTCTCTTTATCTCTATCTTACTAAGAAAGTATTTTTATCGCCAATGGGTATTGAATTTTGTCAGGTGAACTAATGAAATTTCTGCATCTATTGAGATGATCACAGGCATTTTATCATATGTTCTGCTTATATGGTGAATTACATTGAAATTGGAATTTTATGTTACATCAACCTTATATTATTGATATAAGATAAACTTGGAAGTGATATACAGTATCATCCTTTCTATACAATGCCATATTTGACCTGTTAATATTTTGTTAAGAGTTCTTATGGCTATGATCATGAGAAATATTGATCTATAATTTTCTTTTCTTATAATGTCTTTTTCAGATTTGATATCAAGGTAATGTTAGCCCCATAAAACTAGTTGGGTACTGTTCCATACTTCTCTACTTTCTGAAAGAGCTTGTGTGAGTGATTTTATTGTATTCTTAAAAGTCTGACAAAATTTACTAGTAAAATAATCTTGGTGAAATGTTTTCTTTAAATGTATATTTGTGGATACAAAATAAATTCAAATTCCTTCATAGATAAAGGGCTATTCATATTTTCTAGTCCTTGTGTCTATTTTTGATACACTGATTTTTGTCCATTTCATGTATGTTTCAAATTTACTGGCATAAAGTTGTTAATAATGTTCCCTTATTAGTCATTTAACCTATAATGATATATGCTGTTTCATTCTTGATACTGGTAATTTGTATTTTCTTTCTTGTTTTCTTATCAGTCTTGGTAAGGATTTATCAATTCCATTAATCTATTCTATTAATCTATTAGACAAATGTTTGATTTTAATTTTCTATGCAGTTTTTTATTTCACTGATTATTGCTCTTATCTTTATTATTTCCTTTCTTTGACTTACTTTGTGTTTAATTTGTTCTTCCAGCTTCTGAAGGTAAAAACTTAAATCATTAATTTTAAACCTTTCTTCTTTTCTATGTATTTAAATGTATTGGTTTACTGGCAAGCACTGCTTTAACTGCATCCTACAATTTTGATACGTTGCATTTTGTTCACATTTAGTTTAAAACATTTCATAATTTCACTCGTAATATATTTTTGACCCAAGGACTATTTTAAAGTATATAGCTTGATTTCTAAATATGTGGATTTTTATCAGATATATTTGTTATTGATTTCTAACATAATTTATTGTGTTTAGAGAACATGCTCTGTAATATTTCAAACTTTTGATGTTTATTGAGATTTTTTATGATCCAGCCTTTGGTCTATGTTGGTGAGCATTAAATGTGTACTTGAAATTATATTCTGGTACTTTTGGAGGTAGTGTTCCACAAATGTCAATTCAGTAGGAGTGGTTACCAATGTTCAAATTTTCTATATTATTAATCTTTGGTTTGATTGTTCTGTCAATTACCAAGAAAGGTGTGTTACCATCCTCAATTATGTTTTATTTATTTCTTTGCTTAGTTTTCTCAATTTTAGCTTCAAGTTTTCAAAGTTCTGATATTAGGGACATAAACATTAAGTGCTGCTAAGTTTTCCCACTGACCTTTTAAAGACATGTTCCTCCTTATATCTGATGTCATGACATGTCTTGAAGTCTACTTTATCTGATATTAATACAGTCACATCAGCTTCTTACACTTACACTATTTCCACATTATCTTTTCTTCCTTCTTATCTTTGTATTTACATTTATAGTGTATGTACTGTGGATTAATGTAGAGCTGGGTCTTATTCTTTTGTCCAGTCTGAAAATCTTTGCCTTTAAGTTAGGATGTTAATTAATGTATACTAAATGTAATTATTGATGTATTTGGGTATAAATCTACTGTTTTGCTATTTCTTTTCTATATATTCCATCAGTTCCCATCAGTTTCATGTTTCTGTTTCTCGTTTTCTGTTTTCTTCCTTGAGTTCATGAAATTTTTCTTTAGTGATTTATTTAAATTTCTTTAATGGCCCCTTAGCTATACCTTCTTGTACTTTTAGTCAGCAGTTGGTCTGAAGATTACAATGTGTGCTTAGCATAAGATGAAGTACTCAGAGTTAATACTGTACCACTTCACAGAAAGTGTAAGAAAAGTACAATTCCATCCCATCCACCACCCTTTCAGTATTGTTATATGTTTTACCACTAAATATATGTAAGCCCAAGAAAACAATAATTTTTGTATTAAATGGTTACATTTTCTAGCTCTTTGATGAAATTAATATAAGGAAAAAAGTTTTATATCATTCTTTCCATATTTACCATTTCCAGTGTTCTTCATTCTTTCCTGTATATTCAAGTCTCAATCTGGTGTTATTTTCCTCCAACCCAAAAAACTTTCTTTACCATTTCTTGAATGCAGGTCTGACAACAAATTCCCTCCATTCTTATTTGAACATGTCTTCATTTTCCCTTCATTTCTGAATAATATTTTCATTAGATATAGAATTATGGGTGGATAGTTGGGTTGGGTTATCTTTTTATTGGTGAGTTCTAAAAGTTATTTATATGTTTTGAACACTCTACTCTTATCAAATGTATAATTTGCAAATATTTTCTCTCATTCAGTAAGTTATCTTTTCAATTTCATTGTAGTGTGCTTTGAAACACAAAGTGTTTTATTTTGATGAAGTCCTCTTTACCCATTCTTTCTTTGGTGGCTAGTACTTTTGTTGTACGTCTAGAAAACCACTGCCTAATTCAAGGTCATGAAGATTTACACTTACGTTTTCATCTAAGAGTTTTATGATTTTAACTCTTACATTTAGTAGTTTAATCTGCTTCGAGTTAATTTGTATATGCTATGAGGTAAGGACCTAACTTCCTTCTCTTGCACATGTCAATCCAATTGTCCCAGACCATTTGTTGCAAAAACTGCTCTCTCCCCATTTTATCGTCTTGGCAATCCTGTGGAAAATCAGTGGCCACAGATGTATGAATTTACTTCTGTATTGTCAATTATATTTCATTGATCTAGATGTCTGTCTTTTTACTGGTACAATACAGTCTTGATTACTGTAGCTTCACAGTACATTTTGAAAATGAGAAATGTGAGTTCTCCAATTTTGTTTTATTTTTTCAAGATTCTTTTGGTTGTTTGTAGTCCCTTGCATTTCTGTACGAATTTTAAAATTAGCTCATCAATTTCTGCAAAAAATAAAGAAGCCAGCTGATATTTTGATAAGGGTTATACTAATCTGTAGATCAGTTTGGGGAGTGTCATTATCTTAACAATTTAAATCTTCCAAATTTATGAACACAGGATGTCTTCCCATTTATTTAAGTCGTCTCTAATTTCTTTCAATGATATTTTGTAGTTTACAATGCAGAATTCTTCTGTTGCTAAAATATTTAACTCTTTTTGATGCCAACTTAAATTGAACTGTTTTTAAATTTCATTTTTAGATTGTTGCTTGTGAAAAAATATGTCATGATTTTTGTATATTGATCTTGTATCCTGCCACCTTGCTGAATTGATTTATTAGCTCCAAGTGTTTTTGTGCATTCCTTAGGATTTTCTATGTTTAAAAAACCATGCCATCTTGATGGTTTTACTTCTTCCTTTCCAATATAGATGTCTTTTCTTTTTCTTGCCTAATTGCCCTTCCTAGAACCTCCAGTAAAATGTTGAACAGAAGTGATGAGAGTAGGTATCTTTGTCTTGTTCCTGATCTTAGAAGAAAACTTTTTGGTGTTTCACTATTAAGTATAACGTTAGCTATTTTTTCACAGATGCCCTTTATAAGGCTGAGGAAACTCCTTTCCACTCTTAGTTTATTGAGTGGTTTTTATCATGAAAGTGAGTCAAATCATTTTTCTATGTCTATTAAGATGTTCTTGTGCTCTTTATTCAATAAATATGGTGCTCATGTTAATTTTTCTATGTTGAACCAAAATTACATTTTTGGGATAAATACCACTTTGCCATGGTATAGTTCATTTTATTAGCTGATGGATTCAGTTTGCTAGCATTTTATTGTGGATTTTTGCATATATATATTCACAATGGATATTGGTCTGTAGTTTTCTTTTATTGTAACGTCCTTTTTTGGTTTTGGTATCAGAGTAGGCCTGGCCTCACAGAATGAGTTGGGGGGTGCTCTGTCTTCTTTTATTTTTTGGAAGAGCTTGTGAAGGATTGGTGTTAATTCTTTGTTAACCCTTTGGTAGAATTCACCACTGAAGTCATCTGGTCCTCAACTTTTCTCTGTGGGATGTTTTTAAGAACTAGTTAATCTCTATATATTATAGGTCTATTTGATTTTTTATTTATTCTTGAATCAGTTTTGGTAAATTTTGTGTCTTTCTAGAAATTGGTCCACTTGAACTAAGTTATTTGTTAGCATGCATTTGTTCATATAATTCCTTATAATCCTTTTTATTTTGGAAAGGTCAGTAATATTGGCCTCTCTTAATTTGAGTCTTCTTTCATTTTTTTTCTTGGTCAGTGCAGATAAATATTTGTCAATTTTTTTTCAGAGTACCAACTTTTGGAGTTGTTATTTTTCTCTATTGTTTTATTATTACTTTGGAATCATTGGTTATTTAGAAGTAATTTAATTTCAACATATTTGTGAATTTTTTCTGTTATTGATTTCTAGTTTCAATCTACTGTGGTCAAAGAACATACTTTGTATTATTTTAACCACTTTATATTTATTGAGAATTGTTTTATTGTCTAACATACAGATCTACCTTGGCAAATGTTCCATGGGCACTAGAAGAATGTGTTTTCTGCTGTTGTTGAGTGTTCTACATACATATCTGCTAGATCTAGTCTGTTTATAGTGTTCTTCAAGTCTTCAATTTCCTGATTGATACTGTCTCATTGTTCTACCTTCTATCATTATTTGGTAATTGAAGTCTCTCGTTACTGTTGAATTGTCTTTCACCTTTCAATTTTGTCACTTTTTCCTTTGTGTATTTCTGGACTCTGCTGCTTGATGCATATATGGTTATAATTATTACATCTTAATGAATCAATCCTCTTATCATTATGTCTTTCGTTAGCAACAATTTCTGTCTTGAAGTCTATTTTATCTGATAGTAATACAGCCATTCCAGCTGTCTCTCGGCTACTGTTTGCATGGTATATCATTTTCCATCTTTTACTTCCAGCCTATTTGTGTATTTGAATCAAAAGTGTGTCTCTTGACCAGGCATGGTGGCTCACACCTATAATCCCAGCACTTCGGGAAGCCAAGGTGGAAAGATTGCTTGAGCCCATGAGTTCGAGACCAGTCTGGGCAACATAAGGAGATCCCAGCTCTATAAAAAATACAAAAATTTGTTGGGTGTGGTGGTGCATGCCTATAGTTGCAGCCACTCAGGAGGCTGAGATGGAAGTATCACTTGAGCCCAGGAGGTCAAGGCTACAGTGAGCTGTGATTACATCACTGCACTCTAGCCTGGGTGACAGAGTAAGGGCCTGCCTTTAAGCAAGTAAACGAATAAATGAATAAATAAAGTGTGTCTCTTTTAGGAAGCGCACAGTTATGTATTTTTATCAATTCTGTGAATCTTCATTTTAATTGGATTGTTTTATCAATTTATATTTAATGTAATTACTAATAAGGTAGGATTTATAGATGACATTTTGCTATTTGTTTTCGATATGTCTTAGGTCTTTTTAAATTTCTCTATGTCTACATTGCTGCCTTCTCCTGTGTTAAACATTTTCTAGTGTATCATTTTAATTCCCTCATTCTTTCTTTTGCTATATTTAAAAATGTATTTGCTTAGTGATTGTCCTAAGTGTTGCCATGTTAACTTATAATAATTATCTGGTTCGGATCAACAAACTTAATTTCAATAGTATACAAAAACTGTGATCCATTCCCTCCTTTCTCCTATTTGCTATTATTGTTATACAAATTATGTCTTTATACATTGTATGTCCATCAACACAGATTTATAATTATTGCTTTATGTAGATGTTTTTAAAGTTGGATAAGAGAAAAAAAGATTTACAAACAAAAAAATTACATTTGTACTGTCCTTTACATCTACCCATGTAGTTACCTTTACCACTGCTGTTTATTTCTTCATGTGAATTTGAGTTACTGTCTAGTATCCTTTCATTTCAGCCTGAGGGACTCCCTTTATTATTTATCTTAGGGCATGTGTGCTAATGACAAATTCTCTCAGTTTTTGCTCATTTATAATTCATTTTAAGGATAGTTTTCTAGCTCTACAATTCTTTGACAGTCTTCTTTCAGCACTCTGAATATATCATCCTGCTACTCCCTTCTGGTCTCTGTGGCTCTTGATGAGCAATCAGTCATTATCTTGTTGACGATTCTTTGTACATAATGTACATAATGTATCTGTAGATACAGGTATATTTGAGTTTATTCTTAGAGTTCCTTGAGCTCCTTGGGAATGTAGATTAGTGTTTTTAATCAAATTCATTAAGTTTTTGGCCATTATTTCTTCTAATATTCTTTCTGCATCTTTCTCTTTTCCTGGAACTCCCATTATGAATCTGTTGGTAAAGTTGATCCACAGGTCTCTGAGGTTCTGTTCATTTTTCTTCATCTTTTTTTCTTTATGTTCCTCAAACTAGATAATCTCTGTTGACCTGTTTTCAAGTTTGCTGATTCCTTTTTTGTTAGATATAGTCTGCTGTTGAGCCCCTCTAGTGAATACACACACACACACACACACACACACACACGCATTGCATCTTTATTGATATTCTCCATTTGGTGATACCTTGCTCCATACTTTCTTTTAGCTCTTCACACATGGTTTCCTTTAGTTATTGGACCATATTTTAAGTATCTGATTTAAAGTCTTTGTATAGTAAGACTAAAGTCTGGGCTTCCTCAGGGAAAGTTTGTATTGACTGCTTTGTAAACTACTTATAAGCTATACTTTGTTTTTCTTTATACACCTTGCAATTTTTAAATTAAAACTGAACATCTTAAATAATATAGCAACTCTGGAAATGATTCTCATCCCTTTCCAGGGTTTGTTGTGGTTGCTGTTTGTTATTTGTTTGTTTAGTGTCTTTTATAAACTAATTTGTAAAGCTTGTATTCTTTGTCATTGTGGCTACTAAAGTTAAAGTCTCTGACCAGTTAGCTTAGTAATCAGCTAATGATTACAGATTTTCTTAAGCATCTGAAACCAATAAGTTTCCTAATGCTTGCAAAGGATCTCTTTGTACACATAGGGGCACATCATAAACAGTCAGGTGACAGATGACAACTCTGCCTTAGCCTTCACTTTCTGCTTGTACAGTCCCTCAAGGTTAGTCAGAGGTGAGAGCTTAGGGTATTTTTCGATATTTTCAGGACATGTGCATAGCCTTGAGCATGAATAAAGCCTTACTCAGGTGGACAGCCTTCTAGATTCCTAGGAATATGTCAAAGCTTTAAAAGTCCCCTATGATCATCTCATCCCTTAACTTTTCTTTTAAGGTTTTTGGCTGGCCTACTATTTGCTCCAATTGTTAACTGTCTCAGGCAGCTGTGATGTTAAGCAATTGCCTTTGATTTTTTTATTTTTACTTTTTAAGAAGCAGAGTCTCCCTATTTTTCTCAGGCTGGCCTTGAACTTGTAGGCTCAAGCAATCCTCTCACATAAACCTCCTGAATAGCTGGAACTACAGGTGTGCACCACTGCATTCGCTTTCCTCTGATTGTTTTTAACAAACACCCTTGAGAAAAGGCTATTTGCACTGTGTAAGCACCAAGACAAATCAAATAAAGACAGTCTCGCAAATGAGGCCTTCCAGGCAGCCACCAGACTGGCCAATAATGACAGTTCCTTGGGAATGGGGCTTTGAAAATGCTCTAACACTATTTTTCCCCCTCTAGTGGCTCACAGGTTGCTGGTTTTCATTATATCTGTAGGATGTTGGTTTTTAAGGCTACTGCAGAACTGAGGATGAGGGATAAGAATAAAATTAAACTGTAACAAAGCCTACTATTTTAACTAAGAGTCAGCACTCTTAAATAAATGCTCCTTGGATTGTTGAAAGCCTTTGGTTAATTTTCAGAGCTAAGACAAAGTTGATTCTGATAATTTTTTTGTGTTTTCATTGCTTTATGGAGAAGATAATTTTCAGAGGCCTTTACTTCACCAGTTTTGCTGATGTGTCATCTCAGTTTTCTTCATTCTGCTTTTTAGACTGAATAATTTCTAGTGACCTATCTTCAAGTTCACTAATACTTTCTTCTACCATCTTCAATGTGTTGTTGAGCCCATTCAGTGAATTTTTCATTTCAGATATAACAGTTTTCAGTTTTAAAATATCCATTTGGTTCTCTTTTACAGTTTCTATTTATCTGCTAAGCTCCTTCCAACTATTCATTCATTATGCCACTCTTTACTTTTAAGTCCTTGAGCATTTTTATAATAGCTACTTTAAAGTATTTTTCTGCAAAGTCCTACATTTGATCATCTTAGGGTCTATTTTTATTGCCTGATTTTTCTTTTGATCATAGGTCACATTTTCCTATTTCTTTGAATGTCTAATATTGTTTTTATAGTATTTTGGCCATTTTGCGTGATATATTACAGATATTCTGGATTCTGTTATCCTTTCTTCAAGAATGTTGATTTCTGTCCTAGCAGGTAGGTAAAATTCTGGCTGATTGCATTCATCTTGTGAAGGCTTAGTTTTATACTTTTTAAGGGAAAATTTGTTTGAAGCTAGCCCTTAGACTTCGATTGAAGCCTTAGTCCTAGGGTATAGGACTTCTCCTATGGTATAACCTTTGTGAGGTTTCAGTGTAAAGCCTGAGATATTTGCCAAGGTCCTCTTAATTTAGTGGGATTCTAACTGTGCCTTCCCTATGGTGTCTATCAGTTGAAATGTCTGCTCAGTTTCTTCTTCCTTCCGGCTGTTACTTTCCTCCAGGGCCCTTGAAGGCTCCTTTGTAAATATACAGTTCAGGAATTGATCAACGTTTTGAGATAATTTATATGCCAATTTAGGGGCTCCCTCATTTCTAGCTTCCTCCTTTCTGGGACTTCCTCCTTCAGTTTTTAGCCACTCTGATAGTCCTGAACTTTGTGCTCTGATATATCAGGCCAATAAGACTGAAGCTTTCTAACAATCCCTTCACATGGTGTCAAGTGACAACTTTCAGGGAAAAAAGGGTTGGGGTAATGTTACACAGTACAGAACTATTATTTCAAGCAACAAATCCCTCCAGTTTCTGTCTGATTTGTGTTGCTCTATAGTGCCTTCATGAAGTTTTTCCTATTTTGACTACGGTTTATAATTGTTATGCATGGAAAGGTTTGTCTACATTAAGCTACTCCACCATTCCTGAGACTAAAACTAGTCCTGTTAAATTATTTTTCACTTGAAAACTGACTTACAAATATAATGAAACTTTGCTACCAGTCTTATTTCCTATAAAACAGAATATGTTTTAAGATGAGTAGGAGTTTCAGAACTATAATATAGAAGGGATCTTGGATCCAGGAGATTTTTCTTGAAGCTCTGTGTACATGGTAAGCACACTATTTTTAGATAATGTTATATTTATTTGAATGGTGGTATACTGGGGAAGAGTACTGTGGAGAAAGATGAGATGACTCAAATTCCCAAGTCACTCTGGTAGGTCACTGGCTGAGATTCTCTTTGAAGAGGTATCATTATTAAAAGACCAAGAAATAATCTTGACTGAAAGAAAGGACCATATAGCATAGACCCTGAAGAAAGAGCTGGAAAGAGGTTAAAGTATATTAGCATAAGAGTCACTCATATCTACACTGAGCAACCCATATGGATTTTAACTGAACAAGTTGCAAAATATTAGGCAGCTTTTTTTTTCTGTGCCATCTTCAAAGTTTGCAACAAATAATAGTGCTTAATAGTAAATCAATTTTGAGTTAACTCATTGACAAATTAAGAGAATTCCCCATCATATTTCCATTTGATAATATGTCATCTCCATTGGGTGGCCTTCTCTCAGTGTTATTCTCTGATTTTCCTTCATTACACTTACTAAAACATGAGATTATATTGTTTGGACAAACGGAGGCAAGATGGCGCAGCTCCGGGTTCTTCACCGTCAACTTTCCAGCGCCCGGGTAAGACACTGGTCGACTGCATAGGCGCAACCCGACCTCCGACGGAAAAGAACCGGAACCCGCCTAGCCACGCCTACCGCCCCGCCCCCGACCCGCCTATGTCCCGCCCACTGCCCGCCCACTCCCGGGCCCAGAACATAAAAGCCGCTCCCGGCGGGCGCGCGGTGCGAACTTCCTTGGCCCCTCCTCGTACGCGGGACCCGGGAACCTCGTCCGAGAACGCCGGAGCGAACTTCCTCGGCCCCTCCTCGTGCGTGGGACCCAGGAACCTCGTCCGAGAACGCCGGAGCGAACTTCCTCGGCCCCTCCTCGTGCGCAGGACCCAGGAACCTCGCCCGAGAACGCCGGAGCGACTTCGTCGGCCTCCACCGCCGGAGGCCGGTGAACCTCGCTCCCTCCTTCACATTGGCTTGCAAATAAAGTTTTTTGGCCTTGCCTACTTGCCTTTTCTCTGGCATTTGCTCTGGGGGTCGCATTAAAGCAAATCATATATATTTTTGTACTTGTTTGTTTAACTTTCTTACTGAAATGTGAGGACAACAGTCCTTAAGCAAGACATTGATCACCATTAAAGATTAAATTTAGCCTAAATTAATTATACTAAGCCATACTTAAATGAAAGTATGTCCATCTTTTAAACTGGATAATATGGACATTGTTTTTCTACCATGCCTATTCAAATCTTCCCTTTACCCAGACGACTCAAGCCATTGAAACCTCTTTGGTATCTCTGATCTATATAAATTTAAAAAGTATTTTTAATATCCAGACTTTGTTAAATCCCATTTAATCCAAGTAGTAAATTTTAAGTACAGTATATACTTTGTAGAAAATAAATAGGATAACTATCAATATTATCAATATTAAGATCAACAAACAATAACAGATTATTTCACTTAATTTTAGCCCTCTTTTGAGTTATTAATATTCCAATGTAATAGACGAGAAAAGTGTAGTTCAGACAGGTTAAGTGACTTGGCCAAAGTCACACAACTGATAAATGACCAGGTCCTATAATTGACTAGCTATCATTCCATTATACTACAGCTCTCAGAGAGTTATTTGGAAGAGATCTTCAAACAGTAACAAACCAGGTGATGGAAAAACTTAATAATATATTATAGGTGCAATATAAATATTTATCAATATTCCATTCTGATTCTTTCCAAAATATGAAGTCAAATAGATGGGCATATTTTCATTTAAGTATGATTTAACTAAATCAGACTAAATTTAATCTTGAACAATGGTCTATGTATTTACAAATGTTTCAGAATGTCAAGACACAAAAAGAATATCTGTTCATTTAAAGACATGAAGATCACATTTTTAAACGTTTAATTTCGTCACAAAGCGGTATTACTATATTCTTTATCTTCTTCCTCTCTCACATTCCTCTTCAACTAGACACCCATTTACCATTACTCAAGCCGCCACCTGTGTTGCTTAGCTCTGCACTTAACCTTCCCCCATTGCAGAAGACAACGGTGTTAGTGCATACAAGCTGACTGCAAATATTATACGACTTCAAATCCAAAGTAATGTGTGAGATGGACATGAAAACTTCAAAATTGTTCCCCTCGCCCCCCTGCAGAACACACGGGACAAATGTGGTTAGCAGGGCCTATCTTGTTCTCTAATCACTAATTTCAACAAAGAGGAAGTCCAAAGAGTGCAACTGCCAATGGTAAAAGGAACCCTTTACAAGAAAAAGGAAAGGAAAGGAAACTTTCTTTGTGAATAACAGTATAGCCATTTTTAACAATGGAAAACAGTCTGGGCTACTACTTCTCATGCTTCTACTTAGGAAACGTTTTAGGTGAAGACTGATTCTGGACCAAAACTTCTTGAACACCCTAAGCTGACTCAGTTGTCCCTTTTCTTTGATTCTGACTTCCCACCTTCCATCATGCTCTTGCTCAGCTAAATCTTTCCAGCCTTACCTGTTCTAATCACAGACCTGGGCTTTCTGCCTTCTGCCTCACTCTTATCCATCCCATACCGACTTCTCTCTTTCCCAAGGCAAAAAAAAAAAAAGCTTCTTCAAATCTACTCTCCCGTGGTAGATCTGCCTCCCACTACACTCTAATAAACTCAAGCTGAAACTTCGGTCACAGATTCAGATTCCTTCTCCCTTCTGGGGCATGGACTGTATGTAGCCTGCGCCACCAGCCAGCTCTGTCTCTTCCTGTTTCGGATCCTCCTCTAAGACCCGCATCTTCCCTGCATCTTCTCTCCTCCTGTGCCCGCTCAGACCATCCTCTAAATGTCCTCAATTCTCAGACGCACATCTCTGCCCCTTTCAGACTCACGGTCCCTCAAAAGTCCTCTCCTCTCAGATCCACTGCTCTTTCTTCCTCTGATTCCTTTGCCTACCAGACCCACACGCCCCTCAGACCCACGCGCCCCTCGACCGCCCTCCCCTGTCAGACCTACACCGGTCACCTGGACCTGCCTCAGATCCTGGCTCCCCTCGGGCCACCTCCCTCCTCAGACCCACGTCCCCTTCAGGCCACCTCCCTCCTCAGACCCACGCCCGCCTCAGACCACCTCCCTCCCTCAGACCCACGCCCCCCTCGGCCGCCCTCCTCTCTCAGACCCACACCCCTTACCTGGACCCCCCTCAGACCTAGGCCCCCCTCAGACGACCTCTCCCCTCAGACCCACATCCCCCTCAGACCACCTCCCCTGTCAGACCCACGCCCCTCACCTGGACCCGCCTCGCGGAGCCGATCTGCGTCTGCTGCACGAAGGGGTTAGGCACCGGCGGCGGGAAGAAGGACGCCTGACGGGGCACCATGGGCGGCCGCAGCCCTACGTTCCCGACGCCGGCAGCTGGCACTGTGGCCGCCACTGCCGCCGCCTGGGCGCACCGGCTCATGGTCGAGCCGGGCGTGGAACCCTGCCGAAGCGACCTACTCGGGCGCTGCAGCCAATACTGAGCCGAAGACCCACTAGAGTCCCAGCCTACGGCGACGCTGGGGAGCCTCTGCGCAGGCGCTGAAGTTACCTAGAAGCCGGCTGCTGCCGCCCTGCCCCTTCGGCGCTGACACGCCCCAGGCTCTGGCCACACCCCCTCAGGCATCTGGCCCCACCCCCTTGGTAATATAGCCCGTCTCCTCGGAGGAATGCTTTTCCTTCAGAGCCAAGACCTTGAAGGGTACCCCAGGATCCCTAACACTCCACAGCGAGACACTAGACAGAGTTCCCTGCTTTAGCGTCAGGCGGACCTGGATTTTCAGTCCCTTTTACTGGGCCTGTGACGTTGGACAAATCACTATCTCCATGAACCTCAGTTGCCTTCTGTAAAATGGAGATAAATGTATTCTCAGATAATCAGAACTTGGATCCAGTAATGCCATTGAGCAACCACTTCCCCTGGGCTGTTCCATTAAGTGAACTAATATTAATCCACCCATGACGGCACTAGGAGTGGAATTTGTTTCACTCAAAATATAATGGACTGACAGGGGAGAGATGGTCCTCCAGAGGAAAACTGAGCTACTATTACTGGAAAAGGCAAAAATTACAGTTGCCCTCCTCGCTAGATGAGGAACCTGACCAGAAAAGGGAAATGTATTGGGTTGTGGCTCCATTTCACACTGAGGAAGTTCAAGCCTGTTTGGACCTATGTAGATACTCGTGGGGGTGGCAGGGCAGGGGTTTGTCTCATTATCTGAGGACAGTTGATCAACCCTGAGTGGCTGAGAGTTAAAGGAAGGAGAGGATAATCAACTCATCCCTACTGATCAACTCTGCTCACAGCAGGCAGGAAGGCCAGGATGCAAATCTGAGTCTGAGCCCTGGGGTTCTCCAAAGTTACCCTCTGAATCTCACAATCTTCCAGCCCGACCACATAGATGTGTGGCCTTGAGTCAGTCACTTAACCTGAGTTTGCTTCCTTGTCTAGGAATGAGAGATTTATTCTAACTCCATAGAACTGTAGCAAGGATTAAATAAAATAATGCATGGGTAGTGTTCATAGAGAAACACTGAAGAAATGGCATGTTTTAAGCATTATTATGCCACTGACTTTTCTCTCAATGTAACATTAATAACAGTGTATTACAGCCATGACAGAAGATTCCCCAGTCTAGGGGGTCTTCAAGTTGGGACTGGTAGACCCTTGAGACTCTTTAGACAGATACCTGCACAGAAGGATGTGTTTCCAACTGTCAACAACCTAAGCCAGGCCAGGTGTCATGGCTCACGCCTGTAATCCTAGCACTTTGGGGGCTGAGGAGGATGGATCCCTTGAGCCCAGGAGTTTGAGAACAGCCTGGGCAACAAAGTGAGACCTCCCCTCCCACTGTGTCTCTAAAAAAAAGTAAAAAGTTAGCTGGCTGTGCTGTTGCATGCCTGCAGTCCCAGCTACTCAGAAAGCTGAGGTGGGAGGATTGCTTGAGCCCAGAAGACCGAGTCTGAAGTGAGCTATGATCATGCCATTGCACTCCAGCCTGGGTGACAGAGCAAGACGCTGTCTCATAAAAGAAAAAAAAAAAAAAGAAGAAGAAGAAGAAACAAAAAGAATCTGAGCCAGAAGGGGCAGGCCATGGGAGGATAAAAGATAGAAAAGATGGGGCCGGGAGCGGTGACTTACGCCAGTAATCCTAGTACTTTGGGAGGCTGAGGTGGGTAGACTGCCTGAGCTCAGGAGTTTGAGACCAGCCTGGGCAACAGGGTGAAACCCCATCTCTACTAAAATACAAAAAAAATTAGCCGGGTGTGGCAGCGTGCACCTGTAATCCCAGCTACTTGGGAGTCTGAGGCAGGAGAATCACTTGAACCTGGGAGGCGGAGGTTACAGTGAGCCGAGATTGCGCCATTGTACTCCAGTCTGGGCGACGGAGATTCTGACTCAAAAAAAGAAAAACAGAGAAACAATGACATCAGGTTCACTGAGGAGGTCACCTGTAGAGTTCACTCCTCACCCACCTTCCTCACCAGCCCCATCATAAGAGGCCAGAAGCAATATACTATCAATCAGACTATCGGAGCCAGAAAGGGCCTCAGAAAAACCCCAGGCCTTCCATTTCTGTTCAGCAGTAGCTCCAGAATTTCTATATAGATTAGGGGTGGGTAGACTGGTAGGGAAGGAGTAAGGAGCTTATCCATGAATACCAGTTGTGTTTAGAAGCAAGCACATTATTTCTCCCCTAGCTGTGTTTACCCAGCATGGTTGTAGGGGTGGGGGAGGGTAGCAAGAGTGGTTTTGAGGGTGGCAGAGGATGGTGGAGATTCTGGTTTGAGGGCTAAAGCTCCTCTGCTAGGCTATCCTTTGGCCTTGTAGGTCCCTAATAGCTATGGGAGCCTGGAAAAATCACTTCTCTTGAGCCATCAGTCTCTTCATCAATAAGATTCAACTAATAATAGCCTCTTTCTATTTATGTGGTTGGAAAGGTTAAATTAAGTGATACAAGAAAAGTGCCTTGCACATAGAAAGCACTCTATTAATGAAGGAGGATATTATCGTTGCTGTTCATTGTTATTAGTAGTAGCATTAAAACTGATATGATTGGTAATGAAGAAACTGAGACTTAAAGAGGAAACAAACCTTGAACAGATGCCACAATAAAGCAACAGAATTGCTGTTTCCTGGGGGCTCTTTCTACAGGACAGAGGGACTAGAGCTTACTCTCCCTGAGGTTCTCTTGCTGTTTACTTTGGAAGCTCTGACCTTTCCAGCAGACACCATCACCTGTGCCCTGCAGGGAGCAGATATTTGGACTTCTTAAGTTGTCGCTTCTGGCTGGGTCTGTGGCCCTTGTCTAGGCCCTGCTAAAACAGATGGCAAACACAGCCACTCAATAGGTGTCTTTATTCATACTTGTTGACATTTCCCATGGGGAACGGTTGAAGGGAGGGGCGGGGAGGGCTGAGCAGGAAGCCACGGCTTGGTTTTCCTCCATCCAGTGGAGGAAGAGACTCAGTAGGGACATGCTAAATAGAGTGAACAGGGGAACGATCACTATATGGGCTGAGATGCGCTGTGCAGTGACTTCAGACAACCTGAGTCCTTCTGTCAGGAAATGCAATTTCTAAGTGGAAAAAAAACAAGACCCAAAGAAAAAAACAAAGTGCATACAAAGCAAACTGCTAATGTAAGAAAGGTTCTAAGGCAGCCAGCAGTGAAAAGCCAGGGCTCTGGGGTGGCCACCTGGCCATGCCCTTATCCCACTGCCCTATGCCAGGCTGTCGGGCCACCAGTGCCCTCTTGAGACAGTCTCCATTGGCTCCAAGGGTGCTATGAGCCATAGAAGGTTGTGGAGGGAGAAGAGTCTGAAGTGTGGCAGCACCAGGGCAGCCCAAAGCAGGCTGCATTGAAAATATCAACGTATCTCTTTAGGGGTGGCTCTGAGGGTTGGTGGGATTGGAGGGGGAAGGGGCACCTGGGAGGAGTACAATCAGCATCTATTCTTGGGCACAGGGAGGAGCCACTGTCTGGAATCTTAAATTACCAGGTAGGAGTAAGAATGCTGATTAGCTGTAGAGCTGAAGGCACAGCTGCCAGGCCCCTCTGGGTCGTTCTCTAGTGCTCTAGGCCCGGTGTATGGAAGGCAGTGGAGAGGAAGGGCCTGTGGGAGCCGGGGCCAGCTCAGCAGCCTAGCCAGTCAGATTTGATGCTTCCAAACTTCACACTCTTCAGACTTTGGTTCTCCAGCTTCAGGTAATAGGCACCCTTGAAGAAGTAGCTGTGACCTGGGATAAAGAAGAGACTGTGACCCCCTTATCCTGACATTCTGGCACACAGAAGTTTCCCAGGAACTTTGAATTTCTGCCTGGCATAGGGAAGAAGTTTTTAAACCAGAAGAGAGCTTTAAAGGCTGAGGCAGGAGGACTGCTTGAGCCCAGGGGTTCGAGACCAGCTTGGGCAGCATAAAGAGATCCCCGTTTCTACAAAAAAAAAATTTTTTTTTTTTTAAATTAGCTGGGTATAGTGGTGCATTCCTGTAGGCCACGCTACTTGGGAGGCTGATGTGGGAGAGTCACTTAAGCCCAGGAGTTTGAGGCTACAGTGAGCTATGTTTGTGCCTCCAGCCTGGGTGACAGAGCAAGACCTTGTCTCTAAAAAAACAAAATTCAATTGTTTCAGCCTGAGCTGATTGAAGAAAAGAAAACAAAAACAAAACCAAAACACAATAAAAGCCCAGAAGAGCCCCCTCTGGGACTGGAAGAAGGGAAATGGCTGTGAAATAAGCTCTCTTATTCCCTGTTCACTCATCTCTAAGATGAGGATAAAGATATCAACCTTCTAGGGCTTGCAGTGAGCATTAAGTCAGATAACATATGCTATTATTAAAAACAATAACCCCACTTAACACAAACATCAAACTAAGCACATTCCATGTACCAGAGGTGGCAAAACTGGATACGTCCAGTCCTATCAGACCCACAGATGGCTTTTATTTGACTCTCACAAGTTTTTTTGTTTTGTTTTGTCTTTAAATCTGAATAACTTGCCAACATGTAAACATCCAGAAAAGTCACACAAAAATACAGATTTCCGGCTTCTATTTTAAAAAATAGAATACCTAATATAGAATATCTAACAACACCAGACTCCATTCTTTTTTTTGAGACCAGGTCTCACTCTGTCGCCCAGCCTGGAGTGCAGTGGTATGAACACGGCTCACTGCGGCCTCAAACTCCTGGGCTCCAGCGATCCTCTCTGCTCACCCTCCCCAGTAGCTGGGACTATGGGACTACAGGTGTGTGCCGTCATGTGTAGCTAATGTTTTTTAAAATATTTTTTGCAGAGATAGAGTCTCACTGTGTTGCCCAGGCTGGTCTCAAACTCCTGGGCTCAAGCAATCCTCCTGCCTTGGCCTCCCAGAGTGCTGGGATTACAGGTGTGAACCATGGCACCTGGCCTAAGCCCCTAATCTTGCCCGCCAATAATTATGTGAAGGTGAGAAGCAACTGTCCCCTGTAAATGAGGCACGTGCTTTCTGATTCAGCACAGACTCCACAATTCCCCACTGTCTGCCCCTGCCTGCTTCACTCATTTGTGCTACCTGCCTGACCCATGGAGCTGTTGGAATTTATGACTCCTGACATACATAATCTCATTTACTATTAATATGCTAGCATGTAGTAGGTGCTCAATAGATGTTTATTCTTGAAGATAATCCCTAGTCTAGCATCTGATTGTACACTGCTTTTTCTTGGACATATAAGACCTTCAGCTACTGGAGGTCAGGACCTGTGCTTAGCATACAGTAGGTGCTCAAAAAAAAAAAATTCTGTGGGATTTAGTTAAAATTCTCCTCTAAAAAAGCCAAACTGGATCCATTTCCAGGACCCTAGAGAGCTCACAGATGCCTCCTCAAGAGTATGACTTTCAAACTCCAAATTCTATCCCTCGCTGCTACTGGTTGTGTTTTAATCAGCAAGGGGCCAGGGGCAAACTGGCTGAGTAGGGGATCTTTGCCACATGAGCGACAGAGCATGACAAAGTTTGCCTTGTCTCAAATGGAGCCATCCTTCTGCTAATGGGAGGTGGTCACAGGCCTACGAAACCCAAAAGGGCTTGGATCAAACCCCAGAATGAATCCACAGCACAGAGCCCATGTTCCTTCCTCCTCCCCCAGCCCAGGCCTTCCATCCTCCCCTGCCCTGGCTCCAGGCCCTGCAGCTGTGAGAAGTCTTTCTGGGTCTTACTGCCTGGAGCCAGGCCAAGGAGCAGAGGTCAGGGATCTGGAAACCTTCCCAGCACTGGGATGAAGGAGTTGATTTGTTTTCCCGGGCGCCGCCTGCCTGCCTGCCCTGCACAATGAAGAAGTGTGTGTTTGCAAGGAGCTGGGCCCTGGCTAGGGGCGGGGAGTCCTAGAAAGCGGAGACAGTCCTGGGTGGCTCACCGCTGCCCTGCAGGTCCACGACGGCATCCAGGTTATCCGGGATGGCATTCCAGGCATCTGCGATGAGCTTGGGGAAGCCAGGATCCATTTTCTTCTTCACCTCATTGTATCTGTAAAGAAACAGACACAGTGAACCTGCAGGGCCTCTCTAAAAGACACCTCCCCCCCAGCCTGGATGGGAGCACCCAGCTGATGGCTCCTGGGTAGGCCTGGGAAACCAGACCTAGCCATTCAGGGAAGCAGCCGGCTGCAGCGGAAGGAAGAGCATGGAATCAGACCTGAGTCTGAACCTCAAATCTACCACTTTTAATTATATGACTTTGGATGACCCCATAAAAACAATCTCATGATTACTGCTAACATTTATAAAGCACTTACTACATGCCAAACAGTGTGTTAACCACTTTCCACACAGCCTCAGTTTTACCAGCTATAAAATGGGATTGTGTCTAATTTCGTGTATTTAATTTAATGCATGCATTAAATAAAATAGCAATGCAGAGCCTCTATCCCCATGTCTCATAAATATTTAGTAGGTATTTAAGAAATGTTAGCTCCCTTACAAGCAAATCCCTGCTGTAATCCAAGGAGCGCTAAACTAGAAGCCCAGGGATGGGAAGCTGCCCCACCATTCTTTCACTTCGTGGCTTGGAAAAATTGCTGCTTCTTCATCTATCAAGGGAGATGACAATCCCTGCCCTGGGAGATGATCACGGCTGGGGCAGTGAGGTTTCAATGCAAGGTGGTAGGTACGTGTGAGTCCAAGGCCTGTTAGTCACAGGGTGCCACCTCAGTTCCAGCCGCAGCAATCCTGGGCCCTGCCTTTAATTTAGGTACATACTTTGGATGCCGGTTGGTATGTTCTTCTCCTGGCTAGCAACCCTTCTGTTTTTTAAGATTTTTGGAGAACTTTTTAAACGCTGCTGTCATGTTGATTCCTTTGTTTCTCCGCTTCATTATTCCGCAAATATTTACTGAGCTCCCACTATGGGAGCTATGGATATCCTAGTAAACAAGATCAAGTCTTGCCCAAGTGGAACTGTTTCTAGACAGATCTGTTTCAATCCCATCCTGGTAGCAGCCACCCTTTGCTCCACAGTGCCTCCTAGTGGGTTCTCTTCCTCTCTGCAGCCAGCCTTGACCACCTCCACCCTGGACCCCAACAGTAGCTTTCCCTATATGCTCCCTTCTAGAGGGACCTTCTCCCTCAGCCATCACCCCAAATAACTGCCAGAAAAACCTTCCTTAATCCCAGCTGCAGCATTAGACTCGTTCTTACAAAATCTGGCATGCTTCCTCATGGCCTGGGGCACCAAAACCAAGTTCCCTAGCTCAAAATCCCAACACTCCCATCCGAGGCACCTCCGCTGAGCCTTCAAACTACATTCCCTAGTGTTAGGATGGTTTGGAGATGTGTGGCCCATGCTTGAACTTTGTTTCTTTCTCATTCTACCCACAGAAGGTGGGGATGGCAGAAGTCAAGCCCACTTTTACAGATGAGAAAACTGAGGCTCAGATAAGAGAACTATTTTGCTTCCAAGTTCTTTTCATCCAGAAAGAATGCAAGCACTGTGGTGTCCAAAGATGTGGTACTTCTCTGCAGCTTTAGAGGTTGCCGCGTATAGCAGGTGTTAAGAACACAGACATTTGTGTCCCAGCTTTTTTCAGCCACATTAGCCGCAGTTTCCACACTTGGGAAAAGGAGCTAACAGTATCTACCTCAACTGAGAAATATAGGTGATATGCATAGTCTCAGGCTGGGCTGTGGTAGAGGACCCATACTGACAGCCATCATTATCCGATTCAAATGTGTTTGCATAATTTTCCCTCATTCTACTACATGAGGGCAGGGTGTGATGGTTTCTTGACTCCGTCTCTCCAGCAGCTAGCTAAGTGCCTGGCACACAGCAGATGTTGAACATATATTTGTGGCTTAGTGAAAGCTTCTATAAGCAGGGCCTGAGCTCTTCCTGGCATGCTGAAGACAGCTGCTCAGCCTCTGTCACTGTGGGGCTCTCTCTCCTTCTCCAGCAAAGACGCCTCTGGGGCCTCTGCAGACTCCTCTCCACTTCTCTTGGAATAGTGATCTGTCTCCTTTGGAAGCCAACCCAGAGCTTCTGATAGGCCTTTCAGCTCTGCCCCTTTTCAGGAAGTCTCAGGGTGGTTCCTCTGTAGAGCAGGCTGTCTGTCCTGGCTCTGGCTCTGGGAGGTAGGCTTGTGTGGAAAAGGACTGGGAGGCAAATAACTCCGCCTGGAAACCCAGCAGGGCACTGCCACAACCTGCATGCCTGTGTGTGTGTGTGGGTGTGTGTGTGCACGTGCGCACACAATCATGTTCCTATATGCTGGGAACAGGTCTGTTTTTGCATGTTTACATAGATACAGTGCCTGGGAAAGTGATTTAAAAAGTCCTTCCAACACCGTAATCTGAAAACATCAGAGCTTTAGGATTCTAAGATTCACGTTTCTATGGGTCTGTGCCGCTCACCAGCCACAATTCTAAGATTTGGAGATTGAGGGCTCCTACAATGCTGAGATGTCATTCGAAGTACGTGTTGTGTGCGTGCGCGCGCGCACACATGCGCCTGCTAGTGTCTGGAGCCTGTGGGTGGAAAGCTTGCTCTGTGGTTTCCTGCCTGACTGTTTTCTTTCTTGAGGCTTGAGATATCAATCAGCTTAGGTTGCTAAGTGTCTTAGCAATATGTCTGGAATTCCACCCTGACATGGGCAGGCCTGGGATATAAAGAGTTTCTGAATGCAGGGCAGCTGGGGGGCAGAAGAGTGGAGAGGAGGGAACGGGGAGAAGACAGAGGCCTTGGGAAGTAAATGGGATTGTTTTGGGGATGGCAGACAAAGGCCTCAGGGAGTGCCCTCTGAAATTCTTGGGTAGAGCCCAGATGCAGTGGCAGCCACGGAAGGAATGTGGGGATACCAGGAGGGAGGGGATAGAAAGACACACCACAAGTCTTTGTGCTCCAACCACTCTTTCCCCACTAATCAAACGGACTGGCAGGTATAGTGGAGGGGGCACTCGGTTAGAATACAAGAGAAGTAGCTATAATCCTGGCGTTGTGCAAACACACATATCTCAATAGCTTGGACAAGTTATTTAATTTCTTTGGACCTCTGTTTCCTTTTCTAGGAAGTGTGAAGAATTACAGTCAAACTCCTGAGGTTTGGGCTACCTCTCACCAGCCACTCCTGGGTATTAGGTTCCCTGGTCATGACCATAGCCCCTCAGAACTGGACCCTTCCCTGTAGATAACCTGGAGCACAGAACCACCTGCTTCCAAACTGTTCCCTTGCCAACCTGTACCCACAGCCATGGGCCTGCTGTGGCCGTGCCACAGGGTGCCTGCTCCTTCCAAAGGGTCTGATTTGGATGCTGGTTTCTATGGATGACTGTTGCACCCATCTCTAAGTCTTCTTAATATTTTGTCCTCTGCCATCATGTTCCCCCATCTCTTGGAATCCCCCACCCCACCATCTCAGGTACAGAATAGTAGTAAAGACTAACATGTTTTCCCAGGAGACAGAATGCCACCAGGGTTCAAATCCCAACCTGTCCCTACCTGGCTGTGTAACTCCAAGCTGGTTACTTCACCTTTCTTTTTTTTTTTTTTTTTTGAGATGGAGTCTCGCTCTGTTGCCCAGGCTGGAGTGCAATGGCATGGTCTTGGCTCACTGCAACCTCTATCTTCCGGGTTTAAGTGATTCCCCTGCCTCAGCCTCCTGAGTAGCTGGGATTGCAAGCATGCACCACCATGCCCAGCTAATTTTTTGTATTTTTAGTAGAGACAGGATTTCACCGTGTTGGCCAGGCTGATCCGGAACTCCTGACCTAAGTGATCTGCCCATCTCGGCCTCCCAAAGTGCTGAGATTATAGGCACGAGCCACTGTGTCCAGCCACGGTTACCTAACCTTCCTGAACCCAAGTTTCCTCATCTGTAAAATGGGAGGAGTAATAATTCCCACCTCACAGAGTCGTTGGGACAGTCTCTGGCACACAGTGTCAGTAGGAGCAGTTACTATCTTTATTTTTATTACCCCCTTCTTCAGTGAGTCATTTCAAAATGTGGGGGTCCAGACCAGACATGGGCCAATCAAAGGAATTCTGCAAAGGGAAAGGATGTTCCAACCAGAATTATATCAGCAATGTGACAAGAATGGTTCACCTTTGGCAACGTCTCAGAGGTGTTAGAGACCAAAGAGGTTAGAGACCAGAGAGAGGGCATCCAGAGCCCACCGACCTCTGAACTCGACCCAGGAGGGACGGCTTCTCTGTCTCTCACAGCCAACTGTGCTGCTGTCCTACCCACCGCCCTCCCTTACCTCCAGAATTTGTCTCCAGCAAAGATGTATGTCTTCTTGTTTTTGCTCCAGTTAAAGGCGGCATCCACTCGCTGGACATCAGGGGGCAGTCCCAGGCTGGTCAGTGGCTTGGGGTACCCTCGCTCCAGGGTGCTGGCTGAGTAGATCCAGTATTCATTCCCTAGGGTGGAAGCAAAGGGTGTGTTGGCTGGTGCTGACATGCCCTAGGCCAGCCTGTTCCTCCCATCATCTGTCTGTCCTCGGGCCCCACTGCAGCCATTCCCAACAGAGTGCAACTTCCTGCTCACTCCTGGTTGCAGTGCCCAGAATCAGGGCTCACACAGAGGGCTTCAGAAGTCAATTACAGAAGGTGCCTGGTCAAGGACATGAGTTGGGGGATAAATCCAGCTCACACTCTGCTCACCAAGTCATGCACTCTAAGGGCCTTGCCTGCCATGAAGAGGCACCTTTTGCTAATTTGCAAAAAGGTGCCCTAGGAGCCAGCAGTTGTCCTGGCCAGGACCCATGATTATGGTGGGATGGCGGAGATGGGAGCCAGGTGGTGGAGACAATAAGTACCCATAGTCTTGGCTGAGCCTTTATCTTCTCTAGGATCCCACCTCAGACCAGGGCAGGGACCTCCTAAAGTCCTTCTTTACCCCCTCATAACAGCCCAGCTGTCTGTCTCCCCAAGTAGTTTGTGAGCAACGTGAGGGCAGAGCCTGTATCCCCAGGGTCTGGGAAAGCCCAGCACGTGGAAATGCTCCAATAAATATTAAATGAGCAGGGCTTCCCAAACCTTAGCCATACAGACCTCACCTTGATGATTTTACCACTTCTAGGGACTCCTCGTACTATTACTTACTTAACATTCGGCTTTCAGTGAATTCATTTGGAAATCTTTAAAAACAAATTTATTAAAAAATGTTTTTTGACTGTCAATTACTGAATATCAGTTACTGAATAATCCGTTTCTGTCCTGACTTGAAACTTCACCCTATTATAACTAACTACCTCTGTTAAAATCAATTTATGTTTAAAAGTAAAATGAAAACAAATCTTTAAAACATTCGAACTAAAACTGTTACCTGCCAAAGACTGTATCACTACAAAGGTGTTAGGGACACACCAGCACTAAACTGAGACTTTTTTTTCTTCTAGAAAAGAAATGAGATGATTGAAAAGAATTAAGAAAATGAAATGTGTACACTGAGAGTTAATGCTATCTGATGTTGGGTGTCGGAACCAGTCTCCCAGATGAGTTGCACCCTTTGGGAAATGATGTTGAAAGAATGAATCCATAAAGGAGAGGGAGCACCCACGGGTGCATAGGAACTGTGGTTTGGGAGGGGGAGTGAGCCTGGGACACGCAGGAGCCCTAGTGCAGAGTCCTGTGGAACTGAGGGCCAAGGAAGGGCGCTTCCCACACACCTGCAAAGAACACAGCCTTCTCCTCCTGTGGGGCCTCGTATACTGCATCAATCTTTTCCGGGAGCTCAGGCCAGAATGTGGCCACCAGCAGGGGCCCCATGGGCTTGTCACGTGGCGTCACAGTCCGCCAAATGAACCTGGCAGGAGGCAAAGGAAACCACATCTTCAGTCACCCTGCAGCTCGAACCACGCGCACCCCCCAAACCCACCCAGAAACATTCCAGAGATGATTCCTTGATGGGAGTGGGAGGCAAGATCAAAGGAAGGTTGGAGAAGGACTGGAGAACGGGCAGAGATTCTGTCTGCAATCTGCCGGAGCTGAAAAACATCCTCCTACCTTGTTCTCTCCCTCTACCTCCTCCAGGAAGCCTTCCCTGACTACCTCTGTCCATATTGTGTTTTCCCTCTCTAAGCCTCTCAAAATCATCAACTCTGAGTGCCTGGAACAGTAGTGTCTGTTTGTCTTAACTCTCCTGTTTGATTAGAAGCCAATCGGGGCAGTAGCTGATGACACTCAAGTATTTCCTGAATTAAAATGAAATGAATTTGTGTACTTTGTCAAGAGTAAGAGTTATCATTGATTGAGGTCCTGCTAAGTGCCATGCGCTTTTTGTGCCTTGTAATTTAATCCTCACAATCTTATAAGACAGCATGCACTCTGGATGGTCTACCTAGCATTTATTATCTATTTCCCCACCATCCTTCCTCACAAAACTCCACATTTATGATCCAGCCTTCATCTCCTCAGACCCTGTGTCCCCAACTCCCATTCTAGGGGTAGATACTGATTGGTCTAAGCCACTGGTTCTCCAAGTGCAGTCTCCTGCCCAGCAGCATCTGTGCACCTGAGAACTCATTAGAAATGCAAATGATTAGGTCCTTCCAGAGATCTACAGATAAGAATCTCTGGGCTTGGGGCCCAGAATCTGTGTTTTAACAAGCCTTCCAGATGATTCTAATGCATGCCAAAGTTTGAGAACTGGTCTAAGCCAATCAGAGTTTAGCATTCCCTGGCACTGTTACTGATTCAGCAGTTGCCATATGACTTAAAGTAGTGTTAAGACGGAACACACAGACTTATTTCACATCTGGGGGTCTGTGTGTGCGTATCTGTGAGTGTCTCTTTCTCTCTCACTTCCTGGGAGAGGGGAGGGATTAGAGCCCCAATTGCCACTGGTAGCCTTCTTGTGACCATAAGGGGCAACCGGCCGTAGGATGAATTCAGTGCAGAGGCTTGCAGTGGACAAAGACATCAAGTCACTGACCCTCTCTCTGCCCCTGCAGGCAGTTCTACCCCTGGACTTTGTACCATATGAAAGCAATTTCTTTCTACTGTTTAGGCTGGATTGAGTTTGCAGAGTGATCATCTCTGTTTTTGCAGCAAAACATCCTAACATAGGAAGGTGTCACAATTTTTATTTAGCAAATGAAGCTCAGAGAGGTTAAGATTCAGATTACTTAGTTATTACTACATCAATGACTAAGTAAATTAGTTATTACCAAGATTCAAATCCAGATCTGACTCCAAAGTCTGAGTTTAATCACCCTGTGATACTGTCCTTCACGACCCCCACCCTCACCAGTATCTAGCAGCAATTTTTGTTCATGGTTGATGTTTAATATTTACTGGTTAATCAAACAAGCCCATTAAACATTCATCAAGTTCCTTTTGAAAGAAAACTGTGATGTGGTAGGCCAGGGATGGCTCCAGCCTGGGTCTGGGCTCTGCATCCTTTCCTAGGCCCCACACATCTGAGATCTGCATGTGTGGTCAGGGCTTTCTTAGTGGGAGGTGCTCCAGATGAAGGACATTGCCAGATCCTTACAATGAGGACCGCAGAGCAGCGCTGACATCTGCTGTTATATACCCTGGTTTGGGCATTCGAGGCCTGATGGGACCTGATTTTTCTCACTACATTCTAAGTCTCATCTCTCATTGCATTCTTGCCATTTCCCCATTGGCCAGCAGACCCTGTGAAGGGCAAAGCATCTGCACCCCAGAATCTGGCCCAGTGCCTAGAGTAGAGGAAATCCTTCTTGAAAGTTTATGGAACATCTTCTAGCTTCACCAGATTCTCGCTGGTTAATCCAGAAACTTTCACATCCCTATGGCTTGGCTCTGCAGGTCCCTCTGTCTCAAAGAACCTCCTAACTTGTCACCCCCATCAGATTCTTGCTTCTCCTTTAAAGACTCTGCTCAAATGCTGCTGCATCTGTGAAGCCTTCCTTGACTGGGATGTGCCCACAAAAGCACCTAATGCCTCTGCGATCACTTTTCTTTGATCCTGCCATGTCAGTTCTCTATATGCCTATTTCTCAAACCGGACTTGTGATGCACAGACTTTAATGTGCATCAGAATCACTGGGAGAGTTTGCTAAAATGCAGATTCCTGGGCCTATCCCCAGAGATTTCAGTCAGGAGAGTCTGAAGCTGAGGCAGAAACCCACCTTTTAATACTCACACTCTGGGGGCAGAAACCCCCTTTTAATACTCACACTCTAGGTGGTTCTGTTATGAGAGGCCCATGCTCCTGTCTTTGAGAACACTGATCTAGCAGCCCCCAACCCCACTGTCCCAAGAACATCATTCTTCCTCCTCCAGCTACTAAAGCCTAGCAAAGTATTTGGCACAGTAGATGCCAAACAATTATTTGTCAATAATAATAGCTAATATGAATACACTTACTCTGTGTCAGGCATTATTTTTGCTCTCAGCGCTAAGTTAATCTAATCCTTACAACAGCCCTAGGAGATAGGTTGGAATATTAGCCACATTTTATAAATGAGGAAACCAAGGTACAAAGAAGATACTTAATTAATGTGGCTATGATTATATAACCAGTAAGTAGCAGGTACAGAATTCTAACCCAGACAACCTGGCTTCAGGGTCCATTTTCTCAACTACTACCCTCTATGAATGAATAAATGGATAAATAATGAATAATGGATGGCTAGATCATAAATAATGGATAATAGATGGCTGGCTGGATGGATGGATGATGGATGGAAAGATATAGGTATGGATGGATAGATGGGTAGATGGATGGATGATAGAAGAATGGAAGGACAGATCCTTTAATGAGGTCCTAGATACTGCCTGCCATTCTCCAGGGAGCTAGGATATTATGGTAAACCTCAGCCTTTAGTCAACTGAGTGGTGATTTTTATCTATAGCATGTAGAATACCACCTCTTTCTACTCTGCGGTCACTCACCACCCATACACAGAGTAATCTGGCCATTTGAGGGCAACGCCATTCTAGAAGAAGGCCTGTTGTAGACTGAATTATTGTTCCCAATTCTTCCCTCCATTTTGATTTTAGGATTATGCATTCATGTGCATTTCCATGTGACTTTGCAGTACCACCCTCTAGGGTAGGTGTTGGGATTTGCCATGTGATTTATTTCAGGCAGTGGAATATTCTCAGACAAGATGTGAGTAGAGGCTTTAAATGCACTTGCGTGGTTCAATTTGGCCTCTAGCACCATGTCATATGCGATGTGTAGCTGCTAATCCCATGAGAACAACAGGTAGAGCATACCTGAACCCAAACTGAAGCTGGAAGCCAAGATAACTAGTAGACCCACAGACTATGAGAGAGCAAACAAAATGCTTGGGTGCAAAAAATCTACTGAAACCTGGAGGTTGTTTGACACACAGCAGAAACTGCCTAATACAGGTCATTCTGTGAAGCACTTGGAGGGGTCTTCAGCAAAGAATGAGGGAAAAGAATAATGGTATAAGAGCAGAGGACAGGAGACAAGGAGGACAAGAAGCAAGCTCCTGCACTCACCGGTCCTTGAAGAAGAAGATCTCACCACGGATCTGAGCGATGCCATCAAAGACAATGTCTTGTTGGCAGATTTCAGGAGTGACAGGGCCCAGCGTGGGGGTGGGGCCGGTGCCAAGGTCAATGTCAGGAGAGGCCCCTGGGGGAGAACACCTGACCTTAGACTCTCTGCAGCTGCAAAGGTTCTCCCCACCAGGCTGAGCCCCCAGGGGTGCCCACCCAATCTGCTAAGAGTCAGAAGAAATTGTATTCTGGCCTTAGTGTAAGCTCTGTAAGATAACAAGAAGATGCCTGGACTTTGGGAGTCCTGGAGCCTTTTGAACTTTAGATATGCTTTTTACTGATATCACCCAAATCGGTCCTCTCTATATCCCTGAGAGTGGGGTATCATTATTGCACCATTTCACAGGTGAGGAAACTGAGGCCCAGGAAAGTTGAGTGACTTGCCCAAGGATTCAAACCCAAAGCTCAGATTCTTAGATCCACAAGAGTCAGGGCAGTCAGGGGGCCACTGGTGTGTCCAGCACTGAGAGTGGGGCACTCTTTATAATAAGCAATTCTTTTAGAGATCAGGAAACTGAGTCCAAAGAGGTATAAAGACTTGCACAATATCTTGCAGCTGGTGAGGGACAGAGGCTACGCTTGAACCCAGCACCCCTCACGGCAGACCTTGGGCTTCTTCCTGAGTCTAGCAGTCCCCAAACTTCATCACTCAAGAACCATTTTCACTATTTTGGCCTGGCTCAGATATCACTAGGACCATTAAATATTTCTTTTTTTTTTTTTTTTTTTTTGAGACGGAGTCTCACTCTGTCACCCAGGCTGCAGTGCAGTGGCCGGATCTCAGCTCACTGCAAGCTCCGCCTCCCGGGTTTACGCCATTTTCCTCCCTCAGCCTCTCGAGTAGCTGGGACTACAGGCGGCCGCCACCTTGCCCGCGGCTAGTTTTTTTTTTTTTTTTTTGAGACAGAGTCTTGCTCTGTGGCCCGGGCTGGAGTGCAGTGGCCGGATCCCAGCTCACTGCAAGCTCCGCCTCCCGGGGTTATGCCATTCTCCTGCCTCAGCCTCCCAAGTAGCTGGGACTACAGGCGCCCCCCACCTCGCCCAGCTAGTTTTTTGTATTTTTTAGTAGAGATGGGTTTCACCGTGTTAGCCAGGATGGTCTCAATCTCCTGACCTCGTGATCCGCCCGTCTCGGCCTCCCAAAGTGCTGGGATTACAGGCTTGAGCCACCGTGCCCGGCCGGCTAAATATTTCATTAAAAAAAAAAAAAAAAAAGAACAGACTTTTTAAACTCTAGCCTCACTGTAAGCACCAACAATAAGTAAATCACTGGCTTAAGGCACTGGTTGTTCTGTTTCTATTACATACTGAAATCAAAGCTTATTATGAAAACCAGAAGCTTCCACTCGCCTATTGTTAAGGTAATTCCACATGACGGAAAATTCTGTCCCAGACTTGGCTATTCTTCTGGATTATAAACTCCACTGAGTTGCTCAAACCTGTGTAACCTTGCACCAGGTGACCTTACTCACCTAGAAAATGGGAGAAACCCAGAAATGGAGAGCTAAGAGTGACATGGATATTAGCATTGTTCAGATAGGGAAGAGTTATCCAAGTATCCCCTTGCAGAGCTGCTCTGCCTTCCCAGGACTAGGTCAACACTCCCGCTTCCTGCCCTTGTCGCCAGCACTCCTGGCTGGATGAGATCTTGCTGGTCCCAACCCCTGGGCCTCCATCCCAGGCTACATGACCTCCCCCCATCCTACCCCCCACCCCCCAAGGTTTACCGTAGAGCTCCTGAATGCCTTTGATGTCATCCTGGGACAGACGGAAGTTCTTGGTGTAGGTGTAAATGGGCGCCATCAGGGCCCCAGGGTCCTGGGAGTGCTCCAGCCCCATGGCGTGGCCAAACTCGTGGGCTGCCACGAGGAACAGGCTGTACCCTGAGGGTTGCAGGGAGGGGAGAGGGTTGAAAGACAGGAAGAGAGATGAGAGAGAAATCAGGACCTGACCCAGTGAGGCAGACTTTTGAGGACAGCCCCACAGTAAGGCTGAGAGCCCTGGAAGCGGCATGTATTGATTTGTTTTTTCTGGGATTAATACACAATTTTGAGATTAGTGCCTATTGCCTCCAAGTGGGGTCAGCCAAAGTCCTCTTGTCTCTTTCCAGGTTAGTATCAGGAGAGATGTGCTATAAAGGAAGAGGACAAGTAGTATCTGTGAATTTTTTATTTAAAACCCCATTCATTTTAAAATCCTGCTTCCTGGCTTGTTGTGTCTCTCTATAAAAGATGAGCTCTACAAACCCAGCTCCTCAGGTTCTCTGAAGAGGTAAGATAGTGGGGACAGGCTGGCCCCATGTTACCACCATTTCTGCTCAAGTGAAAGCAGTAGAAATCATTCCCGCTTAGCGTGGTTGCACAGGCTGAGCCACAGCCAGCAAGCAAAACCTGTGTCACACCCTGTTGTGGTTAAATGTGTCCCCCTAGAAAAGATTTGCCCAAGTCTTAACCCTAGGGGCCTGTGAATGTGATCTTATTTGGAAATAGGGTCTTTGCACATGTAATTAAGATGCAAGTTAAAATGAAGTCAGATTGGACCAGAGTGGGCCCTTAATCCAATATGGCTTGTGACCTTATAAGAAGAGGAGAGAGGTCAGGTGCGGTGGCTCACACCTGTAATCCCAGCACTTTGGGAGGCCGAGGCAAGTGCATCACCTGAGGTCAGGAGTTCAAGACCAGCCTGACCAACATGGAGAAACCCCGTCTCTACTAAAAACACAAAATTAGCCATGTATGGTGGCGCATGCCTGTAATCCCAGCTACTCGGGAGGCTGAGGCAGGAGAATCACTTGAACCCAGGAGGTGGAGGTTGCAGTGAGCTGAGATCGTGCCACTGCACTCCAGCCTGGCAACAAGAGCAAGACTCCATCTCAAAAAATAAATAAATAAATAAAAGAGGAGAGGCAGACAGAGGAGGAAGACGGCCATCCATGTCATGACAGAGGCATAGACTGGAGTGACACATCCTTCAGAGGGAACATGGCCCTAATGACACCTTGATTTTAGACTTCAGCCCCCAGAAGCATGAAAGAATACATGGGGTTTGTTTCGAGCCATAAGTTTGTGGCACTTTGTCATGGCAGCCCTAGGAGACTATAATATTCACCCTGGGTGAGTCACTGAGCTCTGGATCCTTGAACTACTCAGGAAGATGGAGAATCCCACCTTTAGGTAGAAGGCTGGTAAAATCAGAACGTGTCCTAGCAAGGAATTTAGCAGGGGATAAGAAAACCTCCTTTGGCCAGCCTCTGTCCACTGACATCTGCCAAGTTCCATCTCATGATGATTATAAAGAATGAAAGTAACATAAAGACAGGCTTGCCTAATTCTGACAGGCCCTGGACCTGCCCACTCACCTGGCCACTGTGGGCCATCAGGGAGCTTTAAGTAACCCTGTAACCCTGGGCCCTGTGCCTGGAGTGGGCACAGGGCCCCAAGCACCCTGCTCACTGCACTAAGCACACAGTGAGGTCACAGGCTGTCTCCTGGGCACTCTCTCCCCCAAGCTTGTGAGTCCTAGGAGGCAGAGAGTTGTCCCAGCCAGCTGCATCCTCAGCACCCAGGACTGAGAAGGACCCACCATTTACACCTGGTAACAGATGGTGCTGACTGATGGGGCGGGGAGGGCTCTGGGGGCTCCCCCAGGGCTGCATGGACCATGGGGTCAGATCAAGCATGAGGCTGTTCCTTTTTTCCTTTCTTCTGCTGCCCACCAGCTCCTTGAAGGCACCTCTTTGTGCAGTGGGAATGTCTTAGGAGAACTGTCTCTCTGGTAACCTGTGCTCAGAACTCAGCCATTTTTTGGTAGTTACAAGCCCACCTGGAGGGTGGCTGAAGTGGAAGGCAAGAGCAGTGACTCCTCAGGAAGGCCAGTTCTTGCCCAGGAGGCAGGTAGCAGCATCTGGTCTACCAGGGTCTGGTTTTGGAGGCTGTGCCTCCACCTGGATGGGCAGGATCTAAGCAGGGACCTTGGCTCCACCAGAGGTGGGCATTGTCTCAGCCCAGGTGGGCGGGTCTGGGTAGGTGGGTGTCTGGGTAGGTGGGTGTCTATGCTTGAAGTGGGTGAGGTCTCAGGAAGGTTTTGGGAGCAAGTTTAGGGGCAAGGGCGATGTCCAGGGTCTCTGTCCAATGACTAGGGCCTCGTACCTTGGTCGGGGCAGAAGCCCCACTTGCGGTCGTCATCATAGTTGGCTGTGGTCGCACACCACATCTTTCCATCACTGCGGCCAGCGCTGGTGCAGCTCTCATACTTGTTGCCCAGGAAGGTGAAGGGGAAGACACAGGGGGCACCTTCTGAGTTCCCACCAACAGTGGACATGGCTGTGGGGATAGGGATATAGGTCAAGGCACAGCAAAGAGTCTGAGGCTACCACCAGGAAGCAATGACATGATGCTGACCTTAGCAAGCCACACCTAAATCAGACTCAGTCCCGGGCACTGTATCTTTAGACTCATCTCACCCCACCCCTAACAGCCTTGTGCAGGAGGGACTGAATGGCACCCCCTGTTTCATGGATGGGAAACAGGAGATCGGAGAAATGATGAAATTTCCCTGAGCCAACACTGCTAGGACGTATCAGCTGCAGTTCAAACTCTGGAATCTGGAAGCCAGATTCCAGAGTTCTAATGAGCCTCCCATGGAAAGGGGCAGATGGGCTAGGGACAAAGGGAGTTGGATGAAGCTGATGGCACCAGCACACGCTCCTCAACTGTGAGCCCCCTTGGGCAGGGCTTTTCTGAGACCAACCTCTGCATCTGCTGCACAAAGCAGGCACTCAGTAAATTCCTGTTGGAGGAAGGGAAGAAGGAAAGGAGGGAGAAATGGAGAGAAGGAGGGCAGGAGGGGGACAGGGAAGAAAGCAGGGAGTTCTTAATAAAAAACAGACTAAAAGGTGGAGATACAGACCAGGAAAGGCAGGGAAGAGAGACTGCAGGGTCAGAGAGGAGGAGAGAGAAGTATCTGTCAGAGAGTCTGAGAGAAAAGGGATGCAGGTCAGTCAGAGGATCCTGAGCAGGCCTGACATTTAGGTGTCACCAATTCAACTGTTGATACCCAATGTCTGTTCTGATTTCAGTGTCCAGGCCATACCAGGTGACAAGTATCCTGACCAGCTGCATGGACATCTTGGGTGTGGATGTCATTCGCACAGATGTCTTAGCATCCCTGTCTTGGGGAAAGGAGATTGGCACAGGGAGTCTTATGGGTTTTTTATCAGACAGCAGGTGCTGGGCCCTGAGGGAGGGAGAGGTAGTGGCACCCACCGGTCTCAGGACAGAAGCCATACTTCTTGTCGCGGTCGTAGTCCTCAGTGGTGCCGCACCAGCGGTAGCCATCTGTGCGGCCCTCAGTGGTGCAGCTGTCATAGGATGTGCCCTGGAAGCGGAATGGGAACTTGCAGGGCTGTCCTTCAGCGTTGCCGCCCATGGTGAACAGGGCTAGGGGTAGGGGAGACAGAGAAGGATATGAATGAGACATGCCTCCATGGCTGGCTGCCCATCTGCCGGTTCACATCAGTGAAGTTGATGCATTGTTCAAATATTAAGAAAACATCTCTACTGGTTGATAAGGAGCTGCTTCTCTGAGCTCCCAGAGAGAAGCCCTGCTTCCCTGGTTATCCCAATCCCTCCCCTGGGATCTTATGGACCACCCAACAACAAAAATGGTTGACACCTGGCACACAGCAAGGGCTTCTAGAACCCTGCCTCAGCCCCAAGGTCACTGTCCACACTGCCTGGTCCACGCCTGTACCATGCAAATTTCATGTAATAATGATGTATGACATGAATATATCAGTCATGGCAGGCAGGACCACGAGAATCTCTCTCTGTTTGATAGGTGGAGAAATCAAGGCTAGGACAAAGCTGGTTCTCAAACTGCTCATGGTCACATAAATGAAACAAGTGAATGAAGATTGTAACTAAAAACTACAAAACACACCAATCTCAATCTCTCTTGCTCAGTCTGTCACTCTCATACATGTAGATGTGTATGTGCACATGCATACACAGAAAGAAAGCTTTACCTCCTGTCAACCCCAGGCCCCTTCGTGGATGGCCTTGTTGCAGTCTCAGTAGGAGGGAGAGAAAGAGAGAAGAGGAGGAGGGAGGGAGAGGGAGGTGGTGCCTTCAGGTTCCTTTTACTAAACACTCTGGGCTTCTACTTTGACATCTTCAAGACAGGGGCCATAACTGGAAAGCTGGGGGAGGGAGTGGATTTCAGAGCCTGGCCTGTGTGTCTTGGATTCTCCCCGTCTTCCCCTCATCCACCCAAAGCTAAAAAATGGTGTGTCTCTGGAATTGCCAACTAGCAAAACCACAAGTCCATAACAAGGACCATCTGTGCACAACAGCGCCAGAGGTGACCTCACCAGCCCCCGTTAACTCCACCATGGCCAGAATGGAGCCCAGTCCCTGGCCTCCTACCACAGAACTTGGAGCCCTGTATCCTCACTGCTCCCCTCTCTACCAAAAGACTTTGTCCTGCAATGCCAGAAAAAAATGTCACCTAGAGAAAAGGCAAGACTGAGTCCAGATACCTTAGTGGCCTCAGAGTTGAAAAAGGCAAAGTGTTAACTTTGACCAATGCCAGCCCCCTGCCTCTGACCTCCCATCAGCCGCATTTCTACCACCCAGGAAGCCCCTGTCTCCTCCCAAATTCCCCTGACAAGGATGGCAAGAATCAGACACTGACTCAGCAGTCAGCAGGGGCTGAGTAACAAGAATCTCTGCCTCGAGACCCAGACACGTGCGTGTTGTGCATACTTGCATCTGGCTAAGCATAAAGTAAATAACTAATGTCCAATGCAGGGAATAACCCTTCCCAAACTTATGAAATACAGCTGTTTCCACATCTATCTATCATCAAAGCATTCTGTTCCTATCAGAGGGGTGACACAGGGAAGGGTTAATGCCACATGTAATCCCTACCGGGAAACGCAAGATACAAAAAATATTTTTATTTCAAAATTTCTGACTTATTAATGGTGAATGGCTTAAACTCTTACTTAATAGAAAGTTTAGCTCTGGTAATAAAAACGTAAACAGGAAGGGAATTAACTAGTTCTTTGTTTCTTTCATTCTGTGAAGATGGTTGGTGCTTAGTTTTCAGTTACAATGGAGTTAGGGAGATTCACAGACGTAAAATTACAGACAAAAAGACAGTCTTTAGTCTATGTAGATTAAAGAGTCTTTGTGAGATGGGAAAGAAGATAGTGTTAAAAATTTTTAGACTTTTTTCCGTTTTCCCCAGGTTTTCTGGGCTTTCAATCTGCAGAATTATCAAATATGATGACTTCATAGACTATGAAGTTACATACACCATCATGACTATGAAGTGTGTTAAGGATATTTTTAGAAAGGATTGAGTGTGTATGTCAATATCTATACCCCATTTTAAAAGGTTTCCCCTATGTGGCTTCAAAATCTCTGAAAAGGTTGTGTCTCAGGCACTGACAAGCACACAAACACAAATACTGAGTCAAACCTAAAGTATTTATCAAGACACAGAGATGCAGACACAAACTACACAGGAGGCAGAAAAAGACAGTGCCCAAGAGAGGCAGATGGTATAGCCCCTGTGCCCAGACACACACACACACACACACCACACACACACACACGCACACACGCATTAGCAGAGGCAGCATCAGGACCAAGGCTGGAGGAATAGGTGAAATTCCTCCACTGGAGTTCGCAAACCAGGTTGAGTCCAGCCCTGGTCTGAGTCCTGCCTCCTTATCACACTGCTAGGTTTCCAGCTACCAGCAAGTCTTTCCTCATGCCCTTGAAGTATCAATCTTGATTGAAGTATAAAGACTGGTTCTAGAGAGAACCACTGGGCATTGTAACAGTTCTAAGTTTACTCCAATATATGTAAGAAATAAAGCCGGGTGCGGTGGCTCAAGCCTGTAATCCCAGCACTTTGGGAGGCTGAGACGGGCGGATAACGAGGTCAGGAGTTCGAGACCATCCTGGCTAACACGGTGAAACCCCGTCTCTACTAAAAAAAAATACAAAAAGCTAGCCGGGCGAGGGGGCTGGCGCCTGTAGTACTCGGGAGGCTGAGGCAGGAGAATGGTGTAAACCCGGGAGGCAGAGCTTGCAGTGAGCTGAGATCCAGCCACTGCACTCCAGCCCGGGCGACAGAGCGAGACTCCGTCTCAAAAAAAAAAAAAAAAAAAAAAAGAAAGAAATAATTAGCACATCAAATCTGTGACTCCTAAATGATTGCTAATGGTGAAACTTAAAAAAAAAAAATCAACTTGATTTAATTAAAGTATTATGTTCATCATGGTACTGGTGGGAGAGAAACAGCAATGGCTCAGATCAGGTTGGGGGGGAACTGGGTGAAGGACGTTGGAGCTCATCGACTGGCAGTGCCAGCCAGTCCTGGAGAGTGCAGAGGGTGGAGCACAGTGGGGAGCCAGGGAAGCTGGAAGCTTGGGGTGGAAAGTCTTGGGGACTAGAGTGGATGCTCACCTTCGTGGGGACAGAAGCCGTACTTGCCATCCTTCTCAAAGTTGTAAGTGGTAGAACACCAGAGGAAGCCATCGCTGCGGCCGGTGTCAGTACAGCTGTTGTACTCCTTGCCATTGAACAAGAAGGGGAACTTGCAGTACTCCCCATCGGCGTTCCCATACTTCACACGGACCACTAAAGGGTGACATGGAAGGGGGAGGTTGGACTTCTCCATGCCTTCTTTGGAGACCAAGATTCTGACTCACCCAGATGTGTGACTTTCCTCCCCTCCCATCTCTCCGGTCCAAGCAAATGGAGTGGAGAGAGGACAGGAGAGAAGGTCTGGGGCATGCAGAGGGCCCCTTTCTCACCTTGGCCTTCTCCCAAGGTCCACAGCTCATCATCATCAAAGTGGGAGTCTCCCCCAACACCAGTGCCTGGGGCAAAGGCATGAGCCAGGAGTCCGTCCTTACCATCAAAGGGGTATCCGTCGCCATGCTCTGAAACACACATTGGGTCTTAGCTTCTAGCTGTGCCACCTAGACCTGGAAACCCCTCCCACCCCATCTACATGTGGAGCCTGTCAGCCCACCCAGCATCTGTCCCCTTCCCTCATCCCAGTGGGGTTATCCAGGACTGCGAACACAGGGGCTCAGTAGAGATCTGCTGACCCGGTTGTTACCATCCTATGGTCGACGCTGCTCTCCCAGGTTTACATGACTCCCAGTATCCATACCCGCTACCTTCATTGTCTACACTACCACCATGACACTATACCTACCACATACACACATTACCACACTAGTGTCCTCACCCCATCCTGATCATCCCCAGTGTCTATGCCATCCACCCTCTTGTCAATACTGCCCTCTTAACAACAATCCTGCCTTCATGTCACACTATCACCAATATCTGCAACATGAATCCTCATGCCCACCTTGTCACCAAGGCCTGTACCACACACCCACTTGTCTACACTGTTTCCCATGCTCTTTACCTTCATCACTTACCACTCAGTGTCTATACCACCTACCTTTATGTCTGTGCTACTGACAATGTTCACATCATAAACTCATATGGCCACCTGGCCCCGGGTTCTATGACCCTTCTTCTCATGTCTACACTGCTCCATTGTTTCCAAACCACTCTCATGTATCTACACTTCCTCAGTATCTACCAGCATCATCCAACAGAGCTTTCTGTGATAAGAAGAATATTATTTGTCTGTGCTGTCCAAAATCAATAGCCACTAGCCTCCTGTGTCTTTTGAGCACTTGAAATGTGCCCAGTGTGACCTGAAAACTGATTTTAAATTTTTAACTAATTTGAATTTAAATAGCCATGTATATTCTACCTAATGGCTGCCATATTGGACAGCATAGTAGACCACTTGCTTTGGGTTTAGACGGCCTCCAGGTTACACCACAGCACACCATCTGCCCCTACGTCAACGTGGCTCTCCAGTGTCCACTCCGTGTTGTGTTACCCCCATCTAAACCACCCCCAGGGTCCACACCATCTACTGTCCTATCGAAGCTGCCCTCAGGATCCCCACACCCCTCTAATGTCCATCCCGTCCCTTTGTCTCGACGCTGTTCCCTGCTGGCCCCTCTTCTGCCCCATCTTCTGCCTACCCCAGCGGCCAAAGTTGATCATGATGTCTGCCTCTCCATCATGGATTCGAGAAAACCGCAGTGGGGTCACATCACTCCAGACTTGGAAGGCACGAGCAAAGGCATCATCCACCGTCTCTGGGTCCAGATCAGGTGTGTAGCCAATGATCCTGGAGGTGGTAGAAATGTATGTGAGTGTGTATGCATGGGCATAAGTGTGTGCATATGCAAGTATGTGTATGTGCACAGATATGTGAAAAAGTTTGAGTGTGTGTGTATGTGAACATACAAGTATATGCACAAGCATGGGAAGGGTGCACAAGTATGTGCATGTATATGTGAGCATGTGCCTGCACGTATGTGTGTGTAGGTTGGGCAGGGCTCGCTGCCAAGAACAAACTTCCCAGGATACCTTGAAGACCCAGGGACTCCCAGGCCAGTCAACATTTTTAGGCCCCAGCTCAGGAGTTCCATCTGTCACTTCTGGCTGGTGGGGGAGGGCCATAAGTAGTGCATTATGGGGCATAAGGCAAAGATCTCACCATTGGAACCCAGCACCAGCCATACAGAGCACAGCTTTCGGCCCAATTAGCAACGATTTATGACCCAATTGGGGTGCTAAACCCAGTTAGCTACCAATTATCATGTTCCTTCTGCCCATCCCAATGACCTCATCGAAAAACAGTAACAATGGCTAGCATTACTACACTCTTGCTCTGTGTCAAAAATCATAGAAGTCATTTGTATTAGTTCAGTCTAGCTTAGTTCCCCAACCAACCATGTGAGAAAGGGCATTTTTAAAGCCCCATTTTGTAGATTGGAAAGCCAACATTGACAGCACTGAAAAGTAACCCAATGTCTGATGGCTAGCAAGTATGAAACTCAAGTCTGTCTGACTTCATTTTCTAAGAACTGTGTATTGAAACTCCCTAAGATGCCAAGCCTTCACAAAAGACACCTTATGGATCCCTTGAGTGGAGAGAATGCACGAGTCAAGGAGACTCGTGTCCCTCAGCCCAATGGCCCTGCCTCCCCAAGCCCTGCCCTGGCACCTGTATGTGATCTGGTTCTTGTCCCACTTGGGCTTGCGGGGGAAGAAGTTGTAGTTGGCCACATCCGGGTTGCCGCAGCGTGGCTTCCGCATGGTCTCGATGGTATTCTGGTCAAGATCACCTGTCTGGGGCAGTCCAAAGAACTTTTGCATCTTCTTTAGTGTGTCCTTCAGCACAAACAGGTTGCAACTCTCCTTGGGGCAGCCATAGAAGGTGTTCAGGTATTGCTGAAAGAAATGCACACCCCCAAGGCAAGCAGCCACATTAGGATGGCACAGTATTAACCAAAGCAGGCTGTAGCAATCAGCCCCCAACCCAGTGCCATAGTCCAGACAGGATATAAGTCAGGGGTCCCAGAGCACTGCGTAGAGTACTGGGTTCCCAAATCAGCACTGTCACCCATTAGTTGAGCGACAGGACATACAGCTATAGAGAGCATAGCTACCACTTGTTGGTGCTGGGTGCTGACTATATGCCCAGGCACGAAAGTCAGAATATGTTAATTCATTTAATGTTCAAAACTGTAATGTAGATATACTATCCCTGTTATACAGAGGAGGAAACTGAAGCACAGAGAGGTTAAGAAACTTGCTTACGATCACACAGTTCACAAATGGTAGATCTGGATTTGGGACAAAGCAATCTGGCTCCAGAGCCTGTGCTAGGAAATGTGATACTCCAGCATCCTTCCTTTACCTCTATCAACTCATTTATCTACCTTGCAGCTGGTGACTTGGGGACTTTTTTCCTCCTTTTTTCTTCTAAAGAGATTCAATGACTATGTGCATGGGCTCTGGCAGCAGACAAACCTGGGTTCAAATCCTGAATCAGCCATTTGCAAAAATAAAGCAGTCCTGTCCTTCAGGAGCCATACAACTGGCCTTGCCCAAACTGAGGCCAAAACTGAGCAGGTCCCTGCAAAGAGGTTCAGGGAGCAACGGACTCATTTATGTAGTCAACAAATACATTTTAGCACCTACCACGTACCAAGCCCAGTGCTACTGCCGAGGATAAATTGGTGAACAAGACAGACAGTTCTGTCTCTAAAGTTCAGTCCTAGCAGGGAGGCTGATAGATCACAAATAAAACCAAAATGAAGTATGTGGTAAGTGCCCTGTTGGAACGGTGAAAGGAGCCAGGAGATCTTCTGACAATGGTCCTAGCCTTGTTGGAAGTAGTTAGGAAAGGGGAAACCAAGGACATAATAATAATATAATAAGAATAATGGCTAGTGCTTATTGAGTACTTACCATGTGCTAGGTAAGCAGCTAAGATTGCCTCTCTTTTAACCCTGAGATACGAAATTTCCCAGTTTGCAGATGAAGAAACTGAGAAGTCACTTGCCCAAGATCATCACTAGGCCAGCTAGTTAGTTCATGCACCAACTTTGATTTGAAGCCAAGCGGTCTAAGTCCAGAGCTATCTTCTTAAGCCCCCACTGCATTGCCTCTGGACAACACAGACTTCCATTTGTCAGTGGTGTTGAAACCAGGCACCTCCATCTTGAGTAGGGGCTGGGTAAGATGAGGCTGAGACCTGCTAGGCTGCACTCCCAGGAGGGCAGGCAGTCTGAGTCACAGAATGAGACAGGAGGTTGGCAGGACTGATTTCACAACATACAGGTCAGGTCACAAAGACCCCTATAAATAAATAGGATGCAGTAAAGAAGCTGGAGAAAGCCCACCCAAACCAAGATGGCAATGCAAGTGACCTCTGGTCTGCTCACTGCTCATTATATGCTAATTATAATGTATTAGGATTTAGGATTTTAAATACGTTAGACACTCCCACCAGCTCCATGACAGTTCATAAATGCCATAGCAACATCGAGAAGTTACCCTATATGGTCTAAGAGGGACAGGAACCCTCAGTTCCAGGAACTCCCCACCCCTTTTCTGGAAAACTCCTAAATAATCCACCCCTTGTTTAGCATATAATCAAGAAATAACCATGTGTATACTCACTCAAGCAGCCCATTCCCTGGTCTGCCTATGGAATAATCACCCTTTTATTCCTTTAGCTTCTTAGTAAATTTGTTTTCACTTTATTCTGTTGGCTGGCTCTTGAACTCCTTCCTCTTCCACACCAAGAACCCATGTGGTTCCCAGGCTGAACCCCAATTTAGGGGTTCATCCTGTGACCCATTGGCTGGAAAAAGTGTAAGGAACCCAAGTAGCTTTGTCATTGTCCCACAGCTCCACTCTCAACCCCACCCAACAGCCATATCATTATGCTAGCCAGCTCCAGACCCCTGAAAAAAGTAGCCCTCTAAAAATGTATAGAGGTTTCCCAACCCATCTATCCAGAGGGGCTGAGACCTAGCTGCTTGGAAAGGGTGAGAGTTGGGAGAGGGTAGGTGTTGTCTCCTGAAGGAGTTCCTAGGGTGACCAGAGGGCATGGGCGTCTTCTCCCAGACAGGTTGAAGGGGAGGCTGGAGGGCAGGGTGGCTGAGGCAACAAGGGAGCAGATATCCCCCGGAGTGGAAAGGACATCTTGAAGGGTCCCTGGCTGGCCTCCCTCCTCAGGCCCTACTTACGCAACACTGTGGCCAGGCTCAGTGTCCCTCCAGCCAGGCGCGCGCACGCTCACAAGACAACATCTGAACCGCAGTTTGGGAACCCAGCCAGGAAGGAGGACTCGCTGGCCGCTCTCCGACCCGAGTGGAGCGCAGTCCGCCCCCGCCCCACGCGCCGGGCCCTCCAGCGCCTGCCCCACTCCTCCTCCCTCCTGCCAGGCAAGCTCTCTCCTTCTTTCCTCTGACCCTTTGGAGAAGTTCGAGGAAACTTTCCGAGGCCCAACCCTTGACCAATTTGTCCATTAAGCCAGGTGAAAAAAGATGCGCTCTCTGCTTCCCTCCTGCCCCAATCACTTCCCAAATGGCCCCCTTGAGCTGTTTATTTAAAGGCCCCTCTCCGGATCTGTGCCGAAGGTTCCTAGAAGTTTGCCAAGCCCCGGGTTGGCCAAGCTCCCTCCCATCCTTATGCGCGCATAAGTTTACCCAAATTGTGCGCCAGAGCCCCGTTCCCAAAGTCCTACATTAGCAAAAAGGACCCCTTTAGCTGTTTGCCAAAGGCCTACCAAGACGCTTGGCGAGAGCCCTTAGCAACTGCCCAGATGTGTCTAAAAGTTGTTTACAAAGACCGCCGCCCCTTGCCAAATGTCTCAGATACTAGAGGAGGTCCCCGCCATTTACATAAGAATCCCTTTCCAGTAGTATGCCAGGTCACCACTCTCCGGCTCTCTGGCTTGTTTTTCGCCCCACTGCTGTATCCTGAAGGTTGCCAAATTGTTTATCAAAGGTCTTCTCTGCTTACAAAAGATCCCCCACCATTTGCAAGACATCACTCCAATAGCTTGCCAAAGACCCCCCAAGCTGTTTACCGAAGCCCCTCCCCCACTCTGTGCCCACCGCCGAGGGCAGGGGGAGAGACACCCCCATCTTTTGCCTCCGAAGTTTGTCTAAACTTGATTCCTTGAGGCCAGCGCTGCAACTCACCACTGCCAACTCTTTGTCCGTTTTGGGGGCAACATCGCCGGGGAACTTGATGATGGGCGACGGCGCGGCGGCGGCATGGCTCAGCAGGCAGCCCAGGAGGCAGAGCGCCCTCAGGGGACCCGTGAGCGCGCCCCGGGCCATTAGCGCCTCCATCGTTGCGCTCCCGGGCCCCGTGCGTCGCCCGGGGGTCGCTGGCTCAGTGCGTGTGGCCTCGTCGCCGCCTGGTTGGAGCCTGCTCTGCGGCTCAGGGCTGCGCTCCGAGGGTCCGCTGGCTCGGTGGCCTGGGTTTTGCCCTGCTCAGCGGCTCATGGTCCGGCCCCCGCGCCCCAGCCCCCGCCGCCGCCGCCGCCGCCGCCGCCGCCGCAGGTCCTGGCAATCCCTTTGTATGTTTAAAGCCCCAGATGCGCAGCCTCCAGCCACAGCCTGAGGAAGTCTGGATGCAGCGGAAACAAGGGAGGGCAGCCGCCAGATGTAGCCGACTGGGCTGGGAGGGAGCTGGCAGAGCCGCGCTGGGGGCGGGGGGCGCACTCGGGCCCTCCCCTCTCTGCCCCACCCCCTACTCGCCCTCCTCCACTTTTCTCGTCTTTTTCCCTTTCTCCACCTCTTTTCCCTGGCCGCCTGCTACTTCTGGCCTCCGCGTCCACCCTCAGTGCACGACCTCGTCACCCCACTTCCCTCTCTCGAGATCTGGGCGCACAGCCTCAGAACCCCTTGCTGGGAAACATCTGGCGCTGCCGCTCTAGGCCCTTGACGTCCTGAAGTTAGAGAGCGGTACTACTTGGAGGAACGCCGGCTGGGCCAGGACACCCTGCACTCCCTGGGGTCAGGAACGGGAAGGAATGGTCAGAAACAGATGATCAGCCACATTGATAGATGGTCAGAGACAGAAATTTTCGATATTTAGAAATGGGGACAGAGAGGAATGAGATGAACAGAGATGGAAAGAGATAGAGAGATGGAAACAGAAACAGTGGAACGTCCCAGGTTGCTTCGCTACCTCTTTCCTTCTGCAAATGTGTAAGCCTTACCTTGGCCTCGCATAGTGCGAGATGCTAGATACACCTTGGGAAACAGAGTAGTCACGGGCCCAGCGTTAGAGACGTTTGAACCAGAGCGACTCCATCTTGAACGGGGGCTGGGTAAAACGAGGCTGAGACTTGCTGGGCTGCACTCCCAGGAGGGTCCGTATTCTCAGTCACAGGATGAGATAGAAATTGGTCAAGACTGGTTTAATAAGATAGAGGTCACAAAGACCCCACTGATGAAACAGTATGCAGTGAAGAAGCCAGCCAAAACCAAGATGGCAAAGAAAGCGACCTCTGGTCATCCTCACTGCTCATTTTACGCTAATTATAATGCATTAGCATGTTAAAGGAAGCACCCACCAGTGCCAAGGCAATTTATAAATGCCATGGCAATGTGGGGAGGTTTACCCTATATGATCTAAAAAGGGGAGGAGCCCTCAGTTCCAGGAACTCCCCACTCACTCTTGAATCCTTTCCTGCGCCAAGCCAAGAATCCATGTGGCCTCTCAGGTTGAATGCCAATTTTGAGGTTCTCCCCGTGACAACCTTCTCTGAGGAATGTCCTCTCCCTCTCTCAGGAAAGACAGTTGAGAGATAAGCTGCGATAGGAAACTCCTGCAGGCTGTTGGGAACACCTGACTTCAGCCCCTAAACTAGCAAAGACAATCAAGGAAGGCTTCCTGGAAGAAGTGACTTCTGAGCTGAGACCTGAAGAGCTAAAGATGTGGAGTGCTGAGTGGGTAATATGGGAAATGTTTTAGGCACAATCTAGGGAACATTGACAACGGCCCAGAGATGAAAAACAGCAAGAGGCACTGGAGAAGGAAGTTTTTTCCATCTGAAAAAGGTGGGGCACAGGGTGAGGGGATGGAGCTGGAGGGGTCAGTAAGGACCAGCCTAGGAAGGGGGCAGATAGGACTGGGGTTCAGCAGGGAATAGTTTGAGAAGCAAGGTCAGGGGCTGAAAGAATCAGGAGCAATATGCTTGTGGAGGGCTTTGGAGGTCACGATTATGAGTCTTGATCATCACAGCTGGAAAAGTCTCTGTGGCTTGGGTCTCAGTGGGCTTCAGACAAGTTCAGGCTTGTCTGAAGGGGGGTGTGTGCTGCTGACTTGCCCGAGGCAGTTTTAAAGGAGCCTCTTGGGAGGGACCCTGCCCCGCAGGAGGGAACCAGGCCCTTCAGCCTGACCCAGTGAGAGACGCTGGCTGTTTTGGAGAGGGCAAGACTGAGGTCAGTTGGGAAGGGGGATTGCCTGCTGGCCCAGCCCCACTGGGCTCGTGTCCACGTCCTGTGAATAGCCAGAGAGCCAAGTTGGAGAGCTGAGAGCTGAGAGTGAAAATGGAAAAAGTTGTCTCACTAAAGCAGGGGCTGCAAACTCGTGGCCTGTGGGCTGAATCCAGCCTGAACAGCATTTTGAAATTTGGGAAACTTCATGTAAAAATCTGACTTTCTGGTTTTCTTTTTTTAAAAAAATTTCCCCAAAATCCGGCAATACTGGATGCCAGTTTCCATATGGCAATAATTTGCTGAAGCTGAGTAGTGACTGCTCCCTTTAGATGGTTTGCCACAGTCCTCACCACTCTCTGTTGTGTTGCCTTGTATGTGACTTCCTTCACTAGGTGTTGCTCATTTACACTTGCCCAATTTGAGTTTTAACCTTTTCGGAAAATCTTTGGGGTCTACATAACATAGCTTTGGGGCTCCTCTGGCAGAGGGCAGCTTTGACTGTACCTCTTCACAGCCTCTGTGGTTATGGCATTCCAAGGGCATCGGTTTCCAGTGTACGGGCTTGGTGCCCATTCAGAGATGGCAATGGCTGCAGAAGCAGCATTCAGTGAGAGAGAGGCTTCTGTGCCCAGCAGTGACTATGTCAGAGGCATTGGAACCAGAGCAACTCCATCTTGAATAGGGGTTAGGTAAAATAAGGCTAAGACCTGCTGGCCTGCATTCCCAGTAAATTAAGGCATTCCTAATCACGAAATGAGATAGGAGGCTGGCATAAGGTACAGGTCATAAAGACCTTGCTGATAAAACAGGTTGCAGTAAAGAAGCTGGCCAAGACCCACCAAAACCAAGATGATGATGAGAAAAACCTCTGGTCAGCCTTACTGCTACACTCCCACCAGCCCCACGACAGTTTACATGTGCCATGGCGACATCAGGAAGTAGTCCTATATGGTCTAAAAGGGAGAAGCATGAATAATTTACCCCTTGTTTAGCATATAATCAAGAAATAACCATGAAAATGGGCAACCAGCAGCTCTTGGGGCTGATCTGCTGATAAAATAGCCATTCTTTCATTCTCTTACTTTCTTAATAAACTTGCTTTCACTTTATGGACTGCCTCAAATTTCTTCTTGTGTGACATCCAAGAACCCTCCCCCGGGGCCTAGAATGGCCCAGGGGACAAGCAGAGAATAGGCAGTATCTGATGATAATGGGCTTGTTGGTGAGCACATGCAACATGCTCCAGGGCCCCTGTGCACTCCTGTAAATCTCTCTTCCCCTGCCATGGTAACCCTGGGAGCCCCGTGTTGATCTGGCAAAGTCATAAAGTGAAAGCAACTAGACCCACTACAGACTTCGTAAGTGAAAAACAAACTCTTATACAACAAACCACGGAGCTTTTGGGATATGTTTGTTACTGCAGCATCTTTTAGTCAATCTTAATGTAGAGGCAAAAATGCTGTTTAGTGGATAGAATTGTGTTCCCCAAAAAGATATGTTCACGTCCTAATGCCTTTGCAGTTACAATCAAGTTAAGATGAGTGGGCTCTAATCCAATGCCTGTTATCATGATAAGAAGACAAAAATGTGGACACAGAGACACACAGCGAGAAGAACTCCATGTGACCATGGAGGCGGAAATTGGAGCAATGTAGCTGCAAGACAAGGAATGCCTGCAAGACAAGGAATTGCCTGCAACCCAGAAGCCAGAAGAGACAAGAAGGAATTCTTCCCCAGAGGCTTCAGAGGGATCGTGGCCCTGCTGACATGTTGAGTTTGGACTTCTAGTCTCCAGAACTCTGAGAGGATAAATTTCTGTTGTAAGCCACGCAGTCTGTAGTGTTTTCTTACAGCAGCCCCAGAAAACTACGCGGGCTGTGACTAAAAGACTTCGTGATTTGACATGATTCTGTCAGTTATTCCGGAAATTTTTGATGAACACAGTTTTTGGTGCTGGGGTACAGTGGCATTAAGATGGTGTTTTATTGATGAAGAGGCAGAAATGACAATGCGGGATGCCAAGTAGGGGACAGAACATTGAGGGAGGTAGTGGCCATCTGCCATGTAAGCCTTCCCAAGACCCTGTCCTCCTACTTCTGGTTAGCTGCCCCTTAGTTTCCCATTGGGAAGCCACTTCTCCTGAACTCTAGGTCTGAGTTCAGCAGATGTGACCCACCTCCTGGCTCTACAGTGGCGATGTGACCCAGGCTGGGCTAAAAAGCAGATCCAGACATCTTGGCGACGTGATGATTCAGATACTGGCTTGTGAATCCGTTGGAGCCAAGGAAAATTCATTCTGGGAGTTTAGCTGGAGGTACAGGTTACCTCATTTGATTCACACTTTGCCCTATTGTGCTGTGCAGATATAGCATTTTTGCAAATTGAAGGTTTGTGGCTACCCTGCGTCAAGCAAGCCTATTGATGTCATTTTCCCAATGGCATGTGCTCACCTCATGTCTCCGTGTCACATTTTGATAATTCTTGCCATATTTCCAAATGTTTCCTTATTATTATACCTGTTATAGTGATCTGTGATCAGTGATCGCTGATGTCACTGTTTAATTGTTTTGAAGTGCCACAAATATCAGGCCTCTGAGCCCAAGCTGAGCCATCATATCCCCTGTGACCTGCACATATACATCCCGATGGCCGGTTCTTGCCTTAACTGATGACATTCCACTATAAAAGAAGTGAAAATGGCCAGTCACTGCCTTAAATGGTGACATTACCTTGTGAAATTCCTTCTCTTGGCTCATCCTGGCTCAAAAGCTTCCCCGCTGAGCAGCGTGTGACCCCCACCCCTACCAGCCAGAGAACAACCCCCTTTGACTGTAATATTCCTTTACCTACCCAAATCTTATAAAATGGCATCACCCCTATCTCCCTTCACTGACTCTCTTTTTGGACTCAGCCCACCTGCACCCAGGTGAAATAAACAGCCTTGTTGCTCACAGAAAGCCTGTTTGGTGGTCTCTTCACACAGACGAGAGTGAAAACAAACTGTGTCCATATACCAGGGTGAACTTAATCACCCTTGTAAATGTGTGTGTTTGACTGCTCTACCAACTGACGGGCTGTTCCTCATTTCTCTCCCTTTCTGTGGGCCTCCCTATATCCTACGATCAACAATATCAACATGAGGTCAATTAATAACCATACGATGGCCTTTAAGTGTTCAGGTGAAAGGAAGGGTTGCACATTTCTCACTTTACATCAAAAGCTAGAAATGTTTAAGCTTAGTGAGAAAGGCATGTCAAAAGCCCTGAGGCCCCGAAAACTAGTCCTCTTGCACCAGGTAGCCAAGTTGTGAATGCAAAGGAAAGCTCTTAAAGAAAATTCAAAGTGCTATCCCAGTGAACACACAAATTATAAGAAAGTGAAACAGCCTTATCGTTGATACAGACAAAGTTTGAGTGGTCTGGATAGGAGAACAAAGCAGCCATAACATTCCCTTAAGATAAAGCTTAGACCAGAGCAAGGCTGTAACTTTCTTCAATTCTATGAAGGCTGAGAGAGGTGAGGAAGCTGCAGAAGAAAAGTTTAAAGCTAGCAGAGGTTGGTTCATGAGGTTTAAGAAAAGAAGCCGTCTCCATAAGATAAAAGTGCAAGGTAAGCAGTAAGTGCTGATGGAGAAGCTGTGACAAGTTATCCAGACGGTTGAGCTAAGACCGTTGATGAAGGTGGCTACACTAAACAACAGATTATCAATGTAGATGAAACAGCCTTCTATTGAAAGAAGATCCCGTCTAGGACTTTTATATCTAGAGATGAGCAGTCAATGCCTGCTTCAAAGGACAGACTGACTCTCTTGTCGGGGGTTAATGCAGCTAGAGGCTTTAAGTTGAAGCCAATGCTTGCCTGCTAATTCAAAAATCTTGGGCCCTTAAGAACATTTCTTTCAAACTACTACTGCTTATTGAGAAGGCACCTGGCCACCCAAGAGCTCTGATTGAGATGTATGAGATTAATGTTTTCATGCCTGCTGCTAACACAACATCCATTCTGCAGCCCATGGATCAAGGAGTAATTTTGATTTTCAGGTCTTATTATTTAAGAAATGTATTTCATAAGGCTATAGCTATCATACATATTGATTCCTCTGATGGATCTGGGCAAAGTAAATTGAAAATCTTCTGAAAAGGATTCACCATTTCAGATGCCCATAAAAACATCCATGATTTCATGGGAGGAGGTCAAAATATCAACATAACAGGAATTTGGAAGAAGTCAATTGCAACTCTCATGGATGACTTTGAGAGGTTCAAGACTTCAGTGGAGGAAGTAACTGCAGATGTGATAGAAATAACAAGAGAATTAGAATTAGAAGTGGAGCCTAAAGATGTGACTGAATTGCTATAATCTCATGATCAAACTTGAACAGATAAGGAGCTGCTTATGGATGAGCAAAGAAAATGGTTTCTGGAGACAGAAATCTACTCTTGGTGAAGATGCTGTGAACATTGTTGAAATGACAACAAAGAATTTAGAATATTCCATAAACTTAGTTGATAAAGGAGTGGTGGCAGGGTTTGGGAGGATTTACTCAAATTTTGAAAGAAGTTCTAGTGTAGATAAAATGCTATCAAACAGCATTTCATGCTACAGAGAAATCTTTTGTGAGAAGAAGGGTCTATCGATGCAGCAAACTGTATTATTGTCTTATTTTAGGCAATTGCCACAGCCGCTCCAGCCTTCAGCAAGCACCACCCTGATCAGTCAGTGGCCATTAACAATGAGGCAACACTCTTCGTCAGCAAAAAGACGATGACTCACTGAATGCTCAGATGATTGTTCGCATTTTTTTTTTTTTTTAGCAATCGAGTGTTTTTAAATTAGAGTATGTACATTGTTTTTTAAACATAATGCTATGACACACTTAATAGACTATAACATAATGTAAACATAACTGGTTTTTTTTGAAACTGGGTCTTACTCCGACACTCAGGCTGGAGTGCAGTGATACAATCATGGCTCACTGCAGCTTCTACCTCCTGGACTCAAGTGATACTCCCACATTCGCCTCCTGAGTAGCTGGGATCACAAGTAAGCACTACCATGCCCAGCTAATTTTTTATGGAGACAGGGTCTCACTATGTTGCCCAGGCTGGTTTCAAATTCCTGGGCTTAAGCAATGCTGCCCCTCAGCTTTCCAAATTGCTGGGATTACAAGTATGAGCCACTATGCCCTGCCCATAACTTTTATATGTATTGGGAAACCAAAAATTGTGTGTGACTTGCTTTATTGCAATATTTGCTTCATGGTGGCTGCCTGGAATTGAACTTGCAACATCTAGGAGTTATGCCTATATTTGGGATGAACCTACACTTTCAGCTATAAATGAAGTTGGTCTGACCTAAGGGTGGAACTACCTTTAAGGTTAGAGGCTTCCCAATGAGAACAGAGCCAAAAAATCAGTGGAAACCCTGGACCCAGCCCTGCCTGTAGCCAGATGTATCCTTCATTTTCTAGTTTGTGAGCCAATAAATCTCCTCCTGTCAACCCTTGAGTTTTGGTTTGTTTTTGCTTAAAGCTGCCTGGGTTGAATTTCTGTCACTTGCAGCCTGAAAGTCTTGACTGAAATAGTGAAAGACTTTAGCTGAGAAACCTCTTAGCTGAGAAACCTCCCATCTTAAAGATAAGAAACTGCAAAGCTTCTTATCTTTACGGTCTCAGCTCCAGTGCTGCCTCCTCAGTGGAGCCTTGCTTGACTGATCATCCCCTAAAATGAGTCACCTCTGTGTTATTTCATTTCTGGCAGCTACTGCTGTCTTGAAACAGTCTTGTTACTTTAATTTCTGACTTCTTTATTGACTTCTGAACTAGAATGTCAGTTGTGTTTCCAGTACTTAGAACAGGGTTTTGCACATAGTAGGTGTTCAGTAAATATCTGTTGAACAAATGAATGGTTGAAGAAATGAATGATTCTTCCCTACATGTGGGCAGATGGAAGGGCAGGTCCAGTAATCAGAGTTGGGGCTGGCGGGGTCATCCCCAGGGTAGAAGGAAAGGCCAAAAAGAGTATGAAGGCTAGAGAGACCCTCTGCCAGAGGTCCCTGCCCTCTGTCCTGCTGCAGGTCCCAGGTACATCTGAGAAGCATTCAAGGGCCCAAAAGGGGGCCAGGACACACAACCCTTAAGGAGCAGAGTCAGGGCTTTCCCCAGGGCCACGGCCTCCCAGAATATTTAGGTTCTCTGCTGGTCACCTCAACTCCAGGCTCATGGATTCCAAGCTCCAGAGGCTTAGAAGTCCTGGCTACTGTTCTTAAAACCCTTTGCCAACTTTGACTCACTCTTAAAATAAAACCACAACTCCTTGCCATGGCCTGCAGAACCCTCCACACCCTGCCATGACCTCTTTGCAGCAATCGGGATCCCAGGAGGGAGCAGATGGCCCTCCCGGATAAGGATAATTCGAGGAGAGCTTACTGATGACGACGGATTAATTCCAAAGCACAGGGGTAGGGTATAAGGGAAGCCAAGGGGTGGCACGCAGGGACCTGAGCCAGAAGCACCAGGCCCAGAGGGCTGACCAGAGGGAGCAGCTCCTAGAACCCAAAAGGAGGGAAAATTGCACACAGCGGAGGCCATGAATGAAGCAGCCAGCCCCAGGTGACCTCCCAGGAGGAATCCGGAAATAAACACACTGACTTTATTCTCCTCTCTCCTTTTTATCTTTTGCCGCACTCCCCATTGGCAGAACCTAGTCCAGCCCAGGGAGCACAGGAGCTGGGCAATGCAGTCTGAGGGTAGGAGGTACAGAGCCACCTGGGGAGGCAAAGAGGAGAGCCCAGCTCTGGCCTCTATCTTCGCATTCTTTCCCTTGCTCTTTCAGCCTGGGCCACACCAGCCTTCTCTCTGTTCCTGAAAGATAGCAACCCTATGGTGGGGGCCATAGAGGTGGCTGCTGGGGTCCTTTTTTAAGAAAGAACTTGCAGGCTGGGCTCAGTGGCTCACGCCTGTAATTCTAGCACTTTGGGAGGCTGAGGCAGGTGGATCACTTGATGTCAGGAGTTCGAGACCAACCTGACCAACGTGTTGAAACCCTATCTCCATTAAAAATACAAAAATTAGCCAGGAGTGGTAGCGCATGCCTGTAGTCCCAGCCACTCAGGGGGCTGAGTTGGGCGGATTGTTTGAACCCTGGAGGCAGCGGTTGCGGTGAGCTGAGATTGCACCACTGCACTCCAGCCTGGGAGACAGAACGAGATCCTGTCTCAAAAAAAAAAAAAAAAAAAAAAGAGCAAAGGAAAGAAAGAAAGAACTTGCCATTCAGCAGCAGAATGCAGTGAAATGATAGCCTCAGCCTTTAAGCCTAAGCCATCCTCCTTTCAGTCAAGCCCCAGCTAATGATTAAGCATGGCAGGAGGCTAGAGCCTCGCGTATCTGCCTAAATGTGGGACTCCTATCCTTTCTCCAGAGCTCCCCATTGGGTGGGTTGATACTTTTCAGAGCTGTCTGGAGGTCTGAGATTCTCTCTTTTCAAATATGCTTCATCCCCCCCTTTTTTTCTTAGTCCCCCAAATTTATAGCTTCATCTCAGACTCTGCTTCTTGGAGGACCCAACTGACACATCTGTCCCCACTGGATTTTGCATTAAATGTTCCCTTGAACTGCAAAGCTTCTCATCTTTCAGGTCTCAGCTCCAGTGCCACCTCCTTAGCGAAGCCTTCCTTGACTGACCATCCCCTAAAACCAGTCACTCCTGTGTTATTTCATTTCTGGCAGCTACTGCTGTCTTGAAACAATCTTGTTACTTTGATTTCTGACTTTTTAAAATTGACTCCTGAACTTGAATGTCAGCTGCAACTCCAGTACTCAGAACAGGGTTTTGCACATAATGGGTGCTCAATAAACAGCTATTGAATAAATACATGGTTGAAGAAATGAATGATACTTCCCTAGATATGGAGAGATGGAAAGGCAGGCCCGGTAACTGGAGTTGCGGATGGTGGGGTGGTCCCCATGGTAGAAGGAAAGGCTAAACAGAGCACTGGGGGCTCTGCCCTGGGATGCTCAGGAGTCATTTGGCTGACTCAAAACTCTAGGGATTTTCTTGTCTTATAAAGGCACAGGTTCTGTCCTAGAGCTTCTCCTTTCTGCCATGTGGAGGTAAGGTAAGGATAGACCACTTGAGACTTGGGAGTCTGAAGATAGAATTGTTTATTTGTAACCAACAGCAGGAGAAATTTAGGGTAGGCTCTAGGTGGGACTTCCCAACAGCAAATAAAAAGAATGAGGCTTTAAAGGGTTCATAAGGTAGGCCCACTTCCCTAAGGGACCTCAGCAAGACAGAGGACTGGTGAGAACCTGTTTGGCCTAGGCTGGACTCATGGGTGGACTCCAAGACCTTAAGATAGCTTAAAGATTCTGGCTGGGCTGGTAAGGACAAACGGGCAGTTGGCTTCCTTGCTTGCCACCCCCACCTTGCTCATTGCTTCCCCCATCCCATTTTCTCTCCACCACCTCTGTCCCAGCCCACTTCCCCATCTCTCCCTGCTGTGTTCTTAGCCACAGCCTCTGACTGGTTTTGTCCAAATGTGTGGCCTCTGGCTGGGATGGTCAGGACAGGACAGGACGTGGCGCTGGGACAGCTGTTGCTTATGCCTGCTCACCCCCACTCTCTGTTCTGCTCACAGCACACTAGGCTGTCCTCAAGAAAGCAGGTGTCCCTACCAGCGTATGCCCCAGGCCGGTGGGAGACTTGATTCCTCAGGGACAGGATGCTAACTTCAGGAATGGGCACAGGAGACTGTTGAACATGTCTGTCTGGGGCAAGGAGCTCCTCAGAGAGGAGCAAGGGAGCAGAAGACATGGCCTTGTGATGCTGTTTGAGATCCTGGATCTAGCTATACCTGAAACCAATCTAGTCTTGGACTTTTCAATCTAGTGAGCCCTTTTTACACTTAGTCCAATTTGAGTAACATTTCTATTATTTGTACCTAGAAGCTCCTGGGCAATAGAAGTGTTACCTTGGAAAGGCCACCACTGAGCTTCTCCCCGGCAGGACTCATCCCCCAGAGAAGGAGTCCTCAGTGAATAAGGCTAGTAAATTGCCACAGGTCCTGGTATGAGTCTGCCTATCTGCAGGTCACTAAGCCAGGCAGAGACCTTGCCATTTCCTGTGCTCCTGGGGGTTGGGTTTTCCTCTTTTGGCACCATGGGGTGGAAGAGATCAGAGTAGAGATCTGACCCCCATGGAGCACCAGGACATCAGTGAGGAAGGGGCCACATTCCTGCTGCTGTTTGAGCAACCCTGGGAAGCCCAGGTTATGGGGAGCTAGTTGGAAACCAAGCAGTGAGCTCCCTGTGCAGTACGGGAATGTGCTCAGATCAGCTTGGGCTCCTCTCTTTGGGGAGGCTGCAGAGAAGACGCTCCCACCCAGATCTGTCTCTGATGGGAGGACCTGTGCCCAGCTGCTGGTATGATGCTGTCCTGGCAAAAAAGACCAGCCTCCCTGAAGTTCACATCCTTTCCTGGGGCTGCAGGCATCCAAGGCTGGTTGGTGCCCAATTAGAAAGGCTCTACTCACTCATTTTCCCAATTTGGAACACTTCTTTTTTTTCTTTTCTTTTCTTTTCTTTTTTTTTTTTTGAGACGGAGTCTTGCTCTGCCACCCAGGCTGGAGTGCAGTGGCCGGATCTCAGCTCACTGCAAGCTCCGCCTCCCGGGTTTACGCCATTCTCCTGCTCAGCCTCCCGAGTAGCTGGGACTACAGGCGCCCGCCTCGTCGCCCGCTAGTTTTTTTTTGTATTTTTAAGTAGAGACAGGGTTTCACCGTATTAGCCAGGATGGTCTCGATCTCCTGACCTCGTGATCCGCCCGTCTCGGCCTCCCAAGTGCTGGGATTACAGGCTTGAGCCACCACGCCCGGCCTCTTTTTTTTTTTTTAAGACAGAATCTCACTCTGTCGCCCAGGCTGGAGTGCAGTGATCTCAGCTTACTACAACCTCTTCCTCCTGGGTTTAAGTGATTCTCCTGTCTCAGGCTCCTGAGTACCTGGGATTACAGGTGTGTGCTACCATGCCTGGCTAATTTTTGCATTTTTAGTAGAGACGGGGTTTCACCATGTTGGCCAGGGTAGGGTCTCAAACTCCTGACCTCAAGTGATCTGCCTGCCTCAGTCTCGCAAAGTGCTGGGATTACAGGTGTTAGCCACTGTGCCCAGCCCAATTTAGAACACTTCTGAAGTGCCGTTCAGTTCTAGAGCTTCCCTGTGAGGTGGGAGGAGGTCTTTGCAGAGACTGCACAGCAGCCCACCTCTCTACCTGCCCCATTCCACTTCCTTCCTTCCCCTCCTGAGGATGGTGACCCCGAGAGCACTCCCTGATAAATCTCCTGCTCACTCTTTGTCTCTGAGTCTGGACCTCCTAGGCAGTCCGTCCTGAGAAAATCCCCCATAGCACCGTGGGTTCCTCATGGACACTTGGTCCTTTGGGTTAAGGCACTGTCACTTAGGTGGGGTGGGGTTGGGGACAATACTTTTCCAGAGGAGACGGAACATGGTAGCCCCACATTTGTTACTGGTAGCCTTTCCAGGCCTGCCTTCCTGTAGAATGGAAGACCACAAACGGTCGGAGAAAGGACAGGCCCACATTGGGGCATAGCCAGAAGTGGGGTCCTTGGGCAGTTAGGGGCTGCTAACTGAAGACCAGCATGTCAGATCTGTGCAGTTCCCAGAGATGATCCAATTCAATTTCTCTGTTTAATGACAGCCAACACTGGGAGAAAGACTCAGCACTGACTGCATGTCAGGCACTGTGGTAGGTCTTTTATGGATGTTAATTTCCAGGGTATTTCTTTGAAACGGGTGGCATGGTTAGCAACCTCTTTTATAGTTGAGGAAGTTGAGGCACAGAGAGGATGACTCACTTGTGATCACACACTTAATATCAGAATCAGGATATGCGTTGGGGTTCTCTAATGCCACAGTCTTTCCACCTAACCACCACATTACGTAGCCTTCCTGGAGAGATGGGGAAACTGAGGCACAGGAAAGGATTTGCCTGGGCCACACAACAAAGGGAGGACAACCATCAATCCCCTGGGCTCACTTTGAGCCAGGAACTGTGCCAGGCATTTTCACACAGGTTGTTGTACTCAGTCCTCCCAATAAACTCAGGGGTGACTAGGCTACGAATATGATGGGAAAAGTGAGCCCAGAGAAGTTAAGGAATTTGACCAAGGACACGCAGCAAGTAAGCACAGTGCTGGAACCCGAATCGTTGATTCTTTCCTCTGCAACTGCGCTACCTCTCCCGCTGCTGGGTTCTCTGTCTGCCCAGCTCCCCACTCTGCTGTCTCGTGCCCCTTTGTGGCATCCCTGCAGCCAACATCCCTCTGCCCCTCCAACACCCTCAGCTCACTGGTTCCCCCTAGTTTAGGGATGTTCTCCACATGCCCTCCCTTTGACACATCAGCAACTCTACCCTACTTTTTTTTTTTTTTTTTGAGACTAAGTCTCACTGTCTTCCAGGTTGGAGTGCGGTGGCACGATCTCGGCTCACTGCAAGCTCTGCCTCCTGGGTTCAAGCCATTCTCCTGCCTCAGCCTCCCAGTAGCTGGGACTGCAGGCGCTAGCCACTACGCCCAGCTATTTTTTTTGTTTTTTTTTTTTGTATTTTTAGTAGAGACAGGGTTTCACCATGTTAGCCAGGATGGTCTCAGTCTCCCTACCTCGTGATCCGCCCGCCTCGGCCTCCCAAAGTGCTGGGATTACAGGTGTGAGCCACCGCATCTGGCCTAACTTTACCCTACTTTCAAAGGCAGCTCAAAACTCCTTGCCTCCAGAAAGTCCTCCTTGATTCCGAGCCCTTCATCTGCAGCCATGTTTGGGTACTGAATATGGCTTCCAGATCGTGTGACTCCAGGTGACAACCTCATAGAGCCTTACTCCCTTTATTTGTCCAATAATTGTAGCGACTCTCTCTCAGGGCTGTGGCAAGAATTTGCTGGTGTTTACAGTGCCTGGAATGTATGCAGTAGAAATTTAGTAATTGATCACTATCTTTGTAATAATGTGTTCCCTACAGTGTTCACCAAGCAGGCCTGTGTGTATGTGTATGTGTGTGTGTACAGGTGTGTGTGTGTGTGTGTGGATATATGTGTATATGTGCAAATATATGTATGTGTATATATGTGTGTATATGTGAGTGTTTTATATATGTGTGCATGTATGTGTATATATGTGTGTGTGTATACGTGTTTATGTGTGTATGTAGATATGTGTGTATATAGGCACGTGTGTGTTTGTGTGTATGTGCATATATGTGTATGTGTATGCATATGCGTGTGTGTATATGTATATGTTTATATGTGCATGTGTGTGTATGTGTGTGGATATATATGTACATATGTGTATGCGTGTGTGTGTATGTTTGTGTATGCATGTATGTGTGTGTGTGTGTATCTGTCCAAAACAAGTGATCAAAAGTCTTTGGTGAGTACCCACTGAGTGCAAGGTTTTTATGCTGGGAGGAGGTGCAGAGACCATTGGCAGATGAGGCTCTAATGAGGATGGGATTGGATGCTCACTACCCTGAAAGAGAACTGGGCCTCCCTGGCCGCCGAGCTCCTCCTTGGGCTTAGAACTACCTGGGTAGGGAAGGGTCTGTGCATCTCTAAGACCACAGGTTCCCTAAGGCGGGGTGACTTCAGCCCGGATCCCACATTTCTAAGGCGCGCCTCCTTCTGCAGATAGGCTGCGCCATCTAGTGGCCACTTTTGGAGAAGCAGCCTCAAGGTTCAGAGCTCCCCTGGATCAGCCCATTCTCTGGGCTCATGGCACCATCTAGTGGCTTTAATGCACAATTACGGTCCATTAGCTTCAGCCTCAGCAACACCTGAGGAGGAGGCTCTTTAAAAAATTCTGGGACTCCATCTTAGAGCTACATAATCAGAATTTAGGGGAATGCATCCATATAACTTATATTTTAAACAAGATCCCAGTGTGATTCTTAACTCTGGAAAAGTTTAAGTTTGAGAATCATGACCTTACAGGGACTTCTGCTGAAGTATTTGCACCTGTTCCTCACCTGTTTGGTAATAAAATCAGCGTCCACTTTACGTCTCGGAAAGCTCATTTACTATTTGTTGGCACTACTTATCCTCTTAAGAGGGGGACAGGACAGGCTGAGGTTCTTGTTTGCAATTTAAAGATGAGGAAAGGGGGATCCAGAGAGTCACATGTACTCACCTACGACCACACAGTGAGCCAGCAGATACCTTCCCTCCTCACTCCTGGCACATGGGGGGGCAGAAGGAAGGAGCATTTGCCATCAGGAAGCCTGGGTTCGCCTAGCTGCACTTTGCAAACAAGAGCTCTGCAAAAGTGAGATAGTGTCACTGGGGTGGGACTTGCTTGTCCCTGGGTCATATGATGCTCCTGTTTGTCTGTCTGTGGTTTACTGTAGCTATCTGGCTTGCCCATTCTTCATCCTGGTTGGATCAGGCAACCAGAGTGGGGTTGGGCAATCAGAAATAAGGACACGGAAGGCTTCCAATCATAATAGCTTGCACTTGTTGACAGTGTTACAATATTGTTAGGCCTTGTTCTAAGTACTTTACGTATCAGTTCATGTGATCCTTGCCACAGCCTGAGAATGTATTATTATTATGATCATGTCTTTATGCATGAGGATACCAAGGCACAGAGAAGTTAAGAAACTCACTCAAGGTTACATAGAGAGTGAGCGTTGACCCAGGCAATCTGCTCTGGTACCCATACTCTTAGGCTGCAGTGCTCCCGGAGCAGGCAAGATTGGGTTTCTGCACCCTCAATGACATCAGTATTTTCTCCAGGCATCCTTGGCCAAGGCACCTTCCCTCTGGGGCTCTCTGTCTCTATATGTTTATTTTCCTGGTAAATGTTTATTAAGCCCTGTGCTGAGTGCTGGATATATAGCAGCAATTAACCACAGTCATTGCTCTTGTGGTGTTTGCATTCCAGTGGGGAGACAGCAAATATAGAGCAAACAGACTCATAAACAAGGTAATTTTAGATGGCTGGGAGGCCTGGTAAGGATGAGGTCAGGATTATCTGATGGGGGCAACTTGAGAATGGGTGGTCAGGGAGGGCCTCTTGGAGGCCCTTGTTTGGTATGAGTCATGAAGGAGGAAAATGAAGCAGTCACATGCAGAACAAGGGGAAGAGTGTTCCAGGTAGAGCAGATGGCAAGTACAAAGGCCCTGGGGTGGGAACAAGCTTATGGTATTTGAGGAACAGAAAGAAGGCCACTGTGGCTGGAGCAGAGTGAGCGACAGGCACAATGAGCTTTTGTGGATTTGGTTGGAGAACCTGTGTCCCCACCTCCTTGGGAGTTGTCCCTCCTCCTACTGAGGACAGTGTTTCTGGGAAGGTGGACTGGGTTACTGTCCTGCCCTCTTCAGAAGCCAAGAGAGTTCTAAGCCTTCCTCCTACTACCCTGCCAGGGTGGGGCTGTGATCTAAGCTCAGCCAATGGGACACTCATATGATTTTTTTTTTTTTTTGAGTCAGAGTTTCACTCTTGTCACCCAGGTTGGAGTGCAATGGCATGACCTCGACTCACTGCAACCTCCGCCTCCCAGCTTCAAGCAATTCTCCTGCCTCAGCCTCCTGAGCAGCTGGGATTACAGGCGCCCACCACCAGGCTTGGCTAGCTTTCATATTTTTGTAGAGACGGGGTTTCACTATGTTGGCCAGGCTGGTCTTGAACTCCTGACCTCAGATGACCCGCCCACCTAGGCCTCCCAAAGTGCTGGAATGACAGACGTGAGCCACCGTGCCCGGCCCACTCATATGACCTTAAGTGACATAGACATAGAAGGAACAATGGCGGCCCAGGCACAGGAGCTGTGGGACCCTGAGGCCTGGTGTTTCCATCCTGATGTCTGCTCCAGTTGTCTGGCTCCTTTATCCTATTCTGACAAATCCCCCTTTGCTTATGTTGGACAGAGTTTACTTCTGTGGCCTACATGCAAATGACCCTACTGATGCAATGGAAGAATGAAGGGAGATGAAGTTGGGCCCAGATGCACTAGACCTGGTTGGCCAAGCCCAGGAATTGGGTTGTGTTCCGAAGAAAATGAGGTCCCTGGGGATTTTTCTGGCAGTGAGATGCTGTGATTCTGTGTGGGTGGCTTCCCACCTATGGACATAACCTTAGTCCACCAGCCCCTGTCCGGAAGGTCTCCCCTGCCCACCCAGGCCCAGGTCCCCACCACACTCTACCAGTAGTGTGCAATTGCCCTCTGCAGGCACCCAGGCAAGATGAGCTTGGGATTGCTTGTCTGTTTCCAGTGCACCCCCCATAAGGTCTCTATGGCTCAGATAAACATCTCTAAGATTTTATCGCTACCACACACTCCACCAAATGAAGAGTACAATGAGAAGGAAGGAGAAATAGACCATCAGAATGTCTTATATGTTGTGGAGTCAAGGAAGGGGGCTGAGGAGGGGTCAGGGAGCCAAGTTTCAGCCAGTGCCCCAAGTGCCTCCTGCCCTTGAATTCCAAAGCATCAGGAATCAGTCATGGTAACAACAGCCAGCTGGTGACCCCAATCCCTCTGTGTAGCAACAAGCCCTGGCTCTTGTTTTTCTAAGAATCCAGTCAATCCTCTTTCCTGTAAGTTGCAACCCAGTCCTCCCGCCAGGCCGGGTTGAGGACACAGCTTGCCTTCTCAACAGTGCCACTTAGAACTCTGCTTCCCCTGCTCCCTTTCTCTTCAAATAGGAAAACTGGCACAGCTTGACTTTTGTCCACTGCCATCCCAGCCACAGCTCAGACACTTACAAACTCCCACTGCAGGCTGGAGTCCCCTGGAGCCCTAACTGTGACACCCAAGTCAGTTTCCAAATCTGAACCTTTCTGCATCTCCTGTCTCCACTCTTAGTGAATTCAACTAGTTCCTGCCCTTCCTTCCCAATGACCAGTCCTGAGGAATTGACAGCTAGGCCACAGCCGCCTACTCCCCTAGCTTAACCCTAATTGGAATAAGTACCTCCATCATGGAATCCCAGAGGGACTTAGGGAGGGGTTGTAGGCAGTGAGCCATGATTGTACTACTGCACTCCAGATTGTACTACTTACAGAGTAAGACCTTCCAAGAGAGACAGAGAGAAAGAGGGAACGAGAGAGAGAGAGAGAGAGAGAGAGAGAGAGAGAACAAGGAAAGAAAGAAAAAGAAAGAAAGAAAGAAAAAGAAAGAAAGAAAGAAAGAAAGACAGACATTTAACAAGGACTTACACAATGTGCCAGGTGTTTTACAAGTATTCATTAATCCATTTAAAAGGTATTTATCGAGGGGTGTAAAATGATTACCTCTATTTTACAGATGAAGAAACTGAGGCACACAGAGGTGAAACAGCTTGCACAAATGTTGCTTAACTGGGTAGTAGACTAGTTATGACAAAGCTAGGCTAGGTAGCCTGCCTTCTCTCTCTCTCTCTCTCTTTTTTTCTTTTTTTTTTTTTCTTGACAGAGTCTTGCTTTGTCGTCCAGTCTGGAGTGCAATGGTGCAATCTCGGCTCACTGCAACTTCCGTCTCCCAGGTTCAAGTGATTATCCTGCATTGGCCTCCCAAGTAGCTGGGATTATAGGCGTGTACCACCATGCCTGGCTAATTTTTGTATTTTTAGCAGAGACAGAGTTTTGCCATGTTGGCCGGGCTGGTCTCAAACTCCTGACCTTGTGATCCGCCCACCTCACCTCAGCCTCCCAAAGTGCTGGGATTATAGGTGTGAGCCACCATGCCCAACCCTTATAGTCTTAATAGCTGAAAGACAATATCTTCTAGAAGGATTCCAACGTCTCTGCATTCTAATTTTGTAGCTCTCAGCATTGCCTGCCATGTCTGTACTGGGCAAGGCCTTCCCTGGGCAATTTCCTTTCCTAAGATAGAAAAAGGGTGGGGCCCCTCTGTCCTGGTGTGTGTGGTTAGCTGTCTGGCTGTGGGTGCAAAAAGGACGCATTGAGACCAGGTTTTGAAGACATTGACAAACTCATGGAGCTCTTGGAAGGCTCCGCAGCCTTGCTTGTCCTCTGGAGTGGTTCTCAGAGGTGGACGATGCCACAGAAGCAGCGATGGTGCAGGTTCTCGCTTGGAACCTTCCATCCAGTCCAGGCCTGGAGGAGCAGCCATCCCAGGCAGGAATTGCAGGAAAGGCTGCAATCCTTAGAGAGATCTGAAAATGAGGCTATCTTAGTGAGGCAGCAGTTGGGAACAAGAAGCAGAAGCCCCTTTAGACTAACTAAGGAGAAAGGAGTCAGAGTATTACAAGAACCCTGGGAGGCCAGCTGGGGGGCTTGAAAATCACGGACTCAGGCTGCACTCAGCTCTTTCTCCCTGTGGTCTCCCACTGTTCCCCAAGCTCCCTTCTCTGCAGTTGCCCTGGGCAGCTCACTCTCCATGTTCCCTGGCCCCTCACAGCGGCCCCGCGTGGTCTTTTGGTCCACTCAGCTGTCCTTCCAGGTCCCTGTGGAGAATTCCTGAGATAGGAAGATAGAAGGTACGGGACCGGAGGGGTGCAGAAGGTGAGGCACCATTTCATCTGTAACAGCCATGACCAGAAATGCTAGTAAATGCTTTTTGAGGCTTGTTTCATCGGGAGATTCTGCTTTGGAGACCAGCTGAGCGTTTTTCAGCACTGGCCTCTTTGGCTGCTGGAAATAGGACCCCACTCTAGCAAAGGGAGGTTCTTTTTTCTTCTTTTACAATTCCGCGTTTTTCCGAGGGTGATATTCAGTAAGTCCACCTCAGATGGCGTCTGAGAGTGTTAGATTTTGCTCATCTGATGCTGAGAATGGTGTCTGAAAAACAGTCAGTGCTGAGTAGTTGTGAGCAGGAGTGGTTGGCTTCCTGCATATCCCCATGAAATCAGCCCAGGGGGCTGCAGGGTGCTTTTTGGAGGGGCCATTCCCCAGGGAGTGAGGATTGTGGGGATCCCAGTCAGTCCTGCTTCTCTGAATTCGGCCAGCTGCTGTCCCGAGCTCCCAAACAAAGCCATTTTTTTCAGCATCTATTACACTGGTGCAAGAGTAAATGTGGTTTTGCATTACTTTCAATGGTAAAACTGCAATTACCTTTGCACCAACCTGATAGAGCTCCAAGACCTTGGGTGTCACAGCCCCAGGCAAATGGAGCTGAGGGCCAGGGGTGAGGGCAGATGGCTGGATTGGAGACTGGTGCATGAACTGGGCACAGGCACTGCAGGAGGGAAGCTGGGTGGGGCCTGGGCGAGCTGCTTTTGGAGATTCTAAGGCTGCAAGGGAGTCCGAGATTGGAAACGATCCCCCAGAAAAGGATAGACTGGTGTCAGGGTGTGAAATGTCCTTAGACCTCTCTTCTGCCCCACCCCAGCAACATAGAACTCAGCTAGTTTCGAGGCTTGTTGAACCAGAAATGCTGTTGACTGAGTCTCTGAACCCTCTATTTTTGTGTAGTGGGAGGGAGGGAGTCACATAGAGCTGCCCTTTTTTTTTTTTCTTTTTTTTGAGACAGAGTCTCACTGTATTGCCAGGCTGGAGTGCAGTGATGTGATCTCGGCTCACTGCAACCTCTGTTTCCCAGGTTCAAGTGATTCTCCTGCCTCAGCCTCTTGAGTAGCTGGGATTACAGGTGCATGCCATCATGCCCAGCTAATTTTTGTTTTTTTTTTAGTAGAGACAGGGGTTCGCTGTGTTGGCCAGACTGATCTCAAACTCCTGGCCTCAAGTGATCCACCCGTCTTGGCCTCCCAAAGTGCTGGGATTACAGGTGTGAGCCAAGAGTGCCTGGCCTAAGCTGCTTTTATTTATTTATTTATATATTTATTTATTTTTGAGATGGAGTCTCACTCTGTAGCCCTGGCTGGAGTGCAGTGGCACAATCTCCACTCACTGCAAGTTCTGCCCCCCAGGTTCATGCCATTCTCCTGCCTCAGCCTCCCGAGTAGCTGGGACTACAGGTGCCCGCCACCACGTCTAGCTAATTTGTTTTGTATTTTTAGTAGAGACGAGGTTTCACTGTGTTTGCCAGGATGATCTCGATCTCCTGACCTCGTGATCTGCCCACGTTGGCCTCCCAAAGTGCTGGGATTACAGGCATGAGCCACTGCACCCGGCCTCCGAGCTGCTTTTTAAAACATGAATTAATTGCTATATCAGTTAGCTATTGCTGCCTAATGAACCACTCCAAAGCATAATGGTTTCATACAACATTTTTTTAAATTAGTCTACAGGCAGGCTAGGTGGTTCTGCTGATCTGGGCTTGGCTGATCTGCGCTGGGCTCTCTTTTGTCTGCAGAGCTGATGGTCAGCTAAGCTGGGCGGGTCTAGGCAGCCCATGGGATGGCTTGGCTCTGCTCCATGTGGGCTCTGGTCCCCAGCAGTGCAGCTTGGGCTTGTCTTCATGGTGGAAGTGGCTTCCAAGGCAGAGGATGGAAATGTGCAAGGTCACTTGAAGCCTAGGCTCAGAACAGACACAATTTTGCTTCTGATACACTCAGTGAGTCAAAGCAGATTCACTGAACCACCGTGTCCAGCCTGTTTTTTTGTTTTTGTTTTTTTTTGAGATGGAGTTTCACTTTTTTTGCCCAGGCTGGAGTATAATGGTGCAATCTTGGCTCACCACAACCTCTGCCTCCCAGGTTCAAGCGATTCTCCTGCCTCAGCCTCCTGAGCAGCTGGGATTACAGGCCTGTGCCACCACAACCGGCTAATTTTGTACTTTTAGTAGAGGCAGGGTTTCTCCATGTTGGTCAGGCTGCTCTCAAACTCCCGACCTCAGATGATCTGCCTGCCTCGGCCTCCCAAAGTGCTGGGATTACAGGCCTGAACCCAATCTCACTAGGTCTATTCCTCATATCTCCTGCCCACTCGGCCCTGTAGGCAAGTGAGTGACCATCTCGTCCTTCAGTACAACCAACTCCTGCTCATTAATTGGCTCCCCATTGTCTACAGGAGAAAACTAAGCTCCTTAGCTTGGCAGTAAAGGCTATTTGCCATGGACTATTCCAGGCTTACCTCCTGCCTCTGCCTTTTGTCCCTCTCCTCAGCTCTCTCTCACACCCTAAGTCCTTGTCACACCTTTGCAAACACAAGGCCCTTTTTATATGTTCTTCAGAACCTGTCTGCTTTGCAACCTGTTCCTTGTGCCAGGAATACTCTTTCTGTGCCTGGGAAACTTTCTACTCCTTCAGGGTGTAGCTCGATGTTGTGCCTACAAAGTCTCACTCTATCCTTTTGGGCTTCCCTTGATGCCATCCTCCACAACTTGGCCCAGCACAATTGACTCCTCCTTCTTCCCCAGCTCTGTCTTTGAGAGTGTTATAAACACAGCCCTCTCACTCCACTTGATGCTGCTGCAGACATGCCAGACTGCCCCAAAGTGTGTGTTTTCACCAACACACCTGCATTCATGTCCTGCCTCCACCACTCATAAACTTGGTTAGCCTGGGCAGGTGAGTTGATGATTTCTTTGAGCCTCAGTTTCCCCATCTGTGAAATAAGTTTACAATATATCTACCTTCTGGTGTTGTTCTGAGAGGCCCAATTGAGGAAGCAGGTAGAATATACTTAGTATGGTGCCTAGAACATAGCAGACATTCAATAAATATTTGTTTTATGAACAAATAGCCCAGGCCCAAGTCCTTTGCAGCCTCAGCACCTCCCAGCCTTCATGAGACCCTCTCTGCTTCTTTTTGGGCAATAATATTTCTGTTCTTCAATCCATATCAACTTCTTAATCGCTTTGTGGGGATGGGAGTACGGGGCACAAAACATGCCCACAAAGTACTTGAAATTATTGCTATTCAGGGATCAGAAGACAAAGATTAGTTGCCTGTCTCTGTCTCACAAACAAATTAATGGAGTGGCAGCTTTTGGTGCAAAATACGGTTCTTGTCGAAAGGATTATATGTATTAAATCCAGCTAGAATATGCTGTGATTGTATGTGTGTGTGTGTGTGTGTGTGTGTGTAAAGCAAAGCTGCAGTAATCATACATTTACAACTAATAAACTGGGTCCTTTAATTCCTCTGCAATAAGCCCTTGAAATATAATCTGTCATTTCAGACTTACAGAACATGACTTTTCATAATTATAATTCTCCAGCACACATTACCACTTATAATTAAATTCACTTTTAGGAAATATGGAGCTTTTTTGTGGATTATCTGTTCATACGATGTCATGATGGTAAAATTAATGTATAATCTGTTGAATACATTTGGTTAGTTTTTGGATAAAAAACACACACTCTGCTATTGATCAAAAGCTGGAAAGACAGATGAGCTGAACAAAATATACACTACTTCTCAGCAACTGGCTCAAACAAAGCCAAAGCAAACCCAGGCATATCTTTCCCATCCTTGCCTCCCAAATAGGGCATCTAGAACAATGGAATAAAAAGTGTTTGAGTTATTTGAAAGGACACAAATGTTAAATTATGGCCAAATTGTCTGCTGGAGATGAAACAGTGTCATAAATTTTGAACAGCAATTGAATAAAGGTCTCTTGCTGGATGGATGATCAGAAAACAGACCCCAAAAGACTCCAAATCAGTGACTATGTGCAGGAGACATATATAGATTCATGACCTAAGACACAAAGGAAAAGATAAGCAGATAAGGAAAATGAAAACGCTGCGAAACAGGCACAGAGAAAGTGGGCATTCATGGTATAACAGCACCATCTTAAGCTTTTTTTTTTTTTTTTTTTGAGACAGAGTCTTATTCTGTCACCCAGGCTGGAGTGCAGTGGCTTGTTCTTGGCTCACTGCAACCTCTGCCTCCTGGGTTCAAGTGATTCTCCTGTCTCAGCCTCCCAAGTAGCTGGATTACAGCCAGGCACCACCATGCCTGGCTAATTTTTGTATTTTTGGTACAGACAGGGTTTCACAATGTTGTCCAGACTAGTTCGAACTCCTGACCTCAGGTGATCCACCTGCCTCGGACTCCCAAAGTGCTGGGATAACAGGCATGAGCCACTGTGCCCAGCCCATCTTAAGCTTTTTATCAAAAAAGCTACATTGCATTATTACAACTCTGGACAAAAATGTTTTATCCAGCTCAAGGTCAAGGCTGCCCTAAGCCATGAATTTCACCTGTGGAAATGTCCTTCCAGGTTTATTCTTTTTCCTAAGACCCAGGAAGAAGACCTCTATTTAAAGAATAAGGTTTTCTTGAGAGGGGCAACTTGAATGAGAAGTCAAATATTTAGCATGAACCTGACAACGTGTATAACTTTGACAGAGGTGTAAGAGAAAGGGCACCTCTGCCCTTGGGACAATGAGTTTGAGCAAGAGCCCTGGGTGAATGACTGTTGATACAGCAGTGGCTTCCAGGAGCAAAATGCAGGGAAAAGGTTAGAGAAGGGTCTATATGTGTATGTGTGTGTGACAGTGTGTGTCTATATGTGTGTCTTTATGTGCCTGTGTTTACACATGTTTGTGTGCATGTGTTTATATATATATGTGTCTATGTGTATGTGGTCTGTACATATGTGAGTCTGAGTGTGTAAGCATGTACCTCTATTGGTGTGTCTATGTGTCTGTCTGTGTATGTCTGTCTGTGTGTGTGCCTGTATCTTAGTCCATTTGGGCTGCCATAACAACATTTCATAAACTGGGTTACTTAAAATAACAATTTATTGCTCACAGTTCTGGAGGCTGGGAAGTCCAAGAGCATGGCACCAGCAGATTCAGTGTCTGATTGGGGCTCCCTTTCTGGTTAACAGACAGTGACTGCCAGCTATGTCCTTATGTAGTTGAAGAGACAAGAGGCCTCTTTCTGGTCTCTTTTATGAGGGCACTGATCCCATTCACAAGAGCTCCTCCCTCATGACCCAGTTACTGCCCAAAGGCCTTGTCTCCTAACATCATCACCTTGGGAGTTAAGATTTCAACATGGGAATTTTGTGGAATACAGACATTTAGACTATAGCAGTCTGTGCATATGTGTATGTTTCCATTCTGAGTGTGTGAGTGTCCCTGTGTGAATGTGTGTGTGTCTGTCTGGTACCTGAGTGTTTATGTGTGAATGTGAGTGTCTGCATGTGAGTGTGTGTGTCTGTCTGGTATCTGAGTGTTTATGTGTGAGTGTGAGTGTCTGCATGCGAATGTGTCTGTCTGGGAACTTAGTATCTCTGTGTGAGTGTCTATGTGTGACTGTGTGTGCCTGTGTGGTATCTGGATATATGTGTGTGTGTGTGTGTGTGTGTGTGTGTGCTGTATGAAGACAGTGAGAAGGAGAAGAGAGGAAAAGGCCTTAGGCAAGTTTCTTCTCCTTTCTGGCTCCTGAATTCTCCATCAGTGAAACGATTCTTTCCCCAGTGAGTCGGTTAATCTACCAATGTTGCCCTGCTATGTGCCATCTCTGTGCAAGGCACCAGGGATACAGAAGTAGGAGTCAAAGGGCTGCCCTCACAAGTTATCTCTGGCATCAGGTAGTGGATGATTATGGCTGGCATCTTCCCAGGGACCTCACATCAATAGCAAGAAGGGCCACCACCTGTGAGGCAGGGCCTGCCTCCCCCACGTTATTAAAAGTATGTGCCCCACCCTCCATAATCCCAGCACTTTGGGAGGCCAAGGTGGCGGATCACGAGGTCAAGTGATCGAGACCATCCTGACTAACATGGTGAAACTCCGTCTCTACTAAACAAAAATACAAAAAATTATCTGGGTGTGGTGGTGGGTGCCTGTAGTCCCAGCTACTCAGGAGGCTGAGGCAGGAGAATGGCGTGAACCCAGGAGGCGGAGCTTGCAGTGAGCCAAGATCGCACCACTGTACTCCAGCCTGGGCGACACAGTGAGACTCCGTTTCAAAAAAAAAAAGTACGTGCCCCCACCATGCATAAGGACATGGTTAGGACTGCCAGGGGACAGAGGAGAAAGTCTCTCACTTGGCAATAGCTCTCTGGCTGAAGCCCAGGCAGTCACTACTCTCTGAGGTGGTGATGGATGCCACTTTCCTAGACTCTCCATTGTTAAAAACTTGAAATGCTGCAATCTCAGCAATTATGGAGGCATTTCTTGTGGCTATGGTCCAGGCAGGGCACAAGGAGGAAGTCATGGGCAGATTGAAGCAGGAGAGCCTATTAAGACAAGCTCTCTAAACAGAGGTGATGTCAGCACAAAGATCAACATTGGCCTTGGGCCTGAGATGAGATCAAGGACTGAGCAGAAATCACCACTGTGCCAACTTAGAGTCTCATAAGTGTTTCTCCGGTTTGTGCTATGGAAAAGGAGAAGCCTAAAGATGGACAGGCATTAGCTCAAGGTCACACACAACTGAGAGGTCAAGACAGGTCTAAGGACATTGACTTTTAAAATTTTTAGTTTTCTGTTATTTTTAAAGACATCCCATCTGTCACCTAGGCTGGAGTGCAGTGGCGCCATCATAGCTCACTGCAGCCTTGACCTCCTAAGTTTAAGCGATCCTCCCTCCTCAGCCTCCCACATAGCTGGGGCTACAGACATGCACCACCATACACAGCTGATTTTTTTATTTTTATTTTTATTTTGTTGAGACAGGGTCTTGCTATGTTGCTCAGGTTGGTCTCAAACTCCTGGCCGCAAGCAATCTTCCCACCTCAGCCTCCCAAAGTGCTGGGATTACAGGCATGAGCCATGGGGCCCAGCTGACATTGACTTTTAATCCCTGGCCTGTAAAAGTATGCACACAATATTATTTAAAACCTATAACTGGCTGTCTCCCTCTCTAAAGTCAAGAATAGGACCAGGATAAGGCTGGAGATGAGATTGGATTTGGGGTTGGACTCATTCCCGTTTCTATCTCATTATCTTACACCTGAAAGCACTAATAAATATTCAGTGGATAAATAGATGCAGAGATGGGCATATAAATAGATGAATAGGTGAATGAACAAATGAATAGATGTATGGATGAATGCATGGATGGATGAATGAATGGATGGATGGATAGATGAGTAAATGAATGGGTGGATGGATAAATGAATGGATGGATGCATGAATGAATGGATGAATGAATAAACAGATGGATGGGCCAGGCGTGGTGGCTCACGCCTGTAATCCCAGCACTTTGGGAGGCTGAGGTGGGCCGATCACAAGGTCAGGAGATTGAGACCATCCTGGCTAACACGGTGAAATCCTGTCTCTACTAAAAATAAAAAAAAATTAGCTGGGCATGGTGGCAGGCGCCTGTAGTCCCAGCTAATTGGGAGGTTGAGACAGGAGAATGGCGTGAACCTGGAAGGCAGAGCTTGCAGTGAGCCGAGATCGCGCTATTTCACTCCAGCCTGGGTGACAGAGCGAGACTCCATTTCAAAATAAAAATAAAAATAAAAATAAAAATAAAACATAAAACATAAAAAAATAAACGGATGAAAGAATGGATGAATACATGAATGGATGGATGGATGGATAAAGGGATGGATGGAGGATGGATGAATGGATATTAAAATTAAGAAAAGGGACAAAGCTGAGGCCTAACAGCCCCCTCCCAGGATTGAAGACCAGAGTTTGTCCACACACATTTTGTGTGTGTATAATACAGTTGACCCTCACAAGGGTTTCTTTATTTTGTTTGTTTATTTATTTATTTTGAGACGGAGTCTTGCTCTGTCACCCAGGCTCGAGTGCAGTGGCGGATCTCAGCTCACTGCAAGCTCCGCCTCCCAGGTTTACGCCATTCTCCTGCCTCAGCCTCCGGAGTAGCTGGGACTACAGGCGCCCGCCACCTTGCCCGGCTAGTTTTTTGTATTTTTAGTAGAGACGAGGTTTCACCGTGTTAGCCAGGATGGTCTCGATCTCCTGACCTCGTGATCCGCCCGTCTTGGCCTCCCAAAGTGCTGGGATTACAGGCTTGAGCCACCGCGCCCGGCCTAAGGGTTTCAAATAATGAGTAGCCAGTATAAAATCAGTGGATTTCACATGTTGAAAATGCAGACTCATGGCTTTTTTTTTTTTTTTTTTTTTTTAAAGAGGGTTATGCTACGTTGCCTAGACTGGCCTCAACCTCTTGGGCTCAATCCTCCTGCCTCAACTTCCTAACTAGCTAGAATACAGGTGAGTGCTACCACAGCTGGCTCTGGCTTTTCTTGAAAAAAAAAAAAAAAAAATCAAAAGACACAGTAACACCAGGTTTGCACTCCACATGAAAACAATCTTGAAGCTGAATAGCAGCTGCCCCTTTTGAAGGGAGAATGATTTCTGGTTCACCACAGTCCCTACCATTCCCTACTATCCCCACACCTCCCCAGTATCCTCAACCACATCACTTGGTCAGTCCCATAGGTATCTGCATTATCAACTCCTAACTTAAAGAAAATCTTTTGTCTCTCTTGTTCCTCTTAGTTTGCTGATGCTGCACCAGCCAGTCTGAGGCTGGTATTTTCTTACTTTGCCCTAATCTTCCCCTTCATCCAGCATTCTGCAGTTCTGGGCTGTGCACCCAGGTGATGTTAACCCATGCCTTAAGATGCCTTAAGATGCAGAGAAGACTCTGCAGCCCACCTCATTCCAGTATCCCATGGGAATGGTAAAATGTCTACGCAGCTGGGTGTGGTGGCTCATGCCTATAATCCCAGCACTTTGGGAAGCCGAGACGGATGGATCACCTGAGGTCAGGAGTTTGAGACCAGCCTGGCCAACATGGCGAAACCCCATCTCTACTAAATATACAAAAAAAAAAAATTAGCCAGGTGTGGTGGCAGGTGCCTGTAATCCCGGCTTCTCGGGAGGCTAAGGCAAGAGAATCGCTTGAACCTGGGAGTCGGAGTTTGCAGTGAGCCAAAACTACACAACTACACTCCAGCCTGGGTGACAGAGTGGGACTCTGTCTCAAAAACAAAACAAAACAAAACCAACCAACCAAACAACAACAACAAAAAGACAAAGTCTAGGTAAGGGTTCCCCCATGGCAGAAAAGAAAGGTAGTTTGGGTGCCTGTGTTGAGTGGGCATGCAGGCAGACTTGAGGAAAGGATCAGCTGGCCATCCAGAAGGTAAAAAGCAATGATTCCGGAAAATGTCCCTTATGCACTTTTGTATTTCATTGACATTTTAATTAAGACTGGAGCACTCTTTGGGGAGCTCTGCTCTGAAGTTGAAATCACTTTAATATGCTGCCCTAGCATAAAGCTAGAGATGAATGGAAGCCTGGGGTTCTCATATGTTTCATGTTACTTAGCAATTCTTTTTCACAATGCATTATAATGTTGAGATGGTTTATGAGTTTCTGTTGGTTAAGTGCAGCCATATCAAATTATAATTTTGCTCAGTGGATTTTGCTCTAAGAAGATTAAAGAGCACTCAGGCCTTCCCTGGTGGGAGGCAGGTCCCAGGATCACCTCAAGCTCCAGGCGAGCCCCAGTAGTTAAAACTGTTGCTGTAGAGCAATGAGGTGAGCTCTGGTTGAGGGGCGGTTGAGTGTCATGGCTGTAGTGTCACAGCCTCAAGTTTAGCAGCACGTTCTGGAAGCTGTCCTAGCTGAGGATGAGTTGATGTGTACTAGGAAATGCATTTCACGTAAGACTCTCCTCCACTTACACGTGACAAATTTTTGCTTACAGAGCAATGCACTTTCATATCCTGTTTTGGTATTTAAATTTTTTTTTCTCTTGGTGGCTGAAACCTAAACACAATCAGAGGTGCATAATGTGAAGTATTCCCACCATGTTTTTTATTTATGACATCAATTGGATGTAGCTCTTTGGTTGGCGTGTACTTACTGTCCTTGTTCTTCATCAAAGCAGTGTTATCTATATCATCTAAACTTTGTGCAAAATGGCTCCCACAAGCATTGTGAGTGGTATTATCAGTTTGAAATCATTATATAACCTTCCAGCAATGAAATAAGTGAAGAATAATGAAATAACAGCTGTTGTTAAGGTTTGGGAACTTCAAAAACTAAGGTAAAGAAGGCTCATTTAATACATGTTTTAATAAATATTTGTAATAAGGGAGTACTCATCTGGAAAAAGTATGAAGTTGGATCCTTACCTCACAACTTATACAAAAATAAATTCTAGATGAATCAATGTTTTTATACACATAATAAAACATAAAAGAATTGAAGAAAATATAGAGAAAATTTAAAATAATCTCAGAATTGGTAAGATTTTTCAAAATATGACTGAATCATCAGAAACCATAAAGAAAACATTGATCAATTTGCCTACAAGAAAATCTTTATAAGGCTGCATAACAAAAAAAAAGCAAACATTAAAGGAAAGCAAAATAAACGTGGAAAAATATTTGCAGTTCCCATCTTACAATAACAAATTTTCAGAATGCATAAAGAATTTCTATAAATCGATAAGAAAAAGTCAAATGACTAAACAGAAAAATGTGCTGAGAATATGAGCAGACCACTCAAGGAAAATGAAATTCAGTTGACCCTTGAACAACATGGGTTTGAACTGCATAGGTCCACTTACACGAAGATTTTTTTTTGAAAAATTTACATAAAGGCAAGGCGCAGGTGGCTCATGCCTGTAATCCCAGAACTTTCAGAGGCCGACACGGGCAGATCACCTGAGGTTAGGAGTTCGAGACCAGCCTGGCCAACATGATGAAATTCCTTGACTACTAAAAATACAAAAATTAGCTGGGCATAATGGTGGGTGCCTGTAATCCCAGCTACTTGGGAGGCTGAGGCAGGAGAATCGCTTGAACCCTGGAGGCAGAAGTTGCAGTGAACTGAGATCACACCACTGCACTTCAGCCTGGGTGACAGAGCAAGACTCCATATCAACATTGAAAAAAAAAATATTACATGAACTGTGCCTGCCTTTTAAGACACTTCCACTTAATAAATAGTAAATATATTTTCTTTTCTTAATGATTTTCTTTTCTCTAGCTTTCATTATAGTAAGAATGTACTATATGATACATATAACACACAAAATATGTGTTAACTGTTAATGTTATTGGTAAGGTCCACAGTAGGCTATTTGTAGTTACGTTTTTGGGGAGACCAAACTTACACATAGACTTTGGACTGTGATGGGAGTTGGCACTCCAACCCCCATGTTGTTCATGGGTCAATTGTACTATTTTTTGTTGGTTAGATTGGCAAATATCACAAAGTTTGACAGTATACTCTTTTGAAAAGGTTCTGGAGAAATAAGCAGACTCAATAGTACATGCTTCACTTTCTCTGGATAGACCCTTAGAAACAAGTCATCGTTTCTAAGGGGTGAAACTGGGTGGCTGGTATGTGAAAGAGACTTTGTAACTTAAAATTTTCTACCACATGTATGTATTACCTACTAAAATAGAATATTATGCATAAATATAGATATAGATATAGATGTAGATGAGATATGTATACAATATTGCTGGCTTGATTCTTGAATTTATTTTTTCGTTGGTGTTTGCCAATATAGGCTTTAGCCCAAGAACAAACATTTATGGAATCAATTATACTTTAATTAAAAAGGACTGTTTTTTCTCTTCTACCCTCCAAATCTTTCAAAACCTCAAGCCTAAGAGAACTAACACATAGTAGGAAACTCAGTAAATGTTGTTGAGTGAATGAATGCACCTGACTTGGCCTGAAGTGGGGGCCAGGAAAAACTGCTTTCTTCCCACTTTTTTCAAGGTTAGGACCTGAACACCCATGCTTCCTGGCTTCAAAAAGAGAGAAATTGGGTAGAATCAAAAGACAGGCTACCTGGGCCAGAGGATGACAGGAGGAAATGGTTAGGTCTAGCTGTACAACTTTAGATATGTTACTTAAACTCTTTCGAATCTCTGTTTCCTGGTCAGTAAAATGGAGATACTAATTACCTTCTAGGAGATCAGTAAATGTTCACTGAATTGAATAGAGTTCTTGTTAGCAAAGGGAAAAAAATCTTCATCACAATTGAGATAAATAAAAGTGGGAGGTAGGAAAAGAGGTTAATGTGGTGGCCTCGTGGGGGGTAATGATTGGGGGTGGTAGGGAATGGAGATTATTTCATACTTGACTTAAAGATTTGGCCCAAGGAGCTTTTAATACTGTTATGCAAAGTTAAATCAGGGCATGAGTAATGTAAGTAAGGCCCTATGAGTGTTCATGACTTGGTGAGCTTTTAAATACATTGTTTATTTGTACTGCAATATCTCTCCTTCCTTCCTTCCTTCCTTCTTCCTTCCTTCCTTCCTTCCTTCTTCCTTCCTTCCTTCTTCCTTCCTTCCTTCTTCCTTCCTTCCTTCATTCCTTCTTTCCTTCATTCTTCCCTCCCTCCCTCCTTTCTCTCTCTTTCTTTCTTTCTTTCTTTCTTTTTCTTTCTTTTCTTCTTTCTTTCTTCTTTCTTCTTTCTTCTTTCTTTCTTCTTTCTTTCTTTCTTTCTTTCTTTCTTTCTTCTTCTTTCTTTCTTTCTTCTTTCTTTCTTTCTTTCTTTCTTTCTTTCTTTCTTTTCTTCTCTTTCTTTCTTTCTCTTTCTTTTTCTTTTCTTTCTTCTTTCTTTCTTTTTCTTTCTTTCTTTTCTTTCCTTCTTTCTTTCTTTTCTTCTTTTTTTTTCCTTTTTGTTTTCCCTTCTTTTCTTTTCTTTCTTTTTTTTGAGATATGGATGCCCTGTTGCCCAGGTTGGGGTGCAACGGTAGAATCACGGCTCATTGCAGCTTGCAGCTCCTGGGCTCAAGTGATCCTCCCACCTCAGCCTCCCAAGTAGCTGGGACTACAGATGTGCACCACCACACCCGGCTAATTATTTTTACTATTAGTAGAGACAAGGTCTTGCCATGCTTCCCAGGCTGGTTTTGAACTCCTAGCCTCAAATGATCCTCCTACCTTGGCCTCCCAAAGTGCTGGGATTACAGGCATGAGTCACCACTCCAGGCCTGTATTTCTAATAGTATGAGTGTGTGAATGCTTATGTGCATGCATGCATACACATGTACCTTTAGTAAAACTCTTCTAAACTGGGACTCCAGTTCTATCCCAATTTTCCTAGGAAAACCTGGAAAACCTTAGCTAAATTTTTTTTGTCAGTGCTCGGCTTTCGTATCTGTGGTTGGAGATGATTCCCTTCTAATCTCACTCATAGGATTGTTTTTTAAATGAGGTGAATGAGAAACCGGTCTTCACTGATAATTATGAAGATTTTATGCCTTTTGCTGAATTCAGGCTCTGGCTCTTATTAAAAACGCCGACTCCCTTGGTCCTTCTGCTTAGCCATTCATACTCACTCTGCTTAATCATCTGTACCTCAAGGTAAATTAACAGATTAGGCCAAGGAGAGTGTGGAAGAGAGTAATTCATAGTATGAGAAATAATAACTACAACAATAATAATGGCGACATTTATTGAGTGCTAACTCTACCCTGGACTCAGTGGAGACCTCTCCAGAGATGAGGGATGTATAAGAGAAGAAAAGATAAATTGCAGTTACTCTGGCACAAGTTTGCTAATGGAGTGCTGTGATCCTTTTGCTCATGAGGGTTGTGTGTGTGCGTGCGAGTGTGCACTCACGGGGACATGTCCTTGTTAGCGTATTGGTTTTCGTTATTTCTTCCCCCTTAGGGGGTGAGGAGACATAGGAAATGGGGGAAGGCCGCCGAGCAGGCTCCACTAATCACATGTGGCACAATGCAGGGATTTCCAAACTGTGAGAGATTGGGGTCACAGCCTTGGCTTTGCCAGTGACCCTGCTGTGTGACTGGCCAATTCTCACCTCCTCTCTTAGTTTCATTGTCTGCTCTGCTGAAATGAAAGGGTTTGCTAGGTCACCCTGGTAATAGACACCTACGGTTTTGCCCCCACCCAGGCCTCTATTCAGTTTCTCTGACTCTGAACTCTGGGTAGAATGGGCCAGAAGGAACCTATCCTTAGTTCTAGGCAGACAGGGAATCTTGATCACTGTGATTGGCTCCAGGATGGGCAAGGGACCCCTTCAGAGCCCTAGAGATAACCCATGGCTTTTGTTCTAGGGACAGAAGAGATGCTGTTTGCCTGGGGACCAATCCCAGAAATATGTGGAGCTAGAGCTTCTGGCAGCCTTTTTGCTACCACGGGGTAAGTATCTGTGTGAATATGAACCAACACAGCCAAACGTGGAGCAGAGAGATAGAAACTGAGTCCAGGGGCCATTGTTCGAGCACCTGGATCCAGGTGATTCTGAACAGACTCCTCTGTACTTTTCTCTCCTATAACCTGATAAACTTGATTGCTATTGCTATTCTTTGTTTAAACCTATTTGGCTTGGGAGTCTATCACTTGGAGCTGTGTGGTGACTTTATGCAGTGATTGTGGAATTTACACAGTGGTTGTCATGGTCTTTTCAGTTCAGGAATCCCAAAGCATTATGGCTCCTATGATTCTTCCAGGAGTAGGTGGGGCTGGCTGCAGGAAACTGGGTCACAAGGCCTCAGCCACAGTCGCCTTGACTCTACTAGTGTGGTGGGGGCTTGGCCTGGTCCCCACAAGGAGAGAAAGCGTTGAGTCCCATGTCTCACCACTCTTCGTGAGCATAATTATTTTGATGCCAAAGTATTAATGGACTTGGCTGTGACATGTTTTCCCAGACCCCCCTTGGAGATGTCACATTCTAAGTGGTGGTCTCATTGTATAGTATTTTTAAATCTGAAAATTTAAATACTGAAATACCACTGGCCCCAATGGTTTCAAGTAATGACTTGCAGACTTATAGTGATCTCTACTCAAAGCTTAGAAGTTGTCACATAAAATTCCACATTCCTGGTTTCCCTGAAGAGGGAGAAGGCCTGGCATTGTTACATAGCACCACTGGGATACACACCCGGGATGACAAATGCCTGACACTGAGCTGCCCCCACTCCCTTGCATGGAGCTTGCCTTCTACGTCCTGGCCCAGGTAGGTCTCCACTGCTGTGCATGTACCGCCCCCGTATCAGTCAAGAATACAGAAGACTTGGACAATCCTCCTTCAACACCAGTGCGGGGGACTGTGGCAGCCCAGGGAGTTTCCAAAAGTGCAGTCACCCCTGGTTACCTCTCTCCTGCACGTTGCTTGTGATCCCTAGCTGTGAATACTAACAGGAGCTTTTATGCTTCTATGCTCTGCACCAAATGCAGTGTGCACCAGCTCATATCATTCTCATGACAGTCCTGGGTGAGGGTCATTCCATCCCTTTCCACATAAAAAGTCCGAGAGTCAAACACACCATGTATCTTTTTTTTTTTCTTTTCTTTTTGTGAAATAGGCTCTTGCTTTGTCACCCAGACTAGAACGCAGTGGCATGATCACAGCTCACTGCAACCTCGACCTCCTGGGCTCAAGTGATTCTTCCAGCTCAGCCTCCCAGGTAGCTAGGACTACAGCTATGTGCCACTATGCTTGCCTTCTATTTGTTTGTAGAGACAGTCTCACTATGTTGCCCAGGCTGGTCTCAAACTCCATGCCGTCCTCCCACCTTGGCCTCTCAAAGTGCTGGGATTACAGTCATGAGCCACCACATGTGGTGCCCACATCATGCATCTTGAGCCACCACGCCTGGCACCCATAGCATGCATCTTACCCAAGGCCACATCCATCTGGAGAGCTGGGGCCAGAGAAGAACCCCTGCCCATGAGCTTCTTGTGACCATCGTATCTGAGGCAATCAGCAGAGGTGACTGTACCATGGCACCTGACACCCAGTCCAATTTTCAGAAGAAGGAGGTGGAGAGGAGTAGGTAGACATAGTAAAATAAATGTCATGGAAGCCAAATTTAGAGGACATGGAGAATGTCAAAGTGAGAAGCTGGCAGGTCATTTGGTCCAATGTTCTTGTTTTCTCCATGGGGGAAAGTGGGGAAGGTGACAGTTTCAAGGACACACAGTGGCAGGAAAGAGAGAAGGGTCATTACAGTGGTTGTAATAGTCATTACAGTAGACCAGATTCTGAGGCCTAACATGTGAACCCTGGACTTCCCCATTTAGAACCGCTTTCCCCTGAAAACTTCATTCACTTGCCTACTCAGGGCAAGGGAAACTCCTGGCCGTGTGCCTGGGGGCCTTTGTTCTCTCTTCCCGCTCCTCCAGAATAACTTCCCCTTGGGTAATTTTTCCATTGCACTGTTCCTCTTTGGACTTTCAGAAATAAAAACCCAGCCCTCCTGGTGTGCAGTCACACTTGCGCCCTGAGGAGTGTTAAAATTCAGCTTGAGAGGCACTTAGTGTCACAGAAGTCTAGATAAAGAAACAAGATTTCAGGCAGGAAGAAATAATAAAGAGGCAGGACTTCAAGTGTCCTGTGAAACACAGCATTCGGCCTCCGGCACACATCCGCGGGAGGCGGCTCAGCTTCTTTCTAAAGTGGTGAGTTTTGTGTGAGCACAGATGCATTCTGTTTTCCTATGAGGAATCAATGATTAAATTATCAGAAAGCAAAGCTAAAAACCAGGCTGCCTGAATATACCCCCACATGTCCCCTGTGTCTCCCCAGCACCTCCTGCTCAGGAGATACAGGCTTTCTCTCCAAAGCTTTAGTTTAAATGTCCAACACATCTTATTAATGAAAGTAATAAGCTGTTGTTTATTATATGTCATGATGGGGAATATGACTATTTAATATAAACCTGACATTTAAATTCCACTTAGTTCTGAGACGTGGACGATATCAAGGCATAACTCTTTACCCTGGAGTAAAAACTCCCTGGGCCTGCATTTTAAAGCATTGAAGTTTTCAAAGTAATCAGGTTCCTTTTTTTTTTTTCCAGAGGAACCAAATTGTGAAGACATCTGTTCTGTTATTAATTTCACATACATCTTAAGCTCCTCAAGGCCAGAAATGAGGCTTCATTCACGTCGAATTAATGAAACATGATTGTAAGTCCCTTGCTTGGAAATGCTGTCACACAGTTCTGAGCTGCTTATAAGCACTGAGTAATCTCCGAAACTGCCAGGGGACGGCCACTTGAAATCTGCCCTCCCCTCCCCCTGTCGCCCAAAAACAATATCTGAATATATCACAACACTAACTATATCCTGAAAGATTAATAGCAGATAAAAATTTCTGGGAAATGAATCAGACTTTCTCAGTAAAGGATACAAAGATCTCAGGCAAAAGCAGATTGCAGAGTGGAAGAGCTCTTTGGGATACAGTTTAATAACTGTGCCCCTGCTGCCCCTGAATACACCCAAAAGAATGATGGCAGGCCTGGAATTGGAAGAGGGTGGGAAGTCTTGGAATTTCTTGCAGACATCTCTTTTGAGAGTGTATATGAAAATATACTGGAGGTGACACAGATGTGATACTGGAACCTTGATCTGTGAAAGCATGATGTATGTGTCAGGTGTGTGGGAGAATGTGTGTGCATGTGAAATCTGTGTGTGAATGCATGCAGGAATGTGTATGAGTCTACTAACATGTGGGTGAGTATGTGTATATCAGTGTATGAGTTCGTGCACGTATGAGTGTGAAAATGTGTGTGTTGTGAGTTTGTGTTGGTGACTGTGTATGAGGGTATGTGTGTATGAGTATGTGTGAGTTTGCATGTGTGAAAATGTGTGTACTGTGAGTTTTTATTGGTGAATGTGTATGAGGGTATGTGTGTATGAATATGGGTGGGTTTGCATGTGTGGAAGTGTGTGTTGTGAGTTTTTATTGGTGACTGTGTATGAGGATATGTGTGTATGAATATGAGTGAGTTTGCATGTGTGAAAATGTGTGTATTGCAAGTTTTTATTGGTGAGTGTGTATGAATATGGGTGGGTTTGCATGTGTGGAAGTGTGTGTTGTGAGTTTTTATTGGTGACTGTGTATGAGGATATGTGTGTATGAATAAGGGTGAGTTTGCATGTGTGAAAATGTGTGTTGTAAGTTTGTGTTGGTGTGTATATGAAGCTATGTGTGTATGAACATGGACGAATTAGCATGTGTGAAAATATGTGTGTTTCGAGTTTTCGTTGGTGAGTGGGCATGAGGGTATGTGTGTATGAATATGGGTGAGTTTGTGTGTGAAAATAATTTTGTGTGTCTGTGGATGCATATGAAGGTGTGTGTGTGTGTGTGTGTGTGTGTGTGTGTGGTGAGTGGATGCATTGACATGCACAGACCTCTCAGGACAGACATGAATCAGTCAGTCGGGGATGGATCTTAAATAGCAGCTCAGCACAATACCGTGCCCATCTGAGCCAGTCTTGAAAGCAGCTTGCTCTTGAGGTTTTGGGTTTGGGGGGCCTGATTTTTTTTTGTCAAATAACTGAAAACGCCAGCAGAACGATTGTCTGGAGGGAGGCGTGGGATGGGGAGACTGAGATTTCTTAATCAAACTTTCAAGTGTTATTTTTGGTCTTCCACTGAACTGGGATCCAGCAAAGAATCTGCATATGATATTTACATCTCAAATCTTCAGAGCCTCATTAGCTTTGATAGTTATTTATTTATTTATTTATTTGCAAAAAGGAATTTAAATCAAACAGAGAGGCACAAAAGCAAAACCTTTGAATGTAGTGCAAAATTAATTAAAACAGGCAGCCGAAGGGTAGAGTGAAATACAATGGAATTCAGAAAAAAAAAAAAAAAAGACAATGAAACTGATTAGACTCTGATGGGAAGATCCTTCCTCATTTGGTGATCATCCATTGGTAATTAATAAGTCACAAATATTGATGTTTGAAGAAAAGTGCCAGAAGTTTAACCCCTGTTTTTCCAGAAGTTTTTAAAAAATTTCTTTAGATTCTGATCTTCTAAACTAACTCAGTCAAATTGTTGGATGTTGTGTTTTACAGTCATGTGTTGCTGATGGATGGGGATGTGTTCTGAGAAATGCATCATGAGGCTATTTCATCATTGTGCCAACCTCATAGAGTGTACTTATACACACCTAGATGGTATGAGCTATACGGACTAGCCTTTTGCTCCTAGACCACAAACCTGTATAGCAGGTACCACACTGAATACTGTAGGCAATTGTAACACCGTGGTAAGCATTTGCATATGTAAATATAGACAAGGTACAGTAAAATTATGGTACAAAATGTAGAAAATGGTTCACTTGTATAGGGCACTTACCGTGAATAGAGCTTGCAGGACGGGAATTTGTTCTGAGTGAGTCAGTGAGTGAGTGGTGAGTGAATGTGAAGGCCTAGGACATTACTGTATACTACTAGAGACTTAATAAACACTGTACACTTAGGCCATGCTCAATTTATAAAAAATAAAGTAATTGCACCACAATGTTACAATGGCTACTGTGTCACTAGGTGACATGAATTTTCAGCTCCACTATAATCTTATGGGATCACTGTCATATATACAGCCTGTCGTTGACTGAAACGTCATTACACAGTGCATGACAATATTGTGTTCTGGGGGAAACAGACTAGCTTATACCAGCAACTGACTGGCTCTCAACACCTGTCCTCAAAATAATGTGCAGGTGGATCAAATTCAACTGTCAGCGGATAAAGATATATCTTAATACAGGGGATGTTGGACTCCAGCAGTTAGCATTAACCCAGTGGTGGAACCAATTTGTATATATGAATAGATACAATCCCAGCTACATTTTTGCCCCTGTATATTTTGAGGCTTTGTTGTATGATCCACGCTTTGTAGATCTGTGAAAAACACTTCCAGGCATCCAGTTGAAAAACCCTTGACCAACAGTGTAAAAACGACTTTTAGCTTTACCTAAGCATAAGGCAGCATCAAAGAGGTCTGGCTTCCTTGTTGGAAGTTCTTCTGAATGAAATGATCAGTTAGTATTTATGCTTTTTGTCCTTCTGTATTATGCAACAGCACAAATGCACAACTGCCCCGGTGGGACAATCTAATGCATAGCCAGCCTGTCACACAGTTTTAAAGTTGGACGCATGTGTCTTTGGCACGTCCCAGGTCTCCTTTCAACTTCTTTCAGAATCTCTTTTTCACCACCCTCCAGCCCAGCGCTTGAGGTTCTCAGGATGACCCTGGGTCATTTCTAGCTTAAAGAGAGTGGGCTTTGAGAAATACCTTGAAAATTGTGAGTTCAATTTTTAAAGATGGCTAAAATGCTAATGGTGAAATTTCAGGCTTTGTGGCAGTTGGATGAAAGGAATGTTTTGAGCAAAAGATCTTTCCAACAATCCCTCAAACCTACAATGCATAAAAGTGGACTTGTTTAGATAAGTCGGTAAATTATCCCTGACATCAGTTTTCCTCCATGTAAAGAGGAAGAAACTGAACTAGAAGTAGAATGATCTTTAAGATTTATTAAAGAGAGAGAGAGAATGGTTTGTCATGTGCAAAAAAAGGCAAGGCTCTTCCTTATAAGTAGCGCAGGGATTCATTCATTCATTCATTCATTCATTCTGTGTGTGTGTGTGTGAGAGACATCTCTGGGCCAAACCTTGTATCACAGTTCTTTGACATCATTTCACCTACCCCTTACAACAACCTTTGAGGTAGGTATTCCTAACAGGAGTGGTTGTCAATTTATTTAACTATCAATAAGCCACAGGTACCTGCCAGTCAGAACACTGAGTGAAACACTAGAACAGGGTTCTGGAGACCTCTGGCTGTGCCAGGTATTTGTTGTTAGATGAGGAAAGAGGTGGGGAGGTGCCAGGGTGCCTGGCACATTGAAGTGGAGACTGGGAAACTATTTGCCAACTGGCCTGGGAAATGCTCTAATTTTTAAACTGCTGATGTGGATTTTGTACTATTGGATATGGCTGAACATCAGCCCTGATTTTCAGTCTCCCCATTCTGCAAAGGACAAAGCTGAGGCCCTGGGAGGTCAATAAATCTTCTCAAGATAAACCCATCAAAAAGCGATAGACTTGAGTTGAAAGCTACTTTAAGTCTTTGAGACTCCAAAGTTTGTGTTCTTAACCATTATGCTGACTGTGCACATGTCTCTTAGTTGACCTCAGTTTGTGCCAGGTTGGCCTGGCATTTCTCTACAAAGAACTGGAGGAAAGTGGATCTGGAGGAAAGATCTGGTTTGCGTGGGAGTAGAGTTGGCCGATTTAGTAAGTAAAAATACAGGACACACAGTTAAATTTGAATTTCAGATAAACAACAAATAGTGCTTTTGTATATTTTTAGCTTATTGCATGGGATATACTTAGACTAAAAATTATTCATTATTAATCTGATGTTCAAATTTAACTGGACATCTTGTATGTTATCTGACAATGCTGAGTGTGGAGGGAGGGCCACAGGGAAGCTAAGACATTTCAAATACCAGACACTTCAATCTGAAGAAACATTTTCTTTACTAGGAACTCTCTTTTGCAAAGTCAATGATATCAGCTGTAGTAAGAAACTTCTAACCTTACCCTGAGTACCTCCTTGATTTTAAAGTCATAGAATGTCAAGGCAGAGGTCATTTAAGCCAACACCCTGCCTCACTGTCTTTCTGCCTCTTTCTGTCCTCTCTCTGCCCAAGAAGGCAGAACCCACAGCAACGGCACTGTGGCTTGGCTTTGAAGCCAAGGAGCATAGCCCATGAGGCGTGTCCTCATGTCCAAAGCACATGGAAACTATTCGTTTCCTGAAGGTCTTCATGGTTAGCCTGCTGCAAGTCTCGTGGTTTTTCAGCTGCAGTTGTAATTTCTGTAGCGCCTCTATCCCAGCTCAGCTGGTATTTATTAGACACATTGCTTTTGAAAAGAAAACTGTGTCTTCATTAAAGGTTGGCAATCCACAGCCTGTTTGCAGATGAGAAAAATTAAGCAACTACTATGAACAGGGCAGTGTGTCTCCTCTGTTGGTTAGAACATTGCTGTCTAGACATGTGGAGTGTCTCCTGTGTTTCGGGCCATCCCTGCATCTATATCTGAGTGCTTTTATTTTTTTTTTTATTTTTATTTTTTGGTGTTGCACAGCAAATACAAATGAACCATGAGACCAAATGGAAGAGCTTTTGGAGTGAAACGGGCTTGTGTCCTGTTTTAACCACTCCCTGTCACAGACTGCTTTTCAAACACAATACCTGGGCGGGGTGGGTGGGGGTTAATGAAAAATGTTTGGTGTCCAAAACCCAGCCTCACTGTCTATGCCGATGGGTTGGTTTCTGGGGCCAGGTAGAAGCTGAGAGGATCTCATCTGTCTCACCTCTGGACCAAGAATGAAATAAACTGATGAAGAATAAAAATATTCCTTTCATAGGGTGAAGATTCTTAACCTGGGTTCCTTGGAACAGAAGCCCTCTAAGAATTCCATAGAATTCTTAGCTTGGATGGGAAAAAAAATGTATTTTTTATTTTTACTAACTTCGAACTGAAAATTAGCATTTCCTTCAATTCTGAATGTAGGCAGCAAACCAAAATTGTATCAGCACTACATGGGACTTTTGTGACTTTGTCATTGATAGATATCACAGATATTTTCATATCACATTATAGTTGCTACAGGATATCTTGAAATAGACTCATTATTATCTGGAAATTATAGTGATGAGTAGACCCACCTCTATATCTTATTATATTTTGGTTAATAAAAGTCCATATATTACTGTATCAATTTAAAGAATTATTTAGATAACTGTTATTTAATGTAACTTTTCTTTGTAATGCTGTTTTGTAAATTGTATGCCTGCAATAACATTATTCTGGAATGAGCCTTGAAAACTTTATGCTAAGTGAAGTAAGCCTGCCTTGGGATAAATAGGATAAATAAAAAAGGACAAATACTATATGATTCCACTCACATGGGGTATGTAGAGCAGTCAAATTCATACACAGGAAGTAGAGTGATGGTTGCCCCAAGATGGGAAAGGAAGAAATAGTGAGTGGTATTGTTAATGGGTGTAGACTTCCAGGTTGGGAAGATACAGTTGTGTAGATGGATATGGTGATGGCTATACAATAATGTGAATACTTAATGCCACTGATCTGTACACTTAAAAATAGTTAAAATAATACATTTTATATCATGTATATTTTATCACAATTTAAAAATCCACAAGAACAATGCAAATATTTTCATCTCACATTTTAAAACCCACATTATTCCATAAGGAGGTCCATAGACCTCCCCAGAGGGTGTATAGCACAAACCTGGCTAAGGCCTCCTGGTTTTAAGGGATTGTTTTTCCTGATGCCTGGTACATCTTTCCAGGTATGTTTTGTCTGGAGAAATCTTTCTGTCTCTTCAGGGGTCAGTTCAAATGCCACTGTTCCTTGGCTCCTGTTCTGTTCTCAGGGCTAATGTGGGGATATAGTCTTCATATTCCTCTAAGCGTATCTCTAATATCCCAGTTGGATCTTACTGCCTGCCAAGAGCCTAAGGCCTTGAGGTCTTTCCCTCTTTTTAATTAAAGGGTTATTTGGCAGGTGTAAGAAAAGAGTTTAGGCAACATTAGTACCAGACTGAGACTTTCTCATTGATGCAATAGGGAAATTTGCTGTATGAGTCAGTATTACTCAATGCCTTGTCTGGACATTGATGCAAATCTTGTGATCACTTTTTCACATTTTGTGCTACGTTACATAATCTTATGAAATCTACAGAACCCGGAGGTTAGTGCTATCAGGGACAGTATTTTGCAGATGAAGAACTGAGACTCAGAAAGCATAAGTCGACTTGTCTAACCCCAGAGATATTTTGCATCAAACATCTTCCAGAGTGGTAGGATTCCTTGGGAGTAGCACAAGCTGCATTTGATGAAGATCATTCATTGGAGAATCTGATCCTTATTGGAGAATCTGTCTTTGAACCTGACAAAGGAACACGAGGTACTAAATAAGTAAAGACTTTGGATCCTCGGAGTTGGAAGGGCCCAAACTACCTAGTTTGTCCCACCTGTTTTAGATGTGGAAACTCTTGAGTTGACACCAGAATAGTAATAACCACCACTGTGCTGACTTCTTGACGTGGATTATCTCAATGACTCTGAAAGTTTCATCATTGTGGGCTCCTTTTATAATTTTGGTCATATTTGAATGTTATTGATACTGTGATCTACTTAATGCTGTTTTCCCCTTTAAATGGATCTGCTTTTAAAACTTAAATCCATTTACTCACACAGAAAATTTTATACTACTTCTGTGAATAGAAAACCACTAACCATAAATATTATTCCAATAAAAAAGAAAATATGTATTAAGTTCTACCTAGGTACTGTTGCCTGCAGGGGGACTCTGAGCCTGAAGTCTTCACTCCCTTTGTTAAAACACAGAGAACAAAACAACAAAAATAATTAGTACTTGTTAGGTGTTAAAGACACAATAGCATCAACTGGAGACTTTCTTGATGTAATTAGAAGAATTCAAAGAGAGCTAAAAAGGACCTAATGTACTTACTGTTTGAGTCCGTGCTATTTAATGCCTTGTCTGTGCATTATTTCAAATCATTTTCAGTACCACCCGCGGTCTCTGCACCTCTGGAAACACCCCATTATCTTAGCTCATCCTCACAATAATCCTATGAGGTAAGTACTAGTACTAGGACTGGTTAGTACTGCCCTATTTGTTGGATGCACAACCAGTCAGGCACCCCTGATCTCTCTGTCTCCGGAGTGCCTGACCACAGTGATATTCTGTTTCGTGGCCACAACTACCGATAAAAAGAGCCTTTGGCGGCATCTTATGGGTTCCCATAAATCTTGCAGGTCCAGATGTCCATCCAGGAACAAACTCCACTGCCTGGAGCCCCATGGTGAGACGGACTGCAGGCTTGCAGCCCCACATCCATATACCGGCAATGTGCCCCCAGGAACACGGGACCAACTCCAACTTTGGGAATGAAGATAATGTTCAGGCAGGAAAGGAGGAGTAGACAGGAGAGGAAGGAAGTGAAAGCAAATGGTGGAGAGGACAAAGGGAGCCTCAGGTTCCTCATTTGGAAAATGGGGCAACAAGACCTGCTTCACAGGATGGTTGATTTTTGGGAGGATTTGAACATATAGCAGGTGCTTCACCCTCCCTCTCCCCTCCGTCCTCTCTCCTCCGACCCATCTCTGTCTCCCTCCCCCACTCCCCTCCCTTCCACTCCCCTCCTCTTCTCTCCTCACCTCCCTTCTCTTCCCCTCCCCTCCCTTCCTTTCTTCTCTCTCATCCCCTCTTCTCCCCTTCCTCACCCCTGTCATGCAAACACACAGACACACATATGTATTCACGTAGTTTTAAAAGTGAAAATAGCGAATTTGTAGCCAAGGTCTGCTCTGACATGACAATAAATAGGATGAAGGAGGCAAGAGAGCCCGGAGAGATAGAGTCCCCTTCAGCTTTAGGGAAAGCTTCCCAGGAGCTGAAGAAAGGGGTCCCTCAAGAGCTGTCATCTGACATTGACCAGGAGGTCCCTCACGGTCAAACAGGCCTAATAGTAATTCCACCATTGGAACTTCACACCTTTGAGGTAAGCATTGCTCTCTCTTCTGCAGTTTCTGTAAAGAAATGCAAGAACTGGCACACAAAGCAGAAAAGCACACTTCAAACACTTTCTTTCAACAGAGGCCTTGGGAAAAGTGGGGGGCCACGAGAAATAGAAGGAAGAGGGGGAAAGGACAGGACTCAGCCAAGGTAGATGCTTCTCCCTCACTTGTGGGCTCCAGGGTTCTGAGGCTTTTCATGAGCCTAAGAGTGGGAGAGGAGGTGGCCCAAGCCTGCAGAAGGACATGATTCCTGTGGCATGTGGCTGTACATCAGTTTCCTCCACACCAGCCTCTTATCTCCTGTGGGCGGAAAGGCGAGGCTGGTGGGAAGGCCAGATTACACCCCAGACTGGGCCTGCTTCTCATCGCTGGCAAACCACTTCCTTGGACTCCCTTGAGCTCGGCACATCTGGCAACCCGGTGGACTTTCTCTTGAGGACCGGGGAAAACAGAAACCCAGATTTGTGTGAGTGTGTATGATCCGTAAATACTCCCGAGGTGCTGATGGAAGTTCCAACTTGTTATGTGTCCCCAAACAAGCTCGTTCCCTCCCTGGGTCTCAGTTTCCTGAACTGCAAAATTGTGGCAGGGAGACAAGGCTAACTGATGTCTAAGAACTCTTCCTGTCTTGAAATTAAAACAATAACAATAATAGGGGCATTGCTTTCACCCCCAAGGGTGGTAACCAGGGAATGCACAGAGAAATATTTGTGGATAATCTTGCATACTGAAACCCAGTTTCTGCAGAGTCAAATACCTACATATTCAGAAAAATTCAACTAAATGGCAGATTATCCATTATCAGCCTAAGAGACGGAGTCATGCAGACTTAAGGGCCATATTTATTTGCTCGGACTTAATGAGCTTAACTGAACCTATACATCAGTGTTCAGGCACTGGTGGCCTTGTTTCTTTTACACTGTACCATGTTTTTAGAAATCAGAAATTGAACAAGCAGGCCAGGCGCAGTGGCTCATGCCTGTAATCCCAGTGCTTTAGGAGGCCAAGGTAGGTAAATCACCTGAGGTCAGGAGTTTGAGACCATCCCGGTCAACATGATGAAACCCCATCTCTAATAAAAATACAAAAATTAGCCGGGCATGGTGGTGGATGCCTGTAATCCCAGCTACTCAGGAGGCTGAGGCAAGAGAATCTCTTGAACCTGGGAGGCAGAGGTTGCAGTGAGCTGAGATCGTGCCACTGCACTCCAGCCTGGGGTGGGGGTGTGGAATAAGCAAACATTCTAGTAACAAAAGACTTCCTGTGAAAGTTTCAGTATTTGATATTTCTAGAAAAGCCTGCAGATCTGATGACAGTCAGCTGGAGCCGAGGAGAGAGTGTGCCTGTTTGTCATGGGCACAGTCTGCTCCTCCCAGTACCACTAGATGACATTATTCTCTCTCATCACCTGCCTGGCCCAGGTCTTTGAGTTTGAGACTATGCATTAACAGAAAATGGTTGCTCAAAGCAGAAAAGAAGATGCCCCCATTGGAAATGTTGCCCTCCCAGGTGAATGATGCAGAAACACCCATGTGCCTGCTCTGCCCTAGAACAGTCAACCTTTCTGCTCCTGTTGGCGGTGAACAAGGCCTGACACATGGCTGCCTGAGCCTTTTGGAGAACTGGCTGCCCTGCTCCTCAGAAAGGAGTGTCAGCCAGCCAGGGCTGGGGTCCATATGCTTCCCAGAAATGTCCCAGTCTCCCATTTGATTGGGCTTTCCTGCTGGATCTCTGCAGCACCTACTGCCAACTGGTGACTTTTCCTTTTCCTCTGTCACAGGCCTTTTTCCAAGGTGTGAAATCGTTTTCTCTTTCTTTCTGTGGGTGGGTCTCCACGCTTGGTGAAAGAGTTCTGCTGGCTTGGGGTGGAGGCTTTTGCAAAAGTGATTTTTTTCAAAAGGCTTTTCCCTCTCTGACTTTCAAGACCCCACCTACCTGTCTCATTTTCCTTCTCCTCTCCTATCTCTAGCCTGCTGTGCATTAGCATGGGGGAGGCGGGGGACAGCAGGGAACAACAGAAAGAGAAGGTTTCTAGAGGAGGGAATACTTGGCATGGCTGTGGTTCTATGGCTAAAAATGACAGGAAACTCTGCGAAGATGAGAAAAGAGTCTGTAGCAGGCCACAGAGCTAGGAAGGTGCCAGGCATGTTCAGGAGGTATGTGGTGAGTAGGAGTAGAGTGTGCCCCTGAGTGTAGGTTTCAGGGGAGTGTTGGTAAAAGGATGGTGATGGTGAGGAAGGGTAGGCAGGGCGCAGAGTCCGAATGCCATGCTACATTGCAGGCTTTGATTTGAGGTCAGTGGGAGCCATTGGAAGTTTAAGCCAGAGAGCAAGGTGGTCTCTGAGTTTTGGAAAGAGCAATGGATTGACTGGAGAAGAGACAAGAGACAGGAGGAGCAGAGAGAAAACAACAGCAAGAGTCCATGCAGGAGACAAAAGTCTGAATTGGCAGAGGCATGGTTTGGGGGGCCAGCAAGTTGGCACCATGAGAGGGACCCTTCCTTGGGTCACATATGCAGAGAGAGGAAAAGGGTAGAGCTAGAGACAGCACCAAAATGTGTAACCTGGGCTCCTGGATGATGGTGACTCCAGTAAGACAGAGGAGGGGAAAACAGCTCTGGGAAAAGTCCAAAGTCCAACGAATCTGGTTTTACACTTAGATCAGTACAGGTTGAGTATCCCTTAACTAAAATGCTTGAGACAACAAGCGCTTTGAATTTCAGTCTTTTTTGGATTTTGGAATATTTGCATTAGGCTTACCAGTTGAGCATCCTAAATCCAAAAATTTGAAATCTGAAATACTCCAACGAGCATTTCCATTGAGCATCAGGTCAGTGTTCAAAAAACTTCTGATTTTGGATGTTTGGATTTGGGATGCTCACCCTGTAATTAATATGTGAGACAAATATGGCTTGGGGGGTTGTAGGATCAGTTTGCTCACTCTTCAATTTATGGGAGTATATGCATGTTTTTCAAACTCATAAAAGATTCACGTTGTATTGGTCTACAAAGCACTTTGGAATCAAGGAAAAGTCATTTTCTTTCTTCCTTTGCTGCCTTGGAAAGTCACATTCAGTCTTCAAGCCCTGGTTGAAATGTCATCTCTTCCAGGCAGAACTACCAGCCTTCCCCGTGTGCTTCCTGTTCTTATTTCACAGCTGTTCTTATGCTGTGGACCTAGAGTTCACAATCCAGCATCTCCCTCACTCAATGATAAGCATATTGATTTAATCTTTAAATCCCCCGTCTGGCACAGTGTTTAATATATAGAAGTTGTTGCTAAAAGTTGAAGAATGAATAAATATTTTTCATATCCTTCTTACAGCTTTAGATTCATGGCACAGAGAAACCTAAGAGCTTGTCCTAGATCACACAATTATCTTAGAGCAGATTCCTAGGACTTCTTCTCCAGCATGGCCATTTCCAGAAGACTTCACGCTCAGGTTTTCCAAAACATGTATTTACCCCATGCAGTTATTTATAAATTAGAGCCACCATGGAAATTTGAAGATTTCACAACTAAATCTAAATTTCTTTTTTTTCTTTTCTTTTCTTTTCTTTTTTCTTTGAGACGGAGTCTTGCTCTGTTGCCCAGGCTGGAGTACAGTGGCTCCATCTCGGCTCACTGCAAGCTCTGCCTCCCGGGTTCACACCATTCTCCTGCCTCATCCTCCTGAGTAGCTGGGACTACAGGTGCCCACCACCACGCCCGGCTAATTTTTTTGTATTTTTAGTAGAGATGGGGTTTCACCGTGTTAGCCAGGATGGTCTTGATCTCCTGACCTCGTGATCCGCCGCCTTGGCCTCCCAGAGTGCTGGGATTACAGATGTGAGCCACCGCGCCCGGCCCAAGTAAATCTAAATTTCTTGTTTCTTTTGATAAGTCAGGAGATCTGAAGACATTGGACAGGCTCCCCTTCCCAATTCGCTACACTCCCAACCAAGCCCCAGGACTTCCCCAATACCAGGGGATGTCTTGTTATGTAATACCATGCTTGCACTGTTGCTTTTTTCTTATATAGAGGACCAGTTGTATGACTGTGACTTTAACAGACTTGGAAGTAAAATGAACCTAGAATGAGACTCATGTTTGGAGAAGAATGAGAAGGAACACATTTTTTGGTGGAAGTGACAATTATTCCTATGTGCTATCTTTACGGTGCAGAAGACTCCTTACTTCACTCATTTTGACATGCACTCTTTTTGCTGTGACTCCTGTGCCCAAGTCCCCAGGCATGGAGACTCATCCCACAGAGAAGCAGTAGGGCACAGTGGTTAGGAGCGCGGCCTTTCTGGGTTTTCTTGGGCTAAGTTAGCTTGGGTAAATTTAGCTAAGTCTTGTTGGGCTGGGGTTAAGCTCCTTAACCTCTCTTTCCTTCAGTGTCCTCATCTTCAAAGGGGGTGATGATGATAATGATACCTATCTTGTAGGTGATTGTGAAGATGGAATGAAACAAGAAGAGTGAAGAGTGAATGAGGCTGGGCGCAGTGGCTCACATCTGTAATCCCAGTACTTGGGGAGGCTGAGGTAGGTGGATCACTAGAGGTCAGGAGTTCGAGACCAGCCTGGCTGACATGGTGAAACCCCATCTCTATTAAAAATACAAAAATTAGCCAGGCATGGTGGTGTGCACCTGTAATCCCAGCTATTGGAAAGCTGAGACATGAGAGCCACTTGAACCTGGGAGGCGGAGGTTGCAGTGAGCCAAGATCGGGCCACTAGTCTCCAGTCTCCAGCCTGGGAGACATAATGAGACTTCATGTCAAAAAAAAAAAAAAAAAAAAGTGAATGATAGCACCTGGCACCTAGTGAAGAGGTGGAGGACAGGAGTGTTTTTGTCATTATGGTGAGTGACAACATACCGACTCACTCACTAGTTAATTTATTTGGTAAATGATGATCGACTTAGTGACTAAGAAGGTTGATGCCTTTGAGAGGTGCCAAATCAAACATTTTGAAGGTTTCTTGGTCCAAATCAGTGGTTCTCAATCCTGGAAGTGGATGGGAATAATCTATGTTGCTCTCGCCAGATACTAGTCTGGGGACCCACCAAAGAGCAATTACACCAGACCCTCCGGGGACAGGATTTGTGGCCCCCAGAATGATGACAACTATGCCAGGTTATGGTCAGGATGGGAAACTCTCCTCAAGTCAGGTAGAGGTCATCCACAGTCCTGAGAGCAGGTGCCTCCTTACATTACATTACATGACTCAGTGCCTCATTTACCTGCCCTGGTCCCTGTCCTGCCTCAAACCACTAAAACAGAAACTCCTCGAAGGCAGAGACATTTTTCCCTATTTTTCTTTCACTACTATCCCAGTGCCTGGAATAGCAGTGCACATATAATATGCTCTTGATAAATACTTATTGAAAGAATGAATAAATGGTTACATGAATAGGCCCATCATCCAAAGGTTTGGATTGCAGTCACCTCTTTGCTAGAGACGCTGGATTTGCTCTATACAAACCAGTAGAGTGGAGTCCTAGACTTTGGATGCTCCGTATTTCCAGAAGGGACCTTCAAGGTCAGCTGGGACAATTTCTTTCTTTTTTTTCTTCCAAGCCGTGTCTCATCATCATGATATTTTCCATCTCTGCATCCCAGTTGAGCTGTTATTTCCTTAATGGTGGCTTTACATCAATTCATGCTTACTTAGAAACATCTGTCTGACAAAGAAACCTTAAAAAGATCAGTTCTGCCAAGGAAAAACTACTATCACTTGCCATAAATAGAAAGGCAACTGTGAAATTAAGTACAAAGGAAAGAAATCAAGTTATGAAATGGAGTTGGATGCTGATGCCTGCTGCTGAGGATGTGAGCCTGGGCCTTCCCCTGTTATCATTATGAAGAGAGGGTTGAAAACATGGCAGAGGTGTTAAAGAGATATTATTATTGGATTGAGACTTTCTCTTAGATGGAGTCAGAGGCTAGAAAGAGTTCAAAAGTGATACCTTTCTCTCTCTGAGTTAGTACTGTTTAATACCATGTCTTTGCATTGCACCAAAACCCATCCATGTGCTGCCCAACCAGCAGTGGTATTCATCCCACTGGAGAAATCCATAGTTAGTCCCAGCTCCTTATTTTGTAAGACTTAGGTCCAAAGAGGCCCAAGTTCATATTCATTTATTCATTCATCCATTTGTTTGACATCTACTGAATACCTCCCATATGCCTGGTACTGTGAACCAGACAGGCCAGGTCCTAGCTATCATGGAGCTACCATCCCAGGGTCAGAGGAGGGGCCATACCCTTGGTCCCTGACTCCGAGTGCAGTGCTCCTTCTTTGCCCCTTTTCAGAAGGTGTTTTCATAATCTCCATCTACACCCTACCCTCATGGGTGACTTGGGCACTTTGTGTTGCATTAACATCATTTCCTTTTAATAAAGCAGCTACATTTTCACCCCATCCTGGGCTCCATGTTCTTGTAGCACACACATCAAGCACGCTGCTAATTTCAGCGTCTGGCTTCCAGATCCAGACGTCAAAACAACTACCTTTTCATCTCAGGTTTGTAAGACAGAAAACCTTCAATATTGGGAACAGATAACCTCGAAGGTGGGTTCATATCTCTCAGCATGATTGCTGTAACTTAACTCTGCTGCACCCGATCAAGGCTTTCTCTCTGCCTCGTAGGTATTTTAATACAAATGTTCCTTTCATTTGGTTGATTGAAGGTCTCCAACCTGCAATAAATGAAACATCTGATCCCCTTGAATCCAAATAACTTTTTCTTTGATTTTCTTTTACTTCTATTTCTTCGTCCTTTGTTCTACAGCCCGAGTCAAATTTCCCTTTAGAAATTGAAAGAATGTGTGTGGGTTTTTCTTGCTTTTTTTTTTTTCCAAGCTGTAATGCAACTGCTGGTTCATGGACTAGAATATTAAGATCCAATTCAATGGCAGACTGTCTCCAGCAATGGCTTTTTTTTTTTTTTTTTGCCATCATCCCCCCACCCACTTGTGGGCAATGGTTGTACAAATTAGCCTCTGTGTACTAGTCACTGAAGTTGGCTTCCCAATTAACCCTAGGCTTGAGAGAAAGTAAGACTAAAGATTCTTCCCCTCCATGCACAAAGACCTGCATGCCGGCACCTGGCTATGGAGTTGGGCATTTAATTGCCTTTGTAATGACTCAGGCCATCTGCATGGTATTGGGTCCCCAGTTTCAGGTCTTGTTGGGCCAGAGGGGTCTTGTTAGTCTCTGGAATGACCAGGTCATGTGTATTCATCACTTCGAAAGGCAAGCAGGGTCTATGAGAAGCTGGTGAAGCTCTTTGTGTGTCCACCTCTCTGATTGTGCCCTGTGTCCACACTTAGCCAGGACATCTATCCACGTAGTAGTCTTGGCTTTGTGTCTGGGGTGGCCTGAGCTGTGGATAACAGTGCTGATTATTACATGCTAGTAAGATTTTCTCCCTCCTTGAAGTGGTAGAAAGGTTCGTCCCTTCAGGGTGATTAGGTGAATATCAGAAAGCAACCACAGGAACATTTTGTTGTACTTTGCTAAGGTCTAAATATTTGTCTCCTCCTACCAAAAATTAATGGTTGAAACTTCATCCCCAGTGTGATGATATGAGGAAGTGAGGCCTTTGGGAGGTGACTAGGTCTTGAATGCAGCGCCTCTATGGATAGGATTAGTACCCTTATAAAAGAGACTCAGGAAGCTTGTTCACCCCTTCTGCCATGTTGAGTACACAGCAAGAAGATGCCATCTATGAGGAATGAACCGTCACCAGACACCCAATCTGCCAGTACCTTGATCTTGGACTTCCCAGCCTCCAGAACTGTGAGAAATCAGTTTCTGCTATTTATGAGTTACCCAGTCTATGACATTTTGCTATGGCAGCCTAAATAGACTGAGACATACTCCTTAACCTTTGATCCACTTCTGTTTAGGCCCGGCCAGCCTTCCTGAGCCTGTGCGCAGTCTTCCTGGCTCAAGGAACTCTCTCTATCGAGGTGCGATCTCCTAACTCCTGGCACTCAGTTACCTACCCATGGTTGGTAGTCAGCCTCCAAGATGCCCGCAGTCATCCCTGCCTCCTGGGATTCACATCCTCCTCCACATTGTACTAGGATTGGGCTCTGTGACCAAAAATAAAACAGCAGATGAGAGGATGTGTCTCTTCTGAGAATGGGTTAGAAAAGTGAAAACTGTGAAGTCAGTTTGGAAGTGGATTTTCTAGCCCCAGTTGAGCTTATGATGACTTCAGCTCCAGCAGACAGCTGGACTGCAGCCTTGTTAGAGAGCCTGCACCACCCAGCTCTGCTGCTTCTAGAGTCCTGACCTGAGAAACTGCATGAGATAGCATGTTTGCTGTTTCAGGCTATCAAATTTAGGGGTAAGCTGTTATGTAGAAATAAATATCAACACACCATGTGAGCTGGTCTCTCAAGGGACTCTCTGAGACTCCTGATGTTCGTGGTTGGCTTCCTCAATCTATGTGCTTGTTGTCCCTTAATATGTATTTTTCAGTTCTTTCTTCATAAGAAACACCCCTAGCTTTTAAGTGGATGCTTGGCTGCCTGGAATAAACACTACATTGCTCCAGGTTCTCTGGCAGCTAAATGTAATCATGTGACTTGACCATATTCTGGTCAATGGGCATATGTGGAAGTGGTGTGTGCAACTTTTGGGGAGCACCCTTAATAGGGGGATGCACCTTTCTTTCCACTTTCCTCCTTCCTGCAGGCTGGAACTGCCCGTAAAGGCTGGCACCCCAGCAGCCACCTTGAGAAATGCAGCGATGATGCTGAGTGGCAAGGCAGAAGGCACAGGATCCCCACACCTGAGGATTGCTGCTCCAAACCTGGATCATGGCCTGAAGATCCCATCGGGGAGAAGTAAAGCTCTGTTTTGCTGAAGTCACTGCTATTTTGGGAGTCCCATCTCTTCCAGTTGATTATAACCCGAAATTGAACCTTAATTCAATCTGGCTGATCCATGAACAACTATCATGTCTCGTGCTCTGTGTCAGATGGGTTTCTTAAGGGAGAATGTCACTGACTGACAGTGATTTATCAACACCAAAGAGGAAAAAATATCAGAGAAAGATGAGAGAGAGAACAATAGAGAGAGAAAGAGAGACAGAGACCAAGGGAGAGAGAGAGAGACTTGGTTTAATTTCCTCTTTGCCCTTATTACTTTCTGACATTTTCTGACCTTAATACCTTTGAAACTTAGCACTTCTCCCAGAAGCCTCCACTGTCAACAAAGCCCCAAGATTTCCCTAGAAGTTTCCCTTCCCCATTGACCTCATTACTCCCCACGGGCTTCTGCTTACCAGGATGCCCAACTATTCCCCCACAAACATCCCCCTGCCCAGTGGGCCCTAACACTCACTAGGGGCATTGCCTTTTCCCCTCTGTTCTGCCCTCCTCCAGAGGCTCCCCATTCTCTGGATCTAATGTTGTCTCAGAAGTTTATCCCTGCCTGCCCTGCCCAGGGGACCTCAAATTCTCCTAGTGGCTTCCAATGATCCAGCTGTGCCCAGATGCTTCTCCCTGCCAGCTTAGGCTGTTGCAGTCTCCCAGAGACCTCCCTCATCTTAGTAGGGTCTATTACTCTTGTTCCCTAAGCCCTAGCAGTCCCTCCACCCAGTAGGCCCTGAAACTGCAATGCAGTCATCTCAGGCTGAGGACCTGCTCTATACCAAGGCCTGAGAGGGAGGTGGAGAGAAGCCAGGCAGGGCCCAGACATATTAGCAGTTTTCCTAGAACAGTTGCTGAAATAGAGCAGACAGGGGCTATGGGAGTTGGTCAATAAATATTCATTGAGCATCTACTTTGTGCTGTGAATGATTTCAGGCATGAAGGACATAGCAGACCATAAAACAGAGCAGAGGGAGCCTTCTTTAGAAGTGGTCCTGGTATTTCTGTCAATTGACATATATTCACAAATTCACGCATCCACTCAATACGTATTTATTGAGCGCCTTTTGTATACGAGGCAGTGGTCTTGTTGCTGAAAATACAAAACTGAACAAAACAGAAAAACTCCTGCCCTTGGGAGCTTATATTCTAGTAGGGAAATGAAATAAACAAACAACAAATGGCAAGTGCCTTCAGTTTTACGTTCCTAGAAGAAGATGCTGAGACAAGGGCTGAAGTGCAGATAATTCATTAAGGAAGAGCTCCCAGGAGACATCCGTAAGGGCATAGGGAAACAGGGCAAGAGAGGGGGAAGAAGCCCAGCAAAGGTGCAGTTTAACACAAGGTCCCAATCTCTGCTTGATCTTGTTGGGAGCTCTGGGGTATAAATTACATCTCAGGGTCTGTCTGTCTTTGAAGCAGGGGTGTCAGGCTTTTATACTCCCACATCCATAGGCTACAGGCTGGAGGGGCAAGTGGGAGTAAATTTTGGGTACTTTTCCTCCTCTCTGCATGCCAGAGGACAAAGCAGCTGCAGAGGTTCATGGGCCAGCGCAAGAAGGAAGTTCCAGGTGTGAACCTTTTAGAAACAAAATGCGTAGGGTCAGGTGTGGTGGCTCACACCTGTAATCCCAGCATTTTGAGAGGCCGAGGGGGATGGATTACCTGAGGTCAGCAGTTCAAGACCAGCCTGGCCAACATAGTGAAACTCCATCTCTGCTAAAAATACAAAAATTAGCCAGCTGTGGTGGTGCATGTCTATAATCCCATCTACTTGGGAGGCTGAGGCAGTAGAATAACTTGAACATGGAAGGCAGAGGTTGCAGTGAGCTGAGATCATGCCACTGCACTCCAGCCTGGGCAACAAGAGAGAAACTCTGTGTCAAAAAAATAAACAAAAAACAAACAGAAGAAGAAGAAGGAGAAGGAGAAGGAGGAGGAGGAGGAGAGGAAGGAGAAGGAGAAGGAGAAGGAGGAGGAGGAGGAGGAGGAGGAGGAGAAGAAAAAAAAAGAAGAGGAGGAGGAAGAAAAATGTGCATAGAGGCTGGGGGTGATCACCTGAATCAGTAAAAAGGACCTGAGGGATGCATCCATGCAATAGATTCATCACAATATAACTATAAGGTGTAAGAAGCATTGTAGATTTCACCACTCCTGACACCTCCCTCCATGTACAGGGGCATCCTGAGGATCTCCATGTCTCTATTCCCCTTACCTTACTCTGCACCAAAAGAGGTGACTTGGCTGATTGATAAGGATTCTAGGAGGAATAAATTGGATACAAGCAGCTCAGTCCTGTCCTCATTCCTTGTCTTATTTCGGTCTCTTTAAAGACCTATGGTAGAGAAGGAAGGGCGGTGATTGGGGGCTTTCTTAGGAAACCAGCACTCTGAAAGATAATGATGTGGGCAAGAGAGCGAGAGTGGCCGGTGGTCTTCCCCTTGGGGGAAGTGAGAAAGCTGAAGTGAGAAAGTGGCCATGGGGATGTTGGGGGAGGCTCAGGTCAGGTGGGAGAGCAGCTCCTACATAGGCCTCAGGGTGCGAGTGTGCTTGGCACTTTTGAAGATTAGCCAGTGCAGGTGGAGCAACATGACAGGAGATAACATCAGAGAATGAAGCAGGAGCTGAGTGGCAGGACCTGCAGGCCAAGCCCAGGACTGTGGGTTGGTGCAAACCAAGATGGGAGCAATGGCGGCTTTCGAACAGGCAATAACACGATCATGGATAAAAGGATCCTTCTGACTTCTGAGTACAGAAGGAAGATAGGGGAAAACGGAGGAAGGCAGGGAGACCAGTTAGGGGGCTCCAGAAGAGTATGGGTGAGAACTGATGGTCACTTACACCAGATTCTTCTGCAATTAGTGGTGAAAAGTCATCAGATATCGAATCTATTTTGCAAGCAGAGCCCACAGATTTTACCAGTGGAGTGACTGTGTGGTACGGGAGGGGATGGTGACGATCAGGGATTCTACCGCAGCCACTGTCATGCCACATCCATAGGTCCTGTCTTTACCATGTTAGAGGTCCCACTTCTAATGGCCAGCCTGTTCATTTTGTTGCCTGAGGGATTCCTCTGACCATTGGAACCCACTCTTCCCCTCTTCCCATGTGTCCAAAGGAGGCCAGAGGATCTCTCAGGGGTAGCCTCAATTGATGACTGATGGGAGCTTGTGTATATGCAGCCCAGTTCCATCACCCTACAGGGGAGGGACATAACGCTGAGGCTTGTGCTCTGCCCTGGCTCCTGAAGTCCCCAGCAGGATGAAGCACCAGTAGTTCATATTGATAACTCGCTTGACAACACACCCTTCATGGGGTGCACTTCTTTGCCATCTCACTTTTCCACTTCCTCTCACTACTTCCTGAGAGCACCTTCCAAACAGACTACTCACACTTAAAGCCTTGCCCAGGGTCTGCTTTGGGGGAACTCAACCTCAAAGAGCTACTGCTAGAGCTTTTGGCTGGATCAGCTAGAAGAGGGGCAGTGCTATTTATTGGAATAAGGAAGAAGAGTCAAGACTGCAGACTGGCCATGTTGGGTCGGAAATGTCTATTGACCATTCAAACTAAGCTGCTGAGTGGGCACGTGGAAATACAGGTCTGGACAGTTGAAAGTAACAGTCAGGCTGGGGGAGTAAACCTGAACCCAGAGGGTGCTCGTGTTTTCCTATGTCTACAGCAGAGCCCTGCACATTCTGACTTTCTGTCACTACTGGCAGAGAAGACAACACCGACAAGTGTAAGTTCAGGCAGGCACCAAGTCCAAGTTACTCTGATATTTTCAAGGAACAGCCAGGCTCAACAGGACCCTGCTTACCCGAATGCACACCCTGCTGGTGAGGGAGCCAGGTGGCTATTTTAAGGTGAACACCAGTGGGTATCATCTGGAAGAGCTCAGACTTTAAAATCAGTCAGCCCTGGGCTGGATGTTTGGCTCTATCACTTCATAGCACATAGTCCACTAACTTCTCTGAGTCTTAGTTCCTCCATCTGTAAAATAATGCTGATAGAGTTATTGGGATGGTAAGATTTTTAAAAATCATGTCATACAGGATTCAACTAAAAGAAGGACTTAATGCATCTTACTTAATTCCCCTCTCATGAAGGAAAAAAAGCTATTTTTTTCTGTTTCTTGTCTGCATATATTTCTTTGATAGTTCTTAAATAATTTTTGATGGCTAATATAGTGAGTGAAGACAAAAAGACATTGCAAAGATACCAAAGATACAAGAGCTTTGATCTTTAGTTGTTACCTTCGAATGTTCCAGAACTACTGCTACAACAGAATAAGCCCAAGGTGATTTAGACAAAAATCTCAGAATGCTACATATTAGCCCCCTTGTTTACTGCAATAAAAAGTTTAGGTGGGGGCCAGACGTAGTGGCACATGCGTGTAATCCCAACACTTTGGGAAGCCAAGGCAGGTGGATCACTTGAGTTCAGGAGTTTGAGACCAGCCTGGGCAACATGGCGAAACCCCATCTCTAAACAAAAACAAAAACAAGAACAAAATTTAGCCAGGCCTGGTGGTGAGCACCTGTAGTCCCAGCTATTCGGGAGGCTGAAGTGGGCAGACAACTTGAGCCTGGGAGGTTGAGGCTGCAGTGAGTCGTGATCATGCCACTGCACTCCAGCCTGGGCAATAGAGTGAGACCCTGTCACCAAAAAAAAAAAAAAAAAAAGGGGAGAGACTGATCAAGTAGTTCTTCCCTTAGGACCTAAATGCCACAAATGCCACTATAACTTCTTGCATGCCCATTACTGGCCTGTTAACACAGCACTGGCACGTGCCACACATTGAACCACAAATACCTGAGTTGGGAAGGGAATATTTCCAGACCTCTTGCTCCTGCTGGTGAAAACGACTTTTGAGCTGGAATCTCCACTCCACAGTGGCAGCATCCTGGTTCTGGCTTTCAGAAATCCCAGCTCAGATGTGGAGAGGAGGACTTTACATCTGTGAAAAGCCTTGGTGTCCCCTTCCTGAATAGGTCTAGGTTTAGCCACGGGGGGTCCTGACTCAGGTTCAGAGTCCCCCGTTGCTACACCCTTTAGAAGTTCAGCCCAGGGCTGCGTTGGGGGTGTTTGTAAGCTCTTTAACACGTCCTGTAGTTAGTTTTAAAGGGTCTCCTTGTCCTGAAAGCTCTCTAAACAACAATCATCTCTTTCTCTTCCTCCTTCGTTTCTTTTCTTCGTTTTTCATCTCCGGATTTGTTTCAACCATGATTGGAAACCTGCTGTTGTGAGTTTGCATGGAGGAGGTGAAGCCTTCTCATGTCCTCCTGCTTGTTACTTGCAGGAAGGCAAACATCAAAAGGCACTGCGCCGGCTCCCCACGCGGCCCAGATCTTCCTGTATAATGTGGAGAGGAAATTGGTGCCTTTGTGCTTCCCTTGCTCAGATCATATCAATTCAGTTTTCCCCTTCACTTAATTTGTAGTTCGAGTCGTCCTCGCAGGCACAGCAGTGGTGGGTGCAGAGGAAGGTCAGGAGGGGGAGAGGAAGCAGGCTGGATGCTGGGGCTCATAGAGATGCCGAAGGATTTTGGAAATGACAGGAGGAAAGGGCCAACCTAGTGGAGGGTAAACCCCAGATCAGGGGATTGGAGAGGTGCTGTGGCATTAACCCCAGATGCCCCTGACTTTCCGGGGACTCAGCTACTTTCCTTTTCAAATCCATAAAATGAGGAGCTTGGGATAAATAAGCTTTAGAAATCTTTCCAACCCTGTGAGTCTGTGATTGTACTCCACAATCTCTTAAAATACAGCCTTGGCCACATCACTTAATCTCTGGGCCTCTATGGTGGAGGATGTAAGGTGACTTAATGAGTAACATCCATGAAGGTGTTTAGCTGCTCCTGACAGTATAAGAGAAGCCCAAAAAATGGCATTTAGATATACATCTCTTTTTCTGTACCTCTTGTGTACATATAGGGGTGCCTAGGAATTTCTTCATTTGATATATTTATTATAGTAAGCATTTTAGGCTTTGAGGGCCATATGTAGTTCATGTTACATATTGTTTTCAAACCACTTAAAAATGTACAAACCTTTCATAGCTTGAAGGCTATACAAAAACATATAGTGAGCTGGAGTTGGTCTGCAAGCCTTAGTTTGCCCATTCCTGCTCTAGAGACAAAGTGGGCGTGTTCAAAGGCTAGCTTAGCCACTTACTAGCTGTGTGACATTGGACAAGTCACTTAACCTCCCTGATGATAATTTTCTTTAAATGGAAATTGTAACTTCCTTTCTCATAGTGATACTATAAGGATTATACATGTATATGACAGCAGAATATTTGGCATTTAGTTAACATTTAATAGTGGTTATTGTTGTTGTCATTAATTTGTAGCCAGGAATTTGGGAACTGCATAAATGAGGACTTGGTTGGAATAGAAGGCTTTTTTTTTTTTTTTTTTTTTTTTTTGCCACAAGGTCAAGAGGGAAGGGATCTCTAAGAACAAGGCCCAGGTCATTTCTAGGCTTAAGATTCATTTATTAATTCATCAGTTCACAGACATATTTTGAGGGTTTACTATGGCAGGAACTGTAATAAGGATTGAGGATGCAGCAGAGTATAAAACAGGCAAAATTCTTGCATTTAAGGAGCTCATATTCTCGTGGTGGTGCAGGGAGATAGATGATACACGTATAAATAAGGTAATATGCCCAAGGTGATAAGGACTATCAGGAAAAATAAATCAAGTAGGGGTTTTGAAAATGGATTTATGTAGGCAGATCAGAGGAGACTTCACTGGGAAGAGTGATATGAACAGAGACCTGAAGCGGGGGAGAGAGTCAGTCATGTGGACGGATATTTGGAGGAAGAGAATTTCTGGCACCAGAAGCAGCAAGCACAAGGGCCCTGAGGCTGGAACACGTCTGGCCTGCTGCAGAACAGCAAGAACACCAGAGTGAAGCCAGAGTCAAGTGTGCTAGAAAGAGAAGCTGATCAGACACCAGATAAATGGGGACTTGGGGAAGGGGTGTATACCATGTCAGGCCTTTCAGGTCATTGTAAAGTCTTCCTGTACAAGAACGCTGGGAAGGTGGCCAGATTCTTCACTCATTTCCATTGCAGCCATTTGTTCTTTTATTCAACTTATATTCATCACAGCAGTCACTCTGTGCCAGACAGCATTCTCATCCCTGTGCCATAGACGTGCACAGAGATGAGAATCACCTCTGCTCTCAAAGAGCTCAAAATCGAGTAGGGTTAGTTAGGATTAATCAAATAAACACATAAAAATAAGACCACTCCTTGGAAGGATGATGGGGGGATGATAGGGAGTACTGACATGGTCTGGCAATCTGAGAAGTTGCCCCAAGGAAGGGACGGTGGAGTGCAGGTATGGGTGTTGGGCAGGTGGGAGCTCAGCCCTTTCAAGGAGCTCTACAAAGACCAGTGTGGTGTGAAGGTGGAGAGCGAGGGCGAGCCTGGAGGGAGCATGAGGGCTGGAGTGATGGGCAATGAATGGCTGGATCTCACAATGAATGGCTGGATCTTACAATGAATGCCTTGTGGGCTGGGCCAAGACCCTCTTTTCCTTCTCCTAAGAGCAAGGAAATCTCAGAAGTGAATAGAGAATGGCATAATCACATTTTCCTTTTGAAGAAATCACTCTGGTTGCCCTCATGAAGGGGGAATCAGAGTGAATTTGAGGTTACCAGTGAAGAAGTTATTATAATTAGCAAGTTGAAGAATTATAGTTACTTTGATAAGAGTTGAATCAGGGAGGCTGAAGATAGGTAGACAGACCCTAGAAATATTTTGCAGGTAGGATTGAGAGAACTTGGTAGCAGATTAGCTATGGGGAGTAATGAAGAAAGAGCACAAAAAAGCCTCTGAGGTTTGGGATTTGTGTCCCCAGAAGAAGGGTGACCAGGATGTTGGCAGGATTGAAGCCTTGACAGTTCCCATTGCTGTGATCTGCCATAACAGGGCTCCTGGAAGGTAAGGACCATGGCTAGTTCCCTGTCCTGCACCTCGCCCTGCAACTGGTTTTCACAGCAGGTACTAGATCCCTGCAGAGGTAAGGGTTCCTTTAAGTCAGTCCTCCTCCAGACAGTCAGGAGAGAACCTGGAAAACAAGTGGAATTGGTCGAAGTAGCGTGAGATAAAAATTCTATTTGGAAATGGTGAGCATGAGGCTTAAATGTCTGTGGGGTTTCTACAACAAGCTTTGCAAAAGTGGCTCATGATTTTACTAATCAATTTCTCAAGGTGACTTTTGACTGCCACTGCCCTGGCCTGGCTCAACTCCTCCTTTCCCTGTGCCCTTCCCTTCCTCTCTCCTCCAGGATTCTCCCTCCATTCCCTTTTAGAGGTTGCCTTGAAAAGGACTCTCAGAGCTCCTTTCCACTTCAAGGCCAGTGCACATGCTGCCCCCTTGGCTGTGAAACCTCTCCTCTCCAGCACACTACACCTCCATAGCTCTTCTCTCAGTTAACTCCTTTTTGTCCTTGCCTCCCAGTTGTCACCTGCTCAAGTAGCTTCCCTGATCCCTTTATTTGTGTCATTCATTCTCAGAGCATCCTGACTTTTCCAGTGTGGCACTTTTTACAGCAGTCATTAATTACTTATTCTTACTATTTTTCTCTGCCTCTCAGTAGTTTATGATCTCTGGTGCCTAGGACCATGCTGGCATATAGATGTGTGCAATGAATGTTGCTTATGAATGGTTAGGGAATGAATGAATGAGCCTGGCTTGTGCAGTCTTGGGGTTGCTGCAGCCACCAACCAACTTAAATCATCCAATGGTGTTTTAGAAAGAACAGTTTTGCTTTACATCTCCTAAGCATATCTACATTTTATGAGACAAAATAAACCTCAGGCTAAAGGAATGCACTTCTTGTAATGGAGAAAATATTTTAAAGATATTAAATGCTTGTGGTTTCATTCAATGCCTCTATAAACCATGTTCCCTACAGTCATTCCACCATTATTGCTCCAATGAAGGGTGAATGCCACCTTGAGAAGGAATATGATATGGGGTAGAAGAAGCTCAAGCCAGATGTGAAGAGGAGGTGGGAAACCACTTCCTGGCCTGGTAGCTGGGGAGAAGAAAATGAAGGGCACAAATTTGTAGGGGAAGCAGGCAACATGCCACAGGTGTTCTGACTGCCCCGCTAGGGAACACATGCCAAGACTGCAGTCTTCAGGTGAGCAAGAGCATCACCTGGAATGTCCAGGTGGGGTAAACCTTGGGAGCAAAGTGGAGCAGCCACTCTCCAGCAGGCTCCAGGGAGCACTTAGAGTGCACAGTGTGGATGAGAGGTCTCCTCTCTCAGTGTCATAAACACAAGGACTGCAAAGGACAATTTTAACTGGGAGGAGATGCTTCCAACTGAAGAAACTGAGTCATCTTTAATGAACAAGCTTAAAATATCCACTTCTGAACCCATCACCCAACACACATTCCTGCTGGCAAGAGGCATGTGTAGATGGTAAGATCACTTACAGAAAATAAAGCAGCTATGTTTCCTTTGTGCATCTAAGTAGTAGCATGACTGAAATTGCAAGTTTTACCCCGACACCCTCTAATGGTGAAAGTGTAGGCCTGGACTACTTACATGACACCTCAGGACATTTGCCTGTTGTCTCTATCCCAGCCACCAGATAGTACCGAGCATGCCTTCTCTCCCTTCTCCATATTGTCCTTCTCCTCCTCATCTTCCTCTTTTGTAGTAAACTTGCCCAGCACTGAATGACTACAAAAGTTCAATAACAAACATAAAATGGGGGTGATGGGGCTGAGTTGGACAGCTTGCTATCTTCCAGCCCAGCTTCCCAGCTCTAGACTCTTTTATCTGAGATACTGGTCCATGGGAAACACCAGCAACCAAGGGTGTGTGTGTGTGTGCACGCGCGTGCACATGTATATGTGTGTGTGTTGGAGTGGGAAGCTGTCTGCCTTCATCTATGCTTCTTTTTTCCACAGTGGGTTGTCTCAGCCTCACCTGTTCACACACAGACACTGGGGCTTCTGCACCTTTCAACCAGTCCCCCACAAAGGGTCTGTACTCTTGGGCTCTTTAAATAAGCATACTAACTCCATTGTTCTCTTGTGGTCACCCAGCCCACAAATCCTACTGCTAAGTGAACACCCTATCGTTCCGTCCTGGATCATCCTCCAGCTCACCAATTACTTTCTACTCCTTCTAGGAGTTAAATAATCCTGTCATGACTTGACCCTTTTGAAAATGTCTGATGCTTGTATCATAAAACAATGGCAAGGCACTTTAATGGAATCTTTTTTTAAGTGCATACTGACATCTGATACAGAATAATAATGCTTAGCACTTGCAGAGAACTTTTCATCTTCAAAGCACTTTGCTACCATTAAAGGCCACATTTGCTGAAGATAGATTCACTTTCCTTTGTGTCACACTGAATTGCATCAGACTGAATTTGGAGGGGACAAGGAGCAAGGGGCTTGCTTGGAGTGCTGAGTTGTGCTTGAAAACAATCTAAAAATAAGCACTGAATAGCTCTCAGAATAATTGTCATTTTCATTCTAATCCCCCCCGACTATGTTCATTTTATTTCTTGTTTGGACAGGATCGGCTAGCTTGCACTGCAGAAACAAACACTCCCACAGTCTCAGGAACTAACGATGTCAGAAGTTGATTTCTGACTCATGCTACATGTCCAGTGGGCCAACTGGGACTCTGTTCCAGGTCTCCCCTGCACAGGGGATCCAGGCTGAATAAGTAGCCACCATTTGGAACAATGACAAATGGTGTAAGAGAGAGAAGTGAATCATTCACTCACTGATTCTTAAAGCTTCTGCCTGGAATTCTCATATGTCACTTCTGCTCACACTTCATTGGCTGAAGCAAGTCACATGGCCACACCTACCAGCAGCCTGGAACCCATCACAGCCTTCCTAAATATCTCTAGACCACCACTACTTTTCTCTCCCTCCATTTCCACCCCCACCACCAGCAGCTTCTCTCCTTGACTAGATTTCTGCAGAAGCTCTCGTCTGATTTCCCTAAACTCACTCTTGTTTCTTTCTCCAATCTGCCCTCCATCCTCCAAGAAGAGTGAATTTTTCAGTTTGCAAATCTTATTTCATTGCAAAATGAAACCGACTCACCTCAGGTCAACCCCTTTCATTGACTCTCTGTTACTCTTAAAACTCACACCCTGCCAGGTGTGGTGGTTCATGCCTGTAATCCCAGCACTTTGGGAGGCTGAGGAGGGTGGATCACCTGAGGCCAGGAGTTTGAGACCAGTCTGGCGAACACAAATGGTGTAAGAGAGAGAAGTGAATCATTCACTCACTGATTCTTAAAGCTTCTGCTTTAAGATGGGGTGAAACCCCATCTCTAGTAAAAATACAAAAAATTAGCTGGACATGGTGGCAGGCGCCTGTAATCCCAGCTACTCAGGAGGCTGAGGCAGGAGAATTGCTTGAGCCAGGGAGGTGGAGGCTGCAGTGAGCCAAGATTGTGCCACTGTACTCCAGCCGAGGCAACAAGAACAAAACTCCATCTCAAGATACAAAAAAACAAACTCAGACCCAAGTTCTTCCTGCAGTCTACAGTGTTCACCATGGCTGGACCCTGGCACCCCTCTGCCAACCACATCTCAGGCCATGAATCCCATCAATCTCCTGTAAGTCCTGAACCAGAGGGCCTTCCTCTCTACCTGTAAAGCTCCCCACTCCCGACATCCTTCCTCCAGGTAAAATCTGATCAACCTTCAGCTCCTAGGCAGTCACACCTTCTTCAGAGAAGTCTCTGTGATAGCCCTTGGCAAACCCAACATGAGTCTCTCTTGCATGATTCTCACTGCAGTGAAAACTGTATAGCATTTGTTTGTATTATTAATGGAGGATGGAGACCTTGTTTTGTTTTTGTTCAGCTGTGTACTCTCATAGCCTAATCTCATAATGCTGGCACTCGGTAAATATTGATTGATCAAATGAATGAATGAATGAAAGAATGAATGAATTTCAAGTCCTTCCTCCCGTTCTGTCTACCCAAATATTCAGCTTAACTTAGGCTAATTCAGGTCAAAGTTTAAGTCTTTTTTTTTTTTTTTTTTGAGACGGAGTCTCGCTCTGTCACCCAGGCTGGAGTGCAGTGGCCGGATCTCAGCTCACTGCAAGCTCCGCCTCCCGGGTTCCCGCCATTCTCCTGCCTCAGCCTCCCAAGTAGCTGGGACTACAGGCGCCCGCCAACGCGCCCGGCTAGTTTTTTTTTTTGTTTTTTTAGTAGAGACGGGGTTTCACCGTATTAGCCAGGATGGTCTCGATCTCCTGACCTCGTGATCCGCCCGTCTCGGCCTCCCAAAGTGCTGGGATTACAGGCTTGAGCCACCGCGCCCGGCCTTTCATATGCTTCCTTATTCCACAATCATTGCAAGTCTATCTTTCCTTCTCCTGCAGTGCCTAATACCTGCTGAGCCTTGGTTGCCACACACACTTAGAACATGGTTGCCAAATTGACCTGCAGTGGCTGGACTTGATGCAGAAAGACACTTGCAGGGCATCCCTGTTGTACCCTGCTGGGTCTGGCTCTGCCCATCTCCCTGATTGCACCGTCATCTCCACCTTATTTATCCCTCTCTACTCATGACAGCCGTCTTGCTCTTCCAACACAAGCTATTCCAACCTCAGGCCATCTGCGCTGGCTGTTTCCTCTGCCTGGAAGGCTCTTCCTCCAGGTCTTGGCATGATTTTCTCCCCCTCCTAATTCAGGTAACTGCTCAAATGTTACCTCTTCAGACAGGTCTTCTTTATTGAAGTAGTACCCCTAGCCTTTCTATTTCCTCACCCTGCTTTAAAAGATTGTTTATTATGGTTTTTTTATCAAGGCATTCTATATATTTATTTGTTTATTTTCTAACCTTTCACTGGGAAGCATATTCCATAAGAGTAAGAGCTGTCTCTCTCGCTTATCACAATCCCCACAGTCTCTGGTGGGTGCCTACCACAGAGAGGTTCAATGAACACCAGTTCTTGTTTATGGTTTCAATGAATTGGCTAGTTTTGTCACTGAAGGAAATAATCAAGAGATTTAACTTGATTGGTGTTTTAGTCATATTATAATAGATATTTTGTCATTCCCATAAAAATGGGAGGAACTGTCTTCCAAAATCCAATTTATTTGCTATTTCACTCTCCCTCTGTCTCTGTCTTTCTCAACCAAAGTCATATGCATACATACACATACAGCACATACTTACAACAACTTTATTAGATCATTAGTTGAAGGAATGGAAAGTTGATAATCTTTGATTTTGTCCTTCATGTGTTGTAGATTTCAAATAAATTAAGCTAGTTCTAAGAAAACAAAGTCCGAATTTTGTAATTTTCTGAGAATTATTGGGACCATGTCTTCAACATGAGATATTAGTCTATAAATATTTTCAGTGCTTAGTGTACTAATTACATTTTGGTGCTGATTCACACTTAAATGCTTTCATATTTTCACCACATGCTTGTTGAAGTGTACATATTTTTTTTTTCCCAGAAAAGCACATAAAATACAAATCTTTCTACTTCAAAGCAGCAGCAGAGGACTTAGAGTTCTAAATATTCTCTGATTTAGAACGGTGTTCCACTAGCATGAAACCAACATTTCATCAAAGTGGTTTGCTTCAATCAGGATTGTACCGGTGAGATATAAATTATAAATCATATCTTCTGTTTTACATGGGAAATGGGAGCTCTGAGGTGGATCGTGCTTGAACAGATGGGCTTGAGGTAGTTTCATGTCTTCTGCTGCTTATGTTTTGCTTCTAAAGTCATTTTCAAAGATTCCATCATTAACTTCAGAGACACTAGGCAAGGAAACTGCAGCAACTAAATATGGGTTTTGACAAAGGTTCTAGCAGCCAGACAAGGCAGGGTGACCTGAGGTGACTGGAGAAGCACAAACAAGCAGCCTAGAGGGGTGGGCGGGAGAGAAGGGAGCTGGGAGAAGAGCTGGGACAAAGCAGGAACATATGCCCCCTCCCTCCTTCTCACTTCCTTTCCCTCAGACAGGGAATGAAGGGAAAAGAACGTGGAATGGAGTAGCAGAAGTCCTGGCTTTTAGATCTAACTCCATCTGCAACCCATGGTTAATCCTGAGGTTCTGTTTCTCACCTGGAATGCAAGGAGATTGGATCAGGTCTGCACTGATGTGCTGCAATTCTGCTGTGTGAGTTGTTAAATATGGAAATCCTGGTTGGAAAAAACCCTCCTATATCATTTTCCAGAACTCCTGTAACAACCACAGTCTGGGGGATTTAAAACAATAGAAACGTATTTGTATATGTCAGTTCTCATGCTGCTGTAAGAAATACCCAAGACTGGGTAATTTATAAAGGAAAGAGGTTTAATTGATTCACAGTTCCACATGGCTGGGGAGGCCTCACAATTGTGGATGAAGATGAAGGAAGAGCAAAGGGACGTCTCACATGGTGGCCGACAAGAGAGAATGAGATCAAAGTGAAAGGGGAAACCCCTTATAAAATCATCAGATCTCATGAGACTTATTTACTACCACGAGACCAGTAGGGGGAAAACCAGCCCCATAATTCAATTATCTCCCACCAGGTCCCTCCCACAACATGTGGGGATTATGGGAGCTACAATTCAAGATGAGATTTGGGTGGGGACACAGCCAAACCATATCAGTATTCTCTTGCTGCTCTGGAGGCTAGAAGTCCAAAATCAAGGTATCAGCAGTTGACACCTTGCTCCCTATGCAGGTGTTGGGAGGAGAATCCTTCCTCATCTCTTCCAGCTTCTGGTGGCCCTGGTGTTCCTCGGCTTGCAACAGCATCGCTCCAACTTCTGCCTCTGCCTTTCCATGGCCTTCTTGTCTGTGGTTCTCTCTATACCTTCTCTTTAGGCCCACCCAATATCCAGGATGATTGCATCTTGAGGTCCTTAACTGATTACATCTGCAAAGACTCTTTTTCTAAATGTGGGCACCTTTCTGGGGTTGTAGGTAGATATGAACGCTGTTGTGGGGTGGAGGGGACACACTATTCCACCCACCACATCCCCTGAGTGCCTCTGCTGCCCTAGCTTTCTTATCACCTCCCTTGGGACTCCTTGAAACTCTTCTAGATCCAGCAACTAGTGTGTTAATGCTTGGCACAGTAGGGTGCCCTGGGGCAAAGCCCCAGGCCTCTATGCAGGACTAGAAGATCCAAGGGCCTTGTCTACTTGGGCATTCTGACCCATACAAGGAGTGAGCATGGGTGAGCTCAGTGAGGACTACAGAGACTTCAGAGTTAGGTAGAGGGAAGACAGTGATTGGGGAGCATATTCTAGGGAAATTGGGGCCCTGTGTGATAGTGGTGGTGGTGATGGTAGTGGGGTGTGTGTGTGTTATGTGTGTGCATGCATGAGTGCACATGGCTGCGATGGGGACATGTGCCAAGAATAACCTCTGGTTGGCAAAACTAGATGTCCTGGTGATGTGGCTGGGCGAAGTGTGTTTCCTACACCTCAACCATTCCTCATGTTATTCCTTTGTCTGCAACACTCTTCTTCCTCCTTTTCTTGGGCTACGCTCCCATGTTTCAAGGTTTTCTGGAATTTTGTTCAGACCTGTTGTGCCGAGGATCTGTTTCCCATCCTTCCCCTGCAGGAGAAGGAGGAGGCTGTAACCTACACACTACATTTCCCAGAGCTGGGTCAGCTGGCCTCCGGCTGCTTTCAACCAAGGGGAAGCACTTCTGAGACCTGGAGCCAGGGTGTTTCCCACTTTCCCTCTGTGTCTGATGGAATCCACAGCAGCAGCTGTTTTCTCTGTGGCTCCAGTTCCCACCAGATAGACCTGCCGTTAGTCCTTTATTCTCTGCTGTCCCCTGGTCCTCAGCTCCCATGTCTACCCCCTCCTTTATATCTGCAGCTCAAGGGTGCAGCGTATCTTGCTATTGTTGCCATCTTGGCTGCCTCACAATCCCATGTTTGGCTTATGTCCTCTATCATTGGTAGCCAATTCCCTGTATTTAATTCCTTCTGTTTTAAATACTCAGACTATTTGACTGATACTCCTTTGTTGTATCACCAGTCTCTGTGTTGGCATTCACCCATTTACTTCTGTGCTTCCCTAATGAGACTATGAACTTGTAGAGGGCAGGACCTCTGTCTTACCAATTTTTGATACCTCTGCCCCTACCAGAGGCTTCCTCTCCCATCTGTTCTGTCCAGGGCCTTGTACATAGGAGACTTATATCAAATGTCTGTTGGTTGAATGAATACATGATAGACAAAATTGGCTTTTCAGGAGCTTGTAAACTGACAGGTATATTGTCTTATATTTCCTTGACACAACTTACAGGAATCTGTTCTTTTATTACATAGGCTTATCACAATGTGTAATTGTATAGCTATATGCATGCTTTTTTTGATTAATGCAAGTCTTTTCTCTCCAACTACAAGGAGCAAAGTGTGGAGTAGTTTGCTTAGGTCTGCATTATCCCAGCATGCTGCTTAGCACACAGAAAGTGACTGTGAGATCCATGTTAAATGGAGAACCCACGTAGACCTTTAGGAGCCAACAGGTGGAAGCAACCCAAGGGTCCATCAACAGATGAACAGATGAACATCATGTGGTTTAGATACACAATGGGATGCTTTTAGGCCTTAAAAGGAAGGAAATTCTAATACATGCTGCAACATGAATGAATCTTGAGGACATTAGGAAAGTGTAAATCAAAATCGCAATATCACCTCACACATATTAGGATGGGTATTATCAAAAAAAAGATAGTATTGGGAAGGATATGGAGAAATTAGAACCCTTGTGGACTGCAGGTGGGAATGTGAAACCATGCAGCTGCTGTGGAAAACACTATGGCATATCCTCAAAAATTTAAACAGAATTACCATATGATCCAGCAATTCCGCTTCTGGGTATATACCTCAAAGAACTGAAAGCAGAAACCCAAGCAGATATTTGTACAACAGTGTTCATAGCAGCATTATTCACAATAACCAAAACATGGAAACAACCCAAATATCTGTTGATGAATGAATGGATAAACAAAGTATGATATCTACATAGAAGGAAACATTATTCAGCCTTAAAAAAGAATGAAGTTCTGCTGCATGCTGTGACACAACTGAACCTTGAGGACATAATGCTAAGTGAAATAAACCAGATGCGAAAGAAGAAATAATGCACAATTCCACTTACACAGCTTCCTAGAGTAGTCAAATTCATGGAGACAAGAAGTTCCTGGGTGCAGTGACTCACGTCTGTAATCCCAGCACTTTGGGAGGCTGAGGCGGGCAGATCACTTGAGGTCAGGAGTTCGAAACCAGCCTGGTCAAAATGGTGAAACCCTGTCTCTATTAAAAACACAAAAATCAGCCGGGCATAGTGGCAGGCGACTGTAGTCCCAGCTACTTGGGAAGCTGAGGCAGGAGAATTGCTTAAACCCAGGAGGCGGAAGCTGCAGTGAACTGAGATTGTACCACTGCACTCCAGCCTGGGCAGCAGAGTGAAACTTCGTCTTAAAGAAAAGAAAGAGAAATAGAATGGTGGTTACCAGGGAATGAGGGGAGGGAAAAATAGTGAATTATTATTTAGTAGGTACAGTTTCAGTTTAAGAAGATTAAAAAAGTTCTGGAGATATATGGTGGTAATGGTTGTCCAGCATTATGTATGTACTTAATACCACTAGCTTTATTCTTAAAAATGGTTACAATGATAATGTTTATGTTATATGTAATTTATCACAAAGGAAAAAAAGTGAAGACTAGAATACAATTCTCTAGATTTGCAGACTTCCAGAATGTATCATTGAAGGCACATGGGCTTTTGGAAAAACCAGATTCTGATTGACAAGCTAAAAATCATCATGTTGATTGGTTTTGCTTCAAATCAAAACGAATTAAATTCAAGAGTCAGAAACACCAGGCAGACACTGCTTCCTCGAGACCCCTCAAGACCCTCCTTATTATGACGTGGGTGGATGAAACAGCCCTGAGTTCTGGCCCGCATGCCAAGCCGACATCTTACAGCCCCGCATGCCACTTGGACACAATCAATATTGTCAGTGTTTGTGCAAGCAGCTCTTAATACCAGAAGCCAAGGAAGCAGGTGGATAATTTTGCAGTGAGGGAGGAAGAAAGCAGGCCGACCAGGTATCTGTTACTCAGAGAGAGATGAAAGAGGAATCAGCAGGCCTTTTTCTAAGCTGAAAACAGCCTGCATAAGCTGATCATGGGTGGCTAGCTGGGCAGCAGGAATTTCTTCCATTATGGTTGACCAGGCCGGGAAATCTTCTCTGGGCTGCTTGTGTTAATAGATTGTTAATGATTGATGCAGGGGGTGCCTTTTATGCCACCAAAGGAAAGGCAGAAACAGGGCCCTGACTTTGGCATGGATGACTACACCAGATGACTTGTTCCCTTGCAAAGACAGAATTTTAAAACATTTATGGTAGCTGAGCTTGAGCCAGGCTGCAAACAGCTCATGGAGGAATGAAACGATCTTGTCTGGTGTTCGCCTTCCTTTGTTCTTTCACTCAGGCATTAAAAATACAGCAGCCTAAAAGGAGAAAATAAATTTCAAAGATCCTCCTAGATGTCAGGTGCAAAGAGGAGGTAAGATGTGGGGTGAGTTTGCTAAACAGATAAAGCAAGTTGGTAGGAGATGCACAGTAGATTCTTTGGAGACAAGGACTTAACTGTCTTGACTCCTCAAAGTCTCCTTGGAGAATTTCTCATACATGGGCCTGGTGCACCTGCTGCCCTGTTGCCTGGGTTAAGGGCTTTTGCAGAACATTTCAGAGAAATGCTGAGTTTTTCTTAAAAAACAGCTTTTCTCTGTGTTCTCGACCCAGCTAAGCTGATTATTTTAGAAAGTGACATGGCTTGAATACTTAAAAACAATAAACATATTTATTAATACATCCTATAAATACAGAAAAGCATATAAAGCATAAATGTGCACTTTTCTACGTTATGTTCTTATATGTATATGTTTGCCAATTGAGTGCTCCATTTGCATCAATAAACCTAATACTGGGTTGAGCATGTTGTGTTCCAAGGACCAAAATTATTTCTTTGGAACTCTCTTTCCATTGCAGATCAGATTCTCACATACTTTGATAATGGCTAGTAACTACAATGATTGTAGACTTTATCTTTTAAATGACAGGATTTGAGAGTATCTGTGTAAACCTCTTCTGAGATGTGAAATACCTTTGAAAGTGAAAATGTACAACAGCCATAAACTGGAATTGTCCCAGAAAGTTGGGATGTATGTTCACCCTACCAATAACAAATAACAGTAGACATTGATCAAGCATCGAATGTTCTTGATTCTCCATTTGCCACTGTCCCAACCTATCCACTCTGTGCCCCATTCTTCCTGCTCTGTGCTCTAGGAGGTGAACTCCTGTGGACTGCACCTCTGGCTCCCTTGCCCTTGGATTCAGCCAAGGGGAGGCCTAGCACCTCTTTATGCACACCATCTCATGGAGTTCTTACAACAGTCCATGAAGCAGTTACTATTGTTATCCCCATTTTGTAGATAAGGAAACTGAGGGACAGGAAGGTTAAGTCATTCTCTAAGATGCACAGCTAGACAGTAGTGGAATAAGATCTTATAGGAGTGACTGGAGTCTGGGGATATTGAGGTGAATCTTGCTCAAAACCACTCTCAACCTAATGACTTGGGAGCCTCTGACCACATCCCAGGGTAACCAAGTATCTTTAGCTGTTCTGTGCAAACACTGAGGCTCAGGGAAGAAACTCATAAGCATAAGACTCAAGTGAGCTTTCTTCAGGCAAATAAGGCACAGACTGTCTATATCTTTCTCTTTTTTTGTGAGTTGTTGCCTTAATATTGTAGACTAATATGGTTCCCAGACCTGATGCATCAGTGTTGCCTGGGAACTTATTAAAAATAAAAAATCCTGGGCCCTATCCCAGACCTACTAAATCATATTCTCTGTGATGGGGCCCAGCAATCTGTGTTTTAACAGAGATTAACCAGGCCCTCCAAGGGAACTGATGCTCTGGCTCTTGGGCTCTTGTGGCTTCTGTGCTGAAGCCTGGCACTATGTGGCTGGAGCTCTTTGGGATTTCCTAAAGTCTTCCTTTGTCTGATGGGATTGAGAAGAGAAGAGAAGATGACATGAAAACCCCAGCTCCCCTTCCTCCCTGACTCCCCTGTGGGCCTCATCTCTATTTGTGCAGCTGTTATAATCACTGAAACAGTTGTTCATGAATATTTCAAGGCTGCTGACAAATCCTGAGCCTGATTAGCAGGGTACAGAGACAGGAACCCAGAACTGGCTGACAGTACAGCCTCTTGCTAATCCTAATAGGGCCTCCAGATCAGGAAGAAGGAGGCCTTGGTAAACATGGAGCCCATATCTGATGGAGGAAGAGTCCATGCCTAACTTTCTCCATGCTGAGAAGCTTCTACAGGAGGAGTTATGGAAACATTATTAACATTGTACTATATGTGAGGTTCTGTTACTTTGTAATAAGCAGCAGAAACTACATTAAGAGAGAAACAAAAGAAGTTTGTTAGAGGGTGTATTAATTTGAGTTCAATCAAATAAATAGAACCAGCAGAAGATATATGTTAACAGGTTTATGGCAAGGAATTGGCTTACGTAATGTGGAGCTAGCTGGGCAAGTCCTAAATCTGTAGGACAGGCTTTCTGGAAGGGCAGCCTGGAAGTCTTGGGCATGGGCTGAACTGCTGTCCACAGGTAGAATTTCTTCTTCTGGCCTTTCACCTGATTAAGTCAGGCCCAGTCAGATTACTCAGGATCATCACCCTTACTTAAAGTCAACTGATTAGGAGCTTTAATCACATCTACGAAATGCCTTCACAGTAACGACTAGATTAGTGCTTCATTAGATAACTAGGGACTATGGTCAAGCCAAGTTGACACATAAAACTGACCGTCACAGAGGGGCATGGAGTGGTTCCAAAAATATAGAAAAAGCCACACTGGGAGAATCAAGGACTATTCTGGAAGGCCAATTAGCAAAAACACTTGGAATGCTCCTTCTGGGAACCATATTTAGGGAGAATTATTGCAACCAGTTTTGACCTCAAGTCACTTCTGCTCAAAGTTACAGTTCCTGAGTTTATATGATACCTTCAATTCAGTCACCAAAAACCACAGTATCCTTCACTCTTCTCCATTTCATATATGTATTTCCCCCCTCTCACAGTGAAAACACTGTGTCCCATCACAACTGACGTATTTATTCATTTGCCCTATCCTATAATATATGCAAAATAGTTTCAGAGTTAGTACATCAATATTCCTATTAACAAAAAATACTCTCAGTAAAGTTCAGGATTTCTTTTCACGCTTTTTGTTCTTGGACTGTATCCCGCTATAAGTGGACAGTCAGAATATTGTGTTCAAAAGTTGCTAGAGTTACTTGTTTTGTGGGTGTATGGTTATATTATAATTGTGATATATACTTCAATTCATTCTTTTCCGTTTGTGTTTGGTGTTAGAGTTTACTTTCTGTATTCTTTTAAAGTTACTGTTGTTCTTTTAAAATATTTACAGAATTCAAATATCTAAACCCTATTTAAGAGGAAACAAGCAGTGAAGTTTCCTTCCAATCCTTTTCCCCTTTTTCTTTTTCCTATCTACCCCTTATAGGAAATTATTTTCACTCATTTTTGTTTGATCTTTCCTGAGTTTCAGTTTATAAAAATAAGTAAATACTATATATACTCTTACTTACCCTTCTTTCTTACACAAATGGTAGCATATTATATACATGTTTGATATTTTTTTGGTAGAGACAGGGTCTCATTATGTTGACCAGGCTGGTCTCCAGCTCCTAGCCTCAGGGGATTCTCCCACCTCAACCTCCCAAAGTGCTGGGATTACAGGCATGAGCCACCACACCCAGCCTTAAAATTTTTAATTGTGGTTAAAAAAAAGAGAATATATATTATAAAACTTAACATCATAACCAGTTTTAAGTATGTAGTTTAGTAGCGTTAAGTATATCCACATTGTCGTGCAACAGATCTTTAGAACTTTTTCATCTTGCAAAACAAAAACTCTATACCCATTTAAAAACAACTTTACATTTCCCCTCTTCTTCCAGCCCATGGAAACCACCACCCTACTTATTGTTTCTGACTTTGACCACTTTAGATAGTGGAATCATACAGTATTTCTCTTTTTATGACCAGTTTATTTCGCTTCTCATCATGTCCTCAAGGTCACATATACATTCGTTTGTACTTTACTTTGTTACTTAAAAATAATTTCTGGAAGTCACTCCATATTGGTTAAGCAAGATCTCTCTCATTTTCTTTTGTGGTTGTATAGTACTCTGCTGTATGGTTATATAATAATTTATTCAACCGGTCCTCTGTGGATAGGCATTTAGGTTGTTTTCAATATTTTACTATAACAAAAATATTATAGCAAAGAACCTCATGCACATGTTATTTATATTTGTAAAGATTTATTTCCTGGGTAGATTTCTAGAAATGGGATGGCTGTGTCCAAGGGTAGAGGTATAAGCAGTCTTGTTAAATGTTGCCAAATCCCCCTCTCTAGGAGGCATGCTGTCTTCCATTCCCTCCAGCAATCTAGGAGAGCCCCTGTAGCATCTCCAACAAAGTGTGTCCATAAGCTTTTGAATTTTTGCTTAAGTGATAGGTGAGCTATGCTGTCTAGGTCTAATTTGTATGTCTGTTGCTATGAGTTCCAATGAACATCTTGTTATGTGTTTAAGGACTATTTGCATATCTTTTTGTTGTGAATGATGAAATGGATTTCCGCATTTTGAGATTTTTATCTTTGTTTCTCTTTCAGAGACCACACTCTTGACAACTATACTTGTTATAAGTAGAAAATAACATAAAGAAGTTCGATGTTTAAAGTCATTGTTAACTTTTCTGTACAGTATCCAATACTTTTCTTCCTAAAACCATCAGAATCTTTCTTTTGGGAAATGTACCATTGTGTGGAAGCTCAACAGTCCAAATCCACCTTTTCTCTCCCTACCTGGGCCATGATAGTGGTGAGTACAATTAAACCTAGGCAGTCAGGCACAGCTCCCAGACTCTGAATCTTGAGCATGAGGTTCTAGGACACAAGAAGATCAGTTGTCACAAGTATGATGGTGTCAAGTTCTTCCATCAGCTGTGCCAGGAATCTCTGGGAGGGTCTTGCAGTGCAACTCTCCTGGAACTGCTGGGTACCTGCTGGTTCCCAGTCTGCTCTTTCTGGCTCTGGTTGAGGCTCTCGGCCCCAGCAACTTTCCAGGTAACTAACAGCTTCTGTTTACTCTCTGCAGAGTCAGTTTCTGTTGCTTACTCTTTGTGATGATTAATTTCATGTGCCAACTTGACTGGGCTAAGGAATGCCCAGATAACTGGTAAAATATTATTCTTGGGAGTGCCTGTGAGGGTGTTTCCAGAAGGGATTAGCATTTGAATTATAGACTGAGTAAAGAAGAGCTGTCCTCACCAATGTGCATGGGAATCATTCAATCTGTTGAGGGCCCGAATAGAACCAAAAGGCAGAGGAAGGGTGGATTTGCTCTCTGCTTGAGCTGGAACATCCATCTTCTCCTGCTCCTGGACTTTGGCACTCCCAGTTCTCAGTCCTTCAGGCTTGGACTGGGACTTACACTGCTGGCTCTCCTGGGTCTCGGGACTTTGGGTTTGAGCTGGAACTACACCATTAGCTTTCATCTTTTGGAAAGTAGGTAATGGGACTTCTCAGCTTTTGTAGTTGTGTTTGCCAATCCCTCATAATAAATCTTTTTGTATGTCTATATATATCCATGTGGTTCTGTTTCTCTGGAGAATCCTGACTAATACACTCTCAATCATCCTAATTCATTTTTTCATTTGACAATAATTTTTGAGCTCCTACTAAGGCACTGTTGTGGATGCGAGAAATACAGCTATGAAAAACAGAAAAATCCCTGCCTTCCTGGAGCTTATGGTTTAGTAGGGAAGAGAGACAATACAGAAGATAAGTAAGAAAGAGATACAGAACACTGAAAGTGGTAAGGGATTTGGAGAAAAATGAAATAGAGAAAAGGGACAGGAAGTGGGGTGAGTGGGTAGCAATTTTAAAGAAGGTAGTTGGGGAAGGGCACACTGAGAAGTTGACTGTTGAGTGAAGATTTGAAGGAGATGTGGACTCAAGTCATACAGATAACTGGGAGTAAAAGGTTCAGGCTGGGCGCAGTGGCTCACAACTGTAATATCAGCACACAGGGAGGCCAAGGTGGGAGGATTGCTTGAGGTAAGAAGTTCAAGACCAGCCTGGCGAACATACTGGGACCTCATCTCCACACACACAAAAAAAAAGAAAGAAAGGAAAAAAAAAAAATATATATATATATTGAGGCTGGAGGATCACTTGAGCCCATGAGTTATGATTGTACCACTGCACTCCAGCCTGGGCAACAGAGGGAGACCCTGTCTCAAAAACAAAAAACAAGCAAAAAAAAAAAGATTCCAGGCAGAGGGACAGAAGGGGCACTGACATTGTAGTAAAGATGTACCTGGTATGCTTGAAGACATCCATGGGCTTAGAAGTGAGCAAACATGGGGAAGGTCATAGATGAGGGCCAAGAAGTAAGGGTGGAGTAGGACCTAACTGTACAGGGTCCTATAGACCATTGTAAAGATCTGGGATTTTTCTCTGAGGGACATGGGAACCATGGAAGATTCATGAGCAGAGGAGTGGCATGACAAGACTTATTTAACAGAACCCCTCTTGCTCCTGAGTCCAGAATACATTACAGGATGCGAGGTAGGAAGGACAATGAGGAAAAATAAGTGATGCAATAATCACAGAAATTATGATGCTTTAGACCAGGGTGGTACTAGGGAGTAGCTGCGATGAAAAGATATTTTAAAAGTTTCTCCATGTCCCCCCTAAGACATCATCATTTTAGCTCACTGTGGTCTGTGTACTATACTTGCAGAACCCCTGTATTATTCAATAAAGGTTTATGTTTCATGCCACAGACTAGAAATGCGACTGAGTTCAAAGGAGAGGTGATTTGCTGAGGCTCAGATTGTCTTATTTGTCCTCATAGCAACAGCAGAATGGAAATATCATTTTAATGGTGCACAAGAGCAAATGGAGATTTTGGCTCTAGTGGGGGAATCAGACAAAAAAATAAAAAAAGTAAATCAATGAGAAAACGACCAGTTGTCACATAGGATACAAGGAAGAAGAAAATGAGACTGAGATAGGAATTGGAAGAATGGGAAAAATCTAAGAATTTCTCTATTCTAAAGGAAGAGAAAGAGCCAGCTATGAGAAGAATAAAACAGGGGAGGTGTGTCAGGCAGTGGGAACAGCATGTACCAAGGCCCTGAGGCAGGAGTATGGGGGCTATGCTGGAAGAACCGCTGGAAGGAGTTTGCATTTTACTCTAACCAGCTCCCTCTGTTCCTCGCCTATTTCACATGCATAGGCATGTGCTGTGTTTAGCTCCAGTTCAGCTGTTTTGTTCTTTGGGGTAGAATGTGGAGCCATTTCTTAATTGCTCTATATTTAGCTTTGTTTAAAAATCTATAATTTAAAAACCACCAAGCGCTGGGTTGGTAATTCAGCTTCCATGGTCCATTTAATCTTTGGCCTTCACTGCTGAGCCAGCCCACCAAGGTGACAGCCTGTGCCAGTCATGATGGAAGTGTTTGTTAGCAGAACATCTGCTCCCCCAAAGCTGGCCTGGGTCCAGTTGCCGGACCCCAGAACTAATCCCAGGGCCCCTTGGTTTAGTTTCCTACAAAGAAAGGCTGGAGAACAGAACAGCTGGGGTATGGTGGAAGGGGGGTGGTGAATGGCATCTTGAGTCCTGTGTCAACTCAAGTCTGTGTTGTGCTATTTACATGCTTTATCACTTCCTCTCTCTGGACCTCAGTTTCCTCACTTGTCCAGTGGATTGGATCACCTCAGGTCCTAGATCTAGGGGACATTTTTATTGATTGTGAATAGAACTGTGTATTAGCACAAGCACTTGTGGAGTCATTTGACAATATCTATCACAATTTAAATGACACTCATTGATCCAGCAGTTCCACCTTTAAGAATTTTTCTTCCAGATACATCCACACAATTGTACAGATAAGCAGGCACAAAGAATTCTTATTAGCACTCTTTGTGGTTGCAAAGTATTAGAAACAACCTAAATGTCCATCAGTAGAAAATTGGTTACATAAATTATGGTGCATCCACACAAAGGAATACTATGCAGCATTTGGAAAGAATAAGACAGATCTCCATGTATGGATAAGGTATGATGCCTGAAATATATTATGTAAAATGCAAAATATTGTGTGCATTCATGTATTTTAAAAAGGTGATGATGTAATATGCATACATATGCATATTGTATCTCTAGAAAGAGACACAGGAAACAGAGAACAGAGATTGTCCTAGGAGAGTGCAGGTCAGGGTGAGAGGGCACCTTCTTTTTCACTATTTATTTCTTTTATACTATTTGTTGTTCTTTCTGCACACATCAGTTTCATAGCCAAAAATTAAATAGATTTTCTTAAATGTTCTAACTGCCTATGGAATAAGATAGGTAACACAAGGGACTTTATACTGGGGGAATGCACTGAGTATAGAGTCACAGGGAGTCGTGGGGACTTTGGTGAGTTGGAGTGCTTAAGTTCACTCAGCAGGACAGCTGTCACTCAACCCCACTTAACTGTGACCATGGAGCAAGGGGCCAAGGTGGCCAGAGCTGACTTCTCCAGAGAAAGAGAAATTCATATTTTAATACAAATTATTCTGATGCTTAAGTGTTGGTAACAACACTTATAAACAAAACACTCTGTAGGTCACGAAAGTCTGGAGTCAGTGTTTGCTCCTGGTACACAGTTTGTAGCTGCTGAGTTTTACTTTTCCTTCAGCTTTAAGGATCCTTTGCCTGGGAAACATACAAATATTACGGGGACTTTTGCACAGGCACGAGGGGTCTTTTTCAGATTGATATGGGTTGGAACGGATGACTCTGCCAATGGTGACCGTGGCCAGTGAGGCAAAGTGATGACTCACCAACTGCCATGGTGAGTAGAAAAAGCTCTGGTCTTGCATAGGCATGTGATGCCTGGCCTGAGGCCAGTCTTGAGCACTTTGAAAACGGCAGAGTGAGGATACGCATTGCCACAGGGACACAAGACCTGAGCAGCCATCCTTGCTTCAGCCAGCCCTTGCAGAGTTTTCAGTCCCAAAGGTGTAGTTCAGCAAAGCCAATGATATGCACATTCAGATCTCAATTCTACCCCAACAAAGTCACCTCCCCTCAATGGATAGACACGTAGGCTCGTTATCAAACACACATCCTAGAACATACTAGAATGGAAATGCTGTTTATTAAGAGCTGTGTTTGAGCCCAGGAAGAGGTTATTTTCTACCACACTGAAATGACTTGACATAGACAAAAGAAAATGTTTGAAACAGAATAGTAAGGAAAATGTCTACAACAGAAGAACAATTTCTTAAAGAATGCCTGTCTTTGCTACTAGTATCAATACACTTTTACTGTCTACACTTACACAACAGCAAGTAAAAAGGAGCCTTCTAATATGTTGAAGTTATGAGCCAGACAAGAAAGATGTTAGAATTGAACAGACGATAAATAATGTATTAAAAAGCAATTATTTTTCCTCCATCTAATAGTTAGTAGTTGCCTGTTTCCCCTTGAACGAATCTGTTTCTTAAACTATACATCAGACAGAAAAATAAAAACAACAATAAAGCTGGACTTTCTACATCAAAAGCCTGATTATGGAGGAAGCATGGCCTGGTTGGCAAGGCTGTATGCCGCCGGTCAGCAGATCACAGGAAGGTGATTATCTAGACACACAAGACTCTTCTGAACAATCTTGGAAGAGAGACCTCAAAGACACACAAAAAGGTGATTGCAGAGGTGGAAGGTATCAGCCCTGTGAGGGAGATCATGCAGCGTTTCCCCAGTTACAGGCCTGGCTGCAAGACAGAGTTCTTCATATAAAACACGAACACACAAATCAACACTGGAGCCTGAAAGTCCCTGTACAGCTGATTTAGATGCTTCTGTACCTCAGCAAAACCTTGATGGGGAGATGGCGCTCTGTCTTACATTGCTAATTAATTCTCAGTAGGGCATTTCTGAGCTTCTCCTCTCCTCTGCCTGCCTCTCCTCTCTCCCTGTCCAGCCCATCCTCGGTAGAATCAGAGCAGGAGCTGTTAATGGGTGAGGGCCAGATTCTAAGTGCCAGGCTCTGGACTGGGAGCTCTCAGACTATACCTGTTTCCAATCTCAAATCAACCAAACCAGGAAGAAATAGAGATTCAGAAACAGAAAGAGGCAGCTTCAGGATTTGAACTCAGGACTCTCTACCTCCAATGTCCAAGTTCTTTCCACTAAGAAAACCACAAGTTCCCAACACCCTCTTTCCCCTCCTATCTCTGTCATTATCTCGACTCCAGCACAGGCAGCACTCTCAAACCTCTTCTGGAACATTCCTTAAAACCACTTTGCTCATGCCCTTTACCTGGGATCCTCTCCTCCTATCTCTCCTGTCCTGTGCATGGCTTTCCATAGCTCTGGGAAACTTGCTCTCTCATCTTTACTGGTGAGCACCCTGCCTGTTTCTATGGTTCAGTGTGTGCATATCTGTATCCTGGCCCAGTTATTTCCTAGGGCACATCTGCAGCAACAGCCCACTTTCCACAGTTCTTGTTGCACTATTACACTTGGCCCAGTGTAAAAATGGATTAGTTCTGGCCCCAATTCTACTACTTGTCAACTCTGTGATCTTTGGCTGGTGATCCAATGTTTCCTGGCCTTGCTTTCCTCATTTTGATGGAGCTAACAATCCCTGTCCTAACAGAGGTCTTTGATGAAAACAATGAGAATAATGAATTGAAAACAATGTCTTAAACTTGTAAAATTAGTTTTGTCATTATAAATATTTACGTCTCACATTTTCCTCTAGCACATTTTGCCCTTTGAATATCCTCCTGAAAAGGATGTAGAAAAAAGTGTTTTCCCAATTTTGATAGACGGGAAAACAGGAAGCTATAAAAGTGAAGTGATTTACTTAAGGAAAAAGAAAAAAAAAAAAAGAAAAAGAAATAGAACCCTGAGAGGGTCTGTAACTTTATGACTGCTTGCTTTTTCATTAGCTTACAGGGCTTCTTTAACAGCCTTTCTATTTTTATTCTCAGAGAAATAATGATTTTACTAACAGATTCAGTCATCTCTTGGTGAGCACCTACTTTGCATCAAAAAGAGATTCAAAGACCCAGATTGGCTTCTGGGTCTTTGGTTTACTAGTTCCAGTCCAAGCAATGTAGGTACAGTTAGGGAGGAGGAAGGGTGGGCCGGTGCTTGTCTCTTCATCCCTCCTGCGTCACTGACCAGTGGGGCAACATGGGGACATTCGCTAACTGCCCCCTTTGTCCTGATTTCCACATCTGCTAGAGTCTTTTTCTCATAGGAATGCTCTGAGATCTTACTACTCATAAAGTGCTTAGAACCATGCCTAGCATAAGTAAAGTTTCCATATATATAACTGTTTACTCACCTTACAAATATTTGACAAGTGCCTACAGGCATTGTTTTAGGCATTGGGCATGTGACAATGACCAGAACAAAGTCCCTGCCCCATTGGGCTTATGGTCCCTTAGCGGGGGCAGACGATAAACACATACACGAATATAAAAAAGTTAAGTAATTTGGTTAGCTTTTCTTAATAACGGTAATTTTATAGATTATTGCATTTTCCATTTGGTTTTATTGGCAGACAGTGTGAACACTTACTGGGTCATCGATTTTAGACTTCTATGTGACTTATCTTCTAAAGATTCCCATCTCCTGTCATTGGAAAGCAACTGCCCAGGATACAACAGTTCTGTGTTAGCCTAGAACTGAAATCATTTGGGTTTTAGATACTAAATGGTATAAATTTAGGATTTGCTTAAATTAGGACTTGAAAAGTCAAATGCTTGCTGAGGTTAAGTGAGTATCAAATGAGGGCAGCTGTCTGGAATGGGGATGGGGACATGGTTGCCCCATGAGGATGTGGCCCCAGTATGGCCAGATTGTCCGGTATGTTTTGGGACAGGACAATCCAGTATTTTTGTATGAGATTTTCTGATTTTTGTTCAGTGGCAACAAATTCACCTTTAAAAATGAAACTGTTGAACTGGGCCAAGTATGGATTAAACAAAACCTTCCTGCAGGCCAAGCTCAGCCTGAGAACTACATGTTTGCAAAGATTGTTGCTTTCTATCATTGCATGTAATTTTCAACCTTGTCCTAAACTCCCCTGGGTTTTGAAGACACTGTGATTTTTCTTCCTTTGGTCTGTTTCTTTTTCCAACATCATCAGTGGCAATAGTCCTTGTAGACAGATTTTCTGTGCTGACCCATTGCATCATGAGAAGCAAAGAGAGCTTGGGAGGCCGAATTCTTTCTATGGCAGCCATCAGCTGCTTTTGGATGGGCCTCAGAGTCCATTAGAAGGGGGGAAAAATAACTGGTTCTTGCTTTCCCAACTTTAATAATCACTGACTCCTTGTACTTTCCATCTTTTTGGTGATGTTTGTTTTCTTTGCATATTAATATGTCCCTGAGCAGAATGCTTAAATCTGAGAGGGGGCAAGTGTGGGTAGTGGAAGGAACATATAGCCATATTCTTAGTCTGCCCAGCAATATACAGACGAAACTGGAGTCCTGCGGGCCTCCTCTGCATACCCCAGACATCCGGATACTTTGGCTCTTTGTTTTCCAAAGATTACAGGATTAGAGTAACCGGTCACCATGTACCAGAATATAATCAACCGCACAGCTGAGCCCAGCTCAATTCTGCACCAATGGTGAGTGACCAGCAGAGAATTTGCTGCCAGGCTTGTATGTGAGTGTGAGTGAGTCTAGTCTGCTCTCAGAGCCAACCAAGGCAGCTTTGAATAGTAATAAGCATTTTAGAGCTTTGGACTCTTGCCTTCACTAAACAGAATTCAGAGGTGATGAGTTTGGATTTTTGGTGTCTATATTTGCCAACAGCCTTTCATGCAAACTCACAAAATATCACCACCTCCTAAGGCAGCGGTTCTGAAATTTGAGCATACATCAGAATCACCTGGAAGACTTTAAAATCCAGGTTTCCGGCCATGCCTCCTGATTTTGATTCAAGAGGTCTAGGTTAGGGTTCAGAATTTCCATTTCTCGTGAGTTCCCAGATGATGTTGATGTTGCTGGTCCAGGGACCACACTTTGAGAACCACTGTTCTAAGGAATTGGCAAAGACGTGTCTAAATCAGGAAATACTTGTTTTTACATTACGGTTATTCCTTGAACAATGCAGGAATTAGGGGCACTGACCACCCGTGCAGTTGAAGATCAGTGTATAACTTTTGACTCCCCAAAAACTCAACTAGTAATATCCTACTGCTGACTGGAAAGCTTACAGATAACGTCAACAGCCAATTAACACATATTTTGCATGTATGTGTATTATACAATGTATTTTTAAAATAAAGCAATGTACAGAAAAGAAAATGTTATTAAGAATCATAAGAAAGAGAAATATATTTATTATTCAGAAAGTGAAAGTGGATCATCATAAAGATTTTCATTCTCATCTTCACATTGAGTAGGCTGAGAAGGAGGAAGAGGAGGAAGAGGAAGAAAAGGAGGTGTTGGTCTTGCTGTCTTGGGGGTGGCACAGGTAGAAGAAAATCCACATACTCATGGAGATGCACAGTTCAAACCTGTGTTGTTCAATGGTTAAATGTACCTATTGCTCTTAATGGCATTCAGAGGCAGCTGATCCTAGCGGAAATGGAGTCGGGAAAATCTGGGTTCCAGCCCTGACAGTGCATTACCAGCTCTGTGGTCTTGGGAGAGCTCTGATACACTTACCTTCTAAGTTTTCCCACCTGGAAACTGAAAAGTATAATTCCAGGCTTACTTTTCTCACAAGAGTGTGGGGAGACTCCAGTGATCTTGGGTGCACATGTATTTTACAAACCTAAGACCCTCCACGCAGACCTGAGGGATCTTGGGAATTTATTTTTTAGTCTCTTCTTCCTTCTTTTTTTTTTTTTTTCTTTTTTTTGAGATGGAGTCTCACTCTGTTGTCCAGGCTGGAGTGCAGTGGTGTGGCAGTCTTGGCTCACTGCAATCTCCTCCTCCCAGTTCAATTGATTCTCCTGCCTCAGCCCCCCGAGTAGCTGGAATTACAGTCATAAGCCACAACACCTGGCTAATTTTTGTACTTTTAGTAGAGACAGGGTTTCACCATGTTGGCCAGGTTGGTCTGAAACTTCTGACCTCAAGAGACCTGCGTGCCTCGGCCTCCCAAAGTGCTGGGATTATAGGCATGAGTCACTGTGCCTGGCTGCTTCTTGTTTTCTACTCTGATGAATTCTCTGCTATAAGATTATATTAAGGTAAAAGACCCTGAGGATGTAAGATCAAGAGATTCACTTTCATAAAGAGTTACTCTTTTTTGAAGGGACAATGTTGTAACTTCCCCAGTCTCTGAGAACTCTTCCAGCCTGAGAAATGGATTTACCTACTATAGTAGGCAAAGTCCTTAAAATAATGTCAATTTATAGATATTCTTAAGAGACCGCTCTCCTGTTTGTGTTGGGGACTAGTTTTAAAAATTACATTAAAAAAAAAAAGATTGTTGACTTGGAGAATAATTTAGCATCAAGGAAGAACTTAATTAGGCCAAGGCAATAAGCAAATGCTAAAATCATGGAGAGCCATGTGCAGCCTCTTTGAAATGACTGGGACCTTATTTGCTGAGCACAATCAGGGCTGCCTTTCAGCACAGAGGATGGAAACTCTCCCATCATTGGCTCTAGATTCCTTCCCTGATTATAAACAGAGATTTCGTTCCTCTGTTGGCCCAACCCACATCCATGCTGGACAAAACTAGAAGAATGTTTTCTCTTACGTTGCCCGGGCTTCTCTGTAACATCAGCCACTGGGCTGAGTTGGCAGAAGGGTGTCTGGAAATCTGACAAGCTGCTACAAATGCTAACAGTAGAAATTAAGATGGTCACCTGGAGCTATAACATATCTGAATGTCCCAAAGTCTCAAGTTCTTTCAAGGAAAGACTAGAGAAGGTTTATGATGCAATTTTAAGCTTTTATCCAGTTTATGCCTTAACTGGACACTTGATTTCAAGCATAGTGTGTGTCTTTGCATATCTCACATAGCTCAGGAAAATAAAGTAAAATGGGTGTCTAACATGAGCCATCTATTAAAAATATCTATAGCCAGATTGATTGTTACATAGGTTTAATATCATCCTTCAACTCTCTGCTGTGGAAAATGTCATTTAATTAAAGCTAGGGGAAAAAATAAAGTTTGATCCCTCCTCACATGACTTGTGCCACCAAGAGTTCCACACCTACAGTGTTAGCCATTCCATAAATCAAAGATTAGTGAATGACATTGTGTGTTCTGAGCAAGTGCAAGAATTCTCAACAGTCTGGAAAGAAGTTGAGGTGGAAAGAACTGAATTGGAATCATAGAATCATGGTGTGTTTCAGCCAGAAGAACGTTGGGTTTTAGTAAAAGAATTATAAAACTAAACATCTAAGCTGGAAGGGGCCTTAAAGTCATCCAGTCAGTCATAGAGTCCCTTTTACTGTAGAAGCACCTCCCAAACCCAAGGACTTGCTGCTTTCAGGGGCTTTTCATTCCTTCTTCCAATTGCTGGGAGCATTAGATAATCACTCTGCTTTAAATATGTGTTCCCATTGTTTCCTAGTTTTATCCTGGCAGTGGGGAGGGGCGGGGGGGGGGGGGGTGGTGGCACACAAATAATTCCCAATCCTTCCTCAAATTGTCATGTCTGTAGATATTTGAGGCCATCTGTGTTTTCTATACACCCCTTTTCTTCTCTAGGACAAGTATCTCTCATACCTCCTGTGATCTGATGTCCATTTCTCTCACCATCTAATCACTCTGTTCAGATCCGTCCATGTCCTTCTCAAATATATGTTGCCTCAAACTGGATGCAACCTTCCTGTGGTCTGATTAATACAACCATGGTCTTTGTTCCAAAGGCTTCATGTCTATTAATTCATCCTAAGATCACGTTGGCTGCTTTCAGAATAAATCATTTACAGTTCCTTTGGTTGTAAGTGATGAACACTCAATTCTAACTAGTTTAAGTAAAAGTGAAAATTTAGTAGATCATATAACTGCAAAGTCAGAGACAGAACTTCAGGTATGGCTGGATCCAGGCGTATGAGCAACATCTGCAATGAGGTAGACATCTACATAGGTATTTGCTCAACTTTCTAATGAGTTGGCACCATTCACAGGCAAGATAAATCTTAGCCATGTCAAGCTTAAATCATCAAGGTTCTAAGTACATGATAATAAAAGAGAGTGGGCCTCTGTATTAGTTTGCTAGTGCTGTTGTAACAAAGTACCACACCATGAGTGGCCTAATCGACAGCAGTGGATTGTCTTACAGTTCTGGAGTCTGGAAGTCTGAGATCAAGGTTATCAGCAGGGTTGCTTTATTCTGAGGACTGGGAGGAGGGAGCTTATTGGAAGTCTCTGATATTCCTTGGCTTGTAGAAGTATCACCTCAATCTCTGCCTTCATCTTCATATGGCATTCTCTCTGTGTGCACATCTGTTTGTGTCCAAATATCCCCTTTTAATAAGGACACCAGTCATACTGAACTAGGGGTCCACACTACTCTGGTGTGACTTCATCTTAACTAATCCCATGAACAAGGACCCTGTTTCTAAATAAAGTCACATTCTGAAGCAGTGGGGATCAGGACTTCAACATATGAATTTTGTGGGGACACAGCCTCAAACCACAACAGCACCTTTTATGACAGTGCTACCATGAACTCCCATGCCTGCATTTTCAGGGCTCAAATACATCACATATCTATCCCTGATCTAATCACTGTGATACCAGTTTTTCTCTGGAACCATTAGTAAAGTCAACACAACCCAAACCACAAGAACTGATGGTGGGGCTGGAGAAAGGAGGTGATGTTAGGAGAAGAAGCATGAATAGCTGTCACACATGCAAAACATGAAGAAACCTACACAAGGAAAACTGAGCAATCCAGAACCCATGTCCTGAGACCTGAGCAACAATTAAGGCCCCAGAAACAGGAAACATAAAGAATGCACTTGACTCTATCTCTTTAAAAAGAAATCATTTGTTGTTTGTTGTCATGAATCAAACTAGAAAGTTGAGCTACCAAACTGTTTTTGGTTCTTACAAGGCATCATGGAAGCCGCTTGGCTCCTGGTAGCTTTGTGTTTTGCATTTATTTCTTTTCATATTGGAAGATTAAAACAATAGCTTCTGGTTATCATCCCACATATTATTGATTAAAATCCTTGCCCGAAGACCTTCCATCTCACTTTTCAGCGTGGTGATTTACTTTTCTTTTTACTCCCTGTAACATATGATTAATGCTGATCTCAGGAGTCCTGGTGAGATGAAGCTGGGTGTCAGGTAAGATTTGTCAGCTTGGAAGTATAGATTATTTTATGTTTCTCGAACTTTGTGGCCAAGGGAACACAGCTCTTGATTGTTAAATCCATCCACACTTTCCCCTGGGCTATGAAATGCCAGAAACATTAAATAGCCCACTTAATACATAACCTCATTCTGTATGCTTGACTATTTTGTTTTTAATTTTTCTTCCCTTTCCCGGCTGCTCACATGAAATGGGATCAAAGAAAAAAATTATCCTCACTGGATTTTGTTAAAATATTAATAGGTTAGGGTTGACTGGCTAAATTGAATATCTTTGCTGATCTCACTTGCATGTTTAACTTGTGCTTAGGAAAATATGTTTCCTAGGTGATAACCTTTTATGTACTAGCCTGACTTCATTGAAATGCATAGAGATAAAAATATGTCACGCTCAGCGGCTATGCTATTCTTGTGTGGCACTGTGATTATTCAGATGGTAATTGGCCCCCACCTGTAGACAGCTCCGATTCTGTAGTCAATCATTTCATTTGATGTTAAAATATGTGAAAGTACAATTATATAATTTACATTACAAATCATGTTGAATGCCAGGGGTCTCTGAACCGCTGACAAATGCAAAGGAATCAAGGGTTGCAGGGAGAGAACTCGGGTCAATAAATGAAGTGAATTACACTGGGCGAGGGGTTCAACTTTTCTTATTTATGTCCACAACAAGAGCTTTTGTGCATGTGTCACTGAGAGAGTGCCTATGGCCTTCTCTCAGCATCGCAAATGGCAGCTTTTTAGATGCCTTTCTAAGGATGTCTCCCCCTTTCCTTGCAAAGAATTGCTCCTTGTGGCCTCCCATTAGGTAAAGAAGTAAGGACTTGTCGAGGACAGAAAGGGAAAGCTGATTTATTAAAGCGAAGATAGCATCAAGTCTGGAAGATTGAAGTAGCTGCTGCATGCAGAATCCAACACAGGTGGGGGTGGTAGCCTTGTAAATTAGGCTTGCAAGTTTCCAAACTTCAGATCTCGGCCATCAAACTTGAAACTTGTATGAATAGTGTCAGGAGTCGTGGCTGTTATTTATCTAGCATTTAATGTGTGCCCAGCACTGGGTTAAATATTTTCCATACGTTATCCCTTTAACTCTCACAATATCCATGTGAGGTGGGTCTGCTGTCAACCCTTACATATGAAGAATATAAGCACAAGAGGTTCATGGGGCTTGCCCAAGGCTGTTTAATAGGAAGCTCGGAAAGTTGAAGTTGGTGACCAAGTCTAGAAAAGTGCTTTTGGTGACCAAGTCTGGGCTGGTGGTCACTCTGTTCTTCTGGATCAGGCATCAGATGCTTAGTGACTACACAGGACCGGGGAAGTGCACAGGACAGAACCTCTCCTTCTGTGGGGTTTACAGGAAAGAAGGTGGGTTGAGGTGTAAGTGGGGATCCTAGGTAAGGGCGACCCAAGTAGGAAACTCACCAGTCATTGGGTTCTCGATGGCGATGCAGTATCCACTGCTGTGATGTAGTCGAGCCCCATTGATTGCAGATGAGCAGGTTTTCAAGTGCTCCTGTAGACCAGTAGAGGAGGCATGGTTTTTTTCTCCCGTGTTTGCATAATACTCCTGGCATGGGAGCCATTCAGGCCCTCTCACCCTCTTTCTCTGCCACATTCCACAGCAGCTGGGCTGGGCAGTCCATAGGGCCTCTGACTTCCAGAGTAAGTGAACTACTGGTCCAGATACATGAAAGAAAAAGCTCTACTTCCCCTAAAAGTGATTTTGAACACCAAGGGCTGGGTTCATTTTGGATGTGGACACCTGATCCTTGAAATGTGCTGGGAATTCTGCCATGCTGGCTAAGAAGTGCTGCTTTGCTGCCAGTGCCCCTCACATGGCCATGAACTGGCTTCTGAGCAACCTCTCCTGGAAGTCCTCATGAAGAGCACATGATGGAATACATCCCCACAGCAGGTGCCAACCTGAGTCAGTCACCATCATGATTTCCGCCATATCGCATCCTCCTCTCCTCCTAATCACTTAGCACAATCGTTAAGAGCACAGAGCCTGGAAACAAATGCCTAGGTTCAAATCTCAGCTCTGCTGTCTGCTGGCTGTGAGATCTAGCACAAGTTCATCTCTGTGCCTCAGTTTCCTCATTTGCAAGCAAAATAAACAATAGTGCCTGCCATACTGCCTTATTATAATGATTAAGAATTAAAACACAGAGCACTTAGAACAATGCCTGATACATAAGGTTACGTGGCAGTGTTAAAAATTATTTTTTCTTAAATGAGAATTATCTTTTTTTTACCAGTTATATAACATATGAAGTTAAATTCATTTATAATAAACCTTAAAATAAACAATATAACTACTAAATATTGTTTTGAATTCTGTTCATGGGTCACAAGGGGTCTGGATACCACACTCTGGGAAGCCCCAAAGAGTCAAGGTCAAAGCTCTTGCCCTGGCATTCCAAACCCCCCCCCCCCCACACACACACACCACACATTGTTCTCCCACAAACAACTGACCAGGTAATTTATGCTCTGTTGATTTGGATACTTCCAAAAAAACTCAGTTGTTTTGTTATTTTTTTCCAGAGGCAGCATAGCCTAGCTGTTATGCACACAGACCTAGAGTCAATGACACGGGTTTGAATCCCAGCTCTGTGCCACTTTAGCTGTGGAATATCAGTTACTCCTCCTCTCTGTGTGCTTCAACTTTCTCAGCTGTAAAATGGGGATAATAACAGACTCCACCTCATTAGAGGGATGCGACAATTAAAGCAGTTAGTTCACGAAAGTTCTTAGCATACTGCTTGGCCAAAGTGAAAGTTCCTTAAATGTGAGCTACTTAGGCACTGGTATTCCAGTCACATTTATATGTTAAATAGAAGTCATTAAGCCTGCCTATTGGACCAAAGAATGAAACAGTGGCTTTCACGCCCAGGCTCTGGGACTATTTTAGGAGCTCCAGGCGTCTTTCCTCCCCACTGGAGACTGTGCTGCAGAGAGCTGGAGATGTGCGGAGGCTGACCCAGGATCCAGCGGGCCATTTCTCCACTCAGTCAGAAAGTCCAGCAGCAGAAATCACCCACTTGGTGAATGAGCCAGACACCCTGGCCAGGGAAAATTTCCCAGACATTTTCCAGATACTCATTTTGAAAGTGAATTGAGACATTATCTTTAATTAAAGTGGCAATCTGCCCCCATGAGTTTCCCTGTCCCTAGATGCTTAAATAATGGCTTCTGTTTGGTTCCCTCTCTGCCTTCTCTTCCTCCTATTAATTTCAAGCCCACCAGAGGGCCAGTTTACTAAATTGGTTTTAATGGAAATTTAGCCAACATGAATAATAATGAAATGTAAAATTATTCCTTAGCTAATGAACAGCCAGCGGCTTTGGGGTTAATTGTTTGCTTCTGGTGTCAGCTTATTTACATTGAAATAGAATTGTAATAGGACTCTAAACTAAAACTGTTTCATCTCCTTGATCATCACTTACCTTAGGGTTTATTCTTTATCATTAGTCATTGTTTAGTAATCGCTCCCACTTTGGATTCACTTGTGAATTAATTAATTACCTAGTTAAATGTAAGCACTTTTTTTTTCTTTAAAAAATAGAAAACATCTTTTCTCACCTTGTTATCTACAGATGGTACTGTGAAGGAAATATTAACACTAGGTACTGACAGTGATATTTCCTGCTAGTATTGTGCTTTTGTTCTAACAATAGCCACATGCACTGTTTTAGTTATTTCAAGGCTGCTATAGCAATTTACCGCAGACTGGGTTGCTTGAAAAATCAAACATTTATTTCTCACATTTCTGGAGGCTAAGTCCAAGATTAGGGTGCTGGAAGATCTGGTGTCTGGTGAGGGCCTGTGTCCTGATTTGCAGATGGCCGTCTTCTTGTGTCCCCTCATATGGCAGGGAGAGAGAGAATGCGCACTGTCTCTTTGTCTCTTGTCAGGGCACTAATCCCACTCATGAGGACTCTGCCCTCATGACCTAATTACCTCTCAAAAGCCCCACCTCTACATACCATCACACTGGGGGTCAGAATTTCAACATAAGAATTTTGGGGGGATACTAACACTCAGAGCATAGCACACACAAAACTACCTTCTCCACTGGTCTTTCTGCTAACCAGTCATTCTGACCTGCTGTGAATCCAAGGAGCTCTCACAACAATCATGGCTACTGATGGCCTCTGGACAACTCCATAGATTCCCTGGGCTGCCTCTAGACATAGGGTGAAGGAGCAGGCAACAGAGATGCTGTCCATATCCAGAAACACATCTTCCTTCCCTAGGACTCAGTGTCCCCATTTTAAAATGTGAGGAGTTAGAGTAATGCTTCTTCTCAAACTTGTGAAGGTTCTTCAGGAGTTACTTATGCAAATATTGGTAGATCAGTGACATATGGGGGAAAGGGAATCATTCATCCAAATAGCTCTTCCCTCTGTCACAGATAGGTTCTCTGTGTGAGCTTTGATTTGGAAAAATAAGGGGAAAAGCGTTATTATACTCATATATGTGTGTGTGTGTGTGTGTGTGTGTGTGTATATGGTTTAAACTATGGACAAGATTCAAGGTTCCCAAATTTGGTTACATGAAAAAGGCACTGATTTCTTGGCTATAACACCAAAAGCTTAGGTAACAAAAGAAAAAAGAGAAAAGTTGGATTAAATCAAAATTTAAAACTTCTGTGCATCAAAGGACACAAGCAATGAAGTGAAAAGGGAACCTATGGAATGTGAGAGTATATTTATAAATTAAGCATTTGATAAGGAATTAATATCCAGAATATATAAAGAACTCCTACAGCTCAACAACAATAAACAAACAGCCTGATACAAAAATGGGCAAAGGACCTGAACAGACATTTCTCCAAAAAAGATACAAATGGTTAATACACACATAGAAAGAAGCTCAACATCCCTAATCATTAGGGAAATGCAAATCAAAACCATGTGAGATGCCACTTCACACCCATTAGGATGCTTAGTTTCAAGTAAAACCAAAAAAAAAAAAACTAGGAAAATAACATATCTTGGCTAGGATATAGATAAATTAGAACCCTTACCGGGGGGAGTGTACATTGGAGCAGCTGCTATGGAAAACAGTATGGTGTTTCCCCCCATAATTAAAAATGCAATTACCTTATGATTGATCAATTCCACTTCTGGGTAAGTATCCAAAAGAATGGATACCAGGGACTCAGAGAGGTATTTGTACACTGTATTAGTCCATTTTCACACTGCTGATAAAGACAGGGCAATTTACAAAGGAAAGAGGTTCAATGGGCTTACAGTTCCACATGGCTAGGGAGGCCCCATAATCATGGCAGAAGGCAACAAGAAGTAACTCACATCTTACATGTATGGCAGGAGGCAAAGAGAAAGAACTTGTGCAGGGAAACTCCCCTTTATAATCAAATCTCATGAGACCCACCTACCACCACGAGAACACCATGGGAAATACCTTCCCCCATGATCCAGTTACCTCCCACCGGGTCCCTCCCCATAACACAAGGGAATTCAAGACAAGATTTGAGTGGGGACACAGCCAAACCATATCATACACTCATGTTGAACAACAATGTTATTCACAATAGCCCAAAGCAGGCAACAACCCATGAGTCCATCAAAAAACATTGGTAAACAAAATGTAGTATGTACATACAATGGAACAGTATTTAGCCCTTAAAAGGAAGGAAATTCTAACACATGTTTCTACATGGTTGACCTTGAGAACACTATGCTAAGTGAAACAAGCCAGTCACAAAAGGATAATTATGGAATGACTCCACTTGTATTAGGTACTACCCTGGGTCATGTCTGGCAAAACAGAGCAGTGGACTTTCTTCCAAGAATCTAAGGAGAAATTTCAGTGGCTCTGATGAGATTGCTTCTCCATCTCTGAACCAATCACAGAAGGCCAGGGCAGTGTGATGTTGTGATTGGCTCCCATGCTTAGAGAATAGGCTGGAATGAACTCAGGTTCACTTCTAGATCCTACTGGAGGTGGAAGAAGTCTCCTCTAGGATATTCGTGTTGAAACATAGGGCCCTCGCTAGGGCATCAGTTGGGTCTGAGTTCTCTGGTGGTTGTTCAGCTATTTATGGACTGGACAAGCTGGAATTGAGTATGATTCATTCCACCTAGGCCTCCAGGTATGTTTATCTGAGGACAAATTTACTGAAGGAATTGCAAGTGGCCTCCATGAACTCTTCCAACTTCTAATTTTTCAGTCTGTTCCTTATATTTGCCTTTGCTTTGCAGACTGAAAAATTTGCTGCCTGGTTCAGGATTCTGAGAAGGTCCTGGACTGGCCCAGGAGGGATTTAAGTCTGGTCCTGGATTTTCTGCTGACTTCCTGCATGCCTTAGAATGAGGCAGTGTGCTCAGTTGCTTTTCTGTTCCATAAGGGGTTTGAACCAGATGACTTCCAAAGTTCCCTCTCATCCCTAAGGTTTTATGATGTTATGAATGACCACTTGAGAATCAACTTTGGGATTGATAGCAGAAAGAGGCAGGGCACCCAGTCATTAAGAGAATGTGTTTAGGATTGAATGTGCCTGAAGAATGGGGCAATAATCCCACTCATCCCAATAATCCTACCTGAAAGGATGATTGTGCATATTAAATGATAAAATGCATGAAAGACATTTAGAACAGTGAAACACCAAATAAATTACCAATATATCAATTAGTTCACCTGTCACACATCGAGCACCTGCTGTGCTAGGTGCTCTGGGTTATATAAACTGTGTCCTACTAATGAATTTGCAAGAGCGTTGGGAAAAAGGTAAAATGGTAGTACAAGATTAAAAAATTTAAAAAGTAGATTGTTTCTAATGACAGGTATTTATATCAGGTTGTTTTAAATTTTTCTTTATTTGGGGAGACCAGGATATTTTTTTTAAAATCCTGCTTTGTTTCTTAGTTTTTAAGACTGTGTCTAATTCCTAAAACCCCTGGAGGTAAACTTAACATTGACCACCCTGGAGTTGGCCCACTCCAGTTATATCCATCCTGGAATTCACTAGAGAGCCAAAGAAAAGTGCTTTACCTAAGCTCTTACTCCCACGCAGAACTAGGCTAGATGGCCCAAAGCAGAAGTGAGGATGAGACCTCCACAAAGCTGCCAGGCCCTGTGAGCCGTAATATCACAGCCTGAAGGAGTCCTAGGCACCTACTTCAACCACTTCATCCTCTAGCTGAGCCGGTGAAGCTGAGACCCAGAAAAGAGATGGACCCCCGGCATCACTCGGGAATTAATGGTAAAGAGTGCAATTGTGATCTTCTGATTGTCCATTCACCTGTCTGTGTACTGTACTGTACTGAGCACTGATCCCTCCATGGGAGTCTCTGTGCCACCTCCTAATCCCCTCTTGTCCTCAGTTGACTTTCCATGCAGCTTTTTTTTTTTTTTTTTCAAACTTACCATTCCTCAGTCCTGCTGTTTACAACCCTTGCTTATTTGAGTTACATTGAAGGGTAAATTATCCATTGTTGAGGACGTTTGCCAGCACTGTGTCAGACTGGTTGGAAGAGATCTTTTAGGCTGGGGGCTTGTGAGTCCCTCAAGTGACCATCCCTGCAGGCAGCACCCGCTATCTCCCACAATGCTCTGCTTCAAAGTATGCTGGCCCTGCCTTTGTTCACAGTCATGGAACTGAAGGGTCCAAAGGTTCCCTTAGGAAGTATTTACCAAGTTTACCAGATACTCATAATCATTTTCTCAAAGGGCAGAATTCCTAAGCCCTTTCCTCAGAAATTCCAATTCAGTACCTCTCATATAGAAATGGGGAATCTGTGTGTTCCACAGCACTGAGGTGACTTTAGGATTTGTCCAGTTAAGACACTATTTCTTCTTTCTCCCTCCTTCACTGCAGGTGAGATCACTGAATCTCAGATAAGAAATACTATTTTCAAGTGTGTAAAAATAGTTCTAGAGTCCACCTACCTTAAAAAAAATAATTTATCCTTCTCTTTAAAAGCCTCAGGGCACACTCTCCAAGGATAACCCTTCCTTTGTCTTTCACGACCTTGACAGCTGAACAGTTCTTTCTCTTGTCTCACCTTCAGATAAGCATTGTCATTTTCCTTTGGCAACAACTGCACAGTCACCCCACCCAAGAATCCTCTGTAAAAACACCCCCATGCCAGTTCACAGAGACAACTAACAATGTGCTTGGGAACAAAATCTCTCCTAAAATTATAAAACGAAAACATCAGCATCTAAATATATCAACCATGATGAGCCTTCTATTTTTGATCCATTGTTGTAGAGCCTGAGATTCAGAGCTCTTAGTGTGCTAAGCTGAAATTAGACCCTAGATATTAAAAGCAATTAATGTTCCTCTCTTTATTGTTATTTATTTATTTAAGTTTCACAGTGCAATTACTTAAGAGGCCTTCAGAAGAAATCCTGAGAATCATTTTCAATCAGCAGAATGAAAATGTCGCCTTTTGTGATTTGGCAAGTAAACGGTGTGTAGAAATAACTCCCTTATATGTTGCTGTGTACTATTCATTAAGGGCTAATGCTGTGGTCTCTAAATGAAATACGGCAAACCGTTCCACCTCTGTGCCAGTTTGTTTAAAATCTGCAAAGCTTTATTATTAACACTATTTAATTATGAGAATGTCAGCCATGGAGAATTCCAAACCCACACTTTCCCTTCATCATTAGTAACAGGGCAAAAATGAAACACTTTCGACAATGAAGGGTTCATATTTCAAGCTTATACAGTAGCTGCTAAAAGGCTATACTCAGAAAATCAATTTTATTAAAGTCCTTCGAGCACTAAAGGGACTTGCATGCAACTAAGCAATTTTAAAAACATGTCCAAGAGCCGTGACTTTTTGATTCATGTTTTTAGTGGGGTTATTTTTGAGTATTTTCAATATTGTCTCCTTACAGTGGGGTCAGGAGTGATTTGAGGAGGGGGTGAGCAGGAAGAAGGGAACATGTCTTCATAATTATTCCCTGCCTCAATTTCCATCAGACATGACGATCCAGGCAATCCAGGAAAGAGGTGAGTGACAATGTGAAGAATTTGTGTGGGTGGGGATGGTGGAGGAAGGAGGAGAAGTCAGAGGACACCATCTTTCCTCTATTATTTTATTTTAGTGGAATTTTTTTTTTCATTTAAACTCTGAAAAATAATAGCTAACTATAGCCGTAAGCCACAGATTTGCCAGATAAGGCTCTGGAGCCTGCATGAATCTTCCCTAGCTTCCCAAATCCCACAAACCCTTCCAGAATCATGGTTTGTTCAAATCCCTCCCTTGGCAATTTAGTCATCATTTTCTAGATGACTGTCTTTCTGCAGTCATCTATACCACTTACTTTTGTCTTTGAACTTATCTGTTGATGATTTGTGTGTCTTGTCTTCTCAAAAACGTCTTAAGTGTTTCGAGGGCAGAGACCACGGATCTATTTCCTGGAGCCATGAAGCCAACACCCTCTTTATCTGAACTATTATTTTAATCTTTAATTGCTAGTTAACTTATTGCCTCTCTGTCTCCTCTTCCTGATCTTTTTGCAAGCTCTCTGGTAGCATGAGGCTTATATCACTAGATGTCTAGAATGGTGCTTGGCATACAGCAGGTGCTAAACATACGTTGGTTGAATCTATTGGTGCATTAATAAACTATGAGTCCCTCTGTGGTTCTTACATAACCTGGCCCCATGTTTTCATCCTTAGTAGGTATATAATGATTTATTTCTGTACTAGTATTTTAGTATTATTATCTGGGGACTAACTGGATGGTAGCACAGGAACTAAAGTGTAGGCTCCCAAGTCATTCAGCCTGGGTCTAAATCCTGATGCCGTCTATTTTGAGTCATATCATCCTCCAGGACGCATGATGAACCACTTTCAGGAGCGGTCTAGACCTTGAGCTTTTCAGTTCCGACCCTGGTTTACAGTAGTGGTGAGGAAGCTGAGCTTTGTCATCACACAGGCCACACTTGAATAGGGATTTCCTTCTGTCCCTGTGTGACCTTGGACTTCTTATCTACCCCTTCTAGGCCCTGGTTTCTTTATGGGTAAAATGGAGGTGATAAAATTGATTCTGTGGAATTGCTCCAAGGATTAAATGAGATGGTGCATGTGCAGCACGTAGCACTGGATTGGGTACAGGATAAGCTCAAGGAGACAAGGGCAAGCACATGATGGCTAGTATTTGTTTGGTGAGTGGCAGAGTTAGGGTTTCAGTGTAGTTTTAGGTTTGAGTGTAAAAGTGTACTGGAGAAGCCAGAATAGTTGAGTCTAATTCCAACTCTCTGTGGACCTAGTCAAGCCTTTTCACATCTCAGTTTTGTCCTCTTTGAAATGGGTACACAATCATACTTAGCCTGTTTACATCCCGATGTTATTGTGTGGCTAACAGAAAATAACAGATCTAAAAGGAATGTCCCAAGTACTATACACAGTTACTCAGTTTCTATCTAAAATTAGCATTTATTGAGGGCTTGATGCTGGTCCAGCACTTATTGTTGTGATGAACACATGTGTGAGCCAACCCCCATCCTCCAGGGTAAGGTAAGTCTGATCTTAGTCGAGTAACAAACTTAATGTTTACAGAGAACTTACTACAGAGCTGGCACTCTTCCCAGCACTGCAGGTTAACTCATTTAATCCTCAGAACAAGCTGACAGGCCAGGCATCATTTCTCTCCTCATTTATAGATGAGGAAACTAAAGTTCAGAGAGGGGGAGTTATTTGCCCAAGGACACACAGCTAGTACGTGGCAGAGCTGGGATTTAAACCCAGGCAGTCTAGCTGTTGGCTACTCTCAAACTCTTTGTGCCTAGGTAAGCTGCTTCCCTTTCCTGGATTTCTGGCTTCCCTTTCTCAAGATGAGCCTCACAAGTTCCCGATTGATCCTTCTGGGATGGAGGAAGGCCTTAGGGACACAGGGAAGGAGACAAAAGTGGATTTTAACTATGAGGGTGAAGGAAAGCTAAAGGGAACAGGACTCTATTTTAACAAAAACATAAGCATATTTAAGTTGTCAAATCATTAATATTTTCATATACACCGCCTTTCCCTGTGTGGATGTTTGCAAAGATCCTCTCCAGTTCAAATTCAGATAAAAAGCTTCCTATCATCTGGTTTCTTTCTTTAATTTTTTTTTTAGTTTTACATTTATGTCTTTAATTGGACTGATATTTATTTGGACCTGGAAAGTGAGGTGACGCCTAACCTTGTATTTTCTAAATGGTTAATCAATTTCCGCCCTACAATTTCATTAAATCATTATTAATTTCCTGACTTATTGGAAATACCTCCTTTATCAAACAAATGAATATGCAAATTTGAGTTGGTTTCTGAACTTCCTCCTCCTTGCGGGTGTCTGCCTACTTGTGTTTCACAATGGCTGTTGCTGGTCAGTTAAAATAAATCAACACTCAACGTCTGCACATTAATACTATTCCAAACCGCGAACTCGGGATGTGAGGTCGAAGACAGCACGGACCTATTACCATCAGGACATTGCACGCCTGACAGCCTTCCATCAGAATAGTGCAGTGGTCTTTCAAGGCTCTGATTGAAAACACTGTGTTTGCCAATTAGTCATTTGACTTATTTTCCAAATGGTTGGTGGGAGGACTTGACAACCATCACTGTAAAAGACAAGGACAAACAAGTTGGTCAGGTGAAGTGCTAAGAAGGCGAAGCTCTATTTCCTTTTTAAACTCCTTCAGAGGCACTTAGAGATGGTTTTCCATGCTCACTCCCAGTTGACCTATGGTACAGATTTGGGCAAAGGCAGCCACCTTGATATGTGGAAGAAATCCATGTGGTTCAGGGGAAAGATTTGCTCAGTGAGCAAATCTTTGATTCTTTGCCTCAGATTCTGTGCCATGAGCATCCATCCCACAGCAGGTATGCATTGAGAAGCCCAGGAATCCACATGGTTTTGGGAGCCAGAAGAAGTAGTGCTACATGAAGAGTCCCCATCCACTTTCTGAATAACTTTGGACACATCATGAATCTGTCTGAATCTCTGTTTCTTCTTCTGTGAGATGGAAATAATAATTCCTGCCCATCTTATATAGCTATGAAGATAAAATGGGATGATGCGTGTGAAAATATAATACTTTGTAGCCTTGAAACAATTTTTAAAATGATAGTTAAAAGCATTACAGCTGGACCATGAATCTTTTCTTTCCAGATGAATTGTTGAAAACCAGATCTTTTTCTTTCCTTACTGATCTAGAAAGGAGTCAGACTGTTCGATAGCCTTTACAAGTTTAAGCGAGAGTTACAGAATCCTCCAAACCCCAGGCATGAGGAGTGTGTTAGGCAGAGGCCATTCACTGCTACTGGGTGAATTTCATTTGTGTAATAGAAGTTTTTCTACTGAAAAGAGAAAAGGGCAGTAGAAATGCCCTTTACATTTTTTTTTTTTTTTTTTGAGATGGTGTCTCGCTCTGTTGCCAGTCTGGAGTGCAGTGGCATGATCCTGGCTCACTGCAACTTCCGCCTCCCGGGTTCAAGCGATTCTCCTGTCTCAGCCTCCCAAGCAGCTGGGACTACAGACACGTGCCACCATGCCCAGCTAATTTTTGTATTTTTAGTAGAGACAGTGTTTCACCATGTTGATCAAGATGGTCTCGATCTCTTGACCTTGTGATCCACCCGCCTCAGCCTCGCAAAGTCTGGGATTACAGGCGTGAGCTACCATGCCAGGCCAATGCCCTTTAATTCTTTTAAAAACACTTATTATACATAGAAAACTCTCAGGTGTAAGCACATGGAGATGCAGTGCCTAATGAGCAGCTGGGTTGTGCCCTTCCATGGAAGTCCATGCAGGTATTAAGTGTCTTTTTGCCACACCATGATTTGAGGTTATGAATTTCAAAGTAAACTCCTTAAAATAATCATTTCTTCTCAGTATCTTCGCTTCAGTTCCTTTCATTCTCTTTTGAACCCACTCCAGTCCGGCTCCTCTCCACTGAGAAAGCTCTTGTTGAGGTCACCAGTGACTTTCATGTGGCTAAATCCTGTAGTCAAATCTTCATCTTACTCAACCTTTTCCTCTTCACAGTGTTAGGCATTGTTGGGCATTGTTGACCATTCCCTTCTTCAGAAAGCACTTTTTTTTTCTTGGCTTCTAGACTATCACATTGCCCTGAAAGTCGCCCCAACTCAATAGTAATTCTTTCTTAGTGGTAGGTCTTCTAGATCTCCCTAGTCTTTAAATGTTGAAGCATCTCTGGGCTCAGTTCTCAGGCCTCTTCTTTTCCCTCTTCTCTTCTCTTTTTCCTTCCTCTTCCCTCTCTTCTTCTCCCCTTTTCTGTTTTCTTCTCTTATTTATTCAGGCCTTTGGTAATTTTCTTCTCTGGCTACTCATCCAGTCTCATGGCTTTAAATACTATTTAAAAATATATCCCTAAACAAGTAAGACTTCTCTCTTGAACTTCAGACTCATATACCCAATTGCCTACTCAGCATCTCCACTTGAGTGTATAAAAGGCATCCAGAATTAAATTCTGACCAACCTGGACCAAGCCACCAATACCTCTTGTTTTGATGACAGCAATGGCCAGCTAATGGTTCTCTCCTTCCCTTCTTACCACGGTCATTATTAGAATGAAGAGTCTGAATACTCCTGCAAAAATCTGAATCTGATCATGTCATTCCTCTGATCAAAATCCTCCAATGGTGTCTGCTCTTACTTGGAGGGAAAGTCAGATCTTTACAATGGTCTACAAGACCATAAAAGATCCCCTCCCCATGCTTCTTCAATCTCAGCTTCACCCACTTTCTCCCTTACTTGTGCTGCTCTGGCCAGACTTGCCTTTCTGTCGCTCTTGTTTCAGGCCCTTTGCGTAGCTGTTCCCCTGCCTAGATTGTGAGTCCATCAGATCTCCACACTTGGTTCATACCCTTACTTCCTCCAAGTCTCTGCTCACATGTCACTCAAACATTAATACCATCCCTGACCACCACTTATAAAATAGCAACTCCACCCCCTTGCCTTCACTATCCCGTCTGCCCCATTTTAGTGTTCTTTCTTGAGGTTATTACTGACATATATTTGTTTGTGCTGGGCACATAGTAGGTGCTCAAAAATATTTGTTGAATGAATGAATGAATGAATGAGCAATGAGATCTGGTAAACGCAAGTTCCCATGAAAGTATTCATTGGTCTTCTCCTTTCTGAGGTGGAGGGACATCCCCTGGTCCCCAGTCCTCAGTGCCTCATCTTGGAGGGATTTGCTGCATTCCCTGGAACCTCCAAAGGGTGCGGTGGGCGAGCAGAGCTTCACCTAAGCCTTTGAGGTCTGAATCTTGGTGATGGGCATGGCAGGATGGGACGGGCAGCGCCAGGAGTCAGCAGCTGCTGCTTTTCACCTGGGTCAGGGAAAGCAGAGGGGAAGGGTTGAGGCTGGTGCTGGCATGGCAGGTGTTTGGACCTGAGTCCTAAAAAGGAGACAGAGCTACTTCACCAGGGAGACCAGAAGCTACACACAGGCTTCCATCATAAACTGCCAAGTTTGCTGTCCTAGGTTTGCAGAGGATTTGTCTGGACTGATGTCCTCCGGGGAAACAGTAATGTGTGTCAGCAATTACGCTTTCAAGTCGAAACGCTATCTTTATCACAGGGCACTCAGGCGCTCGCTCCAAAGATTGTATGAAAGAGAGAGGGGCAATAACAGAGCCAAGAGGCTTCAGGAGGCCTCCTTGGGCCTGGGGCAGGGATGGGGGTAGGAGTGGGCATGAGGATCCCCCTCCCAAGCCGTCTGGAGGGACCTCAGCCTGGACAGCTCACTAGAGACACAAGAACACCCCTGAGCTTGAGCTCAGGAAAGAGGGCCAAGCCACCCAGGGCCGGTTTTACGCTTTTAGTTTTGAGATAGCAATCTTGCAGGAAAATTCCCTGCATTTGTGGAATCATAAATTTTTTAAGGTCTCTTGGCTCCACTTTTAAATTTAGTGCCTGAATAAAATGTTGGCTCGAGCTCCATATTCGATTATTAAAAATCATACTCAGGCCTGGGAGACGAGTATTTACACATCTGCCTGCTCATCTGAAGAGCCACATATCAAAATGCGGCTCCTATCAAGGGGCAGCTTCGTGGGAAGAGAGGCGTGAGAGAGCTCTTGAGTGTGGTGTTTGTTAAGTGAGGGAGTTGCACTAGGAAGTCTTTAAAACTCTTTCTTGTTTTATAAAAAACATTTGTAAGTACTGTAGACTACACTTTCACCAAATTCATTGTTTTTTTTTCCCTTGACTTTTAAGAAATACATAATGCATATGGATGGATGTGTGTGTATGTATGTAAATTAATAAAAGAAAGGTCTGGGAGGGTACAGATCAAATTGATAATAGTAGTTCTTTCTGCAGCGGGACCCAGTGTGGAAGGGGGCAGGGTCAAAGGAGATTTTAACCTTATGCTGTAATGTTTTTCTAGGAATGCATAGTCACGCATTTGTTCTTTAATTAAAATTATTTTTTAAACTAGCACATGATCACTATAGAAAATCCAAAGCCCGGAAAAGTGTAAAAACAAAATAGAAATTAATCATATTTCTCTCACCCTAGAGATGACACTGTTAATATGTTGGCATTTTATCTTAGGGAAAGTTTCCTAATTACCACGTTCACTCACACAAGGTGTTCATGTCAGTGTTACCAGGACGTTGCTTTTATAGGCCGGCAATAGCCTTGGTTTCATTGCCAAAAGTGATGATACATCTTTTTCCCTAAATAAAAATCAACAATAAAATACCCTGGGGAATGAGATGTTGAAAGTGTCCATTTTGGCCCATTTAAAAAACATCTGTACAGTTTATTTTTGGTGGATTATGGATCATAAGAGTTCCAGGCACAAGAAATATTTACCCAAATGATGCGGGAGGGGGGAAATTACTAACAGAAAAGGGAGAGGTGGAAGATGTTGAGATAAGAGGAAAGCTTCTAAGTTCTGTTTTAAAGAACATTTAGTTTAAAAGACAGCTTCCTCCCAATGGCTCTATCAGGCCCACAAAAATGTCATAAAAACCCCTGTAGTTCAGGTATGGCTGGTGTGGTGCACTAGATATATCCCTTTAAAAAGTTTGTAAACAGCTAATCTGTATTTTGGAAGCTGTTTTTCCATGAACTTGAACTTAATTTCAACCACAGCAATGAAGCACATACACACATACACTTTAAAAGCACCAACCTAGAAAACATAAACACCATTAACTAGATAAATTATTTTTAATATTAAATGATTCTCAAAATAATTCCCTAAATATGAATGCAATGGTGGTTTTTAACATTTCAAAAAACTATATAGCAACATCCTAAAAGAGATACAGCAAGAACATTTCTGTAAAGAATATGGGAGACTCAGTGGCTCAGTTTCCTTTTTAAAAATAAACAGGTGGTTCTGAGTTACAGGGAGATGGACACAGAATAGCTGCAGAATGGAGGATTCCATATTTAGTAGGAATGAATCAAGAGAAGAACCCTTAAGCAGAACCCCCAGCCGGGGCCCCTGACCCTCACCCAGGCCAATCTTCAGCAATGTCCAGAGGTCAACTCTGCTCCCTGCCCTACCCAGCCTGTGACAGGATCTCTGGCAACCAACTTCCCTCTAGAGGAGGCCCTCAGTGTGTATGTAAGTGGCAGGTAACAGGAGATGTGGTTAAGGTTTCAGGTGGGGGTTCAGGGTCCACACTTGAAAAGTAATTTCTCTGTTGCTTTGCTTTAAACATTGCCTCTGTCATTTTAAGTCATCTCCGTAGCAGCTTGACCCTCACAAACATGATTTCCCCACTGGAGAAGCTGGGTCACGAATAAGGAAGACTTGATTCAAACACTAACATCTTCATCCTGAAAACAGACTCTTTGTAACTCAGGGATGTACGGGGCATCTGGTCCCAGCTGCACTCGATGCTTTAATCCTTTGAATGACCTAACCCTTTAGGTACTTTCCACTTAAATGCTTCCATGAGCAGGGAGCCCATTACCAGCTCACATGTGAGAGTCAATAACTTTTCCTTACACTGAGTTATAAAATCTCCCTCTAAAAGGTCCTCATCCAATAGTCTATGCTGCCAGGTCTGCGTGACAACAGGCTGTCACTTCCTCCTGAAGTCATCCCCTGTGTTTCATCAACTATTCCATGCATGCGTGTTTCCAGGTCTCTGTCTTAAGAACTCATTGCAGTGCCAATTCCCCCCTTAGCTGTGAAGCCTGGAACCCCGGCTGAATTTGGATATCCACAATTCATCTGTTCAAGGCAAGATCTAACATTTGGAATAGATTGTGTTCATCATGACTGCTTCCATGATAATGGCAGAAAATGACTCAAAAGGGCTCTTGCCAAAATAGGGAGTTGATTGACCCACATCACTAAAAAGTCCCACCAGGGACTTCAGGCGTGGCTTGATCTGTGGGCTCAATAATGTCCTCAGGACTCAGTCCCATTGTCTACATTTTGCTTCTGTCTGTTGGATCATAGTGTGGCAAGATAATCAGACTTCCAGACCTCCATGCTCCAGACCTCCATGTTCACCATACTGGCCTAGTGGAAGGGAGGGCTCTTGTTCCTGATGGTTTGGGTCAATGATAGTTTAGGTCAAAAGATTCTTGACTCTTATTGGCCTGAATTGCATCATTTGCCCATCCATGCAAGGACAGCTGAGACCACAAGCTCTGATTGACCAGGCGTGCGTCAAATCCCCACCGGAGAGTCAACATCTCCCAAAACACACGTGAACCGAGAATGGGAAACTGCCAGAGGGAACTGGCAGCCCCATTACTAGAAGGAGGAAGAATGGAAGCTGGGGAGCATGGGGTCAGGCAAAATGAGCCAGAGTCCGTGATACTGGCTGAAGGCACATGGCTCCTGTTCAGGGACTGCAGATGGGACAATGAAGATCTGGAAGAATGTAAAGCATAGCGTGGCGGGTGATCCATCCAGTTCAGGAATGTCCTCTGCAAGCACAGAGCCAGCTTCCCCTGGGCTTTTGATAAAAGCTTTTCCTCACACGTTACCTAGCTTTAGCACCATCATTCGCAGCTCTCAGGTTGTTGACACATTGTTTAGAGAAAAGTTGATTTTTACACTTAAATTAGGTTGCTTTGGAAAAAAAAAAAAAAGCCTAGCTGCTCTTTCTTTCCTTTCTCCTTTGCCCCATGCCTCCACTTTATTAAAAGACAATATTCCTTGTCTGTGACCCACCAGAGCTTTTGGGTACTGAATGTAGATGTTGCGCTTAGGGAATGGAGAGTACAAGCTGCAACAGGGACAGGCCCCAAATAACTTTGTTATTAGACAGTGGTCAGCACTGGGGCCCTGAGAAGTACCCTGGTGTGATGTGAGAAGAGCCTTCATGGTCAGGAAACTGGAGTCCTACTGGAGTGGCTTTTGCCCTGTATGGAAAAACAGTCTTAAGAACAGGAATGCACATGAATGAGATTGTTTAGTCATCAATGACAGAACGTCAGGACCACAGGGACATCATGCCTAGATCATACTCTTCCAAGATTTTGATTAGGATACTAAAAGATACCAAAAAGACAAGATGGGAAAAATATTTCAGTAGACACAATGACAAAACATTAGCATTCCAGTTACACAGCATCCTCTAATACATTTGTTCATCTGGGACACATTAGTTGAACTTAGACAAGCACCCCAGTAGAAAAATAGATTTAACCAGGCAGTTCATAAGGGAATAAATACAGAAGAAGATTCAACCTTCATTGCAATCAAGGATGCAATATTAAACAACAAGATGCAATCTTTTGGACCTATCTAAAAAGGCAAAGGCATTTGAAGTGATGATCCCCAGCGCTGGTGAAGATGTGAGCACACACACCTTTACGCTGCTTGGGAGGAAACAAAGTGGTTTAATATTTTGGAGAATAATTTGGAAATTTATATCAAAATCTTCAAAACTATGCATGCCCTTTGTTCCAGCAAATCCATAATGAGGAATTATCCTGAAGATATTATCAGAATTATTTATAAAGGTTTATTGTAGAAATAACTACTAATGATTTATTGTAATAGCAAAAAGTTGACAAGTTGAAGTCTCCAGTAACGGGATTTGTTAAACGAACCATGAAAAATCATATTTTGGAAGATTTTTGTGACATAAGAAATGGTTAACATATACTCAAATTTTTAATTTGAGTAGTATTATTAATAAATTATGAGATAATGTGAAATTATGAAATAATCCGTGTACCACAAAATATATACATGCATACATATGGATGTGCATGTATAAATATATATGTGTATGTATGTGTGTATATATGTATACGTATACATTATATAGGCTTGGGGGAAGAAGAGCTGGAAGGATAATCTGTAGAATATTAATTTTCATTCTCTCTAGTTTCAGGGTAATCGGTGTTTTTTTGTATATTTTTCTATATTTTTTATCATAAGAAATGTTAATGATGGCTACCACTTGTGGAGGGTTTATCATGTGCCAGACATTGTGATAACTCTTCATATTTATCAGGCAATAAGATAGTAGTAGGTCAGTTTACCAGATTATAAATTATATAAAATTATACCCACTTTACAGATGAGGACTAAAGTTGTGTCCAAGCAAGGCCCTCAGTCTTCTTGTAGATGATGCCCTGATACCCCAGAGCCCACTGTGCCCCCCTGAAAGGACCTTGTGTGTGGCCTATAGTGCAGGATCAGGAAAGAGAGTGGGAGAGATGCCTGCCTGCCTTCCAGTCCTCCTTCAATATTTAAGGGGTTAAAATGATGTGTGTTCTGGGCCAATTTTTTTCCCCTTCTTTATCCTAAAAGGAAACAGCCAAGCACACTGGAAGGAGCACTGTGTAGAATTCCAGACTCGATTTGCCAGTGTGACCTTGGGCAAGTCCCTTCCTCTCTCTGTGTGTCAGTTTCCTGCTGGGGTTCATTCCACTCTTTCCTGAAAGAGGATCTGCAATAACTCAGGGGCATTACTGGGGCTGGAATAAACTAATGCTCTTTCTTCGGGTCCCAAATTAAGATATCTACACCCACTTCAAAACCCTTGGAGCCCTCTGATGTACCAATGCTGAAATCCATTCATTCCTTCACTCATTTTTGCAACAAACTCCTGAGTTCCACTTCCATCTAAATGTCCTTATTCAATGCCCACAAGGGATCTATTGGATGGGTATTAAATGGGTTTTTGATTTCTGGAGAGAAATACATTTTTATGTAGCTTCATCAGCCATGGAAGCAGAAAAATCAAAGACAATTAAGATGTTATTGGTGTCCCTATTTTCGAACCCTCCCAACACATTTAATCTGAGAATTAGCACTTACTTTATTTGTTATCATTCACCAGCCTTTTAGGGAATCCGCTGAGCATTAAGTGAGGTCTGTTTAGCATCACAGAGGAAGCTGACATTCACAGTCTACAGGTTCAACTCAGCCATGTCCCCACACGTGGATGAGGTGGCTGCTACAGGTGTGACTGTGTGTAAGTGTTGGGTGGGAGGAGAAAGGCCTGGGAGGAAAGGCCCCTGTAAATTCACAGGACTCCATGCAAGTGAAAGATCCTGTGGCCCCCATGCTGAAAATCCTCCGTCAGCTGGTTCTTGAATTTAAACTAAAATTCCAGCTCTTCCCCTGGGGCTCACAGATTTTACCTGAGGAAGACCTGCCCACCTCTTTGATGGCAGCTCCTGTTCCACTCTCCAGCATTCTCAGCTCCAGCACCCTGGCCTTCTTTAGACAGTCCTTGGTGTCCCTTCCGCCTGGAAGGCTCTCCTCCCAGATCGTTGCCTACCTGACACCTTCTGGGATCAACTCAAAGGCAGTGACCTGGTTTGTCTCACTCACTGCTGAGAATCCCCAGCACCTAAAACAATGCTTGGTACATAATAGACCTTTAGTGAATATTTGATACATGAGTAATTTTTCCCAGGAGATATCCCTGAGGTCTTCCTGGAAGAGGGGGCATGTAAGCTGGGCCCTAGATACTAAGCAGCTCTCTGGGCCTCTCATCTCCGGCCTACTTCATGTTTTTTGTTTTTGTTTTTTTTCTTTTTTCTTTTTTTTCCATCTGGACACATACTCTTTCCCAGGATGACCTCATCCAAGCAGATACTGGATTTCAGCTGCTATCTTGGTGCAGACTTTCCCCACGATGCCGTCTCGCAGTTCCCTGCCTTCCCCGCTCTTTGTCCCTTCTCAGCTGTCCTATTTCTGGTGCTTAATTACAGTCCTGCTATGCAGACAATGACGATGCCATCATTCTCAAAAGATGATTGTGTCTGCTCGGTCTTTTGTCCAGAGCAGAAAGACAGCAAGATGGTCCAGATCATAAAAATGCGTGCTGTGTTAGCTCAAAACCATTTCAGAAAGCACTGGAGTGATGTTGTCTGTCACCATGCTCGTGGGCTCACCCAAACGGCACGTATAGCTTCTGATCTGCTCTGGGCAGGATGTCTTATTAAATTAATTACAATTTTCTGACCTAAGCTCTTTCTTTAGAAGTGCTTTTAAAACAACATGTGTGTGTGTGTGTGTGTGTGTGTGTGTGTGAATGACGGGAACTGGAGTTTTTCCAGCCAGGAGCAAATTTAGCCACTAAACAGTTTGGGTGGAAAACATGCTCTGACATTCAGCCTGAGTTTAGGCCTTGGCAAACAGAGCTGTTGTCTTCATTGGACACAACAGGCAAAAGGCCAGAGACAAACTTTTCAAGGCCCTCAGAGCATATTTGAGACCAGTTGAGGATGAGGGGGGAGAAAATCATTGGCTCCAAGAGGAGAAGAAAAATACTATCAACTGCAAATAAATAATAATATTATCAACAAAACTAGCAAATATTCTCATTTTAAGCTGAAAATATTATGTTTCATAAGGGGTATGAGTGTATTTTAGTATTTTGACATGGCACAGGACAGGACAACACAAAGCAGACATGCCCTGCCTGGAGAGATTTCATGAAGGCCTCATGGGTAAACGAGGCTGTCTTTCTCTCATCAACCTCACTAGAAACCACCTAGGTTGCTCCAAAAGAGAAGGCTTTTGTGGTGGGATGAGAGAGGCTTTTATTCCCCCTCATAAATCGGAGAGTTTAAACTTCACTGGCAAGAGGAAGATTTAAGAATTAAAATGATGAAAACTTATAAAATCTTTCCAACAGGACGGTAATTGCAGTAATAATCCCCTTTGTTATAGAAGCTACTGTATTATGGGTGACCTTGACTTCCATTATGTACTGTTACCTTTAGCTCGGAATCTATAACTCAGGGGACTATTAATTATCTTGCCATAAGTGCCGGCTAGAGTGGGGGGCTTTCTGAAAGAGTAAATGCCACATCGATATGAAGTGGAGTTTCTCTGCTGCTCGACGGCTGTTATCAGCGATTAGGGTTCAGCAGCCCGTGGTTAAAGCCAGAAGATTATTCTTGCTTAGGTTCCACACCACCTCAAACTTTTCTGATCACCATGACCTCTATCTGTGATTTATCCCAGCTTGTGAAACACAACAGTTTGTATATACAATTTAAACACTCCTACTTCTTCATCAACCACATCCCTGGGGTGTGCTCTGCTGCTAAAAGGTGCATAAAAATAAAACACTCTCTTTTCAAATATTGTTTTCCTTGGGGTATTTTTTTGCAATTTACAGTTTGTCCCATGGAATGATACATTCCCATCTTCTATCATGTATTCTTATCAGGATAGAGAACATTAATTATACTATATCCAGCTCAATAAATGTTGACTATCCTATGTTGGGGGTGATGCAAAGAACTTTTTTTAATGAGCTAGAAATCAGATTAAAGGAAGGCCTTTCATTTACCATCTTTTTCTTAAAAGGGCTAGCTCGAACCAACATTCTGACTACTCAGCATCCGTTGGAAATTGTATCCTTCGATTTCAATCTTCGGTTGCAGCCGAGAAACTATTCTGAGAAGTTCTCAGCAGTCATGACTAAGCCCAAAGCAAAATTTCCATTTTCCCCCCTAATGCCCTAATTGAATTTAGGGGTCGGTTATGTTTTGCATAGGCATCTACCCCACATCAAGGGCAGACATTCAAAAAGAGTCTTATGGAGTGGATCAGATAAATATGGGCTGCAAATGTGCTGATTTACCCCAGCTTGTAAAACAAAACAATTTACGTATACAATTTAAACATTCTTTCTAGTTTTTCACAAACCACATCCCTTGGGTGTATAATTGAGATTTCCTTGCCACCCAGAAGATAGTGAGATAGTCCGACGGGCTTTGTTCCCCTTCTGCGGGAGGGCGGCGGGCGCTGTGAGCTGCTGCTTAGAAATGAGCTGCCGGCAGCTTTGGATTCGCGGCTGTCAGATGCTGGACCAGGCCGGCAACGCTAGAGTGCAGGCTGACATAAGGATTACGGATGCGCTGCAGCCAGCCCGTCGGAAAAGGCAGAAGCCTCTGCCAATAGAGGCGTTGTCTGTTACCTTCTTTATTTAGGCTTCGGGAGAGAAACCGGAGCCTAAGTAGGTAGGGGGAAAGAGGACATATTTGATGCTCAAAGGCCCCTGCCAGCTTGAGTCACATTGCCATGAGCCGGCTATCCGTATAAAATGCAAAAGCAGCAGCCCGAAAGGCATGCTTTTCTCCCTTGGTTCTCTCTTGGTAGAGCCCTGGAGGAGAGGATGTAGATCTTCCCGTAGGTGAGGCTGCCCAAGGACCTAAAACCGACTTCAGTAACCAGGGACCTGGGCACCTTTCTCCTAATTGATGTCAGAGTAACTACAGTAAGGTAATTCAACCTAACTATCCATCAATAAGAGAATGAGAGACAGAGAGAGGGAAAAAAAAAAGAGTAAAGGAAGTGACAGAATCACATAGTGGAATACTACATCACAGTTAAAAGGAATGAACTAGGTTGACAGTTGGAAAAAATAAGTTGTAGAATTTCACAAGCACACGAAGTGATACTCCCCATGGCTTCTGGATTCCTCTAGATGTAGTAAAAGTACAAAAATGAAGGCAAGAAGGAAACGTACGACATTCAGTCTGGCCGCTGGAGAAGGAGGAAGGGAAAGAGAAGGTTAAGATAGAGACGGGACAAAAGAAACTTCGGATTTATGTGCATTCATTTTTACTAAAGTAATCTGGAGCAAATATGGCTTTTGAAAGACATGTTTTTCTTTCTGTTTTTGGGATCTTGTTCGTTTGTATTATTCTCAGTACTTTTTGTATTTACAGTGGTTCATTTTGAACAAAAATAATTAGAAATATGAGTGAGTGTAAACCACAGACAGACGCTCACTTTCAACATAACTCCGGTGTTGGGTCCATAAGCCCCCAAGTCAGAATACAGCTGAAAAGTTGTAGAAGTCAGTCACCTTTACAATTTTAAATGGCACCATTTGGGTGTTACTGAGTCTCTTTTCTCCCCCCACCCCCCGCCCCTCTCCTTTTAGTCAAATTAAACTTATTGATTAGAGCCCATTAGTATGTAATGGATTGTTAATTTGACTCTTTTTACAAATCATATTTATCTGCACCAATAAAATATTTGGATTTAATATTCATATGTCACATTTATGGTGATGATGATTGAGGGCCAAGCAATTTGAAGTGAAAGCAGACACTCTGTCCTTTATTCACACAAGAGAAATGCACAATTAGCTCCATGCACTCCTCCAGAGGTGAGAAACTTAAATATAAAGAAAATTAGAGAAAAGGAGAGGAACGTGCCCCCCACCCCCTTTTCTGCACACATGAAAGAAACTCCATATAGTGTTTGCACACTATTCACCAATGGGCTAGAATTGATGCCTCCTCCTCTCATGTTACTCAAATTATTTATAATGTGGTTGCAAAATCCCAGCTAGGAACAAAAAGTCAGATTTTTGGTAAACATTGATTAAGCTGTGGCCTCTTGTACTCATTTCTCCTATAGAGGAAAATAGAGCCCCAAGAAAGATCAAGTCCTTGCCTCCTTTTGCTGGTAGAGGGCACTTAACAGACAGTTGCTTAAAGGGAAAACATGAATAGATTTTCTGTGTATTTCAAATAGATATGAACTGAATGCTGCAGGTAGTATGGCTGCTAGGAATACAGGAGAAAAATACTGAAAACTGCTGCCATTTATTGAGTGCCTATTCTCTGCCTGGCTCCTGGAATGATGATAACAATATTTAACATATAATACAGCATGAGCATCATCCAGTGGGAGTGAATGCCAGCCGAAAACACAACTGGTAAGCTTCAGTGGTGCCCCAGCCAAGTTTCTGGAACAGGAAATACTACATTTAAGTTTGTTTAATGCTCAATTAAAGGAGCTGCGTTGGCCCAGGCTGCTAATGCATTTCATGATTTCTTTTCTCTCTCTCTTTTTTTTTTTTTTAACTCTTAACATTTTTTAAGTCTTAAAACATCTTGGCTTTTTTTTTTGTTTGTTTGTTTGTTTGGATGGTTTTTGCAAGCCACTTCAAACCTTTTAAGAAGCAGTCAGGCTTTATTTTAAATAAATACATGATTTTCCTGATCCTGGCCAAATCTCATTACAAAGAAAACCAAGGCACCATCAGATTCCTTTGTTGCCCAGGGGGTTGTCTTATCAATATTGTATAAAGCAGGCAGGTCATTGGCTAGGCTTCAGAATTCTTTTTTGTTATTTCAACCGTTTGGGGTAATACTTGTCGTAATGAGAGCCAATCTTTAAAAATAAAATTTCTTTTCATAAGGGTGGTACAAAAAGAGTCTTGCACAGTCGCTGACTGACTGTGACAATATTTGGTCCATGGTCTTTGCAGACAAAGAGCTTGGCTGGTCATCATTAACGATGGTGCATGATTGCTACAACTTTTTTTGACAGTCCGCTTTCCGACAGAAACTATATGCAGCCTATTGTCAAGTCATTTTACTGAGCTCAGGAAATTTCCATTTGTCACTTAATAGCCATGTGTCAGAAGCAAGATGCTTTGAACATGAATTGTGATTTCTTTCAGTTATCTTATGAGAATGTATGTTCTTTCCACCAGCACGAAATGACCTAATTTTTGAAGTGGTAACCTTTATTAAAAAAAAAAAACAAAAAACGATTAACATTCAAGTTTTCATATTGAATACCATCGTAAGTTTTCTTCCTCTAAGAACCCAACCCCCTTCAAGGCAGTCATTATGCTATGCTAGATAAGTACGTGGTGAGCCAGGATATAGAGAGGAAGTGGGAGATTTCCCTGGACTCAGCAGAAATTTGGTGTCAGAAGCAGAAATAGCCCCTTGTAAGCACATGGCTAATGGTTACATAGCTCTTTCTTTTCTGCACGGGTTCAAGGGGATAGATTTTTACACGAATATGTCATGGCTCCGGACTGAACTGTAAAATTCTAGAGGACAGGGAATAGAACCCATTTGTTTATTTCTCTCTCCAGGACCCAACGAAATAAGTATTTGTTGATTACATGGTAAATTTGGGGATTAGAAATGTCCTTAAAATCTTGATCAAGTTACTTCGAACTCTGGCAACACTTTTATCATATCTGGACTGAGTATAATAATATTTTAAAGATTAATGAAATGTTGGGCAGCTCTTGTGCTATTTGGCTATTGCAGGAACCGAGTCATAAGGCAAAAACATTTATAAAATACAAAATAATGATTTATACAGTAAGTTATACTCCTTCAGGCAAATATGTTATATAAACCACAAGGTATTTGGCCACTGCAACACATGTAAGATGTTTTAAATACCATGAGATTTATAAATATTTTTAATAGTTAAATTTAACTTCAAAAGTTACCTAATATTCAATGAGGTTTGAGGTTGGAACTTGTTTTTCTTTTTTGCGTTTGAATGTGCTTCATTTAGGTTGATGCAAGCAAGTTAGTGTGGGTGCTCAATAGCATATCATAAAGGATTTAACTTAATTCCACCATAATGAATTAATTCTCTCAGTGACACTGTTTTCATTATAGATTTAATGACATCACCTTGGCCAAGATTCAAGAATTCAGAACTCTAAGTTACCCTGAACTATCTAAAAAAAAATGGAAAGATGATTTTACTTCATGTCTGGTGTACTCCAACTGTGGATAAGGGAACGTAGAGAATGTCTATTATTTTGAGTAGTTGAGTTAAAAATAAAACTCCTAACACCAGTGAGGAAATTGGATTCCACATTCTCTTAAACTGTCTCGAGGGACGTTCATTTTACAAAACATGAAACCAAGAAGAAGAAGAAAGCCCTAGTGTTTCTTTTCATTGGCTTATGTCATGATTATCTGTTGTAAATACAAAAGGATAAATATGCAACCTTAAATCATAAATCAGGGATAAGTTTTTGCCAGCGAAGGAAAGGGGGAATGAGTGTAAAAAGATTTATGCTGCATTTTCAAAGACTGTATTTAATTTCCTTTTGGATTTGTTTATTTTGTGGAATTAGAGGGATGGTGCATCCTATTTTTATAGGCTTGTATTGTTATAAGAATGTTTTGGCAGATGCAAAATTAGAGACAAATTTTGTATGTTCTCTAGTGCCCTTCAGGGCCTTAAAGGACAGGAACAAAGTATGGTGGTTTGTCATCAGAGCTCCAGGAAGCCACGAGGAAACTGAGCTTAGGAACCAAATTGCTCAAAATGGGAAAGAAATGAAGAAATGTGCATGTGCGGCAGATGCTTTCAGCCTGGAAGTGTAACCTTTGGGAAGAAGGGACCACCAGTCATGCTAATTGGTCTTGAACAATGGCTGTTTGCACTGGGAGATGAGAGAAAGCACCCCATTTCTTCCTGATTCTGTTCTATAGACATCTTTCCGGGATTTGCAATTGATAATTATAGACACAGAGACACACTTGGCCTAATTTGCCAGCCTATTTAGAGTCATGGGTGTCATCCTGCATGTCTGGTATATGTGCAGATGGTTTCTGGCGGCTTCAATAAAATCAGAAAACACAAAATCTCTTATTTTTTTTTTTTTCCAGACAATTGAAAGGGGCTGGTTGTCAGTGCCCTGGGTGTCGAAATGAAAAATGTTATGCTGATTTTTCAGAAACGTTCCTTATGCTTATAGACCCATAACATCACTACATTCAGTTATCTAGGCTAAGTTTAGGGGTGAGGAAGTAGAGTCAATCAATACTGGTATGAAGTTGGAATTAGTGAATGCTTTAGCACAGTAGATATAATTTCTGATTTCCATTTGTAAACAGAACTCCTGCTTTAATCAGTTCAGTACTATTAACTCAGCATTTTCCCAACATCACTCATCTGAGTACGACATTTATGATATTGTTGGCCATGTCTAAGTACTATTTGTACCATCATTTACCTATTTTTTTAAGCAGACTTACTTTTTAAAAATAAAATAAATTTATTTTAAAAAGAAAGTTTGTATCACTTTTATAAAAGGAACAAACAGTCAAGAAGTAAGTACCACCAATATGAAGTAACCATCGAAATAATGGTTGCTTATCTAAGGCTCCCTGAACCTTAGGCATTTTCATTCTTCATGAAAAGAGATGTTATTCTGTACTGGAAAGGTGTTAAAGCAGTGGTAATACCAGTGGAGAATATCTCTTTGATAATCAGAGGATGAAAAGAACAGTGAAAAAAGACTAAAGGATTTGACTTTACTCAAAGTGCTCACAGTGGCTGCTTCTCTAGCTGGAACCAAACAAAAATCAACCTTGCCCCTCAAAGTGCTATGTCTATTGGGTGAGAAAATACTTGCCCATCGGATTTGAGAATATATTTCAATGTTGTTTTTCAGATATGTGCTGAATTTTGGAGCATGCACTCTAAGTTCTGTAAGAATTTAGAAAATGGTAGGCTAACAGCTCCCGTTTATTGAGCACTTATGTGAAGGCACTGTGTTATACGCTTCTCATGTGGGTTCCTGTTCAATCCTCACAGTAAATCTAATTACACAGGTATCCCACTTTACAAATGTGGAAACAAGAGGCTAATAGAAGTTGACTGAACCAAAGTCACACAGATGACAATCCAATTCTGGCTAACTACAGTGTAGGAAGTCTTTTTTTTTTTTTTTTTTTTTTTTGAGACAGCATCTTACTCTGTCTCCCAGGCTGGAATGCAGTGGGGTGATTATAGCTCATAGCAGCTTCAAACGCCCAGGCTTAAGAAATCCTCCTGCCTCAGCCTTCTGAGTAATTGGAACTGCAAGCGTATGCCACCACACCTGGCTAATTTTTTTATGTTTTTGTAGAGATGGGGCCTCACTACATGGCCCAGGCTGGTCTTGAACTTCTGGGCTTAAGCAATCCTCTCATCTCGGCCTCCCAAAGTTCTGGGATTATAGGCGTGAGCCACTATGCCCAGCCAGGAAGTCTTAATATCTATATTGTACCACAAATAAAACTCATATGTTTGATATTTTGTTTCTAGGCAAATATATGCTTCCTTTTAGAAAAGAGCTTGCCCTCTGTGTTGGTTAGCTATCGCCACAACAGTGCTGCATAACACAACATGCCAAAACTCAGTGACTTAAAAGTGCAATCATTTTTTATTGCTCACACATCTGTAAGCCAACTGGAGCGAGTTAGTGAAAGGCTCAGCAGCTGACCCGGTTCCACACCACATGCCTCTCACCCTCCTCCTGTGACCAGCAGGCTAGCCAGGGTAAGACCTTCCTAAGATGATGTCAGAGAAGCAAAAGAAGATGCCTAACTTTACAACCACAGCCATGCAAGCATGTTGCAAGCTGCTGGTGGCATCATGGCTGTGAACATCCCATTGGCCAAAGCAAGTCACAGGGCTCAGCCCCAAATCAAAGACAAGACAATATGCTTCACCTTTAGCAGAAGAGACAACAAAGGGCACAGACCCAGGGAGAGGTGATGCATCAGGGCCAGTGAGGCCATCTCCTTCTTTTTAATTCTCCCTGTCACTTTATTGGCAACTTGTTTATCTTAGATGCAAGGAATATCGCAACCCAACCCCAGTTCAATAGCTAGAATATTGCACTACAGAAAACTAGAATATTGTACTACTGAATGCTATATAGTAGTCCTCATTATTCATGGGGATACATTCCAAGACCTTCAGTGGATGCCTGAATATATATAGTACAAAACTCTATATATACTGCAATTTTTCATAAACGTACATACTTAGTACAAAAGTACGTACAAACATACAAAGTTTCATTTATAAATTAGGCACAGTAAGACATTTACAATAATAGCTAATAATGAGGTAGATCAACTATAACAATATATTGTCATGAAAGTTATGTGAATATGGTCTCTCCCTCTCAAAATATCTTTTTGTATTGTACCCAAGGTAACTTAAACCATGGAAAGCAAAACCAGGATAAGGGAGTCTCCTGTAGTTACTAAGTATCTAAAGAAGTTCTGTTTGTTTCCATTATGAGGAAACTGAAGTTCAAGGAGAGAAAATGCCTTTCCCAGGGTGTTGGCAGAGAGTGGGGCAGACTCAGGTCTCTCAGCCTCTGTCTAGCCTGCCTTCCACTCTGCAAAAGCAGTAAGATCAGAACCAGTGAATTTTTCTTTAATAAAACGAGGGAGTAATTGAACTCCACAGAGGAACAAGATGTCTTATTTGAGTTAAAAGAGCAGCGTCATGAAAATGTTTACAGAAGTTACTGTAGAGATATTTTGGGTTCCTTCCTCTGTTGTAACTAGATTGTAATTAGATGTTGCACATGAGCACAGGCTCACATCTAAGTGAATACTTTCTGAGATTCATTTGTACTACTTTCAAGTATTTTAAAAGTAAAAATATTAGTAAAGCCATTTAAATAATAGTACATGTAAGAGTGATTTCTATAACAGCAAAAATTTATAGCAAAGCAAAGGTCCAACAATAGGCACCATTTAAGTAAATGATGGTTATGTATAACCATTTCAACAATGTAAAAATACTTATGTGATAAAATTAAATAAAAAATAAAGCATAAAACTATATGCATCCTTAACCACAACATGAAAATGCCAATAAAATTTCCAAATTCCAACCCCAAATCATAAATGTGAAAACCCAAAAACAAACAAACAAACAAACAAATAAACAAACAAACAAACCCTGCACCATTTCTATGACTCACTATATTTTAGTCACTGCAAGAAAATATCTCAGTTTTATTTACACTTGGGACATGGAAACGTTTTCATTTTAGGCCTTGGTAGTATTTTATTTTTCTTTCATTGATAAAATTAAGTTAATTTCACTTTATTTAAGTGAATTTATTTACATGAATTACTCAAGATTCACCCCTTGCAAAGCTAGAAAAGCAAACAGCCCGTCAACAGGGAGACATGAGTCTCCCCCAAGTACTGAGGCCTGCTTGGGCAGAGGAAGACCTTGGACCCAGGGCCTGAAGACCAAGTGTGTCCTTTCCCCAGACAAACCCTCCCTGGTGTATGGCGGCTTGTCACCAGTCCACATGATGCTGCCAGGACATTTACCTCCTCTGCACCTGCACAATCAATACCATCTTACTGCTCAAACTGTGAGTAATTGGTCTTGTAGCATTGAAGCTATTTAGAACTCCTGCCAGAAGACAGAAGACAGGGACCACACGTCAGGGCAGAATCAGAAAACTTTCAGAACTGGAAAGACCTCAGAGATGATCTCAGCTTCTCTCTTTCAGGTGTGGAAAGAAGCCCAGAGAGATACAGTGTCTTGCCCAAGGTAGCTCAGCTTATGAGTGGTTGGGCAGAGGCTTGATTTAGTTGTTATTTATGGAGATGCTGTTCTTCTTTCCACAGGGAGAGCTCCTGGATGGCTGACTTTCTGCTGATTTCATCTCTGCCATCTCTATTAACTTATTAGTGTCTTTAGAACTGACACAAGGATTCCCAGCTGCTCTGTGAGCTACTCCCAAGGTACTCGGCGCAATCCCTGTGCCTACTGCAGGAAGGACTTGATAAATGCACTTTGTGGAGTTTTTGCACTGCACTTTGTGGGTTTAAAAAGCATTTTATAACTGAAATTGTATGCCATAGACTCAGTAATTCCACATTCCTTTAGAATGACTTCAAAAGGCACAAAATAGGAAATATACATTTTAAAATAAAAACACAAAGATGTTCATGACAGTGATTTTTGTAATAGCACAAAGCTTGTAACAAAGCAAAGGTCCAAAAATAGAGATTGTTTTTAGTAAATGATGGTTGTGCATAGCCATTTCAATGATGCAAAAACACGTATGTGATAAATTAAATAAAAAGTAAGATATAAAACTATGTGCATCCTTGATGACAACATGAAAATAAAAATATTTTTTTCAAAAGTTCTAATCCCAAATCATGCATGTTAAAAAGCTGGAAGAAAAAAAAATACCCTGCCTGCATCACTGGTTGTTTTAGAGTAGGTAGATTATGGGTAAGGGTTTTTAAAAACTGTGTTTAGGGGCTCTTCTTTTTGCTTAATGAGTGTTTATAATAGAATCAATCTCTTATTTCAAAATAAAATCATACCACCTTTATTATCTCATTTGATCACTGCAGTTTTAGATAAAGCACACTTTATCATCCCCCGTTATATAAACAATGCAACTGGGGCTCAGAGATTTTTTTTTTAAACTTAGCCCTTCTAGTAAGAGTTGGAGTTGAAATTTACACTAAGATTTCTGAACGCCTCTGCCAGTGCTCTTTTACAGCCTCCTCTGTCTGGTTGGTGTATGTTGGCGATTATATGTGCTTTTCACTGACTCTGTCATTCTCTTCAGTTTTGCCCAACAGCACAGCATGCTTTGTGGCTACTACAAAAAACTGCCTTGTAGTCCCATCATATTGGCTGAGTGATAGGACCTTTCCTGTTTTCCCATATCCTTATACTCCATAATGATATGGTTTTCTTAGTAGCAACATGTTTAGCTGTGTTGGCTAAGGAATGCACTAGGAAAGCTCTTTTAAAATACTTTTTTCAAAACCTGGAGCAGACACGGAATATTAGAAGCCCTACAAGATAGCTGTCATTATTATTATTATTTCTTGAGATGGAGTTTCGCTCTTGTCACCCAGGCTGGAGTGCAATGGCCTAATCTCAGCTCACTGCAAATTCCGCCTCCCAGGTTCAAGCGATTCTCCTGCCTCAGCCTCCCGAGTAGCTGGGATTACAGGCACGTGCCACCACGCCCAGCTAATTTTTATATTTTTAGTAGAGACGGGTTTTTGCCATGTTGGCCAGGCTGATCTTGAACTCCTGACTGCAGGTGATCCACCTGACTTGGCCTCCCAAAGTGCTGGGATTATAGGCGTGAGCCACTGTGCCTGGCCTAAGATAGCTATTATTATTCCCATAGTACAGATGAGGAAACTGAGGCCCAGAGAGGTTAAGTAAATCTCCCAGGGTCACCTGCTTAGTAAAATCCAGCACTGTCAATTCCCAAGTCTCTACCCTTGACCGCTATTCCAGGATTTCCCAAACATATGTGATCATAAGGAACCCAGGTAGTCATGTAAGAATATATAGATTCCAAGCTCACTTCTGTCAACTATGATCCAGAGTGAAGCCCAGTAATTTGGATTTTTAACAAATGCATCAGGTGATTCTCATGATTCTATAGCTACACTGTCTTATTTTAAGATACCAAACCCAGAGTCTGTCCAGCAAGCACAAACCTCTATTTCTGTCTTATTTTCTCTTTCCTGCACCTGAATTCAGGCTGTGCTTTTAAAATGTGGTCAGCTAAACTCAGCATAGCTGGGGAAATGTGAGGCTGCTCTATTCCCTAAGGAAGAAATGGTGGGTCAAAAATGCTCTGTGATTGGGCATTTTTGACAACACATGTGAAGAAACAAACAAAAAAACCCAAATAAAACCTTAGATTCATAATTCCCACTGGGAATCATTAAAGTTCTACTCAAATATATCAAAGTTTCAGAATATTCCTTAGCCCTAATGTCTTGTGGGAGAAGGTGTTATTGTTACTGCCGTCTTTTATTTTTGATTCTCATCTGATTACCAGGATTATGATAAATAACTTATTTGAGACAACACATTGTGATAAACAAGCCCTGAGCTGAGACTCACAACATATGGATATTCCTGCTAAATGGCTATGTGTCCTTCAGAAAAACGCTCCTCATGCCTGGGTCCCAGTTTTCCAGCCTGTGAAATGGGAGGTAGTCGGACGCAGTCTTCTCTAAGGCCGTTGCTATCTCTGGCAATCACAAATTAAACAAACAAAATAAAACAAATATAAACAAATAAAGTAAATGAAACAAAACAAAAACCTATGACTGCTCTAACCAGTTCATTAGTGCTAATATAATTTTCTGAGAAGATATTTAACACATGTTCTTTGTGCCATGCTTTTCTGTGCCAGGCAATTGGCATAGGAGTTGGGGATCAAGTGATGAGCCCTCTAGAGAATTCCACTAAACAAAACAAAATAATCTGACCTCAACGTGTTTACAGTCTAGTGGGAAAGAAAGACAATTAATGAATCACATAAATCAGTACAATATTGGAACAGGGGCAAGTGTCATGAAACAGAGTGCTTTCGTGCCATGAGCTTGTAGGTCAGGAAGGCTTCCTGGAGGAGGTGATGATGGAGCTGAGACTGGAAAGAGGACTAGCAATTTATGGCTCATTATGCCTTAGGACATAATAGTCAGTCAAATTTGATTTTAATTGAGTAGAAAATCCAGAAGAAAAATAATTCAAAATAAAAATATTCTCTGTTTATAATCAGTAAACTTGTTCCAATTCCAAATTATGATTCTGTACATGGAGCTCGATCACTCAGGTCTCAGGAATCTGAGCAGCTGTGTGTTGGACACAGCTCACACCATCTCACAAGAACCAATTGCTAACTTTTCAGGAAGTATGCGAGCTGTTGTTAGACATGGCCATTATTATTATTATTACTAATTTTTATTTTAAGTATGCCATTTCCTTCTGTGTGCCCATGTGTTCTCATCATCTAGCTCCCATTTATAAGTGAGCACATGAGGTATTTGGTTTTCCGTTCCTGTGTTAGTTTGCTGGGGATAATAGCCTCCAGCTCCATCCATGTCCCTGTAAATGACATGATTCAGTTCTTTTTACGGCTGCATAGTATTTCATGGTATATACGGACCACACTTTCTTCATCCAGTCTATCATTGATGGGCATTTAGATTGATTCTATGTCTTTGCTGCTGTGAATAGTGCTGCAATGAACCTACACATGCATGTGTCTTTATAACAGAGGAATGTGTAGTCCTTTTGGTATGTATCCAATAGTGGGATTGCTGGGTTGAATGGAATTTTAGGTCTTTGAGGAATTGCCACACTGTCTTCCACAATGGCTAAACTAATTTACACTCCCAACAGTGTGTAAGTGTTCATTTTTCTCAGCATCCAGGCCATTATCTGTTATTTTTTAATTATAGCCATTCTTACAAGAACTGGTCCATTGTTAAATCACCATTGCCTGGAGGTGTTCCTTACGTCCACTCACTCCAGTTGGCCATTGAGTCATTAGGTCAAGTCAGTGAACTGCCATGGGGAAAACCAAGAAGAGGAGTCGCAGCTCATACCCTGAGGAATGTGCAGTCACCTTCAGTCACATTTGGAAGACGGAACTTGACCCCAGTGGGGAAGAGAACAGGATTGAGATATTGCCATGCTCCCAGGGGATTTCAGAAGTGGCCTTCTGACTCGGTTGAGGCTGGCATCACTGGGCGGTTTGCTGGACTGTGGGTGGCCCTGCAACAGAGGCCAATGAGTGAGTTGACATTTATTCTGTGCTGGAAAAAACGTAGAGGCCAATAGGTGAGAGACAAAAAGGAAGGAAGTGAGCAGTCGCTAAGGAGGAAAGATACAAGAAGAGGTCTATGGCAATCTCACCCAGGGGAAGTTTCTTAACCATGATTTTCAAAAAAGATATTATAGTAATTCATGGTAATGGTTAGAATTTTTATGCCAGCAGCAGGATTTATAAGAAATGAAAAGTAGTCACCTCCTTCTGTCCCACTCCCCAGCTGTTGTTTTCAGATATTCTTATGCAGATGTCTTATTTCTTTCTTTCCCTACCTGCTGCCTTCTGCCAACTCTCAATGTGTTGTTTCATAACTTACTTTTATTTCCATTTAAGGATGCAGCTAGGTTTTGTAGCTAGTCAGTGCAAACTTCTGGTTAGAGAGAGCATGGTTCTGGCGCTAGACAGTGTTAGCCCATCGCCCTACCAGAAGTATAACCCTAGACAAATTATTCTCCTGACTCAGTTTCCTAATCTATAAAATGAGAACAGAGTAAAAGTGTCTCTCTCACAGGGCTTTGTGAGAATTCTATTAATTAATATATGTTAAGCATTAAATTGGAGCTGGCATGTGTTATCTTTCTATAGCAGATAATTTATCTCACTTTAATTTTTATGTCATTAACCATTCTATTTTATGAATGTGCTAAAGTAGATTCAGGTAGCCTCCTTTTAATAGACACGTGGATTGTTTTCCAGTTTTTGCTACTACAAACACAAACAGTACTGCAGTATGCTCTTATGCAAATGTATTTGTGTAATTGTGTGAGTTCATGCATAAGAAAAAAATTCCCAGAAATGAAATTACTGGATCAAAGGTATTGTATATTATCTATATCCATATCTATTTCTCTCTCTCTATATATATAGATATATATGTTTTTTTCTTCTTCTTTTTTTAAACAGAGTCTTGCTCTGTCGCCCAGGCTGCTGGAGTGCAGCGGTGCGATCTTGGCTCACTGCAGCGTCTGCCTCCTGGGTTCAAGTAATTCTCCTGCCTCAGCTATTCTCAGTAGCTGGGATTAGGAGTATGCACCACCACACCCAGCTAATTTTTTTTTTTTTTTTTTTTTTGAGATGGAGTCTTGCTCTGTCTCCAGGCTGGAGTGCAGTGGCACGATCTCAGCTCACTGCAACCTCTGCCTCCCAGGTTCAAGCTATTCTGCTGCCTCAGCCTCCCAAGTAGCTGGGACTAGAGGTACGTGCCACCACGCCCGGCTAATTTTTTTGTAGTTTAGTAGAGACCAGATTTCACCTTGTTGGCCAGGATGGTCTCAATCTCCTGACCTCATGATCCGCCCACCTCAGCCTCCCAAAGTGCTGGGATTACAGGAGTGAACCACCACGCCCCGCCTGATTTTTTGTAGTTTTAGTGGAGACGGGGTTCACCATGTTGTCCAAGCTGGTCTCAAACTCCTGACCTCAAGTTATCTGCCCGCCTCAGCTTCCCAAAGAGCTGGGATTATAGGCATGAGCCACTATGCCTAATTAAAGGTATGTATATTGTAACATCTGATAGATATTATCAAATTTACATGAAATAAGTTTGCAACAAATGTATGTTTTCCAAATAGAGTTTGAGAAAGTCTATTGCATTTCAAAGGCAGTAACTCTGGGCACTATACAATCTTTCCATCTTTACCAATACAGTAATTTTCAAAAATGATAACATTATTTATGTTTTCCAAATTACTAACAAATTTAACCATCTAATCATATTTTATTATTTATTACTACTTCTTTTGAAGAAAATATAAAATATCTATATACTTTGCCCATTTATTTGCATTTTTGCAAATTGTCTTCTGATTTATTTTTTCACCACAGAGAATAGTTTTATTTTTCTGTGGTCAGATTTACCAATCTTTTGAGAGTTTCTGTGTGTTATGTGACACTTGAAAAAGGCCTCCTGCTGTGCTTTTAGTAAACAAATTTATTTAGATTTCCTTTTAGTACTTTTATGGTTTCATATTTTATATCTAAATATTTGAGACATCTGTAAGTAGTTAAAAGTGCATTAATGATTAATTTCATTTTTTCCAAATGTTGAGTCAGCTTTCTCAATACCATTTATTGAATAAGTCATAGTTTCTCCACCAACTTGAAAAGCCACTTTTATTTTTTATAAGGTCCTCACATGTGTTTAGCTTGACTCTTCCTAATTCTCTTTCAGTGTTCTGCCTCCTGAGCTCTGGAGTAGCATCATACTGTTTTAAATACTGCAGTTTTATAATACCTTTTAAAATATAGTAGTACTAGTCCCTTCATTAATTTTATTTTCAGAATTTTCCTGGCTCTCTTATATGTTTGTTTTTCTATGCAAATTTTGATATCCTTATGTCAAGTTGCTTCAAAAAAAACTCTATCAAAATTTTAATTAGTAATGACCTCCTTCTTGGAAAGGCTCTTTCTGACCCACCTTCTCATTTATTCCTCATAATAATGCTAGCCATGCCAGGCCGCCTTTACAGGGGAAGGACCTGAGGCTCTGAGAAGTGATGACATTGGCCCATAGTCACCCAGGTAACATGGGTGCCAAGTCGTAAGATCAAAGCCAGGTTTTCTGGCTCCAATCTAGTGCTTTTTTAATCAGTCTCAGAGAAATACAAATGAGGAATCATTCTGAGAAGTGAGGAGGAAAATATATTCATCTCTGTAGAGAACCTAAAAAAGAACTAATCAATCTGAACTCATTCAGAATCCAGGTGTATGCTGAGTTGTGCAACACATCTTGTCAAATGAAGCCACCTGTCTACCTGCATTGTACAATCTTGAACTTCCTCAGCTTAGTCTCCATGAATGACTATGGAGCAATTTGTAACACAAAGCGGCATAGGACTTCATGTTAATATTATGTATTAGGTGCAACCACAGTACTACTTTGAGCTACTTACTTAAGATGGTGAAAAAAAAAATGTCGAGACTTTGATCTCATGTTTTAAATCTGGCCATTATAAATAGACAGAATTTCAGCTTAAATATACTAATGATTTTTTTCACTATGCAAATTATATTGGTTCCTTAGCAACAGAACAGATAAGTGTTTCCTTTCTAATTCTGTGTATGTTAGTTTAGAGAAGGCACACAATAAGTTAATTAGAGAGTGGTTGGGAGTGACTTGTAAATGTCATATTAACATTCTGCTTGCTTTTATAGCATTCAAAGACTTTTAAATGTGTGGGTTCCATTTCTGGCATGGTTGACTTACTTTTTGTCTCTAGAACCTTTTTCCAACTAATATTTGGAATAAAGATTTGAAAACGATATGTGGTGTCTTTGGTTGTAACTTTTAATTACAGATGTGCTCAGTTTTGGGGAAGACAGATATATAAAAATCTAACCAGAAAATAAGAGCAATCAGGACATGATTAGAATCCAAGGGTATCAGAGGTAATATTTACACAGTAGTACCTCCTTATTCATGGTGGGGGGGTATGTTCCAAGACTCCCAGTGGATGGCTGAAACTGCAGATTATACCGAACCTTATATAAAGAATATTGTATCATTACTAGGTTGAGAACTTTCACCTTTTCACTTAAAGGAAGCACTTTATGGCTTCTCTTTTGCGTATCCAAATTGCCAGCATCACTACTTTTGTGCTTTGGGGCTATTACTAAGTAAAATAAGGGTTACTTAAGTACAAACACCACCGTGATACCTCAAAAGTCCACAGTCAATTTGATAACCCACACAATTTAGCAACTAACAGACTGGGAGTGGGTACAGCATGGATATCCTGGAAAAAGGGATGATTTCTACACCCTGGGCAGAAAAGAACAGAGTGCTGGAAGATTCCATTATGTTACTCAGAATTACTTGCAACTTAAAATGTATGAGTGTCTTATTTCTGGAATTTTCCACTAAATATATTTGGACCACCATTCACTGAGGGTAACTGAAACCGTGGAAAACAAAACCATGGATAAAGTGGTACTACTGTAAATCTTTCATTTTACTGGGGAGAGGACTGGGGTTTAGAGTGAACAAATGATTTACCCAAGAGCCTAGTGTCTATACTTGGCTGAGCTTCTAGTCAAACCTAAGATTCCTGTATTAGTCAGCTATGGATGTCATGAGAAAATACCATAGAGTGAAATTTATTTTCTCACAGTTCTTGAGGATGGGAAGTCCAAGATCAAGGTGCCAGCATGGTTGGTTTCCAGTGAGGACCCTCTTCCTGGCTTGTAGACAGCTACTTTCTCCTCACATGGTGAATGGAGGCAGGAAGACAGAAAGAGAGAAACAGGGCAAGCTTTCTGATGTCTCTTCTGATAAGGGCACTGATCCCATCAAGAAGGTACCACCCTCATTGCCTCATTGAATCCTAAGTATCTCCCTAAGGCCCCATCTTGAAATACCATCACATTAGGTAGTTTAGGACTTCAGCATATGGATTTGGGGGGATTCAAATATTCAACCTACAGCAACTCCCTATTTTGTTTGCTATCCCCCTTTTATCCTAAGACTTGTTTGCCTCTGTGTTTCTTAAATAACGAACTCTTTAGTGTCTGTTGTTAAGGGTTTGTTTATATTTCTGTCCCCAATTCATCTTGGACTTGATTTCTTCCAATGCCACCATGTGTTTCATCTTCTTATAATGGTTGAGGTGGCTTGTATTGCATCTGATTCATGAACTGTTTTCCGAGAGGGGATAGAGAGAGATGGTGTGCTAAGGGGAGAAATTCTATAATATTCTGAATAAATTCTAAGAAAGAAAAGCTAAAAGAGCTTTGAGGAAAAAAACCAACATCAATTAATTTATTAAAATTATAACATAGTCCAAACTGGTGCCTGGAAGACTGGACCAGTGGCGAGAAGAAGGACTGTTCTGCCATTAGTGGGGTGATGATCTGAGAGCATCAATATTCACAGGTGCATCCAGGGAGTGGGCTTCAAGAAGTGCGCCTCTTGGGCACTCAAAAGAGATGTGGAAATTTGCCACGAAGAAAATAAGAACTCTAAATGTGTGCGTTGATACTGGGCTCAACAAAGCTATTGGGGCCAAAGGAATAAGGAACATCCCATACCACATCCATGTGCAGTTGTTGAGAAAAACTAATGAGGATGAAAATTCACCAGACAAGCTCTGCACATTGATTACCTATGTACCTGCCATCACTTAAAAAACCTACAGGCAGTCAATGTGGATGAGAACTAACCACTTTTTATCAAATAAAGTTATAGAACCACACACAAAAAACAAAGTAATAACTAGTCTCCTATTTTGATTATTTCAATTGCACAGTTTAAGTTTTGACATGTTTGCATATGATGAAACCACTACTTTTATGTTGATTATTAAAAAGCTTAAGGCAGAGACTTCCTTTATATTTTACAACACCTAGCAGAATAAGGAAGAATAGTTAAGTTGACAATGATACAAAATTTCTATTGAGAGACTAAATCAAATTTTCTGTTAGGAATGGATTTAGCTGCAAGTAATAGAAAACTCAACTGATAGTGGCTTAAATCATACGGACAGCTATTAACTTTACAGTGAGTCTGGATGTATGCAGTTTCAGTAATTGTTTAGAATATAAATGATGTCTTACCCTCTTGGTCCCCGTTGGTGCCACTGCCCCAGGCCTCATGACCTCATATGGCCTATCCGAAGGCCAGAAACATGGGAAGCCAGAGGCGAGAGGACTCTGTATGCATGTCTTTCCTTTTTACCAGAAAAGAGAAATCACTCTCAGGAGCCTCGTGGGGTGGGGTGTTCTGTTACATCTCATTTGTCACCACAAAGCCAACCTTTAATGTAGAGGAGGCTAGGAAAGCCTTTATGCTGGGATGCCACTGGGGAAAAGGGGCTTGGGTGTGCTGCTGACTGGCAACCAGGTGTGACATGATGGATCAGCTAGCAGAATGCCTGGCCCCAGCCCCTTGGCGCTCACCATCCCAGTATACATAAACTTGGTTCTACTGGGAGAGACTGGGGGCTTTCTCTTGACACAAGTAGGCAGGCCCTTACTGCTGAGAAGTTACAACCCTGGGAGCAGCCCCAAATCATCGACAAATTGTAGATGGAGGACATACCCCAGCTTCCTTACCCTTGAGTGGGGCAACTCCAAGGAATATTTCACCTGTTTCCTCGTAGTTTTCTGTGGGACCAAGCCCCGGTTGCCCTTAGGGGTCACATGGTCCTCTGAATTAGCTTTCTCGTCTTCTGTCTCTGGTTTCTTCATCCCACACCAGTATTTACTGAGATCATCTTCCCAATAAACCATTTGTGTTCCAGTCTTGTCTTACGGTTTAGCTTCTGGGAGACATTCAGCCCAAGATATTAGCTATGTGAACCTCTTTACCTTCAGTTCTTCTAACTGTGGAATAATAATCCCACTCAGGTATGCCAGTTGTGAGAGTCAATGACAAAACATATGTAAAAATACATTGCAAATTGCAAAGATGAAATGGACACAGGAATAATGTGAGCTGGAAAACAATGTGCTTTTTCACTCATGCCATCAGTTTAGATTCCACGAATGTAATTTCATCAATATTTGTCAAGGACTGAGTCTTTGGGCAGAGACTCCTTCTTCTGACAGGTAAAGGAGGTTTGATTGCTAAAGTGGTACTTTCTCTCAATGTCCGCTAAGAGCCTTGCTTGCCTGTTACTGCACTAGGATTCGAATTAGCTATTATGCTTTAGAGATGGGGGGTGGTGATGAAATAGTCTGCACTCTTACATTATAGTTTACAACATTCAGCATATTGACAAAGACAAACAGTTAATTCTCTATCAAGTTACTCAACTGGAAATCTCTTGGGATTGCCTCAGAACTTTACCCCTGGTTTCATTTTCTCCATAGGAAGACACAGGTACCTTGATATATTGGATACAATCACTTTAATGAAGTCAGGCTTTTAAAAATAAGAAGCAAAACCATCTATTTACATGTTGTTGAAACTTTCTTCTCATATGGCTTGAGGTTTCATGTGTGTTTTGTGTGTGTGTGTGTGTGTGTGTGTGTGTGTTTTCTTGACCTCCAAGCTGGGAAGCTATGTGCTCTCTTCTTCTAGAGTTTTCTCAGTGCTTTTCTTCTAATCTGAAGTGGACCTGTACTATATTCAGGCTGGCTGCATCTAGTCTAGCTGTTTCTGATAGTAGCACCCGTGTTAGATAGTTTTTATCTGCCCCTTCAAATCCATTCTCTGCCATTCTTTGTCCTTCCCTGTGTACCTGAAGATTGATCTCTATAGACTGCATCACCAGCTCCCTTGATCTCTGGATTTCTACTGGAAGGTGCTGGCAGGGGCTTGGAGGGCATGAGAGAGATATGAGTATTCAGAATCCTGATACCTTTGGGGCTGAGTTGCTATTGGCAGTGACCTCTTCCTCTACTTACTACCCCAGCTCCTGTCCAGGTGACCTCTCTACTTCTGTCGCATATTCTACTAATATTCCCTCTGCTGGCTCCTTCAGGCCCTGGGGAGGTAACGGCTTCCCATTGTTGCTGGTCTCTGGGTGCTTCCCCACTCCTGGTTGTCTCCCTTAGCCCACACTTCTGCAACAGCACTATATTGAACTCTCCCCAGTCACCCCTTCAAGGGTGTCTTCTGCATTCTACTGGCTCAGACAGCATACCAATTTCCTTCTAAGAAGTTACCTTTCTATTTCTAGATAGAGCTAGTGGGACATTGAGGGATCCTGCCTTTCTTCAGCCAAGATGAGGATGTTGTGTAAGAACATGCGGCTTAAGCAAGTCTAGCCAGATGCTCTGTTTCTGGAATTCAAACCAAGAGCAGAGCAGTCACAAGCTTGAACACAGCTGAAGCTCAGTTTTCTGGCAGCATAACCAGAGAGGTTGATGAGAAGCTCTTATTGCTCAGAAATCCAGAGCTGCTATGGTCAGTGGCTTTTCCAGGCCTGATCCTGATGGAGGCAGCATTCCTCTCCATCCTCTGAGCCTCCCTGGAACCATCCAATCAATTTCTTTCTTTCTTTCTTTTTCTCTCGTGAGCTGGTGTAGATTTCTGTTGCTTACCACTGGATAATCTTCATTGATCTACATCCCAAGCAGCTCTTCCAGGAATTGCCTTCCTCAAGCCTCCACATGGACTCACTCAGAGTCCCTACCCTTGTTTCTTGTTGGGGAAATTGATCCTTTTGCTGGCCTTTAATTATTGCACTTAGTGTTAATAGTTGCTACTTGCTACTTTTGACAGCTTCCATCCTGCTATTCTCATGTGCACCCACATCATATGACAGTGGCTTTTCCTGATAATTTTCAGGGATCTCCCCCCCATCCTTTTTTTTTTTTTGAGACAGAGTCTCACTCTGTCAACAGGCTGGAGTGTAGTGGCATGATCTTGGCTCACTGCAACCTCTGCCTCCCAGGTTCAAGCGATTCTCCTGCCTCAGCCTCCTGAGTAGCTGGGACTACAGGCACGTGCCACCACCCCCAGCTAATTTTTGTATTTTTTTAGTAGAGACAGGGTTTCGCCATGTTGGCCAGGATGGTCTCAATCTCTTGACCTCGTGGTCTGTGTGCCTCGGCCTCCCAAAGTGCTGGTATTACGGGATCTCCTCTTTTTGCAATTGCTAGTCTTTAACTGTGGTTCCTGTTTATGCATTCAGGACCTGAGACTTAAGCCCTACCAACCAATGTCAAACAATAACGAGGAAGTCTGTGCCCTAAATTAGTTGAAAGCTGTAGTCCTTACATATAAAGCTTGCCCGAGGAAATGTTATTATCATGACATGATTTGAATGTAGACACAAATGCTATGTTTAAAATGTAAGGGTGCAATTGACTTTCAGAAAGATAGTTTTAAAATATTGGAGGCAGCCCAGTCTGGTGTTGGCAGCTTTCCAATAAGCAACCCAATGATACCTGCATGACCCCATAAATAATAAGGACTGGAAGCCTCTACCCACAGCAGCCTGATGCAACAGAAGGTAAATAGGTCACAGCTTTTCCCATAACCAGCTAAAAAATAATTTATTTTCCTTAGGAAATTCTCAAGTTGTTGGAACAACATCCCCCACTCTTGCCCCTCCCCCATAGCTATTCAGACTGACCCCTTGCCTGGAGTGGTGCAGAGCTACAACTCCTTATAGTTCCTCTTTGCTTAACTACCTCCCTTTCCTTTCCACTGGGTCTTGGGAGAGGTGACTTTTGTTTTACTCGTGTTTTTCACACTTTGTGTTCTTGGTGTAAAGTGCCCATGAAGACGAGGAGCCGGCTTCCAATTCTCCCTCTGGAACTGGTTGATATATACTTAATTAAACTAACCCACCATCTCTTTGGGGTCACCCTTCTTTCTCTTTCTGCTTCCTCACAGAATGCCCTCCTTAGAAAACAAGGTCGTAGTTAAAAGGGTGTTGGGCCTGGAAGGAAGTTTACAGACCATTTCATCCATCCCCTCTTGTAGTGAGTTGAATTTCATTTATTTTATTATTGTTTTTAAACTTTTTTTTTTTACATGAATAAGTTCTTTCGTGGTGATTTCTGAGATTTTGGTGCACCCATCACCTGAGAAATGTATACTTTACCCAACGTATAGTTTATATTCCTCACCCCTCCCATCCTTTCCCCCAGTCCCCAAAGTCCATTTATTGTTCTGATGCCTTTGCGTCCTCATAGCTCAGCTCCCACTCATGGATGAGAACATACGATGTTTGGTTTTCCATTCCTCAGTTACTTCACTTGGATTAATGGTATCCAATTCTATACAGGTTGCTGTGAATGCCATCATTTTGTTCCTTTTTATGGCTGAGTAGTATTCCATGGTGTGTGTGGGTGTATGTGTGTGTGTATGTATGTGTGTATATATATACAATATATTAGGATTTGGGCATGTTTCAGGGAGATAAGATTCAACCACTATACATAATATGTATGTAATATATATAATATATATGTGTATTAGAAATATATATGTATCTTTTATATATAATATATATTTTATATGTAACATATATAATTATATATCTATATATATAGTATAGTGGGTTGAATTTTATCTCCCTGAAACATGCCCAAATCTTAATCCCCAGTGCCTGTGCATGTGACATTATTTGGAAATGAGGTCTTTGCAAAAGTGGTTAGGTTAAGGATCTCAAAATGAGATAATCCTGATTGAGATTGGGTCATAAATCCAATGACTGATATTTTTATAAGAGACAGAAGAGAAGAAGGAGGAGAAGACTACTGAAGACAGAGGCAGTAATTGGAATGATGCTACCACAAGCCAAGGAAGCTGGAGGAGGCGAGGAAGGATTGTCTTGCAGGAGTGTGCCCCTGCCAGCACCTTGATTTTGGACTTCTAGCCACCATGAAGGTGAGAGAGTAAATCTAAGCCACCAAGTTTGTGAAAATTTGTTACAGCAGCTCCAGGAAGCTAATACACCCTTCCATGTATGAAGGCTTGAAGAGGAAAGCACTTGGCCAGATTCTCCTAGGGGTTAGATGTGACAGACCAGGGATTAGAATCCAATTCTCCTGACTCACAACAGTTACTTTTTCTGCATTGTCCCCTTTCATGAAGCCTTTCTCCAGCAGTCACAAAGAGGTGTGGACTTGTGCCAACATCCAGTGCTCAGCATGTCCCCCACTCCTGCCCTAGAGTTCAGAATAGAAGCTGACCCATGGGTCCCTGGCCACGCACTCAGTCCATTAATCAATGTCTTGTATCAACCCCTGCACCAGGCACAGTGCTGGATTCAGTAGGGGATCCCAAGACAAACCTGCTGTGGATCCCACACTGAGGAGTTTATGATCCATTTGAGTTGGTGCAGAGTACGGGATAGAGTATGTTTGCAGAGCTGTAATTCAGGTAGAGTCATACGTATTTAATTTATGCAAATGCATCAATATAAGTTTTTAGCTTGCGAGAACAGCGCCCATGGATGATGTGATTCTGTCAACCATTCCACTCCATGTGAGTGTTCCCTGGGGTAAGTGATGCAGGCGGATATGGATCCGCCCTTCTTTCAATTGCCCTGAGTTCTCTCTGTCTCTTGTGGTTTCATCAATCTGCCTGAGTAGGACTGTCACGCTTAAAGATACATATTTCTCTTACTATTGGCCCCTAAACAACCACATCATCCAATACCCAACCAAAGAAATGGCAATCCGTTTCTTCATTAGAAAAAAATTTTGGTATTCTTGGAATGTATTAGGACACATCACTTCCAAGGTGGCTACTGGCTTCATAAGGGATTTTTGAGGGTAAGTTGGCTTAAATGTCATCTTTATACCCCCAAGGTCTAGTTATGATGTGATGTCACTGTGTAAACCCATAAACCGATTCTAGCATGAATTTAGGTTATCCATGGTTAGTTATCCATTTTCACACTGTGAGCCCTCAGAGACATCTTTTTCCATTCAGTAACTATAAATATATGGATGGCTCTCCTTCTCCTCACTCCTTTATATCCTACTGTGGATCATCTCTGTTTACAACTCTCCACTCCTCTTTCTCACCAGATTGCAAGCTCTTTGAGGACAAGCTCCACATCTGGTTCTTTCTTCTTTTGCCTATGGTGCCTGGTGGAACTTCCAGGAGGTGATGAATATATGTACAAAGAACAAATGCTTATACTTAAATCAATGTTTAAGAGCATCTGGCCCAGTCTTACCCACTCTCTGAGGAATGTAACATTATAAAAAACAGTTAAGAGACAACTTGGCCAGGTGCGGTGGCTCACGCCTTTAATCCCAGGGCTTTGGGAGGCCAAGGCAGGTGGATCTTTTGAGCCCAGGAGTTTGAGACCAGCCTGGGCAATGTGGTGAGACCCCATCTCTACAAAAAATACAAAAATTGGTTGGGTGTGGTGGCGTATGCCTGTAGTCCCAGCTACTTGGGAGGCTGAGGTGGAGGATCGCTTGAGTCCAGGAAGCAGAGGTTGCAGTGAGCCAGGATCACATGACAGAGGGAGACCCTATTTCAAAAAAAAGACGGCCTATAGCATGGGAGAAAATATTTAGAACACAGAACAGAGGATTCCTATTAAGACTACACAAAAAGATTGTACCAGTCAATGAGAGAAACAAGTACCCAGTTTAAAAGTAATGGGCAAAGGACATATGGACAGGTAAGTCATGAAAAAGGAAAGATATTCAATGTCACTAGGAATGAGGAAACTGGAACCAAAACAAAACTGAGACGCCCCTGCATACCCATTAGATTGGCCTATCTAACAACAGCAAATATCAAGTACCAGCAGACTGGGAAAAACAGGTAGTCTCATATATTGCTGGAGAGAATGTAGCTAGAGAGGGACACTTTAGGGGCACTATAACTTATTAAACATTTGAAAGTGCATTCCTATGGCCCTACTTTTCAAATCTACCCTAAGAAAACACATTTACCTGTGTGCCCAAGAAGGCATATACTAAGATGTTCAATTTTATAGTACTTATAAAAATTAAATTTGAAGGGAAAAATTGTAATGAGTTGAAAACAAGTATATAAACATATAAATGTATATAATATAATATATAAAAAGTATATAAATATTTAACTAATATATACACATCAATACAGAGGGAGCTAAATGTACTCTGAGAAACTCATGCCTTGGATCACAAACAGCACTGGAGAGGGATGAGTTACATTTCTGTTTACCAACAGATTTAATTCTCCCAGGAGGTTGACATCATTTATGAAAGAAACACACAAAGAATAATGCTATCTCTACATATTTGTATGGAGATATATATATATATCTTTGGTGTGTTGCTTTCTAACTCCTTTCTCTGCATTACAAAAATATATATAAATCAGCCTGACGTGGTGGCTCACGCCTGCCACCCGGCACTTTGGGAGAAAAAAAATATTTTTAAATATTTCTTATAAATATTTATATATATAAAATATAAATATTTTTATATTTCTTATAAAAAGTATATATATATATATATATATATTTTGAGATGGAGTCTTACTCTGTTGCCCAGGCTGGAGTGCAGTGGCACGATCTCAGCTCACTGCAACTTCCCCCTCCAGGGTTCAAGCGATTCTCCTGCCCAGCCTCCTGAGTAACTGGGACCACAGGCATCTGCCACCACACCCAGCTAATTTTTCTATTTTTGGTAGAGACGGGGTTTTGTCATGTTGGTCAGGGTGGTTTTGAACTCCTGACCTCAAATGATCCACCCACTTCAGTCTCCCAAAGTGCTGGGATGACAGGCGTGAGCCACCACACCAGGCCGAATTATATATATTCTTGTAATGCAGAGAAAGGAGTTAGAAAGCAACACACCAAACTGATTAAAGTGCTTACTTCTGTGGAAGAAGAGACCAGAATTCTTTTTGAGGGGAAAAGGGGTCAAAGAAGGATTTTGGTAGAGACTGGCTGGCTGGTCCCCATATGTACTTCCCCTTCTCTCTGGTAACCCAGCTAGACAGCATTTCCCAGCTTCTCTTGTAGGTAAGTTGTGGTCATGTGAGCCAGTTGCAGGCCTGGCTCATAATAACCTTGCAGATGCAAACCTCTGGGCCTTTTCCTTCCTGGGTGTCTTTGGAAGTTATGTGTTGAAAATGGTGAAGTCACAGAACACATGGAAGATTGCTGGAGAGAGAAGCTGCTTATGGACCAGAAACACTGGAATGGGCTTTATATGATCAAGAAACAGACTTCTATGCTGTTAAATCACTGAGATTTTATTGTCTCTGTACTAGGAACTAGCTTTACCCAAACGAACACTGGAATTTAAGTGTTGATTGAAGTATTTTTACTTTTTTAATAAGGAGAATGCATTCATATATCACTTGCAATTAAATAAAAATTTACAAAGAAAGATTGAGTGAGCTGTGAACCCAAACCCTATCTTAAGACAGCAAAGTGCTCACAATTCTATGTGAGTGACAGTGGATGCCTATTCTGGGTATCTGAAGCTCTGTGTGGGGTCCTGCTATGCACCACTCAGAGAAATGCACCCTCCCTTCTTGTAGAGGAGCATGAGAACAGAGTCAAAAGGTCTGAATAGCAATCCTAACTCCTGATTCTACCACCTGTGGAACCTTGAGTAAATCCCTTTACTTCCCTGGGCCTCAGCTTCCTCACCTGTAGAAAAGGCAAACTGTTTAGGACAGGTTCCCCAGGAAGCAGACTCTGAGATTCTGAGGTGTGTCAGGTGAGCACTCCCGACCTGTGAAGGGTGAAGGAAGCAGAACTTTGCAGAGGGAGAAGTTGAATTGGGGCACAGTTGGAACAAAGACCTCAGCTGATTCCACAGGGAGCTGAGATGGACTTGTAGAGTTGTCTCTAACTGAGGCAAGGCAAGTAAGCCTTTGTAATTGCTCCCAAATAGACCGGGTTTGGATGCAGGCTTCCCTGGAGAGGGACTTGACCTTGACAGAGCTATCAGCAGTCAACACTCCCAGCAACTGTGGGAGGGGTGCCTTAGTCCTGAGGAGGGCATCTGGACAATGCACCCCAGCTTTCACCACATACACCAGTGCCTACATCCCAAGGCTGGGGAGAAAGCCAACTAAGACTTTGAATTTGAAAGAACTTTGTCTATTAAAAAGATCTTCCTCATATGAGATGATTTAAACATATATCAGACACTCACCAAAACAAATAGTGTATTTATGGGGTTGCATGTTGTACCCCATAAATATACCAAATTATTATTTGTCAATTAAAAGTAAATAATTTCTTAAAGTTTTAAAAAATGTTTATATATATGTATGTATACCAAAAAGAATAATACTGTTATTAATATTCTTCTATATGATTCTCTCCCCTCCTTCCCTCTCTGTCTCTCTGGTTCATGTATATCACTTAATTCAGTTTCCTAATATTGATGTAGGGCTTTTGCATCAGTGTTACAAGGAAGATTTTCCTATAATTTTCTTTTCTTGTAAAGTCTGTGTGGGGCCTTTATATGAAAGATATGGGAGAAGAAAAGCTAAACAGAAATACAAATAGATGAAGGTCAGGTGGATTTTCTTTTTCTTGCCCTTGGAGGGGTGTGAGTACCTCCTAGGGGAAAAGAAACCCCAAACCACTAAGTACAAAGGGGTCCCTTAGCAGAGGTGGGTTCAAATCTGCCTGATCCGGCATTTTCTCTCTGTGTGTGTCCATTTAGTAGTGATGAATGGAGGGATGGTGCTAAATTGTTAGTGCCCCCTCTGATGGTCTGAAATTAACAGAGACCTGGCATATGTCACCAAGGTGAGGGCCAGGGTCATTTCAGGGTGAAGTTAAGGGAAATGGACTCCAGATGATCTTTCATGCTGCGACCCCCATCTGTTTGATTGTATTGGACCCTAGGAGTGAAATCACTGCTGTTTGAATTCAAAGCTAAAGCTGTGGTACAACGTTAGGGATCTGAGTACTTTAACCACCAAGTCGTAGGTTCTAGAAACACTAGGCTGGAGGAAGTACATCTATGTCTTCAAGATTCTGTGAAGTGTTTTATAGACTTGCAGTATTTTATAAGTGTTGAGTTTGACCCAGGTGTTTTTATGTCTTCCTCATGGAACTTGGCAACGTACAGCAGGGATTACTTTAGCTGGGGAGTGGGGCAATAAGAAGCTGCTTATTGGTTCTATTATTAATTAATTGATTAGTTTTTTTGATTACAAAAATGGTGACAGGTTCTATGCAGACCAGGTTGGTCTTGATCTCCCAGCCTCAAGCGATCCTCCAACCTTGGCTTTCCAAAGTGCTGGAATTACAGGTGTGAGCCGCCACTCCCTGCTGCCTCATTGATTCTAGAGGCAACTTTCTCCAAAAAGAGACCAGTGCTTTCCAGGGGACTTGGGTATGAGCCTTTGGAATATGAGACAAAAATACTAGAAATTCTTATTTTCTGTCTTTTTAAAAAATGAATATTTTGTATATATTGTATATATATTATGTTATAGTGTATGCATTTAATTTATAAATAAACACACACCCATGTTTGAGGTGCCCCTTTGAAAAAAATTTTACTAACAGTAATAGATATTTCTGGTTTAAAGAATAGGAACTTTTAGGGGATCACTGATGCCTTCCTTAAGAATTTGATGAAAACTAAGGATATTCTCTCTCGAGAATACTGCACACATATGTAAGGTTCTGCAAACTATTTTAGGGGGCTCTCTGAAGATTTCTCTGAGATTTCTCTGAATGTCAGGGAAAGAGTGCTTGTTTTCAAGTGTCCTCACTCAGGGATTATTCTAGCATATCTTTAGGCACTCCAGTGCCTGTTCACCCACCAAGGACCTCAGTTATGGAGCCAGGCAGTCAGCATGAAGGGCATCTTATGTTCCTTCTATCTGGTGCCTTCTTGAGCCAAAAGTACTGGACCCAAAATAATCGGCCATCTCCTATCACCCACCCAACAGGACAGCCCCAGTGGGTACAGAAATCCTTTTTATTCATTCCCCATTATTCATATTTGTACACACACACAGATTTATTACATATTTTCATTATAAAGCTAAATCTTGCAGAAAATTTGGAAGGTTAGAAATGTATGAACCAGAACAATTAAAATACCCATACTCTTATCTTCCAGAGATAACCACTGTTTTCATTTTGGCACAAGACTTTGAAATCCGCTCTCCTATGCATCTTTGCACCTATGAAAGGATTATTTTTAATGTTGATTAAAAGGAGGTCCATCTTCTGAATTTACCCTAAAATACCCCTGTTTGTGTTTTAAAAAAATTAATTCCAGCTCCCTTATTGATTTGTTTTAAAAAAAGATTTTTTCTTGAACAAGAATGAGACAGATAATTGCATTTTAGTATATCTAGCCAAAAATAAACAAATACATAAATATTGAGGTTCCCAGGATCTTGAACTCAAGGGCAGAAATTTGGGCTCTTTCTTATTCACACGCCTTTCATTTATTCTCCAATTTTCTGTAAAACCTCTCTTCCCTTGAAGGTCCTTTTCCTCTTTTCCTTTTCTGACCTCCCCTCCTCTTCCGCATCCATTCACTTTTTCAACATAGGTTTCTTGGGTATCCACTTTGCATCAGTCACTGAGCTTGATGCAAGAAAACAGACTCAACTCCTCCCCTAACTTACTCATTCTTCTATTTCTTTTCTTTTTATTTTTTTGTCCCAGTTGCTCTGTCTTGTTAACATACACTTGCAGGCATTTATTGTTTTCTTTGTAACTTACATCTCTAGAAACATCCCCAAATGCAGGTGCCTTCTCTGACAGTCAGTATTCCATAAACTGTCAGATCCATGAAAGAAGCCTCTCTCTGCTGAATTTATGGATTGGCAAAGCCATTTCATAAAAAATGATTAATGATAATTAACATTTTAACTTTGGGCCATTTAATGGCACCTGACAAAAGGGTCAAGTGAATCTCATGGGTGTCATATGTCAAATGTCACAGTTACATGATGTGGCTGAACAGTAGCTAAGAATTCAATGAAGAGAATGTGTGGGGAACTGCAAATGAAGCTTTTATACCCATTCCCAGGTGGCTGCTTCTCCTTTGCCCCTAGTCAAATTAGACTCCCCAAATTAGAAGTATGTGGGCTTCAGTTTGAATGTATGTTTGAGAATTCAGTTTTGTAAAATATGTAATGGCGCCCTACTCTTTCTGTCTCATGTGTTCAATGCTTAAATGCTGTACATTAAGAAAAGTCTAATGAATTCCCAGCATTAGCAACTAAAAGTTGAATTTTTCAGCCTTGCTCACTCTATAACTTGCTCCTTAAACTTACCCTTTGCTGGCTCTGAGCTGATTCCCTCAATGCCCATTCATCCTCATGTCCTCATTTCACTTCCTCACTCCAATCCAGGTCCAATTTCTGCTTCTCTCCCACTTGTTCCTTCCCCTCTCCTCTTCTCCATGAAAGTTTACAGATCACCATTCAGCAATGCTCTTCCTGGCTCTAACTAGCCCTCAGGAACCCTCTTTCAGAGGGAAGCCCCACCTTTGCTCTGCCCTAACCTCACAGATGGGACCCAAACACAAACTACCATCAACACAAAGTTGAGCATCAAGTGAGACCAAGAATCGATGTGTTTCAGAAATGGAAGGTTGGAATCTCCCTGGGAACTAATGAGATGAACGATCAAGGACCAGGCAAGATGGTGGACACCATGTACTAGATCTGGATCCACAGGCAATGAGAGTTTGGTGTTGAGATAATAGCTGGTAATGAAAAGGAACAGATTCCTGATGAGGGAGGAGGACACTTCTAGAACAGATTCTTGTTGAGGGAGGAGGACATTTCTAAAGAAAGAGAAAATTGTCTTAGCAAAACAATGGTTTGATCAGAAAGTGACACCGCATGCCCAGATTCCAGCATCTGGGGAGTAGCCCTTTGCTAACAAAATTGGGACCTCATAGTGAGGTGACACGGGAGATACTTGGGACTATAGTCGATGTTATGACCTTAGCAAGAACGTAGATGGCAAAGTGAGGCTGTTTTACACTTCTCCAAGGAGCCCCACCTCAGTTGAGAAAGTTAGTACACTCCTAACCAACATTTATTGAGTATGTGTGCCAGTCTCTGAGATGAGCACTAAACATTCACCGCTGATTTCATCTTCACCACCACCCCATGAGCTAAGTTCTAGTTTTACCCTATTTTCTATAAGAAGACACTGAGGCTCAGAGAGATTAGGGAACTTGCTCACTGCCACCCAAGTAGTAAGTGGTAAAGCCAGAACATGGCCCCAGCTTGGTCTGACTTTGTCCACATTCCTAATCATATTACCAGGCTCCTGACCATTTGAGTGTGTCATGGTGGCTAAGCAATAAGAAAAGGACAGATGTAAATAGTGGGTGTTCATGGCATTTATTTAAAAATGTAAAGGGGAATCTATTTAAAGAAAAATACGAAGTAAAAATAGCACAAGTTTGGATTGGCCTAAATCTTGAAGGTGAAATGAAAACTACCAGAGGCTGGTAAGCTCTGAAATTGCACATAGCAGGCCTCAGGAAACAGTGCTGTTGGGTATGTTTAAGGAGCAACAGAGAATAATGAGGAGTTTCTTACATATTAAAACAATTCCCCTCGGTTAGGCCGAGTAAGCGTCCCCATGTACCGCAGCTATTCTGACCTTGTGTTGCGTGCCAATGTCAATAGCTGTTGTCACCAGTGGATGGGCCTTCCGTTTGATACTTAGAGATTCTCTTTATGCACTTAAAAGGCATCATTAGTACCAAGTGGCTATTAAAGCAGTCTTGCTGTTCAGAATGATTTTCTGAAGCAAATGCAGAGGAAACGTGCTGAGGGTTGAAGTCATTAGCTGTGACCACAGAAGGACTGACCGTGGGCAATTGTGCCATTAATCTTGATAAGGGGAAGTGTGAACAATTCATAAAATTTGCTTGGTGAGGTATCTCTCTAAATGGACACCAGAGTGAATGACCCCATGTCTTTGCTCTAGGCAAGAGGGACACACATGTGCTGTGACCTCAACTTGGCATAATAAGTGGTGGGGATCCAACAGTGAGTTCAGGACTTGGTGGAGAGGCAGGCCTGTGGCAGGGCTGGCTGGAGTATAGGAGTAGGAAGGAAGTTACAGCTGACATTTTATATAATCCTTGCTGTGGGCCAGACATAGTTCTAGTGCTTCAGATATGAACTGTTTAATCCTCACAACAGTGCTGTGAGTTAGGTACTATGATTATTCCCATTTTAGAGATGAGAAAACTGACATCTAGAGAGGATATGCCACTTACCTGAGGATGCACAGCTACTAAATGGCAGAGCTAGGATTCGAACCTAGGTGGTTTGGATTCAGGGGCTGTGTATTTACTACTTTGCTATACAGCATCATCTTAGAGTGGGTATGCTTCTTCTGCCCTCACATGGGCTTTGGGCTCACACAAATCTGGATTTGAACCCCAACACTTCCCTATTGTTGGACCTTTGACAAGTGACCTCATTTACTTAAAACTCAGTTTCAGCCGGGTGCGGTGGCTCACGTCTGTAATCCCAGCACTTTGGGAGGCTGAGGCAGGTGGGTAACAAGGTCAAGAGATCCAGACCATCCTGGCCAACATGGTGAAACCTTGTTTCTACTAAAAATACAAACATTAGCTGGACATGGTGATGTTTGCCTGTAGTCCCAGCTACTTGGGAGGCTGAGGCAGGAGAATCGCTTGAACCTAGGAGGCAGAGGTTGCAGTGAGCCGAGATTGTGCCACTGCATTCTAGCCTGGTGACAGAACGAGACTCCATCTCAAAAAAAAAAAAAAAAAAGACTCAGTTTCTACATTTGTAGAGAGGAGAGTTTTTATGAAATTATGTGAAGTGTCAGGCAATTAACAGTGCTTAAACACATATCACTGCCCTCTTCTTCCACACTGAAGATACAGATCCTGTACTTGCCAGGCCGGGACACTAAAGGGGGGATGTGGATGGACAGAAGGATGCTGCCTGAACCAGAACCTCCATGACAAGGGGCCAGCTTAGACCACTGGCCAGAAAGACAGTGCTCTCTTCCCTGTCACCTGCTTCCTAACTGGCCTCTTCCATTTAGATTCTAGATTAGTCTAATATGAATTGGATATTTGTGTACACCTAAAATTCATACGTTGAAGCCCTAGCCCCTAATGTGACTGTATTTGGAGAAAGAGGCTATTAAGAGATGACAACGGTTAAATGAAGTAATCAAGGTAAGGCCATGATCTAATAGGGCCAGTTCCCGTAGAAGAAGAGCCGAAGACACTAGGGCTCTGAGTCTCCTCCATGTGAGCACGTAGCTGTCACAAGCTGCCCACAGTCCACACAGTGGCTGTCCACAAGCCAGGAAGAAAGCCCTTACCAGGAACTGAATCAGCTAGTACCTTGATCTGGGACTTCCTAGGCTTCAGAACTGTGAGAAAATAAATGTTTGTTGTTTAAGCCACCCAGCCTGTGGTGTTTTATTATGGCAGCCTGAGTTGAGACATCGTATCATGATCCCATGTTGAATGGGAGAGTAAAGTCTGGAAGTGCATTCAAAACTTGACTTTCATCAGTAATCCAAATTTGGTAAAGATGGCTATAAATGCTTTGCTTCTCCTGCCATGGAGCAGTAGAGTCAAATTCCCCTCCTCTTGAATCTGGATAGGCTCTAGTGACTGATTTGACCAAAAGAATACGATAGAAGTCGTGTTCTGGGACTACTGAGGATGGGTCAGAAGAAGCCTTGCAACTTCCATCTCGACCTTTTGGGATACTTGCTCTTGAAACACAGTCTGCCATCACATGAGAAAACAAGTAACCCAAGGAAAGCCCTGCAGGGGGTGAAATAAGGATCCTCCTTGGAAATGGATCCTCTAGCTCCAATAAAGCCACCTCTTCTAATAGCACATGGAGCAGAAACAAATCCATCCTACTGAGCCCTACCCAAATTACAGATTCTTTAGAAATGTCAATTATTGTTGCAGGTTCTTTCAGTCATTGTGCTTGGAGGTGATTTTTCTGCTGCAATACATAACTGGAACTTCAAGAAACACTTCCAAAACACCTCTACCTCTGCTCAAAGCCACCTCTGACCTGCCCCAGGGGTGAATTTGTTGGCCCATGTGCTGAGGATCTCCTGTGTGGGGGAGTCACCTCCCACCACCTGGGATAGGTGATGGGCAGAGCTGAAGGCTGCTGCCTCTCCTGGCTAAACACAGGCCTCGGATGTCCAGGGTTACATTCAGCTTTGAGCTCCTCACAAACCATGTTGTCAATTGTGAACATCAGACCCCATTTTACCATGGGGTGAACATGGAATACATAGGGCTAAGGGAGAAGCCACAGGCTTTTAGACTTTCAGTCTTCCAATTTCCTCCGCACCCCTCTGCCCATCCACAGCTTCTAGAAAATGCTGAGCCTGGAAAGAGAAACAGCCTGGTTGCAGTTCAGCGGTTCTCAACCTTAGGTGCACATCAGAATCACTTGGGAGCTTAAGAAAATACTGCTGGGCCCACGCTTAAAGATGGAGTTTAATTGGTCTACTAACAATTTGCCACTGACAATGTGAGCTGGTCATGACACTAAATAATGCTGAATCTCAGAATAACCGAAATTATTCCCTTTTCAAGTCTCCTCCAATCATCTGATGACAAAAGAGAATCTCTGTTTGGTGCTAACTTGTCTTTAACAACTCTCCAACTCTTGCCATCAACCAAAATTTGGATTTTTGGATATTTGTCTGTACCCAAGTCTCTTGTTGACATGTAATCCCCAATTTTGAGGTGAGGCCTGGTGGGAGCTGATTGGATCATGCGGACAAATCTCTCATGAACAGCTTGGGACATCTCCTTGGTGGGGAGGGGGCTCTTGCTCTGAGTTCGTGTGAGTGTGTGGGCATCTTCTCCTTCATTCACTCTCTCTTGCTCCTGCTTTTGCCATGTGACGTGCCTGCTACCCCTTTGCCTTCCACCATGGTTGTAAGCTTCCTGAGGCCTCCTTAGAAGCTGGGTAGATAGATGCCAGCACTGTGTTTCCTATAAAGCCTGCAGAACGATGAGCCGTTTAAACTTCTTTTCTTTATAAATTACCCAATCTCAGGTGTTTCTTTATAGTGCTACAAGAATGGGCTAACACATCCCCATAGCAGCCAGTTGAGAAAACCATATTGCTTATAAAAGAGCCACATCACAACTTACCAGGAGAATGCTGAGTCTCAGAGACATTTGGTGACTTGCCCAAGGACTCAGGCCACTGGTCCTCCTTTTCCCCCTGCCCCAACTTAACATTTAATGAAGAAAATTATGCCAATAGAGGGGACCTCTGCCATATAATCAGTAGAGGCCCTTTAGACTCCATTCCATTTTTTGTTTTGTTTTTTTGAGACAGGGTCTCGCTATGTTGCTCAGGCTGGAGTGCAGTGACACGATCACGGCTCACTGCAGCCTCAACAACCTGGGCTCAAGCAAACCTCTTACCTCAGCTTCCTGAGCAGCTGGGACCACAGGTGCATGCCATCTCACCTAATTTTTGTATTTTTTTGTAGATACAGGGCCTCATCATATTGCCCAGGCTGGTCTCAAACTCCTGAGCTCAAGCAATCTGCCCACCTCTGCCTCACAAAGTGCTGGGACTAGAGGTATGAACCACCGTGCCTGGCCTAGACTCCATTTCTTACTCTGATCCCAGCATAAAGACAAAACAAATCCCACTGAGGGTGGGGAGAGGGCGCATGGAAGGGAGGAGACAGGATGAATTGTGGAGAAGATTAAGACTTTTTAGTTTAGGAGGCTACTTTAGAAAGTTACTTGGAGAAGGAATTTGGTTCAAAAAAGAAAGAACTTTCTAATACCAAGGTTGCAAGTGGCTGTGCCAGGAGACAGCCACAGTGGAGAAGCCCAGCTCTCACCAATTCTTTTTTCACTTAAGGTAGTCTTTCTTTCCTGCTGGCTTCCTCCAAATGTGTACAGATTCTTGACTGCATGCTCGTGTTTTTGGACAGAATTCTCTTGTACACCACGGTACAGGCTACTACTCAGGTGCTTCCAAACCTGGATTCCTAAATCATCTTCAGACAGCTGGTACATGCAAGTTAGCCTCCTAGTTCTCCTACTCACCCTCCAATAAGAACACATCTTTGAGCTTCTGGATGGGGTAAAAAAGAGCTGAACCAGATGAGGAGATTGAATGGGAATCCAGATTAAATCCTGGAGGAAATGCTTGCACCTGTTACTGGGATGTGATTTACTCTTAGCCAACAGCAGGTGTCCAAGGCCCTCTTGTTGAGCTTAGAGTCTGGCCACTCAAGGTTCATCCGCCACTATGCAGATCAGAGGCCCATCAGGCCACCTGGGGTGCTTGTTAACAAGACAGACCTCTCAGCCCACATCCTAGTGTGATTCTTTAATCTTTAGCTGATTTTGATAGTAGAATCCATGGGCTACATTTCGCCAAACACTGACCGGGGTGTCTCAGACAGTGTGTCCCCAGGAAATGTGGGCAACAGGATGTTCTTGGTCAGGATGCAGGGGTGGGTTCAAGAGGTACCAAAAGTTTTTTCCCACTGGACATTTTGGAGAGGGAAGGAGGGCAACCTAGGAGTCCAGAGAATGAAATAATAGACTCTAGACATTTAGAGTCTCAGAAATAGATGGTCTTCTTAATAATTAAATAAAGAAATCTTAAAATAATAGAATACATTTGTAGTTGAACTTAGTGGTTAAAGAATCAGTCTTGCATAGAGCCTGCCTCTTTACTTGGTAGCTGGATAACTGACATTGAGTTACTTAACCTCTCTGAGACTGTTTCCTCATTCATCAGTGGGGCATACTGTTAGGTGCGATATAATATATCTTTGGACTATTGTGACATATGAGTCAGCACATTTGAAAGACCTGGTGCAAGAGACTAAATGTGTGTGTTCTCCCAAAAAGTACATGTTGAACTCTAATCTGCAGTGTGATGGTATCTGGAGCTGAGGACTTTGGGAGATAATTAGGTCATGAACTTGAAGCCTTCCTGAATGGGATTAGTGACCTTATAAAAGAGACTTCAGAGGGTTCTCTTGCCCCTTCCATGATGTGATGATGCAGTAAGGTGTTATCTATGACCCAGGAAGCAGATCCTCACCAGATGCTGAACCTGCTGGCTCCTTGGACTTCTCAGCCTCCAGAAATGTAAGCAACAGTTTTCTGTTTTTTCATGAGTCACCCAGTTTATGGTACTCTGTAAAATAGCAGTCCAAACAGACTAAGACACATGGCATTGAGTCTGGCACATGGTAAAGGCTCTAGAAGTTCTTATTATCATTAACAGGATCATAGAATCTTAAAACTAGAAGTGACCACAGAGATCATCTAGTGAATCCAATGTCCATCTAGTGACACTGGCAGGAAAAAAATAAATAAAGGAAGGCACTGGGTGTGCTGGGGGTTGGGGGGCTCCCCTGGGTGGCTTCCCGTCTTTTCCAGAGGGCCTAGCCTCTGGTTGCTGCCCAGCTGAGGGAAGGGCCACTTTAGCCATCGAAGGAGTTTGGAGGTCCAGTTTGTATACATCCTACAAACCTGAGAACCTCAACTTTCTGCATTTACCAACATTTACTTTGCAGAGCTCACAGTCCAGCTGTCTGTGGGCACCAGCAGTCTCAGCCGAAGAGAGCAGGGCTGCAGCCTCCCTCCCCTTACTCTGGCGTTTAATCAAGACAGTATTCAAAATATGATTCTGGGAGATTATATTGGGAGATTTGCAGGAGGCTCTCAGGGGGGCAGAGATGGTGGGAACAGATTGCCACTGGGGGCTTGAGGCTGGGATAATCACAGGCTCAGACGTGCCATTCTCAGGCCCTTCTCCTGGACCCCAGGAGCTCACCATCAGCTCTGGAGGAGACACTGAGCAGCAGGATGGAGAACTAGATCATCCCTGTATTTTACAGTGGCAGAACTCGGAGGGGAAGGGGCTTGTCCAAGCCACAAAACAAGGTGGTAACACAATGGAGAAGGTAAAGCAGGTTTCTGCGATCCCAGACTGCCCTTCAGTCCCTCTCACACCCCACTGTCTCCAGCCAACTAGGACCAGATCTTTGAGATAACCTTAGGCTGCAGGTGCCTGCTTTGGCCTGGGGAAGGCAGGGAGAGGCTAGGCCACCTAGACAAGAGATGTTTCTTGCAGCTGGAGAGACAACCTCCTGGGACCCTGGGTGGTGAAGTAGGGCAACTCGGGAAGGCCTCCTTTCCCAAGGTTGAAGCTGAACTGCTGGAGGCAGTGTGCAGGTGAGATTCCCCCTAACCCCCACCCTCTGGGTCCTAGACCCTGCTCAGCCACATGAACTGAGTTTAGTGGGGTCCCTTCTCCAATCTGGTCTTCAGCTTCCCATCTCCAAGTATTGACTCTCTGATTCCAAGGATCACTCTCCCCTCCACGAAATGGCTCTCTAGGGCCCTACTCTCAACTGGAAGCCCTAGGACGCCTCTGCCGCCTCTGCAGTCTCCGGACGGAGGGGTCTACCTGGCCCCCCAGTAGGGAGTGGGGTCGAGAGTGCCTTGAAAGAAACCTCCAGCTAATGCTCTTTATTACAAGCGTTAATCCCGCAAAGCCGACTGGAAATAATGTTTATCTTTTCGCAGTTTAATTTTCCGGACCCTAAGCCGCGGGTCAGCGAGGGCGACTGAAGGTCCCCGGGGAGGTTGGGGGTGGGAGCAGCTGTTGCCCAGGAACAAAACGAAAGCAAAGAGGGGTCTCCCATAGGAAGCGCGGGCGGGTGTTCGGGCGGGCAAGCGAGAACCGAAAAGGGACAGTGACTAGGGCGGAAAGCTGGAGTTGGTCTCCACCACGGACCGCTGTGACCCTAAGCTGGTCACCCGCTCTCCCGTTTGGGCTTAACCTTCTCATCTGAAGAGGAGGTTTGCGGTTTTTATAAGTCATGATCTCTAAAGTCCCTTCCGACAGCAAAGCGGTCTTTTCCATAGAGAAGAAGGGCTAGGAGTTGGCGCGCTGCTTCGACTTCCCTAGCATTTCCAACCTCCACATTTCCCCTCATCGTCCTCCCAAAGGTCTTCAGTTCTCCTGCCCAGGAGAAGGACTCTACTCGCCTGGATTTCAGTGACTGATAATCTGGCATCCGCGCTGGTCTGGAAGGCCTGTCCTGTCCGGACCCGGCGCTGGAGACGCAGCTCCCCAGGGATCCAGGCCTTGGGCGCACACCCCACTGCCTTTCCTCCTGCCTCCCCGCACCATCTGCTCTTCGGAGCTCCCCTCTAGGGCACTGTCCCGGGTCCCCGCTTCCCTGCTAGCAGCCGTGCGCTCATTCCCTGGCTAAAGCCAAAGCCACTAGACTCCGGACGCAAACGCAGGCAGCCTCCCCCAGCCAGCATTGCGCGGGCGTCTTTATGTCTCTTACCCCCAACCCCGCCGCTCGACACTCCTAGCAAGGGGGACAAAGACCCCTTCCCTGCCCGTCAGTTCCCATTGGTTGGCCTGTACCGGAAGTGTTTGCTGACACTTTTGATAAAACGGGAAGAATGCCCCCTCTCGCCTCACACCGACCCTGAAAGCTGCCTGACCTCGCCATTAGGTTCAGTTCCATCGGAGGAGCGCGGTCCTCATCACCCCTCCCCCCAGTAAACTTACAACCCAAGGACGAACCCGGAAACAGATGCAGTTTCCAGGTAAACATCCTGACAAGTCCCACCACTTCCCATGCGCGTGACTCGCGAGGTGGTCAGCTTGGCTCCACGGATTGGTTACGCAGCGGTTAGTCCGCTGAGCTGCAGTCGCCAAGACCTTGTCGGTTACCTTGTCAGTTTCTTTCCCAGCTACTAAAGGAACTGAGGTATGCAACCCACGCTGCGCTGTCGCAAGAACCCCTGGCCGCAATGCATGTTTGCCTGCACCCCGACCTCTCCAAGCACCCCTGGCAAAGATAGGCCACACAGCATGGGTTCGGACTGATTATTTTTAAGGACACAAGGGGTTGGGAGGGGGAGAAGACGCACAGGGTCCTTAGTAGCTGGGTCTGCGATGAAGTTACAAAGTGAGGGGGCATGGTGGAGGTGAGAGACAGGGGTGAGCAGGAGAGGAAGCCTTGTTGAATCCAGAGGAGTAAGATACTTGGTAGAGTCGTTGGGTGGGGCAGACTTGCCCAGCCTCCCACTTGGCCTTCCCCAAGGTGCCCTGCCATCTCCTCCGTGGGATCTGCTAAGGTACAATTCTGCCCACCAACCTAGCTCTGCGTGCAAGGACAGCTGCTAGGAGGGTTTCTGTGTGTCTGTCTCTTAGGCAAAATGAGAGCTCCTGTTCCCTGGCAAGGTCTGGCAGCTTCTTAACCTGGAGATGAATTCAAAACGTGGGGCCCATTTCCAAGATTCTTGCGCAAATCTCAGCCATTGCGCTAACCTGCTGAGAGAGGAAAGGTTGATTAAAACCCAAAGGCCCCTTAGTGGCAATTCTTAGGAAACCTCTGGGTCAGCCATGTCTCTTCTGAAGGCAAGCAAAGGGTCTAGAGGCAATTAGCTTGCCAGAGGTAATGTTTGGATCCGTTGTGTAAATTCAAATAACAGTGTAACCCACTTTTCTAAGCCAGCAGCTAATCCTGAGAGAAATTACTACAAAGAGCAGAATCTGACAGTAATTGCTGGAGGCTGCCTCATCCTTGGGGAATGTCCCTTTGTGGGGTGAAATTCCCTTCCACCAGGTCCTTAACACAGTGAAAGAACCAGCCAGCATAAGGGGACACTGATTGGCAGTCACTGGCCTGCCTGGGGATGAGCCCTTGGTAGGGTGCTATCCAGGGACAGCACCAATCTAGGGTCTGAAACTGTTGACCGCAGGGGCATGTCTACAACTTCCCAGGGGTTTTGGTGGGACACAGAGAGGGCTGCAAGCTGGACTTAAGCACTGAGTTTAAATTTATGGTGTGCTTCTGGCCCACAATCTTAGACTTCTCCAAAAGCCCTGGTGCTTGCCCAACCCTAGTAAACTCTCTGAGCAGCACAGCAGGGGACCAGCGAGTCTCCTCTGAAGGGCAGGCAGGGGACAAGGGCAATTGTGCTAGAGGGGCATGGTGATGTACACCTGGTGAATTTGGCAGTACACTGGACCACGAATGCAGAGATCCTGGTTGTCCATCTCTCGAACGGATTTCTAAGTGATTCTAGGTAAATTACAGTCTCCCTGTGAGCTTATTATTATTTGGCTAAGGGAGTACTAGAACTTATCTCTATGCTTCTGTCTGAAAGAGTGCTGTGAAGCAATCTCCCGTCAGGTCTGTGGCAGACCTGGGCAGACGGGAATGGCAGAGGGTGTGCAATTGCCGGGCAGGGCGGTGGGTGGGTGTCTTTTGCATAGATACTCCCAGAGCCTTTGGGGGCCCACTACCTTCTGCTCCAGACGAGTACTGGCACTGCACTACAGGCTCGCTCCTCCGCGGGCACGGCGCACAGTTCAGCGGTAGTCCCTGCAGGGCAAACCTGGGGTTCCCAAAGGCTTTGGCTATGCAGGAAGACTCGTCGCACGGGGAGTCTCTCGGGACTGAGAGTCGCCGGGCAGAGGCAGGAGGCTGTCCGCGAATCATATGGCACTCAGGACTTCGTGGCCTAGGCCGGGCTGGGGGTGCACCTTCGACAGCGCTGGCTGCCGCGGTGTGCGCCAGAGACCAGATGCGCGGTTTCTCCACGCATGGGTAGTTCATGGTCAACCTAGGGCCGCCTGTCTCCGCCGCGAGGAAGTCAGCTTCTTCCGATCCAGAAGGTTCACTGAAGGAGAAGCGGGGCGCGGCCAGGCCACACTCCCTGCGCTCCAATCGGCCCTCTCGAGCTGCAGCGCAGGGCCCAGGCAGCGACTGCGCGCCCTTTCGGAACTCCGTCAGCCTGTCTGCAGCTGTGGACACTACCTCCTCGTCTTCAGCTTCCTCCTCCTCCTCTTCCTCCAGGTCTTCCAGGTCACTCAGCAGGAGCCCCCGGGCCTCCTGGCTAGCAGTAACTTCTGCAGGAAATCAAGAGCGAGTGAGAAAAGCCCCAGGGCCCAAGGGAAATCGGAGGAATGCCCATCCCTGAGAAGCCTTTAGCAAGAAAAGCCCTGCATTCAGGGCATCCGCGGGCATCCGCGGTGTCATTCACCAGACCTGCCGTACCACCCCTTGCATTTGCCTCAGGGTTGTTGGCCGCCTGTCCCTGGGAAAGAATTCCTGCCCCAGCCCTGCCCCCACCCTTTAGCGAACTCCTCCTCTCGCGAGTAGTGCCAAGGCAAGGGAATGCCACTTGGCGCTGCCTGAGTTCTGGATCTCAGCTTCTCAATTGCGAAAAACCAGGGAGCAGTTTTTCCTCCATTTCAATATTTACAAGTGACTGCTGTTATATCATTTAATTCCGCAACTATTTACTGAGCGCCAACTATATGCCTGCCATCATTTAGGTATTAGGTGTGTAGGGCATATGGCAGTGAGTAAACCTTCTACTGGAGTTGGCATTCTAGAGAGGGTAGTCGGGTATGTAAACTTTCTCACAGTGACAAGTATGGCAAAGGAAATCCAAACAGGCTGGCAGAACAGAAAATAACTGGGAAGCTATTTTGGCTTGGGTGAGTCAGGAAGAACTTTAGGAGGTAACACTTTGATGTCAAGAAGAAGCCGGTTGTGTAGATTTACAGGTAGAACGCAGTGCACAGGCTAATGCTCTGAGACAGGCAGGGAGGTGCAAGGGTAAGTCTGAGGACCTTACAGAAAATCTACCCTACAGGGCAGCTTTTGAAAGACCAAACTGCTTGATGGCTTGTAAAACCCTTAAGGTGGAGTGGTGAACGTTTTCAGTACCTTTGGTGTCAGCGTTTAGGCAGCCTAGGGAGTCCTCCTCTCCTCCCTCTGCCTTCCTCTCCTCCCCACCTTTGTTCTTGGGTGCCCACGTCATTTTGTTCTCTTTCTTGAGGCGCCGGCGTGCGTTGGCGAACCAGGTGGACACCTGGGTGAGGGTCATCTTGGTGATGATGGCCAGCATGATCTTCTCACCCTTAGTGGGGTAGGGGTTTTTGCGGTGTTCATTAAGCCAGGCCTTGAGTGTGCTGGTGGTCTCCCGGGTGGCATTCTTTCGGCGACCAGTGCCACTCAATTCCACTGCACCATACCTGTGGGGGAGAACCTGGCTCACATTCTAGAAGGGGAACAAGGAACTGCAGGCAGAGGGCCATCTATGGCCTGGAAGTATGGTTCAGCTCCCTCCTTCTCCCCTGCCCCCATCCACCCTACCTTGGCAGTGGGGGAGGAAAGCCTCACAGTGCCAGTCGCCAAGGCCCTTCACTCCTTACCGTTCATATTGGTACTGCCCCAGAGTCCGCTCATAGGGATAATAGGCTCCTGGTTGTGCCAGGCTGGGTGTAAAACTCCCTGCAGCCTCCTTAAATTCATACTGTGGATTCTGGAGGGAGAGAAAAGGAGAATTCAGGACTACAGTTGGGGAGGGGGCACATGGGGTGGTAGCCAAGGGTCTGGTTCAAATTCCAGTATGGCCACTGGTACTGGTCATGTGATCTTGGGCACAGTTGCTTAACCACTCTGTGCCTCAACTTTTTCCTTGGTAAAATGGCGATAATAGTACTTATAGGTTATTGAAGAAGACCATGCTAGCAGAATGCTTGGCAGAATCCCTGGTGCAGAGTAGGCAGTAGTTAAATATTAGCTGCTGTTATTACTGTATCACTTACCCCTCCCCCTCCTCTCCACACACAACACACACCAGCTGGGGCATTTCCTGCTTTACTCTTCTTCAGGAGCTTTTCTCTGACCCTTTGTATCCCTGTGACATTGGGTAAAGTATTTGAACCCCTGTGCACCTCTATCTCCTCATTTATAAATTGAGATTAATGATTACTTGCCTACCTCACAGAATTCACAGAAGTATAAATGTTTTCTAAACAGTATGAAGTTCAAGTTCTGCAAACTGTAATGTACTGCATTTTTTTGTTCTCCTTATACACAGTCCTAACCATTTCCTTTCCTCAGGAGTGTGGGTCTTTCCTTGACTTTCTCTGGATTTCACCTGTCTCTACTGCTCACGACCCTGGGACTCCACTCCTGTACTCACCAGTGCCCCATACAGTGCGGGGGGCTCCGGGCTATAGGGCAGGTAGCCAGGGTAGCTCTGGGCAGCTGCAGTGGCCATGTAGGGGGCTCCATAGATGCCCAAAGTGGTGCCCAGCTCTGGTCGTGAACTGCCCAGCAGTCGACTATCGTAGGGTGCGCAGCAGAGAGCAGGCGCTGGGGTGGAGCCTGATGCCACATCTGAGACTGAGCGTGGGGTAGACTCGCAGCATGTGGTGCTGGAACTTGCCGACACCAGAAACTACAGGGGCAAGAAAGAGGGCACTGGAGGTCAGAGACCCCTGCCTCCCGCTGGCGGGAGCTAGAAGCAAAGAGGGTGAAATCAGATTGCTCCTTCATTCATTCCTTCATTATGCATTAACTAAATGCCACCTGGGCTGAGCATTCTGTTAGGTGCTGGGACGGGAATTATAAAAGGCATTTTAACCAAAATACCCTTATAGATGCGCCTATGCCATTGCTAAGGCCCCAGAGCCCCAGGAGGCCGGGAAAATGTGAATATTCTGAAACCGGAATTAAAGACACCAAACCCTCAGCCCCCTTCCCTACCCTCCTCACAGGATCCGCAAAGGTGGAGCTAGAAGGTGGCCTTAGAGACCATTATTAACGTCTCATTCCTGCTCCCCATTTTATAGATTGGGAGTGGAGGATCAGAGAGAGTATGAGACTTGTCTAAGATCACGCAGCAGGTCAAAGGTCGAGCCAGCACTAGACAACAGGAAAATACACTCAGAACTCTAGAGAAAAGCTGCAGAACAGTGGAGGGGGTGTCCGCAGAACTTTTCCAGGAAACCCTTGTCAACGCACAACATCCACTTTGGTTTGGAAAATCGAGGGAACTGGAGAGCTTGAGCCCGCCCAAGGAAGGGGTAGGAGAAGAGTCCAGGTCAACATATGGCGAGATGGACAGCGTTGTAGCCTACAAGTCCTTCCTTCTTTCCTTCCTTCCTTCCTTCCTTCCTTCCTTCCAGGTCAACATATGGCGAGATGGACAGCGTTGTAGCCTACAAGTCCTTCCTTCTTTCCTTCCTTCCTTCCTTCCTTCCTTCCTTCCTTCCTTCCTTCCTTCTTCCTTCCTTCCTTCCTTCCTCTCTCTCTCTGTTTTTCTTTCTTTCTTTCTCTTTAAGACACTCCCGGCCACCTGAGACTTCTGTATAGGAGGAGGCCTGACTGGGAGATCCCTGTGATCCCACCCATCTCACTGAGCGCATGGTCAGAGTGTCCGTGTTTCAGGTCACAGGATTTTCCAGGGTGCACTCCGGGGTGAAACGTTCTCATTTAGGGATTGGGGATGTCAGAGGAGGCTGTGACACATTACCCTGGTCCTTGCTCCTTCGGGCTTCCCCCAGGACACAAGAGGAGGAAGATCAGAGACAGGCACCGGGCACTAGGCACTCCCTCCACCCAGTCTGTCCCCTGTCCCCCATAGAGGCACCTCTTACCTGGGAAGCGCCGCTGTACGGGTGTCCAAAGTGCGGGAAGGACATGGTGGCTGTCCCTGGCCCGCCTCTCTCTTCCCTTTCGAGTTCCCGTCTCAGCCCAACTGTTCGGCGCCCCCAGCAGTGCGGCGTCTCAGTTCCTTACACCGTGGCGGGTGCCCAGCGCCGGTTCCTCCGCCTGGTTGGCCCGAGTGGAGGCAGAGGCGAGGGCAGCCGGGCTGCCGAGCCCTGCGCTCCGGAAGGCGCCCCTCCGGCCCGTGGGGTCCGGAAGACAGAAGGGCCCATGGATGGGCAGGGGAAGGAAGAAGATGTTGGTTCCCAAAGGCGCGTGGTGGCGAGGTGAGGTGCGGCGCGGCGCGGGGCTGTGAGGCTCCGGAGGTGTCCCAGTCCAAGGTGGCCAGAGGCTCAATGTGACGTCACGGTAATCCCGAGCCGCCAGACGGGACCCCGGGCCCCTGGGCCCCGGGCCACCAAGCGTGCCAAAAGCAGCCAGCCCGTGCGCGCGCGCGCACTCTCATCCACACTCACACTTGCTCCGGGAGGTTTGTGCAGCTGGCGAGGAACGTCAAAGACCCTGACCCTCTCTGCTCGGCGCTGAATCCTACCTCTTTTCTCCAGGAGCTCAGGCGCGCGCGCACACACACACAACCTCCCCAAATTACCCGGGAGAAGTAGGAGAAACGCCTCCCTCTGAGCCGCGCAGGCCCCTGGCGCAGCGCGCTCACCTCCTCCCCTGCGGCCCGGAGGAGGCGAGAGGCAACCGGGGCGGCGAGGGAGGAGAGAATACAAAAGAAGAGACAGGAGAAAAGTGGGGGAGAAAGGCAAGAGGGAGAAGGAGGAGGGGAGAGGGGAGACATGAGTCTGAGTGAACAGAGGCGCGCGGGGGAGGGGGAGGGAGCTGGGGTGGGCGAAGGCTGGGCGGAGGCTGAGCACTGGCAGGTGGAGGAGAGCAGAGGCCCGGGGGAGAAGCCTCCAGCCCGGCTCCTCCGCCCCTGCGCTGAAGGAAAGTTTGTTCACGCCACAGGCCCGGCTCTCGTTGGAACAGCTCCGGGCAGCTTCGGTGGATCCCACTGGCCCGCCCATCTTTTTCCTCGGGGATCTGGTTCCCCGCCTCAGCCTCCCCAGGACTCGGGCTAGATTCCGACTCTCCAAGCCCTGGCCTTGCCCAGGCCTTAACCTTGGGACTTCTCTGCAGCTGCCTGGTCCTCGAGTAGGCCGGATAGCGCCCCCTCGAGGCCGAGGCTCAGATCCCTCAGATTCGGTCCGGAAACTCGCCGGGTCCGATCCCTGGTATCCGCAGGCTGCTTGCTAAGATCCCTGGGCATCTCCTCCGAAGGCAAGGCTTGGCTGCCTCGCGCGCGCCGCCCGCAGTGGCCGCGGGGCAGCCGGGGAGGCTGAAGAAGGCGCCCGGTCCGGGCTGCAGCCCCTGCGCTCCGCTGGGGGTGGCGCTGGAGAGCCGTAGTGGAGCGCTCCGGGAGGGTGGCCCATTCCCTGCGCTCCTCCTGGACGCCGGGCTGGGCCCAGCGGTCAGACCACCTCTTCACTCCATCCCAGGGGTCTTCAAAGGGGCACTGATGGGTGGGAGGTGTCGGGTGGGGGGGAGGCTCGTTGGTATCCAGGAGGGGGCTGCCTCCTCCAGGCCTAGTCCCGAGACAGGGCACCTCCAGTTTGCAAGCACTATAGACTGCACATCTGAAGGCTCAATACTCAAGCCCCAGCTGCCCTTCTGAGAGCCTCCAACCCGCGACGTCTAGGGGCGAAAAGGGACTGTCGCTCTGGTAGGGGAAGGTCTTCGGTGGGCACTGCAGGGATCCAGTGGGATTTGCAGGCCAGAAACCTCAGAAAGCCTTGCCTTTCACTTAACAGGGTCACCGCGCTTTATACTTTTAAAATGCCCTTCCAGGACCTTGCTGCAACTCCTCCGAGGAGCCATAGGGGTTGGTTCAAGGGCCCAGTTTTATTTTCTAGTTGAAACGCGAGAGCCTGTGGCCCAGAAGATAGCAACGGCTCTGGCTCTGGGTTCTTGCATGAGATAGCGCAAGGTCTGGGGCCCTGGACGGGGCATGCCTCAACTCCCAGTTTGCCACTAGCACCTTACAGAGGGAACTGGTCACTGGGAGCCACTGATCTCTTTGGCATGACATCTCTAGCTCCACACACCCTGTTTTAAAAATACATTCTGTAGAATGCTCAAGGAGCTTAAAGAAGCCACAAACCAGAGACTCTTCTGCTTAAGAGATTATTAGCATGAGGACAAGCTCCATTCTAAATACTAACAAACACAGCTGCTGCTGCTGCTGCTGCTGCTGATGCTGTTACCTTGGAGAAACCTTGCATTCATCCCGGGAAACTCCTAGTTAGAAAAAGAATTATAGTCCTCACCAGATTGACTTAGTGATAAAAATTCACAGTAATAGATAGATCCCATGATTTTTCAAAATGCACTTTGGAACTATCCACACATTTGCAGCTTGGATACATCTAGGCTATTTTTTTTAAAGTAAGAATTGGAGAGTATTCATTAAATTCATCCCTTGGGGAAGATTACTGCTAATTAATTAATTGCAAACATTTCCAGAGGGAAGGTATGTCAATTGTAAAGTAATAAAATTAGATAGTCGAAATACTGACTCAGCAACTTCGATTGCCCATTTGTTCCTAAGCAGAATTTTAAAAAATTTTATGACAGAAAAATGGGGCTGGTGGTGGAGAAAAAGCATTAGCCCTGTCCCTTGGTGATATGGTTGCAAAGGAGAAACTACCATATAGGAATTATTGATTTTTAGCTGATTTATAAGACTTCTGTTGTATCAATGCTGTGTGCAGGGCCTCCAGGCCTACTTCTTGTCTTTGCTCTCTAGGATTTGAGAAAAGCAACACAATTTTTAAAAAGAAAAGAGGATATTGAGGAATGGTGGGGAAGGAAATTGGGAGGTAGGACTATGAAGATATCTGGGCATTTTTCTTCTGGAAAGAAATGCAAACAAACAAAAGAGCAGGTTTTATGTTAAGACACCTTTTCTATTGTCTTCAAAGTTGCTTGATGGTTTTTTGTGGCTTCTATCAGAATGCTTCCCAGGGAGGAAGGCCTGCCATGTCTCCTCTGGCTTCCCAGCCTTGCAAGACCTTGATTTAATATTTCCTTCCCAGGGAGAGGCTGCATCCATGGTAAACCTCCCCTGTTTTGCTGACATTTGATTGTTACCACCTTGAGCATTTAACGGGGTTTCCTAAAAATGGTTTTTATGAAATGTGCCTATTCTTCTTGTTATTTTGGGACCCTCGTAGCAAAACAACGTCGGTGGGTTAAGCCAATATCAACCTCTGTCTGGCAAAAACCTCAGGTGAGAAGATGTTTGTTTCTTGGAAAGTCTGATTGAGGGGAAGCTGCAGTGGAATTTGCTTTTGTCCTCCTGATGGTTCACAGACTCCCACTTCAGCAGCCCTGAGCTTCTCCACCCCGGCAGCTTTTCATTGCTTTGTTCAGCGCTGATTAATTTACTTTCGGAGAAAAAGCCCCAATTGTATATGTGTACACATAGAATTTTATTGAAGCAAGTAAATAAATCCATCAAATATAGACCCTCCCAGTTATATTTAAGGGAGTCATTCCACCTAAAGTATTTTAAACAAACGATAGAGATTCTTTTGTTGTACTGTGCAACATGCCTGATAGTTCCTCTAGCTGCTCATTAAAACAAATATGAAACAAATTAAACAATCAAAAGCCTATCTGCACCAGAGAGTACTAATCCACATTGTTTATTTGAAACTCTTATTGCTTTGCTTCAAATGCACTGAAGTTCCTGAGCAGGCAGAGTAAAGGATGTGTGTTTCACAATAAGCTTGCATGCAGGTACCACAAAAGACAAACAAACAATAAAAGAGGGAAAACAAACTGTATTTCATTATTTTCGGTTAAAAATGTCTACGATTTTCTCATGATTTATAAAGACAGCAGATTTTACAGGGGAAAATATAACAATCTGGAAATGCCCCAAATCAACTTCAAATGCCTCAAATCCCAGATGGAATGAGTGAGTACATGAACATAATAACAGAGTTGAAAATGTGCTAAATTATATTTTTTAAGTATGGATTTTTTAGTGACTGTTTTTGAACTGAGAAGAATAAAATTTCCTCAAATCTATGCATGAATGAACAAGTGCATCTGGACAGATGCATCTATAATTTATACTGATCAGTCACTGCAGGTCTCATGGAGTAAAACCGAAATGAACACTAATTGATTTGACGGAAGTAGTGTGCATAGCATCTGATTGTGAAATGCAATGAGTCCCTACCTTGCCTGAATACATATTGTCAACAGTAACTCTGGCATCAGGAGGAGAAAATAAAAAGAGAGTAATTCCCAGATGAGAGTGTTGATGTCTCTTGTCAAAAAGGCAGCAAATAGAAAGAATTAACTTCTTCGGGATAAAGTAAAAAATAAGACTGAATGCAGAGGTTTTGGTTTGACAGCATTGTATTTCAGTTTAGAGTTAAAATTGGTAAAGTGTGTTAATAATAATAAAATTCTGTAGCATTTGTAGAGTGCTTGGGAGCTTTCCTAAACACCTCTGCTTTATCTTATTTAAGGCTCATGATAAGGATATTGGAGAGGTGAGAAGCAAGTCTAAGATCACACAGCCAAGTAAGTGGCAGAGGAAGGATCAGACTTCAGACCTCCTGATTCTGGGTCTTTTCACAGAACCATATTTCAAACACATAGAAAGCCAGGCACAGCCAGGAGATATTGCTAACTCCAGTTGGACTGTGTGAATTCACATATTGTGTGCCATGATGATGCAGTATAATTTAGCAGAAAAACATCTTAAAGAGATGTCACTGTAAGAAAATTAAGTTCAGGGTCTGTATGCCCTGTTTTACATGAATCTGTATTATGAAAGAGCTTATGTAGTAATTGGGAGTTTTATAAATTTGGTGTGAATCATTAATTGAATGGCAAAGAGCAAACAGACCCAGCCATGACTGATATATACATACAAAAAACCAAAATAGCACCCCTCCCTGGCCAAAAAAACCATCTTCAAAAAAAAAAAAAAAAAAAAAAAAATCCAAAAGATAGTGTCTCTATTTCTACAACAGTTTAAAAACAATTCCTTGAAATTAGTTACGGACTATTTTCAGGAAGAGGAATTAAAAAAATCTGGTTTTGGCATCAGTAGGTGGAGGGGTTTGCTGTGTTAATTTCAAAGCAGTTTTTATGTATAAAAATTCTTGATTATTTTTATCCTGTGGATGATGGCATCTTTCTAATGAAAAGCTCAAGGCATCTGATGTGTTTTCAAGGAATTAAACTTTTAAGTAAACAACAGATGTATGGATTTGAAAACCAGGGAATAGTTTTTGAAGTCTAAGTCTTTGGAAAAGAAATGCGTGTGAGAAATTAAGACTTTAAAGGAATAACACACAGGGACTCACTGGGATAAGATGCTATGCCCTTGTCTCCCTATGTGATAGGACCTAGAAATGGTCCTTCAGTGTACAATTAGAGAGTAGAATCATGGCCTAGACAATCAAGAAAGGGAGCCACAGTGTTGCTGGCTTCGGCTACAGGAGGGGCTCTATGTTTTTGCAAACAGCCCTCTAACTGAAGCATTGCTAACATGCAGTTTATAAGGATATTTTGTCATTCTTCCCCCTAAAGGATTTCACCACCGTAGACGTGAAGCTTTCAATTAAAACATGAGCAGCTTCCAGCTTTATACATTTTCATCTTATTAGCAGCATTTCCCTAGAATTCTCTTCCTCATGCTTTCCTCCTACTTTTAAAGCTGAGCATTAGAACTGGCCGGGATCGTTCTTCTCTGTGCCACCTGGGGCCCACTATTTTAGGGAAGCTGAGACCATTTGTAATGTCACGTGCTAGCCATAGGTAATTTATAACAAATCTTCACAAATCAATAAAAATATGGAAAGTATATCATTTTTAAAGAAAAAGGAGAGAGAGAGAGAAACACATGAGACATGCCCATTAAGGGCATAGCCATTCTAATACCTGTATGTCTGCTTAGGTCTGCAATTAAAAACATTCTGATAATAAATCTCCTTGCAGTCTCTTTTAATGCTTTTAACTTTCCTGAAGGTTCAAATTGGTATCCCAAAAATGTGCCAGGACTTTCACAAGATATTTTATAGACTCATAAATAAATACGGCAATTAATCTATGCTATATTTCTTTCATATTTGATGACAATTTATTATGGCATTCACCCACTCGGTGCACAAAAACTCTAATGCACTTAAAATCGGATTTCAAACCAAACATTTTATGGGAAAATATAGTATTGATCATCCATTTAAAGACATCATGAGGATAATTCATAACCTGTTGTAAAAAAAAAGATCTCATGAGGACCCTACAGATGAGTGGGGTGGTAGAACAGTCTATTCATAAAACCAGAGCTATTGGATCTGTTCCTCTTGTTTTCTTCATCCATCTTTGAGTTTTTCCAGCACTGATTACTTTTGCACGTTGCTGTTTTATAAAAAAAATTTCTTCCATGACATTTTTCATAGTGACAGAGGTTGTGGAATTTTACAGTGAGTATTTTCTATTGCAATTTTCTGTTGAAATTCTGACTGCAGAGAGTTTCAGAGGCAATAGAAGAGGTTTCTGTTACTTTGGAGTCAAAGCTATAATATGGTCATCATCATCCTTGTTTGCTATTGACAGATTGTGGTGGTTTAAAGCAATCTCATACCCCTAACAGACTATGGTCCTAGAATACTACGAATGCTTAAATATCTTTTGTGCATGTACAGTACGAGGGAGTCATAAGAAAATGAGAGAATACAAAGATGCTAGTCCTTCTCTTCAAGTAGCACACAGACTGTCTGGAAAGAAAGACACATATCATTCATTCAACAGACATTTTTTGAGTGTCTACTAAATGCCAAGCTTGGTTCTAGGAGGTGAGGATTTAGCACTGAATAAAAGCAGGTCCCTGCCCCCAGCAGGCTACAGTTCAGTGGTTAAATATTTTCAGATCATCCTGGAATCTCTTACCTAACACCATAATAATTTGGAAAAGGGGCTTAATGTTGATGGAATGCACAAAAGGTTCTAACCACAAGGTTGAGTATTTTTTAATTATGTGTAATTCACCCTTCATTCATCCCTTTACCAAACATTTACTAAGTGCTTGTTATTAAAGAACACTGAGTTAGTGATTGGAGATTTAGTGTCAGCAAGACAAAATCTTTGCTCCTGTGGACTTTACAATTTAGCTATATTTTCTACCTAAAAAGTGGTTATTATTTGTTTCATTTTATAGAAGTTAAGGTCTATGAGAGAGAAGCTTGCCCAGTGTAACAGAGCTAGTATAGACAATCTAGGCTTTGAGCTCAAGCTTCTGGCTTCCAAGTCTTCAGAAAATAACACATTTCAGATTAAGTACTTAATTGCCAAGATAATGTGATTTCAAAACTCATGACCTCATCTAACATGTAGTTGATCTGTGCTGCCATGTTCCTTTTATATCACATGGTTGGCTTTCTCTGCCCTTTTATGTCTATGCAATACCAAATATCTGTATGGAAAATGAGAAAATTGGGGCATTCAAATAGATGTTACAGTCTTCTTGACGCCAATGCCTTTGGACGCTCAGCTGATATTTTACACATTTGCCTTCACCTACTGCCACAGTTAACGTCCAAAAAATGACTGTGCAAATACACCTCTCATAAATACTGGATGTTGGGGCTGGAGGAGGGAGTATAGCTAGGTTGGAATTTTGGAACATCAGCGTTTCGGTTGCCTGAAATCTTCTCACATTACCTGTTACATGTGTAACACTTTCATAACTTGCTCTCTGCTACTCTCCCTGTTACTCTGGGGGTTACATGGGGCAGCTTTTCTCACCCCCTTTTCACAGATGAGCAACTGAGGTTCAGAAGGGTTAAGCCAGTGGCTCAGGTCACATAACTGATTAGTATAAGAGAAAACCCAACTACCTTTTGGTGTTTGGATTGCTGTCTGTCCTATTATGGACTTAAACACCTTTTTCAAGAAAGCTTAAAGAACTTTAGAAAAGTCTGATCTTGGAGTTTGACACAGAATTTGGTGGCAGCCCAGCAGCATTTTCCATTTCTGGGAAGGGGGCACCTTGCGTCTTTCATTTTGGTTTGGAGACTGGATTTTCCATCACAGTTTTAATGCCACATGCACTTCTGCTTTCCGGTTGTTCAGGTTTGCTCCAACCACAGGTCCAAAAGAGAAAGAGAGTTTGCAATGTTCATGACAATTACATAGGCACAATGCTAAAGCTGAAGTATTTAATCAATGAGATAAATTCACCAACGAGATCTTGGTGTGGGTCTCTTTGCCTGCATTTCTGAAGCCCTCTGCCCTGAAGCTGACATCTTTTAGAGGTGGGTAGCTAGGTTTCCTCCCAGGCCCATGCTGGGCTGAGTCTGCAGAGATGGAGGCATTGGGAATCATGTCTATCTCATGGCTGGGAGAAAATGGACTTGACAGAGACAGCATGAAATACAGGAACGGGATTAGACTGTCAGTGTAGGCTGGAGAACATAAACCATTTCCTGTGTCACTCTTAGGCTCGAGGGCAGACGTAGAGCAGAGGGGAAACCTGCAACTATAATTATAAAATAGAAATTTATACATACAAATAAAGGAAAGGAGGAGAGTGGATATTAGCCACTAAAACTCTTTTTACATTATAAACACCACAAGGATATGAAAAAGTAGTGTAGGGATTAAGGGCGTCTTTTTGCTTTGGGACTAATTTATTACTCTAGATAATGCCGATAAAGGAAAAAGGGAAAATTGATACTTGGTTGTTTCTCTGTAAAAGTTAAATGTGAATTATGGGAGGGTCCTGCCCTTGGCTGAAAACATGCAATGGTGAAGAATAAGGCAGCCAAGGGTTGAAGAGAGCAAAGCCCTGGTCTGGGAGACAGAACTCTGGAATCTTGCCCTGGCTCTGCCTCTGATTGCCTGGCAGGCTTTGGAGAAGTTTCTTCCCCTCTGGGAGCCTCAGCTTACTTATCTGCAAAATGGAGACATTTAATTTGTTGATCTACAAAGGTCACTTTCTTTTCTAGGACCATAAACCCCTTCTCCTAACTTTAAATGCAGTCCTTACCTTTGGTGGTGCATCAGAATCTTTAAAAAGCGCAGATACTTAGCCTCACCCTCTGAGATTCCGAGCAAGCCTGGCATGGGACCCAGAAATCTGTATTCAATGAAAACATGAAATAAAAGTAGAACATGCAAGTGATGAAAGGTCAGTAACCTGTGGGAGATGTGGCTGGCTGTCCAGCTGCTCCTTCCTTGCTAACAACACCTTCATGTTGTCCGGCATGACCAAGTGCAGTCACAGCCTTCTGCTCCTGAGTTTCTGGCATCTTCTGCTCAGGGGAGAGGAGCATGCCACGTGGCCCAATTCTGCTCCATAAAACCTGGAGGAAATCTGAATGGGAGATTCTGAAAAAGCATTTGTTTTCATAATAAAAGAGGACAGAGGGAATGGTGTCACCTCCCCCTTTTTTTGAACATGAACATGATAACTAAGGCATTTATTAGTTCAACAATGTTTATTGAGAACTTACTCTGCACCTGGTAGGGTTTTAAGGTGCTGGGATATGGCTGAGAACAAAACAAAGTCCCCATCCTCACACAGCTGTCATTCTAGAGCAGAAGATAGACAATAAACAAGGTACACAGGCAAAATATATGGATGTTGGATGAAGAAGAATTCCATGGAGAAAAAGAAAAAAACAAAGAAGGAGAGTAGCTATGACAGTGAGGCCAAGATAATTGCAAGAAAGTAGCCCTGATACCAAGGAGCCAATAAACCACTACTTCAGGACTTCTAGTTATGTAAGACAAATAAACTGGTTTTGTTTAAGTCTCTGTTAATTTGGTTTTCTATTACTTACAGCTGAATGAATTCCTGAGCCAGTGTGTAGGAGGGTGCAAAGAGACAAATAAGTCATATAATTATTTCATCCCCACTCCCCAGATGCGTGGACTCTGAACAGTTTCTTGGCTGCCTTCCAGAATTTTCTATGTTAATAACATAAATATAAGTTATACATAGGAAATTTCTCTCTCTCCCCCCCTTCCCCCATCCACCATCTCTCTCTCTCTCTCTCTCTCTCTCTCTCTGTCTCACACACACACACACACACGCGCGTGCGCACACACACACACGTAATGGCAGCTTGGTGGTTGGGAGCCTGATGGAGGCAGCTGATATAGTATAGCATAGTATATAGACAGCCTGATTAGTGGCCCCACCACTTACTAGCTACATTATCTTGAACAAGTTGCTTAGCCTCTGTGTTTCAATTTCCTCATCAGTAAAATGGGGATGATAAGCCTGCCACACAAGTTTCTTCTGATGATTTAATAATTTATTATGTAAAATACATAGAACTGTCCCTCATACATTGCAACCACTCAGAAATGTTAGCTATTTTTCTATAGTGAATGCCATTCTACTGCTTTTCCTTTTCACTTAAGAATCTATTTGTAAACTAGAAAATCTAGAAGAAGTGGATAATCCCTGGACACACACACCCTCCCAAGACTGAACCAGAAAGAAGCTGAATCCCTGAATAGACTAACAATGAGTTCTGAAATTGAGGCAGTAATAAATAGCCTACCAACCCCCTCCTCCCCCCAAAAAAAGTCCAGGACCAAACGGATTTACAGGTGAATTCTACCAGAGGTACAAAGAAGAACTGGTACCATTTCTTCTGAAACTATTCCAAACAGTTGAAAAGGAGGGACTCCTCCCTAACTCATTTTATGAGGCCAGCATCATCCCGATACCAAAACCTGGTAGTGATACAGCAACAACAACAACAACAACAAGTTCAGGCCAATATCCCTGATGAACATTGATGCAAACATCCTCAATAAAATAGGGGCAAACTAAATCCAGCAGCACATCAAAAAGCCTACTCACCATGATCAAGCCAGCTTCATCCCTGGGATGCAAGTCTCATTCAACATACACAAATCAATAAACGTAATTCATTACATAAACAGAACTAAAGATAAAAACCACATGATAATTTCAGTAGATGCAGAAAAGGCCTTTGATAAAATTCAACATCCCTTCATGTGAAAAACTCTCAGTAAACTAGGTAGTGAAGGAACATACCTCAAAATAATAAGAACCACTTATGACAAACCCACAGCTAATATCATACAGAATGGGCACAAGCTGGAAACATTCCCCTTGAAAACCAACACAAGACAAGGATGCCCTCTGTCACCACTTCTGTTCAATACAGTATTGGAAGTGCTGGCCAAGGGTATCAGGCAAGAGAAAGAAATAAAGGTTATTCAAATAGGAAGAGAAGAAGTCAAATTGTCTTCGTTTGCAGATGACATAATCTTATATCTAGAAATCCCCATTGTTTCATCCCAAAAGCTTCTTAAGTTTATAAGCAGATTCGGCCAAGTCTTAGAATGCAAAATCAATGTGCAAAAATCACAAGCATTCCTATGCACCAAAAACAGACAAGCAGAGAGCGAAATCATGAATGAACTCTCATTCACAATTGCTATAAAGAGAATAAAATGCCTGGGAAAACAACTAAGAAGGGAACTGAAGAATCTCTTCAAGAAGAACTACAAATCACTGCTCAAGGAAATTAGAGAGGACACAAACAAATGGAAAAACATCCCATGCTCATGGATAGGAAGAATCAATATCATGAAAATGGGCATACTGTCCAAAGTAATTTATAGATTCAGTGCTATTCCCATTAAACTACCATTGACATTCTTCACATAATTAGAAAAAAAAGTATTTTAAAATTCATATGTAACTGAAAAAGAGCCTATATAGGCAACACAATCCTAAGCAAAAGGAACAAAGTTGGAGGCATCACACTACCTGACTTCAAATTATACTACAAGGCTACAATAACCAAAACAGCATGATACTGGTACAAAAACAGACATATAGACCAATGGAACAGAATAGATAACTCAGAAATAAGACTACACATCTACATCCATCTGATCTTCGACAAACCTGACAAATGAGCAATGAAAAGAATTCCCTATTTAATAAATGGTGCTGGGAGAACTGGCTAGCCATATGCAGAACATTGAAACTGAACCCCTTCTTTACACCTTATACAAAAATTAACTCAAGATGGATTAAAGACTTAAATGTAAAACTCAGAACTATAAAAACCCTAGAAGAAAATCTAGTCAATACCATTCAGGACATAGGCACAGGCAAAGAGTTCGTGACAAAAACGTCAAAAACAATTGTAACAAAGGCAAAAATTGACAAGTGGGATCTAATTAAACTAAAGAGCTTCTGTACTTCTGTACAGCAAAAGAAACTATCATCAGAGTGAACAGACAACCTACAGAATGGGAGAAAATTTTTGAAATCTATCTGACAAAGGTCTAATATCCAGAGTCTACAAGAAACTTAAATTTACAAGAAAAAAGAACCCATGAAAAAGTGGGTAAAGGATATGAACAGACACTTCTCAAAAGAAGACATTTATGAGACCAGCAAACATTAAAAAAAGCTCAGCATTACTGGTCATTATAGAAATGCAAATCAAACCACAGTGAGATATTATCTCATGCCAGTCAGAGTGGCGATTATTAAAAAGTCAAGAAACAACAGATGCTGGCGAGGCTGTGGAGAGATAGGAAGGCTTTTACACTGTTGGTGGGAATGTAAATTAGTTCCACCATTGTGGAAGACAGTATGGAGATTCGTCAAAGACCTAGACCCAGAAATACCATTTGACCCAGCAATCCCACTATTGAGTATATACCCAAATGAATATAAATCATTCCATTATAAACATACATTCATGTGTATGAATGTTCATTGCAGCACTATTCACAATAGCAAAGATATGGAATCAACCCAAATGCCCATCAATTATAGACTGGATAAGGAAAATGTGGTACATATACACTATGGAATACTATGCAGCCATAAAAAGAAATGAAATCATGTCCTTTGCAGGGACATGATGGAGCTGGAAGCCATTATCCTCACCAAACTAATGCAGGAACAGAAAACCAAACACCTCATGTTCTCACTTATAAGTGGGAGCTGAACAATGTGAACACATGGACACAGGGAGGGGAACAACACACACTGGGGCCTATGGGGGAGGGAAAAGGGGGAAGGGAGAGTATCAGGAAAAATAGTTAATGCATACTGGGATTAATACTTAGGTGAGGGGTTGATAGGAGCAGCGAATCACCATGGCACATGTTTACCTATGTAACAAACCTGCACATTCTGCACATGTACTCTGGAACTTAAAATTAAAAGAATATATTTCTTCATCTTTCCAACATGCACAGAGATATCCCTCTTTTGACATCTGTGCAGTATTCCTTAGTATGGAGGAGACAGTATTTTTTCTCTTAATGACCATGGGATATTTTGATGGGCACTTTTGATGCATGACCATGTTCTAAGAGGATTTTTGCCCAAGCAGAAGCTAACCAACAGCAAAAAAGAGAATCTGCTGAGATTGGCCTTTCTCCTTCTTTGTTATCTTTCATTTTACCTACTTTCCTGTCTCCCACTCTCTTCCACCCCACCCTGTACTCTTTTCCCTTTAGTTATATGCAGGGCCAAGCATGCTTACAGGGCAGCATTTATGACATACCCTTCTTCAACATTCAATAACTGATTCTTTCTAGCATCTTATTCCATGAGGCCACATCTCCTATTTAAGAATAGACTCAAAAAAAAAAAAAAAAAAAAAAAAATCAAATGAACCCAGTAGTCCTTTTTTTTACAGAGGCATATGAGAGCTAATTTGGAGCATTAATCTTATGAAGGAAGAGATGTTTAAATAACAACTGGTCCACTGGGAGACAAATAATTAAATAAATCAGAAAATAATAATAATAATGTGGCATGTTAAGTGCATAATGGGCAATGAAAGTAACTAATCTTAACTAATCTTGCCTTATATATGTGTGCAAAGAACCAATAAATGATCTGGCTGAGACAGACTAGTTAGGTTTTTAATCAGAGAAGAAAAGCAGCATTCCAGGTAGCAGCATTGTGAATGGCATACACAAAGCCACAGAGTGAGCTATTCAGGGATGCTAATAGTAGAATAGAGGGGAAGGAATGAATGGAATGGAGCCAGAGAAGGTGGTCAGGGTGCATTCAGAAGGATATTGGGTCTCTCTAAGTCACTCATCAGCAGCAGCTGTGGACTCTAGCAGAGTGTCACACATAACAGTGCTGATGAAATGCAGTGTCTTCTGGAATTCCTTGCCCAGGCATACACTGTAGTCTTCTTCCCTGTCCAACACCCTGCTCTATGATTCTGTGGGACTTCAAAAGTAAGCAGGTGCAGCTGATGAGCTTTGGGGAGGAATACAGAAAAGCTGTCCATGGGCAGTGAGAAGCTGAAAATTATGTGTGTCTGTATTGAGAGTGGGTGGATTAATATAGACATTAGTCAAGATTCTTTTGGTTGCACCAAAAATGGACACTGGTTCACCTAAGTGAAATGAAAAAGCTACATTTGAACAGCAGGGGGATGAAAAGGTGAGTTAAGACATCCCATCTTAGGAAGTCAGATGCAGAGATCTCAGCCAGAGGCTTGAGACTTTCTCTTGAGGGGCCTACCATGAAGAAATCTTGACCTCCAACAGAAATGTCCCTTGGAATAAGTGTCATATTCCTAAAAGAGAAAACTGATTGGTCCATTTTTTGGCCCAGTGTTTTTGTGGTTGAACCAATCAACCATGGCCACAGAATGGTGGGGGTGTGTACCAAACTTGGGCCCTGAAGGTTGGGGTGATCTGCTGTGAGCCCAGCAGCACCCACCCAACCCCAATCCAAAATGGGAGATCATGATGTATTAATGCTTGGAAAGCGTCAATAACGGCCCTCTCCAGGAATGAAGCAAAGCTGTCCACCATTCAAAGCTTGGCGTGGGGTAGTTAGATCTACCCTTGCTGGATCCAGGCTTTAAGAAAGTTTGACTTTATAATTTATAAAGGCAACAGGGAGCCAACAAATCCATTCAGCACACATGAAATATTTCAAGTGAGGCACCAGGGAACTGGAGCAGGTCTTAGAGAAGATGGATTTACATCTGGCAATAAATCCCAACTCCAGTAACCTTTGCACTTAGGTCTGGATTTTGTCTGGATATTAAAGCCTTTATAAGTGTTTAAGAGCATGAACTCTGTAGGGGTTAGAATTTCTCTTGCCTTCTCTCCAAAGGAATTGGGCTGCCAGGACAAGGTTCCGGTGGGGGCTAGTACCTTTCATTGACCTGGCACTGGGACTCTTTATTTTGAGTGTGCTTCACCTCTGACCATAGATGGACTTGGTTTCATTGCCTCTCTGGTGATGTCCTTGACCTTGCTGAGCTCCAGTGTCCTCACTTGTGAAATGGAGGTGTCCCTACTAACCTCTTAGAACTATCATGAACACTAAATCCATAACATATTTGGAATCATTTTGTAAAATAACAAAAGTGAATGAATACAATTACTTTGCAATCTTGCTGTAGTTTAGTTTTTGAGGTAGAAAACTCTTGCTTTGGGCCTCAGTTCTGGCTTGGGGAAGTCACTCATCTCTCTGAGCCTCAGTTTCCCCATCTATAAAATGGGGACAATAGTGCCTATCGCATGGTATTATTGTGAGGGCTAAACAGTAGTGCATAAGTGGCCTTGTAAGAGTCTGAGAACAGGGTCAATGCATAGCACGTGACGACCCTTGCCATGCCCTACGAAAGTATTCAAGAAGTCAAGCCTAACATTCATGGTGGATACAGGTGTCTCCAAGGATTAAGAGGCTTTTGGAGTCCCTATTTGTGTAGAGAGCCCTACTGTTCATCTGTATACACTTCTTTTCTTCCTGGACCTGCTGGAGACAATACTTCCAAGTATTCCAAGACAATACTTCCTTGCAGTTGGAAAAGCCATGTTACTAGTTTGGGATACAGAAATATGAGCAATGTGAGTCACTTTTAGGTGGAGGCAGCAGGAAGTCTTCATGTGAGATGATCATTACTCTCTTTTCCTGCTTCTGCAAATGTGCAGGCTTTGGGTTGACATGGTGGAGCTACTGGATCTCTAACTCACTGACTAGAGGAGAGTTGGTCTTGAGATTCTCAGATTTACAGCAAACTTTGCATAAATTAACACACTGATACTTGGGAGATATTTGTTATTGCAGCATATCCTAGCCTGCTCAGACTAATGCATGATTCTACTGCTTAATACCTATGTGATCTTGGGCAAATAGCTTCTCTGAGGTTTATTTTGTTCATTTGTAAAATGGAATAAATAACAGCAATAATTCATAAGGCTGTTAATGAGATGATGCATGCAAAATGCTTAGCATAGTGTTCGTCATATGGAATACATTTGATGGATGGTGGCAGATATTACAAAAATAATGTTAGTGGTGTGATGGTGATGATGATGATGATTTAAAAGCTAGATATGATTACGAATTTAAATCTTTTCATTTAAGTAGAAGAACCCAGACAGTCTCCAGCTCTGGGGTAGGTGAGAATCTTCTCTGGCACATGTTGGTACATGGTTTATTATACCATGTGGTATCAATTAAGTGCCAATATCCATGGGTGCCTATAAAACTTCCTAGTCTATATATAAAAAGATAAATACAATAAAATTCACTTCATTTGGAGAGAGATTAATTAAAAAGCTTGGCCATAAATCCACATTTCTGTTCTTGTGCCATTAACTACTTTTTATATTTAACAAGAATGCTGTCATGTATCATGTTGAGCACTGTCCCTGCAAGGATAAATGAAAACTGGCCTGTGCCCTCAACAAGCTTAGAGTCCATAGGATGTTTATAATAATTACCTTGAGATTCTGTATGCTTTATATCTCCACTCCCACCTGCCCCAGTATCAGATTGTACACAGTGTCATTCTATAGAAAAAACTTGTGCTTTGTGGAAAGGGGGATTTGAGTCTGAATTCCAGCTCTGCCACTTTCTAGCTGTGTCTTTGGGTAAAATTATTGACTTTTGTTAGCCTTAGTTTTCTCATCTTTAAAAAGGATATAATAATTGCTCTCATGTTGTAAGAAATAATTATAATATATGTAACATACTTGGGGCAGATCTTAGCATTTAATAAGTGCTCAATAAGTACTTGTAGTTCTTAAATTTCTTGAGGGCAGAGATTCTACATTATTTTGTATTTCCAATGCTTAGATCATTGAAAGTTTCCCATTTATTTATGAACTAGCAGGCAGAGAAAAGTATATTTCATACAAAAGCACTTTTAGAGGAAAGCAATTCTGATGGTATTTGAGGTATTTGTATATTTTGAATCCATTTTTGGTTTATGCAGAAATTTTAATTGAATTTAGTTAATTTGTTTTAATTTAAAATAATGGACCTCTATCATAGAGTTATGCACTTCTTGCCATAGAAATATGCTGCTCATATTTTTCAATTCGTAGCAAATTATTATCACTGGATGGGTGAGGCCCCTTCTTGCTAACTTATTTCAAATTTTTTCCATGATTTCCATTTCCATTCCCATTCCCCTTCCCATGATATGGATATGAGTGATACACGTAAAATATGTAATGTGGTTTCACATACGTGTTTTTAATTTATGTAAACTTGTCTGTTCTAAAAACTTTGCTGTTTCCTAATTTTGTCATAAAACATTCTATTTTTGTGACCTGTCCACCCGTCTCTATGCACATCTAGTTCATTATTCCTCACTATTGTATAATATTCCATGTAGTCACTTTTTATTCACCAGAAAATTGGATTTTCCAGAATACTTGTTCCCCAGCCAAAGCTACTATACTAAAAATGTTATCTTTATTTAGTACTGGGTAAGTCAGTCATTAAATTATGGCCTTATGATGCTATTATAGCAATGACAATGGCACATGCCCAGTTGCCCGCATGGAGAATTACAGAAGGAAAGAACTAAAAGCAAGTTCTTTGATTTCATGCTTCTCTGTTGTGTGCATGTGGGCAATGTGATTTTGACTATATGTGATTTTGACTATAGTGTACTTTCCTGTGTTTTAAATAAATATTCCAATTGACATAATTGAAGTGAATTTTCATGGTACATGAAAGTATAAACTCAGGGCTATGATGTCAATTAGAACAATTCATACCCTACAGTCTAAACAGCCTTGAGTTTAGGGGCAGCGATCTATATTCAAGTTTGAGTACTGCTGCTTGCTGGCTGGGTGACTTGAGTCAAGCCATTTAACCTCTCCCATGAAGTGGAGAAAAATAAATACAGGGATGTCATGAAGTTGAGATGACATAACAATTAGACAGACTATCATATATTTGGTTTGTGTCAAATATGGAGTTTTAAAACCGGATGTAATCAGTAAATATGCAAATATCTACTCTGATATTGTCCTTTCCCATTTTGTGCCCATGAAAGACACTGTTGATTGAACCGGATACAGCCTCAGGATTATTTCCAAGTTGGCACTCAAGGAAGTCACTACCAACTGATTAGAGCTGGCTTGCACTTAAAATTTCAAATTTGTCCTTTTTGACTTAGGCACTATGGTAGACCCATTGGGGAATAGCAGAGATTAACATGTCCTCAGGTCTGTCCTCAGAAAATTTGAAGCCAAGAGTGGCACATAGACACAATGAACTCTGACACAAAGTGAAGTATAATCTTATGATAAATTATCAAAGAACCGTAGATAAACAGAGAATTGGGAGACTGATTCCATGGACTGGCATCACTGAAAGCTTCTTGGAGCTGATATTTCAGCTAGATCTTCAAAGTCAGAGACAATTTGGGAGGTATATAAGCAAGGAAAATATTCCACGTGGGAGGGAAGACTATAGCCAAGTTTAAGATGTAAGAAATACATGTGTGGAGAGTAGCTCAGTCTGGCTTCAATCCAGGTGGTGTATGGTAAGATAAGCTATACTGAACATTATAAGAAGTTTAGAGTATTTTCTCTGCTTCAGCTACTATTAGTACCATTCCTCGTACTAATACTTATTGAGCATTTGTGTTGTTCCAAACACTGTGCTAAGCACTTTAGATACCTGATCTCGTTTGATAATCACAAAACTCCCATGAAGTAGTGTATCAATTAGTTATAGCTGTGTAACAACCTACTCCAAAACTTAGTAGCTTAAAAGAACAATCATTTATTATTTATCATGGGTATAGAGAGGTTCTGCAGATGTAGACCAAGCTTGGCTGGTCTCAGGCTCACTTATGCATCGGATTCAACTGATAGATCAGCTTAGGCCTGGCTGGTCTTAGGTGGCCTCAGCTGGGTTGGTGACTGTTTTCACGTTCTTTCACTAGGCTAGCTTGGGCTCGTCCACATTCCAGTGGCAGGATTCTGAAACATGCAAAGCCTCTAGAGGTCTAGGCTTAGAACTGGCACACAGTCACCTCTGTTGGGTTCTGTTTGCTTCACATGGCCAGCCCAGATTCAAGGAGTGGGACAATAAGCTCCACCTCTTGATGGAACCTGCTGCAAAATCACAATCACATTGAAATCAAAGTACCAGAAGTAGTAACTACTATGAACATCTCCGTATTTTAGATGAAGAAACTCTGGCTCTAGGAAGTTGGGTGTCTTGCCTAAGTAAATATAACTGGAAAGTGAAGAACCAGGACTTGCACTTGGCTTGGTAGGCAGTGGGGAGCCAGTAAAGATCTTGAGCACAAGAGTGACACTATCAGGAGAAAAAGAAGTGAGGGATATTTCTATGGCTAAATGATGGCACCACAGAGAATGTAAATCTTGATCGTTCCAGTATCAGCTCACTCTATTTTTGATGCAAGTGTAATATAGGTCTTGGGACTTTGCATTCTCTTCGTGGAGCTCTGTGGTTATGGTGTCAGCTTTTGAAAGACATCTTCCTAGGACTGCCTTTTCTCTAGGCCTTTAATCATCTGTACTTTTCAGAAAACCAAGCATTAGCCTTTCAGAGCTCCTTTCCCAGCGTGCCTTGTGAGTCATAGGCATCTCTAAGCTGAAGGGACATGTCATTCCAAGGATCCATGTAGGTGTTCACCCCAGCATCCCTGCATGGCAACTGCCATTGGCTGAGTGCTCTGGAGACTGCAGACAATTAGTGTGGACCTCGCATTCCCAGAGGCCTCATCTGCCATCAGCAGGAGGTCCAGGCATGAGAACATGGGACCCTTCCTGGAGCCAGAAGCAATCAGATTCAAACTTAAATAGACTTGGGGGGCAGAGCTCTACACCCATTAACTCTGGTGACTACAGGTAAAAGGGCACACAGTGGCCTAGTTTTCTCCAAGGTCAAGGGCAAGGAGATTTGTGTAAGTCAAGGTATTTACAGCTCACAAATTCAGAACCAGAGTTACCTTTACTATTGATTAAAGATGGCCACTTGCTCAGGAGAGCCTAGTGTAGCTTAGTAGAAGGTTAGGAACACATGCTTTGAAGAAAGAAAAACTCAGGGCTGCGTCTCGTGCCCTGCTATAGTGTGAATATTTGTCCCGAAAACCTCATGTTGAAATTTGAACTCCAGTGTTGGAAGTGGGAGCTGTTTGGGTCACGGGAGCAGATCCCGCTTAACTGCCTTGCTGCCCTCTCATGGTGATGAGTGAGTTCTTACTTTGTTCGTTCCCATAAGATCTGATTGTCGGCCAGGTGTGGTGGCTCAGGCCTGTAATCCCAGCACTTTGGGAGGCCGAGATGGGCGGATCACGAGGTCAGGAGATCGAGACCATCCTGGCTAACACGGTGAAACCCTGTCTCTACTAAAAAAATACAAAAAACTAGCTGGGCGTGGTGGCGGGAGCCTGTAGTCCCAGCTACTGGGGAGGCTGAGGCAGGAGAATGGCGGGAAACCGGGAGGCGGAGCTTGCAGTGAGCTGAGATCCGGCCACTGCACTCCAGCCTGGGCGACAGAGCGAGACTCCGTCTCAAAAAAAAAAAAAAAAAAGATCTGATTGTCAAAAAGAGCCTGGCACCTCCCAACACCTCTTGCTTCCTCTCTTGCCATCCAATTTCTGCACACACTGTCTCGCCTTTGCCTTCCACCTGAGGGGAAGCAGCCTGAAGTCCTCCCCTGAAGCAGATGTTAGCACCATGCTTCCTGTACAGCCTGCAGAACCATGAGCCAAATAAACCTCTTTTATTTATACATTACCCAGTCTCAGATATTCCTTTTTAGTAACACAAACAGAATAAGACACATCCTATTTCCTCTCTGTGTGGTACATTGGGCAAATGGCTTAACCTTTCTGGGCTGCCGTTTCCTCTTGATAACATGAAGATGATAACATCTACTCTTTGGGATTGTCATCACAATTTAGTGAACTAGTTTACAGAAGCTCTCCCAGTAGCTACTCAAGAATAGGGCTGTGTCACTGGAAGAGGGAAATCCTAAGTCTTGCAAAGCTGCCCAAGAAAGAGCCAATTGCAGGCAAAGAACCTGACCATCCCTGCTCCAAGCCCTGATATTTGATAATTAATAGCTCTAGCCCCCGCTCCTGTGTCCTGCTTGGGGAAATCCACTGTGTCTCTGGTTCTCAAAACTGGCTACACATTAGAATCATCTGGGGAGCTTTAAAATATCTCAAAGCCCAGGCTGATCCCTAGACACATTAAATCAGAGGTGGGCTGGGGGGTGGGATGGCTCAGAAATTAGTATTTTTAAAAGCTTCCCAACAGGGTTGGGACTAGGACCAGGTAAAGGAACTGCTTAGTTTGTAAAATTTAAGGAGGCACCTACTCTCAGGTGGTGACCTTTTGCATACATGTCCCTGAGAATCAGTGCTTCCTTAAATGCTGCATCCTAGATACTTCACTAGCTCTCCCTTGTCCTGGCTGTGCTCCTGAAGCGATTCCAATGATCAACTAAAGTTTTAGCCATCATTAAAATGATGAACTTACATAAGGTATTCCTGGGTCACAGAAATGGCCTGCCTTTAGTCTACTTCCCTCTTCTGCTTTCCTTGACTCCCTTCCACCTGTCTATTCCTCTCTGAAAAATGCCTAAACTATTTTGCTCCAAACTTGTAAATCATCCCAGCATTTAGCAAATAAAGTATCCTTTAGTTAAAAGAGCTCACTCTCTTAAGTGCATATTTTCGTAAATATTTTTTATTGACCTTTCTTAGGGAGATGCCCTGTACCCCAGTGACTTACCAAGATTTCCTTTTGGATAAGACTGGGCTTTCCCCAAGAAAGATCTGCTTAATTTGTTTTTGTTTTTTTTTTTTTAAAGGTTTCAATTTCATAGCACCTGGTTGCTGTGTTTATTATGTTATGTTGCAGTGGGCTGTCCCTGGGCAAATAAGGATCACACTTGTGATCACTGTGTAGTAGTAAAGAACCTGATGCATACTCAGCACTTTCAAAAACAGGCAAATGAATGACTGGCCCTACATTTAGATTCCACTGGAGCCTCTCCCTTTATATCTGGGGGTCCAGTTTCACCGTCCCCCTGTCTTTATGCCCAAAGGCAGAAACTGACTGTAAGCACCACATTCTGCACACAGCAGTAGTGCAGGAAACATTTATTACAAGGAGGCAAAGCACCCAGTGCCCCTGGAACTCACACTCTCACTCTCAGCGTGGGAGGAGCTTCGAGAGGTCCCCCAGAAGAAGTGTTGACAGCGGCTCAGCAGTCCAAGGTGAGAAAAGGCTAGTGCTTGAAAGTGGAGTCTGCCGCCCACTAGGAGGGATGAGGCTGTGCCTTGAGAGTGGGACAGTCACGTGGGGAAGGTGGAGGGCTCCCTGCTCCAGCAGGGATGGCAGGGAGGAGAGAAGGGATACCTCTTCTTTCCTCCCCAGTTGGCCTTTAGGGCCTGGGGTAGGATTTGGGAGGGCAGGGGGAGGATTGGTTGAGAAAACCTGGAGCTCAATTGACATCAGGTATGCTACCCGCTGCCTCTCTTTGAGGACATATATCTATGAAAGAGGTCTACGATTCAGACTTGCATGTGCAGCAGCCAAAATCTTTTTTTTATTAAAATGCTTTGTGCTCCAGGATACCAGGGAGTTAAGCTGATCTGCCTCTGAGAGTGTGTTTGCCTAGAGCACACTATTAGATACTTTGTCTCCCTTAAAATAATACTAAGAGATGGGCTTTATGTCTCTCGGTTCCTGCCCTATATTGCTGCCTGCAGAAACGAGGCCAGGAGAAGAGACCATTCGCCCTTCTGGGAAGGGCCTCCATGTACCATAAGCTGAGGTCTCTTAAACTGCCTAGATCCCCAGCAGCGTGCAAGCTGGAGAAAAACTGGCTGATTTTTAACATGTCATTTGTGAAAACAGGGTGTTATCGTCAGGAGGAAGAGGCTGTCTCCATCCCCTGTTATAAATGCTATCACATCTTTCACAGTGGCATTCCTCACGGATAAAAGATTTTATCGAGATCATTTATTTATAAAGAAAATAGTGCCTATAATGGCATCATTACATTCCCCGTTAATCAGCTCTCTGTCTTTCACACTGTGTTCAAGCCCATTAGTATTTGGAAGAGAAAATATATACATTTGATTATCCCTTGGCATCTCATGATTTGAAAAAGGAAGAAGATGGGAGAAAGAAAACTGACAGCAAATCCTTTAAAGTGATTGCTTTTTACGGGCTGCGTGCACGAAGTTTTGTGTTTCTCTGAGCCTGTAAAGGCATCTGATAACACATTACAGTGGTATCCTCGGCAGGCTTTGGTCATAAATAACCCCGTTCTTAAGTGGTGCAGTATGTATTATTTTTCTTCTGTGAACTTGGGGCCTCACACACACGATTCTCCAATTGCAAATAATAAAATGTGGTTGAGATCAGTATTTCTAATTCAAGAATAAACCAGGAGAAATGTCGTGTTTAAAACTGCATGAACGCTGGGACTTAGCGTGATACACGAGTGAGCAGCAAGCGACTTCTCTTTTTGCCCAAATTTGAAGAACTGCCTAAGCCCTACACTTCTCCATTTAAATATCTCTTGCTTGGGTTGCCACAAAGAGCCTTTGTACATTATTCTGAAAAGCCCTAGGCATGGGATTATGTGTTCTTACATGTCTTCTTTTAGGCATCAGCAGCAAAGTATACCAAAGGCAAATTTATGTTTAGAGCTATCAATAAAACATAACTGAGAGACTGCTAAATTAGTAATCATGAAAATCCTACCCAGTTCTCTCTCTCGATTTCTCTCTCTTTTTTAATATTATGAAGCAACTTTTAAAGTATTTGCCTTTGGTGCGAGGGTGGTCTCTTAAGAAAACATATACTTAAATATCTCAGAGGTACCTCAAGGTCTTATTTTTGGACTGGGGTATCAAGGGAGCACTACACTAAAATCTAATAATGGTTTTAAGTTAAATGCCTTCAAGTACTGCCAAGAGCCTTACAATCAGATGTCCATCATGAAAGGCATAATTTATCAGCAAGTTGGAAAAGATAGTGTTTGTCAGCAGTTGTTATTAACTCAAATGAATAGATGGTTTTGCTCAGACCTCTAAAAGCTCTGTTTCAATCTCACGGACACCAAGAAACTACACGTGAAACCATTAAGCCAAGAGGGAAATTAATCTCCCTCTTACCGCAACAACTCTGGGTTATGTTGGGAACATAAACAGTAAGGTAGAAAGAAAGATGCCGCCCATAGGCAGTGTCAGGGCAATGTCCAGCAAAAGAGGAGAAAGCTCTTTCCTTGTGATGAGTTTCACACTAGGAGGGGGAGATTTTCTCATCTTCAGGTAACAGAGCCATCCTGGTACCCCCCTAAGGCAACAAACAAACAGGCATGTGGGTGTGGTTTCTTTTTGGTTCCTAAATCATTTGCAAGAGGTCTTGGGACTAGAAAAGAGACGATTATCTCCCTCTATTGCACAATATGAGGGCTGGAAGGCCTTTGAGATCAGTTGGCAGGGTGGTTTTCATTTGCTTTGTAGCCTTAGAACTCTTTCTTCTCTCAAAATATTATGCAGAACAGTGATTATAAAAGAGATAAAAGCAGACTGAGCCGGTTAATGTGGAGCTGGGGGTACAGATTCCCACCCACTGAGCCCCTGACCCTCCTCTTATGATGCTGTCCATGGAAGGACTGAGGGCTCAGCAGAACATAATTTTAAAACCGTTGCCCATTAGCCTCACTCACAGCTCAGTCACAGATGAAGAAGCCAAGGCTCAGAGAGGGCAAGTGACTTGTCCAAAATCACACAGCTTGATAAGGGCAGAGAGGGATCAGTAATGCCAGACAGGGGCTTTGCATGCTTTAGTTATTAAGATTCAAAAGCAGGTAAACTTTGTTGGCTATGTCTTGCCCAAAACATGATTTCCAAGCCTCAGAAACCGTGCAAATCTTTATTGTTCTGTCTTTCCTGTCTCTTGCTTTATTATTCCTGGCAGTGAGCATCAATACTTGTCATTAAGCAGACGTAAAGGTGTAAAAAACCCTGGTGACCATTTCCATCTTTTTTTTTTTTTAAAGACACTGGCTGCTTGCTGTATATACTTCATCTTTTCAGTTTGCTGTATGACTTTATAGAGAAGCTGAGACTTTAGCTACTGTGTGGGCATCTGTGGTAGTCTATGACCAACACCTCCCATCAGCTCTTCCACCCACTCCAACAGGAACATCTCAGTTCCTACAGAGTCCCATCTCCCCTGACATAAGTTTATCAGCACCGGACACTGAATGGAACTGCAAGATATGAAATGCTGAAGCTGTAATTAAGCCACGTTCCTTGCCAAGAAGGCTTCTCATTTGCAGTAAGAGAAAATGAACTCCACCTGCCAATGAGAAGTCTGAGGTGAAGAGAATAGACCCCTGGATCCCTCAAGTTGTCCAACTGTTTCACCCTTCCTTCAATCGTATGCAATCAACAGGGCACACTACAGGTTAGAGATTGAGAGTTTGGGTTGTGGGATCACATAAATGTGTATGGTCACTAACTCCAGTGCTAGAACAACTCACTTCATTGCCCTCTGTGTCTTAGTTTCTTCAACTGTAGAATGGGGAGGATAATGGCACCTGTCTCGTGGAGCTATTTCAGCTGAACACTTAGTAAGAACTCAATTTCAGGAAAGGTCCTCAGGCTTGGCTGCAGCTTGGGCCTCTAGGTCTTGATCCTTGAAAATCAATCTGCAACTCACCCAATCTCTCAATCACAAATGTGTTGGTATGAGTGAGCGGGGAAGTTGCCAGAGGCTGCAGAAGAATCAGGGAAGATGGAAGCCAGCAGGGTATTAACCACTGGCCCCACTCCACCATAAAACAGGCACACAGAGCTTCTTACACCTGGAGAATCTTTCCTCCATGCAGATGGCATCCTGCACAGCTGGGGAAATTTCAGGCCTTAGTGGGTTTGTGCTGTGTTATCTTCAGCTGAGTGTTGCATCTCGGTAAATTTCTGAGTCCTTTGCAATTACAAATATTACAATAACTTACCATTCACTGAATCTTTAGGCATCAGTAATGTCACCATCTCATTGCCACAACCATACTATTATTCTCATTCTGCTAATTAGTTTGAGTCAGGGTTTTAGCTTGTAACCAAAGGAATCCTCAAAATCTACATACATCTAGATGCCAATCCCAATTCCCAAAGATTGAGTCCCTTATCTGTTGCTCTGAGTCTTCTATTGAAATACCACTGTGGGGCTGATCTCTAGGCAGAATTTAATACATTGTCACAAACATCTGCGTGTCTGAGGAAAAGTAAGAGGGAAATGGCAATACAATCTGACAAGGACTCCGAAAGAAAGGGAAAGAAAGATCTGTGAGAATAGAGGGCAAAGGGAAATTGCTTCCAGCTCTGCTGATGAAGAAGGGGTTCACAGAGAAGGTAGCTTTTGCTTTGGGTCTTAAAAAGAAGGACATGAATGATAGAGATAAAAAGTCAAGACAGTGTGGGGTATGTTGTAGCCATCGATTTTTCCTTCTGCAAATATGTTTAATGGGAAATGTCACTGAAGGCTTACATTGGGGCTGGGAAGTACCAGTTGATAATAATAATAATGAATAGCATTCTTTGAATGATTCCTATTTGCTAGATTTATTTTACATGCTTTACAGATATTCCTTCATTGAATGTGCACATACCCTTTGGCTAGATCCTGAATTATTCCTCCTTCACATAAGAATTCACGCATGTAAGAGGTAGGGCTGGGATTCAGACTCCTACCAAGTAGTCTGACACTCATAACCACTAATTAATCACCTCAAATTCACAGCGACAGGCCCTGGGGAGATGTTGGTGAATAAGATAAGTGTAGTCTCCACCCAGTTGGAGCTCACAGTGGTGTATGTTGTTAAGAGTGCAGACTTAACTCTTTCTCATGTCATTGTTTTTATAAATACTAGTCAGATGTTATGGAATCCTTACCCTCCAGTGTTGTGTGGCTTTTAAATTTGTGTGAGGATGTTTATGGTTAAATATCAAGCATGTATTGTCCCACCATCCTCCACTTCCCCAATAGCCACTGATTTTTGTGATTCTGGGCAGGCTGATGATACTACTGACCCAAGGTGGAATGTCAGTGAGACGAGGCTGAGTCAGTCAGCACATTCCATCTACCAGTCCCATTTATTGGTTCAGGAGTGGGTGTGTGACTTCAGCTGCCCTGATAATATTGGTTTTCAGGTCTTTGTCTGGAAATGCTCTCTGGGTCACACACAAAGAAGCAGGAAGTATCCTTAGTACTTGTATTAGTCTGTTCTCATGCTGCAAATAAACACATACCAGAGATTGGGTAATTTATAGAGGAAAGAGGTTTAATGGACTCACAGTTCCACATGGCTGGGGAGGCCTCACAATCATAACAGAAGGTGAAGGAGGAGCAAAAGCACATCTTACATGGCAGCAGGCTAAGAGAATGTGTGCAGGAGAACTGCCTTTTATAAAAATCACCAGATCTCGTGAGACTTATTCACTATCATGAGAACAGAATGGGAAGTACACTTGCCCCCATGATTCAATTACCTCACACCAAGTCCCTTCCATGACATAGGGAATCATTGGAGCTACGATTCAAGTTGAGATTTGGGGGGTGACACAGCCAAACCGTATCAGTACTGAAAGCTGTCTTGGGACTGAGAGAGGAAAAATTTGCTAAGGTTGGAGTCATTACCAAGCAAGTGGAGCAGACAAATCAACAGTGGATGAGATCACTGGGCTCCTGGATCATGTTTCACCTGAAGTCTGACAGGTTTGTAAACTTTACAGTCACACAAGCCAGTCTGAGTCAGGAGTCCATTGACATACAAAGCTTGCAGCTTGAGAGGCTGTGGTAGCCACTGTTGGCATGCGAAAGGGTCCTCTGAGTCCCACTGTGCTACTCAGTCTTTGTGTGACCTCAGTTCTTCAAGTTTCAGTTTCTTTATCTTTAAAACGAGAAGGTCAGATTGAAATCACAGCAGTGATGATGATGATCATGATGGCCACTTATCAGGCACTTAACTGCTTGCATTCTGCTCTGCCGAGGTTTTCATATATAACATCTTATTGAGTTGGCCCAACAGCTTTGTGAGGTAGAAATTTGAAGAAGCTGACACTCAGAGAGATGAAATCACTTGCCTAAGGCCACACAACACAATTAGTAAATGACAGAACTGAGATTCGATTCAGGCATATAACATTATGGATCAGATTTGTTTTTAAGAGATCAGCTTCTTCACTGTAAAACTGCTCATAATTTTTGAGTTCTACGAGGCTTGGGGCCATAGCTATGTTACTCACACTTTATTCCCCAGTACCAACCACAGTACTCAGCACATAGAATTTGGATGGATGAACGAATGAATGAATGAATGAATGAATGACTGGATGATCTCAAAGAGCCCATCAAGCTCTAGAGTCCTCTGAAACCCACCTTGTGCTCTTTGCCTAATGAGGGTTCCCAGAAGAATTTCTTGGGTGAAGAGCAAGCCCCTTTCTCCTCCTCTGAACTAATGCCTACTCCACTGACTGCCCCCCACTAATGAGGCGACACAGCCCAAGGGGACGGTGTCTCCAGGCTAATTATTTTGCGGCTGCTCTGTCCTCACAATTCAAAATATTCAGGCTATTGTTGGTGTTTTACATCTTGCTACTGTTGCCCTTGTCAACTTCCAAGGGCATGAAGCCATGGCCCAATGGGCTAGCCCTTTCAAGGTCAGCTTGACAGCAAACACAAACTTAATTGAGCTGGAATAATAATTTTTTCTCTTTGCTTGATGTGCAGGTGACAATACTTAAAATATCGACATGCCTTAATACTTTTAAATTCAGTTGTTTGCTGATCAGCGGCAGCTACTTAAATTGACCAATCTATCTTGCCCAGCCGGAGATCAAGGGATCAGCACTTAATTTCATTCCCTGAATAAAGAATTTTTTTTATATCCACATGGAAATATCAGAACATGAAAGGTTAAATCAATATGGAGTTTTACATTGCTTAAAGGGCATTTGCATCAAAGCAGCCCTGAATGCAATTCACTTGTTTAATGAATTTTTTATGCTTATTTAATGAATTTCACAAAGGTTTGGTGTTTTCATAAAATGGATAAGGACTTCCAGTTTTATGAAATAATAAAAATGGAACTGAAGTTATGAAATGAGCAATCTCATTAGTTAGGCATGATATATTCATATGAAAATGTACACGTCTCTGTATTATTGCCTGGGCACCATTATGCGAACAGTGACTTGTTATAATAGCATGGCAAATATTCCTCTAGTTAAGATATCAAGAAGTGACAGAAGGAAATTGCATTTTCTCCCCATTTCTAATAATGACATAATTAATGCTCATTTAAAATAATTACCTGGGCATTGTTTCCCAAGAGTGCGGACGCCTAACTCACTGGTAAGTGTATCCTGAAATACTTCTGAACTTCAATAACTCAAATGACATCCTTTGCTTTTAAAATTAGTTATTTGTTGAGGTAACAGTGATTTCTTGCCTTTCCATTCCAATGTCCTGGTGCACAAACAGAATATACAAAACTCATTCTATGAAATATAGAGGAAATATCTTGTGCTGAGAGAAAGAGAAAGACAGAGAGAGATTGAGATTGTGGTATTAATTTTTCCTTCCTAGGCTTTGTTTCTGGCTTATATATTTTTTTGGATTTTGGGCTTCTTACTGAGTGTCCAGAGTTTGGTGACCCGGTCAGGTACTGATTCATCTATGATGTTCAGAGGTTAGAGGGTACACTGGTTAGTAATTCAGGCTTAAAAACACAGATGTATGTCTTGTGACTGTTTGACCACAGACTAGTTATTTATCCTCTCTGAACCTCAGCTGTGAAATAAGGATGATTCTCGGTAGTTCCTGAGTCCTGGGGTGTGGGCCAGACTAAATAAGCATACACATGTAAAGCCCAGCACAGTGTCTGGCATCTGGTAAGCTCCCATCATGTCAGTTGTTGGCGTAGGTGGTGTTGGTGAGACGCAGGGCCTGGAATTCACTGGACGCTCTGGTGCAGAGTCTGAACAGAAGTAAGTGAATCAGCACCAGGCAGGGCCTCACTGGGGAAACTCGAAACTGTTTCATCTCACTTTCTTTTCCTATTCAAGAAGACAGGCAGCTGGAATGCTCCTCTGGCATTCAACACTGATATCAATCTCAGCAACATTAATAATACAGCTCAACCGAATTAATTCTGCCTTCTCTGATTTCAGAGGGGACAAATTCAGATGCACAATTCAGTGAGCATGTTTGGGGGACTCACTGGGTGCTGGGCACCAGCAGGAGGGCTCTAAGTAAAAGGAAAGGCATAGCTCCTCCTCCAGGAGTTTGCAATGTTGGTAAGACCATAGGAAGCAGCCAGGATACAATTTTATTACCAGTTAAACTCCTTACATCTGTATAATGCTTTGTAGTTTCCAAAACCATTTTGAGACTCGCATAAGTAGTCAGACCCTCTGATCTTTTAGGGCTCTTTTGACGGTAGATTGAAATAATTTCTTTGGATTTAGAGAGGAACTTTGCATTGTGGTTAGCAAATTGGTCTTTGTAATTAAAATTGTGTCCCAGCACCAGTTCTGCACAGTTCCAGCTGTGTGGCTTCTGGCAAGTCACTTAACCTCTCTGAGGATCTATTTCTTTGTCTTCCAAATGGATGAGGACTCATTAAATTTGCAGGCATGTAAGATACCGCCTCGCCTCTTTCCTTCAACACCAAAATTACTGTGTGCCCATATTCCAGGTGGAAAGAAGAGTCAGAGAAGAAATAGTGTGAGATGCTAACTCCCACTGGAGGAATTAGGCAATTCAAAACTCAGAGCAAAGGTGAGCATGGCATTGCCTTTTAGGAGTGGTAGTGGTTGGTAAATTTTTACTTTATACTTCTTTGAAAGCAAAAATTTAAAAACCACATATGATATGACTGATTAGAGTTTGAGTAATTCTGCTATTTTCTATATTCACTGATATATATGTAGTATACATATACATACACACAAATGACTTTTAAAGCAGTTATTTTATACTCTTTAAAGTGTTAGTCAATTATTACTGAATATTCAGAAATTAAGACTTTCTACATGATCCCAATAGTCTACTGTATTTACAACAATAAAATGTTTTTTTATATAAAATCTCTTTAACATCATTGTTAATATCAATAAAAATATTCAAATTTTTCCTTTCTTCAAATTTTCCTCTATTATTAGAGTGAATCTTACTATAGTATCAAGTTAATAGTAAACCTAATACTATTTATTTAAACTGAGGTCTTTTGGGTTCCACGATTAGAAAGCCTTCTAAGCTAGAACACTGTGTCTCATTTGTGTCTCATCTTCATGTACTTGCTTGTTCCCTCTAATGCCCTAAGTTTCTTTCTTCCTTTGTTTATTTATTTTTGAGACGAGGTCTTTCTTTGTTGTTCAGGCTGGAGTGTAGTGGCACAATCAGAGCTCACTGCAGCCTCGAACTCCTGGGCTCAAGCAATCCTCCCACCTCAGCCTCCTAGGTAGCTGGGTATCCAGGCACACGCCACCACACCCAGCTATTTTTTTTGTTTTGTTTTTAGTAGAGAAGTATCTCGCTATATTGCCCAGGCTGGTTTTGAACTCCTGGCCTCAAGTGATCCTCCCACCTTGGCCTCTCAAAGTGCTGGCTTGAGCCACCATGCCCAGCCAAGCTCCAGTTCTTGAGCCGAGTGCATGGCAGACACACCTGGGAGTGCCCAAGACCACAGCCTTTGCCAGGACCTCCCATTCACAGGTGAGGGGTGGATCTGGCATCTGAATAATGAAAACTCTCCCAGGGTTATTTTGATTTGTCTGCTGGAAAGACACCAAGGTTCTGAAGCAATAGGTAGGAAACTTTGAAAGAATATGGCATGGATGCCAAGTAAAAATGTCAAGGGAGTAAAGATTACCCTTCACATAATGCAGCTACTTTTAAATCTGCCTTCACTCACATCATTTGCTCATCGCAACAGTCCCTCAAGGTGAGTAATAACCTCATTCTTTTAAAACATGGGAAGATGTTTAGATTCACACCTAACAAATTCAAACCTAACTCCTGTCCCACCTTACACCTCCACCTCCCACATTGACTCTCTAGGTGCTCAGGACCAAACCTTGGAGTCATCTTTGACTGCTGTGTCTCTCATCTCCCTCTGCGTGCCATCAAAATTGATCTGGAAAATGACCCCTTATCACCATGACCATCTCTACAGGTCATAGTCACGTCGTGCCCTGCTCAGATCCTGCAGCAGCCTCCGACCTGGCCTCCTACCTCCTCTCTCCCTCTTGGCCCCTCAGTCTGTTGTTCTGGCAGAAACCAGAATGAGGCATTTAAGATGCAAATGAGGGCCGGGCGCGGTGGCTCAAGCCTGTAATCCCAGCACTTTGGGAGGCCGAGACGGGCGGATCACGAGGTCAGGAGATCGAGACCATCCTGGCTAACACGGTGAAACCCCGTCTCTACTAAAATATACAAAAAATTAGCCGGGCGAGATGGCGGGCGCCTGTAGTCCCAGCTACTCGGGAGGCTGAGGCGAGAGAATGGCGTAAACCCGGGAGGCGGAGCTTGCAGTGAGCTGAGATCCGGCCACTGCACTCCAGCCTGGGCGACAGAGCGAGACTCCGTCTCAAAAAAAAAAAAAAAAAAAAAAGATGCAAATGAGATCATGTTATGCCTCTGCTCAAAACCCATCTCATTCAGAGGAAAATCCTAATTCCTTACAGCGGCAGGCAGCCTGGCTCCCTCTCTGGTCTATCTCTTCCCATCCTCCCTCTGCCTCACTTCACTCCAGACACACAGAATGCCTTTCCCAAACTCCCAGGCACTCTCCCACCTGTGCACTTGCCTTTCTTCCTGGAACTCTCCTCCCTCAGCTATATGTGTGTTTCATTCCCATTCTGGAGGCCTTCCTAGCTCCTTTTCTCACGAACAACCCCCCTCCCCAGCTACTCCCTGAACTTGCTTTATTTTTCACAGTAGCTCTTAGGATCACTTGTCATAGCACCTGTTTGCATGTGTCCATGTTCATTATCTGTCTTCCTTCCCCACTCAAGCTGCAGGCTCAATGTTACCTATCCACTGCCTTGAACAGTAAGTGCCCATAGTAAGTGGTGGATGGACACCTGTTGAATGAATGTCTAGGCCACAGGATAACCTTTATTCAATGTCTGAAACTTTTTCTCTGTTTGCCCCCATCATGTGCAGGGTGAAAAAGGAACTAGGTTTGATATGGTTTGGTTGTGTCCCCACCCAAACCTCATCTGGAATTGCAGCTCCCGTAATTCCCACCTGTTGTGGGAGGGATCTGGTGGGAGATAATTGAATCATGGGGGCGGATTCCCCACATACTGTTCTCATGGTAGTGAGTAAATCTCACGAGACCTGATGACTTTGTAAGGGGTTTCCCTTTTTGCTTGTCTCTCACTCTCTTGTCTGCTGTCAGGTAAGAGGTACCTTTCGCCTTCTGCCATGATTATGAGGCCTCCCCAACCACATAGAACTGTGAGTCCATTCAACCCCTTTTACTTTATAAACTGGTATACCGGAGACATACCAGTCTCAGGTATGTCTTTTCAGCAGTATGAAAAGAGACTAATACACACTTCAGTCAGGCCTAGGGAGGGTGGGTATATTTTGTGATGATTCAGCTAACCATGTGCAGGCCCCATGCCTCCCCTTAAGAATGCTTTAAAGCATGGTGTGGTGGTGCACACCTGTAGTCTCAGCTACTCGGGGAGCTGAGGCAGGAGGATGCTGGAGCCCTGGAGTCCGTGGCTGCAGTGTTATGTCCTTCAGGTGTCTGCACTAAATTGAGCATCAATATGTTGACCTCCTGGGAGGGAGGGGCAACTACCAGGTTGCCCAAGGAGGGATGAACCAGCCAGCTGGAAATGGAGCATCTTAAAACTCCAATGATGGTCAGTAGTGAGACTGCACCTGAGAACAGGCATTGTGGTCCAGCCTGGGCAACACAGAGAGATCCCATCTCTTAAAAAATTGCTTTAAAGACAAAAGCAAAAATGCAACAGAAACCATCTTATCCTTGAGCTTATTTCTCACATTCACTTTGTCCTCCCAGCAGACAGTCATTTACAAAACCCAGTTCAGTGAGGTTTCCAACTAATTGAGGTTTTACTGAATATCCTATCGGGTGTGTTGATGAAGCAACTCTCTGTGCTTATTGCCATGGGGAGTTGGGAGGTAGAAAAGTGAACGAGACAAGGGCTATACCCTCCAGGTGCTGACAAATCCAGAGGGGAGAGAGACAGACACATGATCACTTATAACCCAGGCCAGAATGAAGAAGCAAGGTAAACGGAGATGATAGCCTTGTGCTCGGGGCCAGGAGGGTCCATTACATCAACTCTTTCTTGGTCCAATTTATCACCACCACTATTACTAATCTAATAAAAACAATAATTTCGAGTAGGCCTGCCTTCTTTGATATCAAAGGGTTTTTTTCTACTGTCAAAATTAATGATAAAAGAAAACAACTTGTTGGAATTAAAAGCAGTTGGGCTTGCTGATGGTTGAGAGAGGCATGGGCTCTTCCTGGAAGGATGGGGGGCACTCGTGAGTATTTCTTTGAGGACCCAGCTCCCCATCTTCAACCTCCTCCAGCACAGCATCATGGTGTATACAAAAATCAAAGGCTCATTAGGCCTGTTTCTATCATCTTTGCCATTGAATGCTTAACATATGGGAAGGAAAAATGTCCTGAAACTTTTAAAAATAAATGAAGACATGCATTCCAGGTTTGTGGCAAGAGTCTCAGATGGGCCTTGTCACTTCCCACATTACTGAAGTCCATACCAGCCAAGGTGCTCTGTGCCATCCACAGAAGGTCCTTGTGGGGTTGGCGGGGTGGGGGTATTTCCCAGAGAATGATTTGATGCTCCATGATTGCTAGAGTTCAAGGGCTATTTGACGTAGCAGTGAGCTAGTATTTTCCAACCCCATTCTCTGTTGTATTCCATTAGCCCTGGATCAGTTCAGGTGAGAGACGCTTTCATTTCACCATTGGCTGGAGTCCCTCAGTGATGTTCAGCTGGCAACTGGCTGGTCTGCAGGAGACAAGATGATTCACTCACATCTCTGGCACTTTGGAGGTGTGGTTGGAAAGCTGGGTCCACCAGACCCATCTCCCTCTCCATGTGGGTTCAGGGCCTCTCCACATGGTCTCTCAAGCTGGTTAGCTGGACTACTTACATGGAGGCTCAAGGCTTGAAGAAAAACAAAAAGAATTTGCCAATCCTCTTAAAGGCTATACCCAGAATTGACATAGTGTCACTTCCACTCTACTTTATTGGCCAAAGAAGTTCTAGGCCAGCCCAGCAGCAAGGTGAGGGGAAATAGGCCGACCTCTGATGGGAGAAGCCCTGTATGCACATCAACACTTTTGACAAATCCCAGATTATAGGGAAAAATGGACCCACCATTCGATTTTAGGACAAACATTGAAAATAACTATGGAGGTGGTAGAAAGGAAGTTTTTGTGATTCATTAAGAATGTTAGCACGTAATATTTTAGCTGTCACAAATCAAAATGCCGATGGGGCAGTCAAGTAATGAGAACGGGCAAAGTGGGCTCAGGTCTTAGTGCACGCAAGCATCTTATGAGTGGTGGGGTCTTGCAAAGGTGGGAAGGCCTGCCTTCCTCTCAGAGAACAACTATTGCTCGGTTCCAGTCACTTGCTGCCAGGCAGGAATGTGCATTCTTACCGGATGCAACAGCCCAGAGAAATACATTCATCTCATGGCTACAAAGGCTGCAGTATGCAAGTGCTGCAGTGTCTATTAGTAAAAGCAATCGCTAAATGCTTGACTATGGTATTTGGCACCCAGAAACATATGTGATATTTACATCTATGCACATTTTGCTTTGTTAGCTTATGTGCTAGCCTTTGTTCCACAGATAATCTTTCGTAGTTGTACAGTATTTGGCAACGCACTGAACACTTTCATAACAATTATAGGCTTCATTTTACAGATGGGAATGAACTTATTTCAGGATAACTGTCTGGTTGAAGAGATAAGGTAGAAATTCTGCACCTATGTTTCTTTTTTTTTCCAAATAGAATACACTTTGGTTTCTTCCCTGCTGTTTGAAAATGCAGTTGTGGTGCATTAAACAAGACAATAAGCTCTTGGATACTTCTACCAGAGACTGATTTGGTTATTTCCCCTCACCTTACATCTGAGCTGGCCTGGAACTGCTTTGTCCAATAAAGTGGAGTAGAAGTGACACTATGCCAGTTCTGGGTATAGCCTTTAAGAGGATCCGCAGTTTCTGTTCATTTTTCTTCAAGCCTTGAGCCTGCATGTAAGTAGTCCAGCTAACCAACTTGAGAGACCATATTGAGAGACCCTGAACCCACATGGAGAGGGGGATGGATCTGGTGGATTCAGCCTTCCAACTATACCACCAAGTTGCCAGGGATATGAGTGAACCATCTTGTCCCCTTGTAGACCAGGTGGTTGCCCACTGAGTACCATTGAGGGACCCCAGCCAATGGTGAAATGCAGGCATCTCTCACCTGAACTATGCCCGAACTTCTGACACATAAAACCAAAATATTAAATAATAACTTGCTGGTAGTTTTAAGCCATTAAATTCCAGAGAACTATGTCATGCAGACAACTATGCAGATAAGTACAATTTTTCCCTGCATAGCACATCTTTGAAATATTATCATATTTAATGTATTCAGAGTTACATAAGTACATCAGCATTAATATCATAAACCTGTACAACACAGAAAAGCACAAAAATAAATTAACCTTCTATCTAAAGATTGTCATGAGGAATATTTATCTCTTGAGATTTTTTTCTTTTCTTTCTTTTCTGTTTTATAAAATTGAAATCAGACTGAGTTTACTGCTGTGTAATCTGCTTTCATCACAGAGAACATCTTGAATATTTTCCCACGTGATGAAACATTCTCCAATGTGATTTCTAAAGGGTTACACAGAAAATTTGTGTTGTGGAAATACTATGATTTATTTAACCAATTTCATATTGCTTGAATTGTTGAGTTTGTTTCAAAGTTTTCCACATTATAAATATGGTTGCAGTCAGTATCCTTATTCATAATCATTAGTTCACATCTCTGATTATATTTTTAGGATTCATATTTGCAAATGAAATTGTTACATATGAAGTTTATGTACATATTTCAGGCTTTTGAATGGTGGGAAATTGCTCTGTAGACTAATAACACTTCAAATTGACAATTTTCCAATAACTTTTCAAATATTCGATGTCAACATTATTTTTTTTAAAGTCCTCTGTTTTTACTTATTATTTTTTCTGGTACTGTCAGGCTGTGTACTAATAACTCTAGGAAGTAAGTATACTTATTAGGCCTTCTTCATAAAGGAGGAAATCAAGACTTAGAGAGGTTAAATTATTTCCTAGAGTCATACATGGATTTGAATCCAGGCTTGTCAGACCCCACACTCTTAACTCTTCTAATATGCTGCTTCTTAGTTGTTTAGAAAAAAGTATTATTTTAAAAAATTGTATTATTCTATTATTCTGATATACAGTGAAGCCCAACATTTTTCCATATCTATAAACCATTTTTATGGCTCCTTTCGTAAGTGGCCTATTCATGTCTTTTTTACTTTTTAACAATATTTTAGTATTTTAGTCATTTATTTGTAGATGCACTTTATATATCAAGGGCATTAACCTTTCATATCTGTTACTCAATTTTCTCTCAGTTTTTAACTTTTATTTTTTATTTCACACATGCTGCTTCTCTATTACACATTAAAAAATTTAAAGATATATTCTAGTGAAGTGAAAAAGTAGCAATATTCTCACAGTTTACAAACCTTCAGGGCTGGTAAAAACTTTTGAGGTTATTTATTGTTTAGTTCATATCACCTGAAAAAGAAGAGACCTGGAGAATGAGGTGCCTGTTCTGTGGGGAAAACAGTACATGCCATCTCCTTCAGGAAACATTGCATTTTATCTTATGCACTTTTGTGTGTGGGTAGACAAAAGAAATTTGAGCAAGCTAATACATAAAATTTCAGGAGCAGAATCTTATGCCTTCATTTTTACATCTCCTTTGTCAAGGGATAGGTTCATTTACTGACTGAATCAGCTCATGTCATAGAGCATCAAAGCTGGACATTCTAGATCACCTGGTACAGTGGAAAACTCCTTTAACAATTAAATCTTACAGAAAAACCCAACATGAGCATGTGTTCAACTTATCTGTCCAGGCTCCTGGGCAAATTTCCAGCTGGCTTGGGTCAGGGCCACTTTGCCCTGGGATGAGGCTTTCCCTTTGTCTCCTTGTGCCCATGTGGGGAGTTTGTGTTCTCCACCCTCAGTTCAGGCGCTGTTATATGCCACCAGGACTCTGCACTAGACATCGCTGTTGGTAGACATGGAGATGGGGAGTCTAAACTAGCCAGTGACTGAAGGTTGATTTCTTTTCTTTCTGTGCTGTATGTAATCCATGGTCGGATGGGCTCTCATCTCCTCCCCATTTTAGAGGATGCTGCTCCCCAAAAATCCTCCTCTGTCTAAGTCAACCACTGATTTCCTCTTGCCTCCCCTCAGCCCCCTTCTTTAGTCTTTGGAGCAGAAAAATGTACTCTGCAACCAGAAATCTTTTTCTACTTTATTATCAACTGGGAGACTGAAAAATGGCCCATGGCAGGGTCTGAGGGAAGGAAATCAAACAAAACAAACAAATAATACCCTGATGCAAGCCTGACACAGACAAGGCAGATAAAAGCAGGGTTGTTGAGGGGTGTACATTCATGCCCCCAGTCCTACCCCAACCCCACCCTTAACCTGTGCTAGCATTGCCTATAAAACAATCTCTGGGAAGCAAAAGCCCCCATGTGACAGTTGAAAAACCAGTAATATAATCCACCTCCTCATTTCAACTCTAGATGCTGAAGCCCAGAGTGAGAAACAGACTTGCCTAAGATCAGGCAGCATGTTAATAGCTTTGCCAGGTCTTAATTCAGCTGACCAATCTAGTGCTGTATTCAAACCAGTGCTTTGCCAGACAAACAGAAATAATCATCAAATCAAAAATTAACTGTTTATTAAGAAAAATTTTACAAAATTCAGATGTAGAAAAATGGTATCATGAGTCCCTGTGTGTCCATCTACAGCTTCAACAATTATCAACACAGGTGCACAAAGTCATTTTAAAGTTGCTGATTGCTTTCTCCAGCAATGTGCCTCGGCTCTAGCTGGATGGGAACCTGACATTAGAGGGAATTAAATGTCTTCTTAAAGTCTGAGCTCTCTGTGGCAGAGGCTGTGGGTTGGGAGAGATGGGTGAGTATAAAGGACGTCCTTCACTTGTGTTATAGTTCCTATTTACCCACAAGTAATTCGGATCCACTCTTGAATCCTGCTGTACTGATTTTAGCTTCCTCAAGTGACATTTCATAGCCTTAATTCTAGTACTTTTCTTTGTAATTCTTTTAGATTTTCCACTTGCATGATCATGTTTGCTGTGAAGGAAGGCAGTTTTACTTCTTCCTTTCCAATCTGCAAATGTTTTTATTTCATTTCTTTGTACTAGTAGACTGTTTAGAATCACCTGTACAATGTTGAATACAAGTGAGAATTTTTCTTGTTTTCAATTCTAGGGGGAAAGTGTTTAGTATTTCACTGTTAATTATAATGTTAGCTGCAGATTTTTCACAGATGTCCTTTCACAGATGCCTTGAGAGTTTTTATTATGAATGGGTGTTGAATTTTCTCAAATGTTTTCTCTGAATCGATTGAAATAAACATGTAAGTTTTTCTCCCCTTTACTTTGTTAAAATGCTGAGTTACACTAATTTTCAAATGTTAAACCAACCTTGCATTCCTGGGACAAACTTTACTTGATGGTATTGTATAATCCCTTTTTACATGTTGCTGGATTCAATTGCTAATATTTTGTTAAGAATTTATACGTTCGTGTTCAATAGGAATATTGTTACATAGTTTTCTTTCTTAAAAAATGTTTTTGAGTGACTTTAATTATCAAAGTAATACTGATCTCATAAAATGAGTTAGAAAATATTTTCTCCTCTTCTAGTTTCTGAAAGAGTTCATATGAAATTGGTATTATTTTCTTTTTAAATGTTTGGGAGAATTTATCAGTGGAATCGGTTGGGCCTAAAGTTGTTTTTTGGGAAGGTTTCAATTTCTTTAATGGATATAGAACCATTTAGATATTCTGTTTCATCTTGTGTCAGTATTCAGTACAATTTATCAAGGAATTTGTCCATTTCATCCAAACTGTCAGAAGTATTAACATAAAGTTGTTAAAATATTTATTTATTTATTTTTGAGACAGGGTCTAGCTCTGTTGCCTAGGCTAGAGTGCAGTGGTGAGATCACTGTTCACTGAAACCTCAGCCTTCCAGATTCAAGTGATCCTCCCAAGTAGCTTGGACTACAGGTGTGTGCCACCACACCTGGCTAATTAAAATGTAAATTTTTGTTGTTGTTGCTGTAGAGATTGGATCCTGCTCTGTTGCCCAGGCTAATTTTGAACTCCTGGCTTCAAGCAATCTTCCTGCCTCAACCTCCCAAAGTGCTGGGATTACAAGCTTGAGCCACTGTACCCAGCCTATTTTTTTAAAAAAATGTCTGTAGGAACTGTAGTGATGTCTCCTTTTTCATTCCTAATATTAGTAATTTATATTCTTTCTTTTTCTCTCTTTCTTCTTTTCCCTTTCTCTTTCTTCTCTCTCTAGCCCCTTCTCTTTGAATTGACTAGCTTGCAATTGATCACATTTATTGATTTTTTCAGAGCCAACTTTTTATTTCATCATTTTTTTTCTTGCATATTTTGTATTTCACTGATGTCCACTCTTTTTGCCTTCTTTCTATCTGCTTTGGGATTAATATCTTCCTTATTCCTCTAATTTATTAGGGTATAAACTGTCTACTTTTTTCCTTTTCTAGTTTAGCATATAAAGCTAGATATTTTCCTCTAAACTCTGCTTTACTTTTGGGCTATACATTTTCATATGTTGCATGTTCATTATCATTTAATCCAATCTACTTTTCCAATATTTCTCCTAATATCTTCCTTGATTCATAGGTTATTTAGGATACGTTTAATTTCCTTACATCTGAAACTTTGTCAGGTATATTTTGTTACTGATTTATTTCCTCTTCCTACTTTGTGGCCAGAAAGTGCCCCCAGGTGGAAAGCTGGGGTGGGTTCTCACTTCTCAGATTTCTCTTCTCTCAGGAATAGTGTTGCCAGATACAATACAGGGCACCCATTTAAATTTGAATTTCTGATGAACAATGAAAACTTTTAATATAATTATGTCTAAAATGTTGATGTGATACTCATATTTAAAAATTACTCATTGTTTATCTAAAATTCATATTTAAGTGAGCTTCCTTTATTTGTATTTGCTAAATTTGGCAACACTATTTAGGGATCCCACAGTTCTCCACTGCCTGTTGTTCAATGTCTGAGAACAGTTGATTCATGTACTGTTTTTCCTTCAAGTTTTCTAGTTGACAACAGTGGGAGGAAAAGTCTGGTAAAATCTGGAACCAGCTGTTCTGTCATGATCAGATGTAGAAATCTCAGTTCCTTCTGAAGGCAGATGACATTAAGTTCTTGAATAAAAAGGTCATCTCTGTCCAAAACTGCATAAATTTGGATCCATGATTTATCTAGAGCAGCAATTCCATAAGATATTCCAGAAAAAAAAGGTTTTTTGGTCAAATATATTTGGATGGTGTTGTATTCTCTATTTTCTCATTAGATACTCAATTTTTAATGCATTCAAATAGTATTGCATTCGTACAGTGACAAATTCATAAAATACAATATTTTTAAAAATACAGTAATGTTTTTCCCTAATTCTGTCCCCAGTTTATTCAGTTCTTATCATCCCTCCAGACATCTACTTTTATTTGTTTTTTGTGTGTCTTCCAAATGTCTCTTGTACATTCCAATGAATATAAATTTGTTTTCTTATTCCCCCAAATAAAATACAGCACATTGATTTTTTTTCACTCAAAGTATTTAGAGAATCTTTCTGTATTAGTACTTAGGATAATTTCTCAGGCTTAAAAAATTTTAACTGCGTAATCTTTCTTTGTATTGTGAACATTTGAGTAGCTTCCACTCTTGTGATATTATAAACTTTGCTGCAATGGGTAACCATGTGCTTATGTTATTCCTCTCCATGAGTTTATACAATCAGAATAAGTTACCACTATTACAATTACTACGTTGAAGGGTGTCTGCATTTGTAATTACAATAAATATTGTCAATTTACCCTCTATAAGCATTGTGCAATTTATTTTTATACTAATAACGCATGAGGGATACCTATTACAGTACCCTTGACAGCAGAATGTATTTAGACAACTTTTGGATTTTTGCCAAACTTACAGATAAAAAACAGCAGCTCAATGTACTTTCAATAAAAGTCAGTTATATTTCCCATGTCTATTTTTCTGTTGAACAGCTGGACTTTGTCTTATGTACTCCCATAGATAACTGTTGTATTTTTCCTTTTCCTTTTCTTTTCTGAGAGAGGCTTGCAGAAATTTTAAAAAATGTTTATTTCATTAAATGTATTAATCTTTAATGACATCTTAGTTATGAACCCTAATTAGAAAGATCTTTGACCCTCCAAGATGGTATAGACATTTTCCAATGTTTTCTTCTAGAATTTTTATGGCTTACTTTTTAAAAAAAATTAAATATTTGATCAAGTTTTAATTTTCCAGGTATGAGGTATGGACTGACTATTATATTTTTCTTTCAATTGTTTGTGTAGTTGTTCCAACTTTGTATGTTGGATAATCCATTGTTTCTCTTTTGAGAAATATGTGGTGGCAACAGTTAGTCAATTTATGATAAATTTTTTCAATTCGTATTTTCCCCAGAAAACAATAAATGTCTTGCTGCCTCCTTGGCATCAACCCAGGAACAGAGCCACAGAGAGTCTTCTCTGGGATCCTTCCCTTCTCTGTGGGTTCTGTAGTGCGCCACAAGGTCTTAACTTGCACTGGACTGGGGGATGGCCCTGGCTGATCTTTTTTGCTTTCAAACTTCTTGTTCATGACATTTAGGGCTGCACCTTTTAATATTCAAACTGCAAAACTTCAGGTTTTGGAGGCTCAAGAACTGTTCCCCTCAAACTATTGCTTTTGCCTTGAGTTTGCAACATCCTTTTCGAAACTCATAGTTTGAAAATGTTTTGTTTCTCTTTCCCTTCTGAACGCTGAAAGCGGTCACCTAAAATGCCAGCCACTGCTGTCAGAGTGTGGGGAGGAGCAGGGCTGGCAGGAAATACTGACCAAGAAGGTTCAGGTCAGTATTTCAAAACACAGTCATCACCCCACAGTGTCGGTGAACATGGTACTCCAGAATGCTGGTTGGAAGCTTGAGATATTTTCATCATTTCAAGTGTCGTTTGAAGTATAAAGACCTCATTCTAGTTCTAGTTTTTCCAGGTCACCTTGGGGAGACTGTGTGACTTCCCCTCTTCCAGCCTCAGTTTCCACACCTGCTTTGAGGTTCTCTCAAGCTCCCTGTGAGAATCCAAATAAGACCCGAAACGAAAAGTGCTTTGTAAACCAAAAAGGACTATACACATGTAAGGCATTACTATTATCTTCATACTCATCAGAAACATTTATTGAGGGCCCTGGTGTTTCAAACACCATTACAAGGCATCTGTTCTCACACATAACAAATACCTCTTTGAGATGTTTTTAATTGCACGTTAGCTTCCTTTCAGACCCGATTCATTTCTGATCTGAGCAGCAACAAAGGGAGCTTTTATTGCTGAGGTTCATTTCTGGAAATTAAATTTCCATTTTCAACACTAATGCTACTGTAATTCGCAGTGGTTTCTGTCTCTTTTTATTGTGTCTGACAGCGACCAGCCTATCAGCGTTAAGTGGCTGAATACGAGTATGTAAATGTACAACATAAAAAGACATTTTTGAAAAGCGGGGGGAAAGAAAAACATTTAAAGTAGGAAATTAGAGCAGTCATTGGATCCCACACCGTGGTTAATGAGTGCGCAGAAAGCAAACAGTTTCTGGCTCTGGGACCTCAAGCGTTACAGCCAGGGCAACACTTCTCCTGTTTTTGGAAGGAAATCAGTAATAGCCTCCACACACGGGAAACCTTCAGTTTGCATTTTTTAATGCCTCCAGGGAGGACAGGGTTTCTGGTTTCAAATCTGTTAAATTTTTCTTTAAAAGACTAGTTTTGTTCAGAAACCAAAACAAAAATTAGCATATTAAGAATATATGTAGGTCACGAGTTTGCCCTGCTGCTCGAAGATTTCATCAAGCGTAGCTTGCAAAACATCAGTGGGTTCCCGAGAAGCAGGGTGGGACTCAATCACTTTTGCTTAATTATGCAAAATCTCTTAAAATCCCTAAACCCTGTTTTTATTAAGTATTATGTGTATAAAATATGGCAGAATGCCCATCAATATGTTAAAAGTGGCCATTCCTGGGTGGCGAATAATGAGACAGTTTAATGTTCTTTCTTATGTTTATGTATTTTCTAAATTTTCTATATCAGAAGAATATGGCTTTAGAAATAAGAAAAATAAAAAAGTTTTAAATACGAAGAAAAACGAAAACTCACCAATAGTTTTGCTTCTTTATTTTGTGCCTGGTCACAGGTCTTACACTGATGCAACCACAACTCAATTCAAATTAATAAATACACTTTTACTGAGGACCTACTAAGTATTGGGCCTGAGCTTTTCTTCTTTCTCCAGTTTTCATCTTTGTTTTTCCTTTTACAAATGAGACTTTCTGAGTGGACCCAAAGACTGAATGGCTGTGGGAAACAGATTTGAATGTAACAAGAAAATTAAGAAAAATAAAAAGACTTTTCCTCCTTCTTGTAAATACAGGCTGCTGTTGTATATTATTTATAATATTCTAAGTGTTAGAGATACTACTACTAAAAACAGGTTTATTCCATTAATCTTTGAAGCATAACAGTCCTGGCTTCATGATTCTGTCCCATCTTGTTGTGTGAACTTGGGCAAGTCACCCCAAGTTGTGGGTAGACATTGGTTTGGTAGTTCAGATTAAGTTCTAAGAACTGGAACCAGGAATGGAGCATCCAACTAGGAAAAAAAATAGAAGATTGAGTAAGTTCTGAGACTTAGAACCAAGAATGGTATGTCCAATAAAAAAAAAAGTGAGTCAAATGAACTCATTAGGATTGCTAAGCATCTGTGGTAGAGATTGCTTGCTATTTAAAAGTCCCTGTCCACTTTTCTTCTTCTTCTCTTTCATCTTCTTCTCCTCCCCCTCCTCCTCCTCCTCCTTTCTTCCTCCTTCACCTTCGTCCTCCTCTCTCCCATTCCTTCTGTTTCTTCCTGGTCACAGAACAGGGCCCCATTCCTCCACCACCCCTACTGTTAGCTCTGGCTTTGTGATTGACTCTTAGTCAATGGACTGGAAGTAGAAATTGTGTGTAGTATTTTTGGCCAAGGATGTGTGGAAACAGTATGTCCTCCCATGCTCTCTCCCCCTTTCCTCTGGCTACAGGCAGATGACAAGACCCAAGGACCTGGAGGAGCCACACAACTGAAAGGGATGAGGTTCCTGAATCACTACATGGAGGGAAGTGCCCACTGATTAGAAACATCTGCCTGTTTCGTAAGGATAGGTAAAGGTCAGTTGTGCTTGAAACATCGTATTTTGGGTCTATTACTACAGCTCACCTAACTTATGCAGAATCAAATACTAATTTCAAGAGCTCAGGGCAGGATCAGTAGTGCAGAGTCAAGAGCTGGGTGACAAGGGTCTGAGTTGAATCCCCGCAAAACATACAAGTCAATAATAAGTAAGGAAGGGCAAAATTGTGGGGGTCCTATGGCTGGCCTTTATTAATCTGTGGGGATTTTTAGGAGTTGAGGGTCAACTGTACAATTAGCTTCCCTGGGCTTTGTTTCCCCATCTGTAAAATGGAGATGTTAGATAAGATCAAGAATAACAAGTGGACTTTGTCTGGAGGGTCAACACTGATAGGTTGGAAAGGACTATTTAGGGCACTGTGTTGAGATGGATTCTCAGGTTGGGTCATGAACTTGCAGGAAAGAGTACCACAGCCAATTAATAGCACAGGCCCAGGAAGGGAGAGAAGGAACCTGCACACCAATGGCTGCCATAGCAATGCCAGGTGTTCTCTGATACCTATGAGTCTCATCATGGGCAGACTGCTTCAGAGCTGTAGTGGCGAATGTGTCCTGTGAGGGTGACCTCAGAGATGAACAAGTGGCATTGAATCCATTCCTAGCAAGTGTCTTAGTTTAGTAGTTTTAACTTCACAGATACCAAACTGGGCCAGGTGCGGTGGCTTATGCCTGTAATCCTAGCACTTTGGGAGGCCAATGCAGGAGGATCACTTGAGACCAGGAGTTCAAGACTAGCCTGGGCAACATAGGGAGAACCTGTGTCCACCAATAATAGTTTTAAAAAATTAACCGGGTGTGGTGATGCATGCCTGTGGTTCCAGCTTCCAGGGAGGCTGAGGCAGGAGGATTGCTTGCGCCTAGGAAGTCGAGGCTGCAGTGAGCTATGATCACTCCACTGCACTCCAGCCTAGGCAACAAAATGAGATCCGGTCTTAAAAAAAAAAAAAAAAAAAGAGAGATACCAAACTGTCTTTTGCATGCATGGAAATTCCATGCAGGCTTTCATTTTCTGTTTTGTTCTAGGTTGTTCTAAGTTAGCTCAATGAAAAGAAATACTGGTGAATAGGACACTGGGAAAACGTTCCAATAAGGGTTCTAACAAGGTCAGATCGATTCAGCTAAAGATCTTTAAAAAAAAAATCAACTATTTAGTCAGAGTCCCTAGAATGAGCAAATAACGTTGACACAACTTGAAGAGATATTCCATTCCACTAAGGTTGCCCAGATGAGGAAAACTAGCTTGTCTTTTCAATACCCGGAGGTGTCGTATCATGCAGTTAGGCTTGGTGAACAGAGAGCCAGGAGGCAGGGTTCCACTTCTAACCTCATTGCCAACTTGCTGTGTGGCCGTCGACAGCTGACATAACCTTTCTGAGCCTCAGTTTTCTCATTTGTAAAATAAGATTTTGGACTAGATGAGTAGTCTTTGAACTGTGTTGTTTGGACCCCAAAGATTCAAGAATGATGTATGAGGTGAGAGGAGGGTGTGGCAGAGCAGGTGGAGTTCTGGGGCCCCCTTCCTTATTTCCCAAGAGGAACCTCACTTGCATCTACTCTATTCATGGGCAAAGCGTGGCACCCCTGGGATCGCTTCCCCACCCTCCAGCTGGGTGACTCCTCCCTGTGGAGGGTTGATCTGTCCAGCTGCAGCACACCCTGGGGGGCTGAGCAGAGGAGGGCGTGAGCTGGGAACTGCTCCAGCAGCAGGGGCTGCCATCTGAATGCTGTGCAGCTGCCTAAATATTTTGCCTCCAGGTTCCTCCCCACAACTGCCCGTGCTCTGATTCATCTTAATTAAAGGAGAGCTCTCATTCTGCCTCTGGCTTTTTGTGGATTCACAAAATTCACAAAATTCTCTCACTCTCAGACTTGATATTAAATCCTCCAGTGTGGCTGTGGCTCATTTCTGGTTTTATTTGGACTTAATTTTATTAGTGTAATAGTAGTGGTAGTATTCACACATTAATCATAATGACGAATATAGTTCTATGTTTACAAACCAAGCTTTAAAAATACTTTCACCTGCATTAACCCATTTAACAGACAGAGAACCCACCCTCATTCTAACTTTTATTTATTATTTTTAATTGCAAATGCAATATACACTCATATTTCATTTAAACACCAACTTTAAACCCAGGTTACCATGGCTTGAATCTTGGTTCTATCACTTACTAGCTATGTGATTTGTGGCAAGTTCTTTACCCTCTATGGACCTCAGTTTCCTCAACCATAAAATGGAGATAATGCAGCACTAACTTCATGGCTATTGTTAGGCTTAAATGATTTCAAATATGTAGAGTGCTTAGAAGGGTGTGTGGCGTGTGCTTAGTGCTATGTAAGTTTTCACTACTGTTTTTTTTAATATCCAGAAGCAAATATTGGTAATAAGGGAAAAGCCTGGCATCTGTCCCTTCTCATCTCTGCATTCTCAACAGAGGTGACATCACACCCAAGGGGGTGAAAATTGGTTTTTGCAGGAGATAAAAAAAGTCCAACTTTTAAAAAATATGCATAAAGCACAGATACATATACACTGTATTAACAGATATAGAGTATAGCTGTGGTTTTAAATTTTCATGGGTGGGGCAATTTAGGGGCAATATTTTTTTTAGAAGTGGAAACACTGTCCTAATCTCATTAATCAGAGTAACACCTGGTTCTGTGCATGTCCTTTCAGATCCTTAAAAAATTCTAGTTATTTTGCAACAATGTTGTTTCTGAGCTCTGCTGTGGGTTCTGTCCTGATTTATCATGGCTGTCTTTCCATGGTGCAGATGCATAAATGACGTTCTCTGTGCTGATGCATCATGATAAACCATCACTGATGCACAGAGTCCTCTGCTTATGAGCATCCAGGCCGACTCCAATGAATGATGTTCTTGACTACAAGGTCAGACTCCTCCAAGTTCAACTGTGGGGTGAGGGTGGCTATGCTTTCGAAGTTTTCATAGCTCCTGTCAAATTATTCATTTGATCTTCATAAGGACTCTGGGCATGATCACTAGATGTGGAAACCAGCTCAGAGAAGCTGTAGCATGTGTGGCACAGAGAAACCAGCCCAGTAGGCTTAGACTTCCTGTCTCCTGTGCTGGAGAGGCAGGTAAATTTCTGCTGAATTTTCTCATTTGGGCTTTATCTGTGGACTGAGGGCTCCCTGGGCAGTCTTGGACTAGCTTGCTGGGGATCTTCGCTGTACAGTTTCTCAAACTTGCCCCACCTTGCTGCTTGAGGAAGACCCTCTGTGTCCAGTGAGGTCTGTAAGGAGCCACAGAGGTTGGCAATGCCAGCTGGGCAATGAGGCTTCTGGGAATCCCAGAGACACCTCTTTCCCTGCAAAAGGTGCATCACAGTCTACTGGCCCTCTTGCCTCTATCCATCATATTCACTTCATTCCAGAAACAGATCCTCACAGGGTTTCTGGTTTTCTTCCACTGATTCATTAAACCCTTATCTCTGACACTTTCTTGAAACTTTTTGCAACCTAACACCTGACTTACTGACTCCTCTTAAAGTGCTCATGGCACATTTTACCTGGCTCAGTTTTCTAAAACAGGACTTCTCAAACTGTGATGTGTCTGTGAGTCACCAGGGATCTTATTAGAGTGCAGATTCTGATGGCACAGATCTGGGGTAGGAGGGGTTCTGCTTAATCAGCTCCTAAGCAGTTGAGAATGGTGGATTAGCTCATCTAAAAGATGATGAAGCAAGTCCGGTTCTCGATGGAGCCAGGTAGCAGGGACCAGTCCCCCTCTTCCTTTCACCTAAAGCAGAGACCGCTGGAGGATGCTGTTTCTGATCTCAGTCTTTCCCTCACTCTGGGTTCTTAGACATTTCACCATGTGTCTGGAAGGGCCAGACTTCCTCTAACCATTCTGGAAAGAGACAGGCTTATGTTCAATCAGAGGAGATGTGTCCCCATATATTGTAGTTCTGGAGATGCAAGGAAATGGACATGTGTACTCCATTCCAACACACACACACACACACACACACACATACACACACACACATCCAGAGTAACTCTCAACATTTTGGCTTTGGCTGCCATTTGCAAGTTGTTCCTTGGCTGTTTGTATCCTCTTGCCTTGAAATTCTTTTCTATGCAAAGGACTCTAGAAGAAGGACTATTTCAGATACAAACATCTTAGTGTTTCGGATATTCTTGGCTGGGATGGGGTGAGGTGGGCATGTCAACAGGATATAAAGGGAACCCAGATGCCCTGGGAATATTAAAAATGACCAATCTTTGGTGAGTGCCTACTGCATATCAGGAGACCTTCAAAGCACTTTATATGTATTTCCTCATTTTGTCCTCAAAAAGACCTGAGGGAGTAGACACTATTGTTAGTATAACAGTATTCATTTTATGCAAGAAAACTGAGGCCAACAGAGGTTAAGTAATGTGCAAAAGGTCACAGAGCTAAAAAGCTGGAGAGCTGAGATGTGGGCTGCAGGAGTCCGTAACTCAAGGTCATGAGCACCTTACTCTTTTTCCCCTAGGGTTGGAAGAGGAGGAAGAGGTGGTTGCCACAAAGGGGAGGCAGGGGGTGCCAGAGACAGATACTCCCAGTTTACTGCTGGGCTGGGTTCTGGCTTTGCGTGAACTGTGGCTTCTCCATGTTTTTTGTCGTTGGTCCAAAGGACAACTATCAGCAGGTCTTGCTGTCCCTTGCAGACATTGCTCTTGAGCCTGTGACTATGGAGAAAGATGTGGCGTTTCCCTCTGCACTTGGTCTGGGTGTAAGGTGGCTCTGACCCACACCCAGACACACCCCTGCAAGCTACCTTCAGTTGCTCAATTCCCTCATGCCCTCCCTTACCTCCAGGCCTTTGCTCATGCTGTTCCCTCCATCTTGTACCTTCTTCCCACTCACTGTTCCTGGATGACTTCTACTTCAAATAACAGCTTTGAATCGCCCCTATAGGAAGCCTGCCTAGACCTAACCACTCCACAGGTAGTCACATTCCTTTGTAAGCCTCATACACCATCAGCACTTTCATTCCACATTGGCATTCTAAGAAGTAGAATGGTGGAGTAGTTCAAGGACACACTTTGAAACCAACCTGCCTGGATTCAGATTCAGGTTTGGTCACTTTCTAGCTAGATGACCTTAGGCAAGTCACTTTAATGCTTGGTGCCTAAGTTTTTCCACCTGGAAAATAAGGAAACAGGAGTAACACACACATGTATTACAGGGTTGTCAAGGGGATTCAAGAGGTTAATACATGCAAAGTGCCTCAAAGGGGACCTGACGCACAGTAGGGCCATGTAAGCACTTATAATTACTGACAATGTCCTTGACTGCATACCCAAGGAAGACAGACAGTTTCTCCTTTTCAGAACTGTTTCGGTGGAACTTCACCAGGTGTCCTGTGTGTTGTCTGGCACACAGTAGAAATGTAATGCATGCTTGTGGGTGAACAAATGAGTTTTCTGGACAAAAACCCTGTCTGGCCACATCTAGTTATGATTCTTCCCAAACCATTCGAAATGGACCTCTGGCCCTTTGTGCAAGCTAGAAAAGGGCCCCCTTCTGTTTTCTTCTCTACCCCCTGAAACCCAGAGCTAATGGAAACAATTTATGTCTCCAATTTTCCTTTTTTTTCTTTCTTTTTTTTTTTTTTTGAGACGGAGTCTCGTTCTGTCATCCAGGCTGGAGTGCAGTGGCACAATCTCAGCTCACTGCAAGCTCTGCCCCCAGGTTCATGCCATTCTCCTGCCTCAGCCTCCTGAGTAGCTAGAGCTACAGGTGCCCGCCACCATGCCCGGCTAGTTTTTGTAATTTTAGTAGAGATGGGGTTTCACTGTGTTAGCCAGGATGGTCTCGATCTCCTGACCTTGCGATAAGCCTCCCATTTTCTAAGGGGGAAAACCCAGATCAAAAGGGGAAAAAAATTGCCCAGGGTCACAAAACCAACAGCATTGCTGAAATGGAACCTGGACCTCCCAGTTTTCTCTCCCTGCTCCCCCCCTCACAACCCCCTCTGCCACACCAAGTAGATCCTGAAGTTGAAATGGTGCATAAACCAGACTGCATGATATTGCAGTAACCTTCACCCTGTCATATACCTGCCACCTTAACTCTATGACCTGGCATAGTGTGACTGAATTATTGGCCCCAATTCTTCAGCCCCTCTGTACCCATACCCTTTGTGATGTTTTAGCTTCTCCTGTTTTAGATGTAATCCACCAGCCCTTGACATTGGCCTTTGTCCTGTGGCTTGCTTTAGCCAGTGGGATGGGATGAGGGTGCAGTGAGCCATTGTAAGCCAGTCTTCAGTGCCTGCCCTTGGCTCTGTCATACTTTTGCCATGATCAGGCTTCCCCCAGAAGTCACTGCCCCTTTGGCCTGAGCCCAGAATAAGCACATAAGCAGCAGATCTGAGCCCAACCAGTGGCTCAAAGCAGGGCTGCCCCGCCAAGCCCAGCAAGCCCAGCCAATCCCTGGCGCCCCCGGTCACACAGGAAGTATGTTCTTGTGAGATGTCTCTGACAGGTTATGGTTGTTGTTGGCCACTCGGCATTATTGTGGCAATAATTGACTGAAAGGAAAACCTGGCTGTCTCTCTTTGTCATCCCTGGTGACCTCAGGCTCTGCAGGGGAACTTGTGGATGAAATTAGGTGGCACGTGTGGCTTGGTGTCCCAGGACTGAGAGTCCACGTGAACTCAGACCCTTATCCTGGGTTCTAGCCCCAGTCCTGCCTGTTATGAGACTGGGTGACCTCAAACAAGTCCCTTGTCTTCTCTGGGTTCAGTTTCGTCGTGCTTGAAGTGAGGGGGGTGGGACTGAGTCTCTTCCAGCCCTAACATGCGTGTGATTCCAGGTGAATGAGGTTTTGGAAAGATGTGATGCATAACTTTATATTGAAACAGAAAAGCAAGTTGAAATATGAGGTTTAAGTCCCACACAGCGCAAAACAAACAAACAAACAAAAGCACCTGGAGAGAGACATTTTAGAATCCAGGGACGAACTCTTAGAAGAATATTGGGTTCCGGCAAACAGTCACATAGAAAATGTCCCATCAGACAAGTCTAATGCTGTGACATGTTAGATCTGTCATTCTCTTTTGATCTAGTAGACCTGGAATTACCCAAAGCAACACTCCTTTGTAGTTTTTGAGCCGTGGAGCAGCAGCAATTATGAGCTTGGCTTCCAAAGTCAGACAGGCCTGGGATTGAATGTGGATTCTTCCACTTCCTAGCACTATGACCTTGGGAAACTGGCCTGCCTTCCCTGAGCCTCCTCCTTGATCCTTAAGTATAAAATTGGAGACTAGGAGATTAGGTGTATTGAGTTCTTACTGGGAGTCAAGCTATATTTTATTTTAATTAATTAGTTATTTAATCATGACAGAGTCTCATTCTGTTGCCCAGGCTTGAATGCAGTGGCATGATCACAGCTCACTGCAGCCTTGACCTCCTGGGATCAAGTGATCCTCCCACCTCAGCTTCCCAGATAGCTGAGACTGCAGGTGTGTGCCACCACATCCAGCTCGGGCCATGTTTGAATCACTTTGTTTGAATTAATCCACACAATAGCTCCATGGAATAGGTAATTTAAAAAATTACCATTTCCATTTTACAAAAGGAAAAACTGAGGCTTAAAGAAGTTAAGTAGTTTACCAAAGGCTGCAAAACTGGCAAATGCCAGTCTTTGAGGCAGGACAGTCTTGTAAGTCTTGTAAGACTCCGAACCAGTGGCCCATATGTTCTATCTTGCAAAGAGGCTAAGGTCAAATGGCTACAAGGAGTACTTGACTCACTGTAAGTACTCGGACCCTCCTAGGAAAGAACTCAAATACAAGCATCAAAATCACCTGGGGAAACCTCACCCACTCCACAGCCTTGGTGTCGCGCACAGCAGCGTGACTAGAAGGAGATCCTCTTTTGCCTTTTTGGGGGCTGATGCAAAAGGCAGAGGTTTAGGCTGGGCTTTATTTCATTCTTTTTTTTTTTTTAACAGTTAACAATGTCTGAGTGACTGGGGAGTTTCTGTCATGCATGATTATGAATGCCCCCAAAGGGCACAGATAAACACAAGTGCTCACATCAGCCCTTAGAGGAAAGCCGATAGATTGCAGGCTGGTCTTGAGTGGGCTGGTCCACTATTGAGGCAGACTGCCTAAGGTTGTGGTGCAGAAATCGTGGCTCCACTGTGGGAGTGAGAAATCACTTCCTAGAGAATGGCCATTTTGTGGCTCTGCTGGAGGAACAAAGGCTGAGCTGGAACAAGGAGATGACAGAGCCAGAAGCAAGATTTGAAGCAGGAGGCAGGGAACCTGCTCTTTGCAGTTTCCAAGTGTCTTGTAAAAGCACATGGGCATTGCTGGGCACAGTTTTCTTCAGCAGCGAAGTTGCCACGTGGACAGATCTGTACTGAACCCCAGAGAGGGCTTCAGCCGCAAACTGAAGTCGGGGTCAGGTGGTGAGCTGGGAAGGAGTCCTAGCCAGAAGATAATTAGTTTAAACTGCTGCATCACAGAGATTAAAAGGCAAATTTCAAGTAAGCAGTACCCACAAAAAAGACAAAGGTTTCCCCTGGAAAGAGGCCAATGCTGAAATTAAGAGAAGCAAAAGAATAATAAAGGGTAATTTACAGGTCAATTTCTCTTTATTATCTGAGACATTTTTATGCTCATTCATTCATTCTTAAATTTATTCTTGTGAATTTGCCCAATTGTAGACTAAACATATGCTTATGGTATGAGCAAAGTAGGGGAACTTTTCTTCCCTCGAGGTTCAGTTTCAGTAGACTTTCACGGAATTGTTAAATCCCAAAATCTACAAATAATAAAGAAAATTAACATACGTATACATTTTGTGTTTTACTATTGTTTTTCTTTTATTTATTTATTTTTTTGAGACATGGTCTTGCTCTGTCACCCCGGCTGGAGTGCAGCGGTGCGATTATAGTTTGCTGCAACCTTGAGTTCCTCGGCTCATGTGATCCTCCCGCCTCAGCTTCCTGAGTAGCTTGAGCTACAGGCACATGCCATATTGTTTTTATTTTGAATTAAATATAGACAGCTGAGGACTCTATTATCTTTTCAAGGCTCAGGGCTTCAGAAACATCTAAATCTGGTCCCGCATTCAGCATGTATGAATCAAATGCCTAGTGCCAAGTATTGTGCTAGGTGCTGGGATATAGCTGTTGTATTAGTCAGAGAAACAGAACCAATAGCAGCTGGCAAGCTGAGGGCCCAAGAGAGCCAATGCTGGAGTTCCAGTCCAAAGGCCAGCATGCCTGTGATTCAGGAAGAGACATTTCTGTTCAAGTCTAAGAGCCAGAAACAAACCGATATCCCCCTCAAAGGCACTCAGGCAGACGGAGTTTCCTATTACTTGCAAGAGTCAGTCTTTTTGTTTTATTCAGGTCTTCAGCTGATGGATAAGGCCTAGCCACATTAGCAAGAACAATAGTCTTGACTCTGTCTACTGACTCAAAGGTTGATCTCACCCAGAAACACCCTCGCAGACACACCCAGAATAACATTGGACCAAATATCTAGGCACTCTGTGGCCCAGTCAGGTTGACACATAAGATTAACATCACATCTGTGAATCACACTGTTAGTTGTGGCTGTGGTTGTTTAAGAGGAAGGCGGTAGAGGACCCAATGAGAGTAGCACTGAAACAGGAAGGAGGGATATCAGACTGGCAAGGTGCACAGACCCTGCTGAGTGATTGGTGGAGGCAGTAAGAAAAGATGCCAATTTTGAGCCTCAGTGTGGAATCAGAGGGTCAACAGTGGAAATTTGGTGGTGCCATTAACAGAATTATTAATATTTCAAGGCAAAAACCTGGTTTAAAGAGGGAGAAATAATGGGGGAGTCTTCGGAGGGGTCATCATCATCCTGGCTTGCCCAAGACAGTCCCAGTGTGCACCTGTTGTCTTGGTCTCCCATTTGGTTTGGACTTTGTCCCTAATAAAAGTATACCAATTCAGGTGACAAGTTGTATTGTCACCTCTAATCTTCAGGCACATTGTATGTAAGCTGTCAACATATTCCATGATGTTGGAAAGACTGCGTGTCATCTAACTTACATCCTTCCAGCTGTAATCACAGTCTGCTCTTATGGTCCTGATGTCAGTTGCACCAACAACCAGGGACCCATCAGCATTTGTGAAGTTCTGCCAGACACTATTCTGGGCACAGGTTTGAGGGGCGAGCAATGGTGTTGAGTAAGACTGAGGCATTACATCCAGGGAACTCTGTTCTGAGGGGATACAGACTAGTAAGCACATAATTATAGCACAGTGTGATTAGAGCTTGGAGATAAGCAAGCCCAGGGCTCAGGGAGCCCCACCAAGAAATGTCTTTTTATCACTGGCCATTGCTGCAGGCAAGTCTCTCCTCAGTGTTCAATATTAATTAATGAACAGTGATGGGGCACCTGGGCCCCCTGCTGTCACTCCCCTGCAGCCTATCCCCCACACAGCCACCAAAAGAGATCTTATTTCTCTTTTAAGACTTCATTTTTCAAGAAATATTTTAGGTTCACAGCAAAACTGAGAGGAAGGTCCAGAGAATATCTATATGCCCCTGCCCCCACACGTGCACAGGCTTCCCCATTATCCACATCTCCCACAGAGGGGCATGTTTGTCACGGTTGATGAACCTCCACTGACACATGGTGAGCACTCAAAGTCCACAGTTTACAGTCGGGTTCATTCTTGGTGTTTCACATTCTAGGGATTGGACAAATGTATATGACATTTATTCACCATTGTAGCATCACACAAGGTAGTTTCACTCCCCTAAAAGTCCTCTTTGCTCTGCCTATTCATCTCTCCCTCTCTCCTAGCCCTTGATGACCATAATCTTCTTACCATCTCCATGGTTTTGCCTTCTTTGGAATGTCGCATAGTTGGAATCATACAGTACAGAGCCTTTTCTGATGGGCTTCTGGCACTTAGCTCTATGCATTTAAGTTTCCACGCTGTCTTTTCATGGCTTAATAGCCCATTTCTTTTTAATGGTGAATAATATTCTATTGTCTGAATGTGCCACCGTTTATTTATCCATTGACTTATGGAAGAGCGTCTTGGTTTCTTCCAAAGAGATCTTTTTAAAATAAAAAAGCTGAGAGGTTATTGTTTTCTTTCTACATCCCCACGCTTCCCATTATATGAGGCTGGCATCTAGGTTTCTTATCAGGGCCTGTCCTACCAGCTCTGACCCTGGCTGTCTTCACGATTGTTAATAGAGTGCAGATAAGAGAACACATTCAATCTACGGGGGCTTGATTGGGAGTTAAACCCGTGAACAGAAACTACTTGACAAAACTTTTGCTCAAGTGAAGGATGGGCTGTCTCACTCACAGAGTAGTGAATTCCCTGACACTGGATGTGTGTAATCAGAGGAACTGTGACTACCTCATAGGAATATTTTAGAAGGAATTAAAACTTTAAAACAGGAAGTTCTACTATTTGAACTTTAAGGCCCATTTTAATATGTGACTCTATGCTAAGGATATTTTGCGTATAAGTGGGAGATGTTCTTCTTCCCTCCTGCCTCTTTAAACCATCTCAAGAGAAGGGAATACGAATCTAGATGGAGGCTGACTCAGGGCCTCACCAGGCTATGGGACACTGGCTGAGCCACAGGGCATCCATGCAGGCCTGGCTCACTCTCTGGCACAGTGTTCTCCCCTAGACTGGAGAAAGGGCCACTGGAACCCAAGCCTGCCTTGTCCATCTCTTCTTTCTTCTGTTTTATTTATTTATCACATTCTTGCCTAGCACTGACTGTGTACAAGGCAGGATTGTAAGTCCTTTCCAAATACTAACTAAAGTAATCCTCAGAGAAACCCAAGATGGTAGATACAATTATTATCCCCATCTCACAGATGAGGAAACGGAGGGCAGAGAGGTTAAGGAGCTTGCCCATGGTCATGCAGCTAGTCAGTGGTGGATCAAGATTTGAAGCCAAACACTGCGGTTCTACAATCGATGCTCTGAACCACTACAGTTGTGTTGCCTCCTTCTTTAAATGAAAGCTTCAGTTTTTAATGTCATTCTGGTGATTAGATTGGGTCTCACTGGGGAATGAGTGCTTCCTTGTTCCAATCTCCCTGCAAATATGGGCTTATTCTGTCAGACTTTGGGACAAGGACGGCAGGGGTCCTCTGTATAAGTACGCACTCATCTGGCATCATCCAGTGCAGAGACCTGGCCTTGGTCACAGGAGGCCATTGGTGACTTCATGCAGCAGACCTATCTTCCTTTTTTTTTTTAATTAATTTATTTATTTTTATTTTTATTTTTTTGAGACGGAGTCTCGCTCTGCCGCCCAGGCTGGAGTGCAGTGGCCAGATCTCAGCTCACTGCAAGCTCCGCCTCCCAGGTTTACGCCATTCTCCTGCCTCAGCCTCCCGAGTAGCTGGGACTACAGGCGCCCGTCACCTCGCCCGACTAATTCTATCTTCCTTTTTAGAGTTAGCACCTATTCATCCTGTAGATTTCAATGAATTTACCATCCCTTTAAGAAGTTTTATTAACAGTCTGCCCTGCCCCACCCTGGGGGTGTTAGTCAGGCTAAGATAGGTTATGCTACAGTAACAAACAACCTCAAAATCTCAATGATTTGTCACAGCTAGAGTTTATGTTTCAATCGTGCTGAACCACTTGTGGTCTAGGCAATTCTCCTGGGTTCTGTTCCTCCACATGGTAACTCCAGGTTATTTCCACTTTGTGGCTGTACCTTCTCAACACATTTGCCTCAAAGGGGAATGAGAGACTGGAGAATCATGGAGAGGTGTTTCAATGGTTCATGTATGCTCACATTTTATTCTCACATGACCCCAAAGGGCTGGGAAGTTAGTTTCCTGAAGGTCCAGGCAGGAGAAGAGAACTGGATGTGAGTGAATATTAGTCATGTCTTCCAAACTAAAACAGGTCTCTTTTTTTATTGCTCTCATATCATCATGCACCTTATTTACACCAGTTTGTAACTGCATATTTGTGTGATTATATGATAAATGTCCATCCTTCCCCCAATCTCCATTAGAATGTAACTTCCATGAGGCAGAAACCATGTCTGCATTTGCTTATTGTTGAATAAATGGGTGGGTGGATGGATAAATGGATGGATGAATAAATGAATAGATAAGTAAATGTGTAGGTGGGTGAATGGATGGATGGATAGATGGATGGTTGGATGAATAAATGAACAGGTAAATGGTTAGATGGATGAATAAATGGATGGACAGATGGACAGATGGGTGGATAGGTAAATGGATAAATAGATAGATGGGTGGATGGATGGATAGATGGATGGTTGGATGAATAAATGAATAGATAAGTAAATGTGTAGGTGGGTGAATGGATGGATGGATAGGTGGTTGGATGGATAGGTGGATGGGTAGGTGGCTGGCTGGCTGGATGGATGGATAGGTGGTTGGATGGATAGGTGGATGGTTGAATGAATTGATAGATGGATGAATGGACAGATAGGTGGATAGATAGGTGGAGGAAGGCGGGATGGTTGGATAGATGGATAGGTAGATGGGTGGACAGATGGATGGATGAATGGGTAGATAGATAGGTGTATGGATGGATGGGTGGCTGGAGGAATGAAAGGATAGTGAGTCCTTTGTATGAAAGATGACACATTCAAAATTCAGCATTCCTTAGACGTGTCTGTTGTTTTCTTCCGAGTTTCAGAGCTAGCACAATCCTAGTAAGAGTTAATCAACATTTCCTAGGGGATTAACATGAGACCTTTCAGAGAATTAATTGCCATTTGGTGTTAAAAATGCAACCAAAATCCCCAGGAGAAGTTGTAATCTCAGAACTAAGGTCTCACTTCTTCACTCAGCCCCTGCCTTTCTGACATGTCGGTCCTCTTTGTGGCTGGGAGGGGCAATAGAAATGTGTGAAGCCACCACCAGCGAAATGCTACTCACTTCAACCATACTACAGTAGCAATCCTTGGCTCATAATCTCTGAGCATAGATGAGATCAAAGAGACAAGTGGCACATTTGGGACATCAGCAGGAAATGTGCTTCCCACTCTGCAAGTGTATGTGGCACTGAAATGGATCTACTTTTGAGATAGCTGAGGAGGATTCTGGGGTCCACTCCAGGGAGAGATGGCTTTGCAATATGTGGAAGGGGATCCTGCAGGAGGAAGGAGGTGCTAATCCTTTGCAATCTCTGTTACTCTCAAGACTGCGAATTCTTTTCAATATCACCTGGAGCTTCATTTCAATAACCCACTTGCCCCAGTAGCTCTGACATTTTATGAGAAGTCACCATAAAGAAGGCTTTACAATAGGTCACAATAATCAGTGGTCTTGTTGATTGGTTGAACTGCTGCATAGCTGAGATTCTTCAGAGGCCATGCCCTGCATACTCTCCATTGTTAAACAAGATCTTATGATAAATGCAGTTTTCAGAGGTGGTGGTCATTAGCAACATCACTACTGTAGTCAAATTCTCCTCCATCTGAGTGCATGGTACAGCTACATCTCCTCACCCCCTACCAGTGTAGCCATTGACTTGCTTCAGCCAATGGGGTGTGAGCAGAAGTGACACATGTCACTTCTGGGCAGAAACTTTAAGAGCCACTGTGCAATTTAGTCTTTGCTTCTTTCCCCTGCCACACAGTTTGTAATGCTGCAGAAACTCCAGCAGTGCAAGTCCCTGAATGAGGAACCTGATGGACATAACCCTCCAGTGGACCTGCAGTGGATATGCAGTGTGAGCAAAAACCATGTCTTTGTTGTATTAAGGCACTGAGATTTTCAGCCATTTGCTACCGCAGTATTCTCTACTCTATCCTTCCTAGTACATGTGATTATTTTATAACACAGGTTACAACATTGATTTAGGAGCTTGAATAGAACTGGGCCTCCAAGTGGACAACAGACACCCAGAGGAGGCATTCTGGGGCTCATGTTGACAGCAGGATCTCTGAAGCCAGGCAGTCTTGAGTTTGAATTTCTGCTATGCCACTTAGAGGCTGAGTGACCTGGGACAAGCTACTGAACATCTCTGGGCCTCATTTCCCCTTTCTGAAAAATGGGAACGGGACCCACTTCATAAGATTGTTGTAAGGGGTGAATTAGAAAATACAAAGAGCCTAGCAAAGTGCTTCTTGTTTAGTAAATATTCGATAAATGTTGATGCAGCCAGAGTAAAATGTATTTTATAAAGTTCAATGAGCATAAATTTCATTGCTTTGTTAAACAACTCAACCTTTATTTTAAGGCAAGAGTTAGAAAACAGCCAATTTAGTGTTGTCCACTTTCCTGGGGATAGGCTTTGTGCCAACAGGGTGCTAGGGGGACAAGGGTGGCCATCAGTAAGCTCTGCTGGCATCTGGTAAGTCATTCTCATTCTCATCTGGCCTCTCGTCACCTGTTTGCACTGGTCTCTACTGTGACCTTCCTTCCTAAGCAAGGCCTTCTCTATTCGTCAGCTCCCTGGGCTGCAGCTGGGCTGCTGAGAAGGTCTGAGAAGACTGCATCTGCCTCTTGTCTTTTCGCTGTTGGAAACCCTCCCCACAGAAGTAGAGGGAGCCATTGTCTTTGGCCACCACACGAGACCCTGTGAGGCTGTGTGTACCCTCTGGTCAGACCTCCCCCTCTTTCTTCTACTCTTCCATTATACTGGTGGTCTTGCTCCTTCTGTGGGAACAGAGATTATGGCATCTTCAGCTTTGAAATTGCTTAAACATATCTGCTTGGAGGTGGGATCGGTGAGTCAAGCTTCAATGTCCTTCGCTCAGACCCTAGGGTGTCTAAATGCTCTTAATTTCTTCAGATTATCCTCCACCACCAGGGCTATTTATCTAACCTCAGGGATAGTAAATAGGTCTGCGGCTCGGAAGCTCCTTTCCAAGGAGTTTTTGAGGCCTGCATTCCTGGCTCACCAATACTTTTCACCTGTTTTGTTTTTGCATCTTTTTCTAGAAGAAATGGATGCCACATGGTGCAGCGGCCTAAAAGCTAAGAAGGGGTCATGGGGTAACAGGAAATGCCAAGGAAAAACAATAATTGGTAAGCATTTAAAATCACCACCCTACATCATTAGCTATTACTATAATTGTTATTACTATAATCATTACAGACGTATTGAGTTATGGGTTCTTTTATTAATAACTTTACTCCTGCTCCTTGAGCTCCCCAATCCAAGTAATACCTATATAATTAAAGTTCAACTTTTTCCTTCCTGCCTCAAACAGTATTTCCTGACCTCCAGCCCAAAAGTTCCCCTCCTCTCAGCTCCTATTTGATTACTATCTTTGATATATAGTGATATGTATTTTAAATGAGCTTTTCATGTGTATACATCTCCTTTTGCTTTTTTGTTCTAGTTATCTATTTCTGCACACAAACTATCCCCAAAATTAGCACTTCAAGAAATCATTTTATTACATTTATGGAGTTTGTGGGTCAGTAATTGGGAAAAGGGATTGCTGAGATTGCTAGTCTCTGTGCCACAATGTCTGGGATCTTTCTGGGAAGACCCCGTGGATGGTGGTGACTTGATGGCTGGGACAGGAATCATCTGGAGATGGCTTTACTCCTGTGTCTGGCATTTGACACGGACTGCTGACAGGAACATCTTCAGATGGCCTCTTCATGTGGACTGGGCTTCCTCCCATTATGGCAGCCACAGAAGTCTTACTATGGCATCTCAGGGCTCCAAAGGCAAATGCCCTAAGAGAACTAGGTAGAAGCTCTACTGTCTATTTTGACTTAGTATTGGATGTCACATATTACCACTTTTACTTTAAGTCCCAACCTGCCTAGATTCAAGAAGGAGAAACAGACCCCACCTCTCAGCAGGAAGAGTATTAATGACACACTGTAAGATCAGCAGTCTTTAAAAAATACCTTTTGCCACTGGTCTAGAAACTCCCTCCAGGACAGTGACCATGACTTATTTCTCTTTGAACTTTTCCAGACCCATCACAGTACTTTAAACGTAATACATACTCTAATATTTATTGGTTGTTGAAATGGCCTGTGATGGAGACAGCCACATAAATATCATGGGTTGATACAATTGGAGTTGAATAGCATTATGTCATTGACAAGTCACCTTGATATCATCATTCATATGTCATTTAAGTGCCACAATAGCCCTGCCAAGAAGGCAATGGTAGCCTCACCTGTGAGCTCACTGGGGCCTCAGAAAGGTTAGACAATGTGTCTAATGTCAACACAGCTGGAGGGCAGATTTGAACCCAGGATTTACCTTCCAGTTCAGGACTTGACACCACACAGAGTGGGAGACACCCAATTGAAACAAAGGTGCAAAAACAGGCAGGTAAACATGACTCCCTCCATGTGTGTCTTGAAGTGTTCGGCAATCCCTATCCAACATCTGCAGGCTGTTTCTCCTTCCTCCTGTACCCCCTTGCCAGAAGGCTCAGTGAGGAAAGGCCTCCAAGTCTGGTGTCGAAAGCCAGGCTCCTGGTAACCAAAGATGGTTGGCAAATGGTCTTTGAACAAACTTGTCTCATGAAATGCCGGATCGGTTTCACAAGTACATAAAATAACAACAGAATCAAAGACATAAACAAGAACAAGCCTGTAATCGTCACACAGCTGGGCAGGCACCGGGGAAGGAAGGCAGTTTCGGATGCCCTTGCCCCTCCTGTTTTCTTTGCTGGAGATTCCAGTTCTCTGGCCATCTGTTCCTTGTTGTGGATGGTTAAGTGAAATGGGCTGCCAATACAAATAGCCCCACTTGAGGTTTGTTTGCATAAATTGTTTTGAAAGCTTCATGACGAATTTTCAGGATTACTTGCAGTGGTAGGGACCTTGGCGGAGGCGGAAATAAAAATTTAGGTATGCCAGTTGGAATCTATTAATTTGTTTGCAGCCCATCACCCTAGCTCTACTGCTTAACTGGCTGTGTGACCTTGGGCAGATGAATTAAACTCTCTGGTCTTTAGTTTTTGCATCTGTTCAATGGGAAATGATAGGCATAGTAGCTACCTTATGGGATTACACATTTGAAACAAAATGATGTATTTAAGATGCTAAGCACAGGGACTCCCATGGGTGTATGTACTCAATAAATGGAAGAAATTAGAGTCTTTTTCCAAAATGAGAGGAAGAACTGCTTCATTTGGTGTGCAGAGTCAGATAGCTGCAGGGTTGCACCCCAACTAGTTGACTTGCTCTTTAGGAAACAACCTCGGGAAAGTTTTTTTTTCTCTCTCTCTCTCTGAGCCTCTTCAATTTGGAGAATGGAGGAAATAACGGATTATGACGGCTACATTAAGCACCTTATATAAAACACGTAGCACTGTATCAAGTACCGACAATGACTGCCATTGTTATTTTCCACAATGGCCATGACTGGGCTGCTTCTGAAGGAGTTTGAGCCCTTTACTCTCTAGATCTGGGATGGCACATCCATCTATCTCTGCCATTTTATCTGGTTGCTTGGTTGGAGATGTCTGGAGCAGCTTGTTTAGAAGGAGCTCTGCGGGGCTCATTGGGAAAGAGTGATTGGCACTTTCTGCCAGGAGTGAAGGGCAAGGAGTGAGGGCACAAGAATGTGTTTGACCCTAGACTCTAGCAAAAAGGCATTAAAACTGCTGCCTGCACATGGTCAGCCGGTAAAGAGAGAAGATACCTGGGGTGAAGGAGTGAGGTGGAATGAAGCCATAGCTTGGATTGTAATTCCATTGTGCTGCTGGCATCTCCAGGAACAGGCTGGGGAGGTGCCAGGAAAATAGTCTATTTTAGGTTGATTCTCCTAGGGCAAGAGAGAGACAGAGATGAGACAGAGACAGAGGAGGGAGGGAGAGAGAGAGCGCGCAGAAGTATGAGACTAAGGAGGGCAGACAGAGAAGCAGATAGGAGACAGAGACAGAGAATGGAAAATGGGGAAGAGGAAGAGACAAGGAGTAAGGAGACAGAGAAGAAAGAGCTAAAGTCGAAGAGAGACAGAAAAAGAGGAACACACAGAGAGACAAAGACAGACACAGAGAAGGTGTGACAGAGACAGATGCAGATATGGACAGACACACACAAATGCAGAGACAGCCATACAGAGGGAGCGAGAGACACACATACAGAGAGTGAAACAGGAACACAGAGAGATAGGGTAGGAGAGATGGAGAGATAGAGACAGAGAGAGAAGGGAGAAGAGGGAGAGTTAAGTGGCTGCCCATGGTTCCCAAAGCCGGACGCAGCAGGGAATGGAGTTCATTCAGCTTGTGTGAGGATTTGGATCTTATACCCAGGGACCACCAGAAACAGTGGTGGCCCTTGTCCCTTGGATACCAGCTGCTCATGAGTCCTCAGCCAGGCACACCAGCAGGATCTTTTGGGCTTCCAGAAGCCGGACTCAGGTCTTTCATCTTCCAGCCCTGGAGTCCCATCCTGTAATGCAGGGCAGGAGCTGCCCAGATGGAGTGAAGGCTGGAGCTCATGGCCATGCCAGTCCCAGCATTTGCACTGATGACAGTTAAATTGTCAGGGCCTCTGTTGTTCATTTACATCACAGCCTTGAGAGTCCTCTGATGACCTCCCTAAATGAAAGCCAGCTGCCCCCATCTCGTCCATTGTGCATTTTGCTTCACTTCAGACTTCAGACGGTATCGTGACTTTCAACTCAAACCTGCCGTCTGCCTTGACAAGCTGTAGTGCTTAATGATATTTTATTGCATGATTTCACCAAACCCTAGAGTTTTTCACTTATCTTAAGCTAATGGACTAAATCTGGACCCATTTGCTAAAACAAACTCTCTTTTCGCAAGGAGAAGAGTGGTTACACATAAATCAGGGTTTCAGGTAAAATATTAAGTTTCTATTGCATCTAACTGAGCAACAGGCTGTACTTCTATGTGACTGGTATGGCAGTCATCACAAGGCAGGTTTGAAACTTGTTTTCCTATTGGGAGGGAGGCACAGCAAGCTATTTGGTTCACTGCCCCCAAATGTTTGTTGAGTCACTTGATAAATGTTTGTTGAGCTTCTACTATATGTAAGTCCTTGAGGGATATGCAATTAAAAAGCATGCCCCAAAAGAGGTTACATTCTGGTAAGGGATATAGACACACACACATGCACACACACACATACACACATATATACACATGTACATAAAGATATACATCTTTAGATAAATATACACATACATGGTATAAACACATGCATGTAATAGAAATACACATACTTAGATATACACACATACATATATACATACATATAAATATATACATACTTATATGCACACATATACGTACATACACATGCACATATATACATACTTAGAGATATGCCCACACACATATATACATGTAAATATATATACATACTTACATATATGCACATATATGTATATACACATGCATATATACATACTTAGATATATAAACACACATACATATATACACATACATGTAAATATATACATACTTATATACATATATACACATGCATATATACATACTTTAGACATAAAAACATATATACAGATGCACATATATACACATTTGTACACACAATATACACATGCACATAAATATATAAATACATACATATGCACACATATATATACACACACTTACATATACATATTTAGGTATAAATGCACAAAAATATATATACTTACTTATATCCACACAGACACATATACACATGCACATATATATACATACTTATATATACCTACATACATATATACACATGCACATATATACACATTTGTACACACACATATACATGCACATAAATGTATAAATACATACTTAGATATACACACACACACCTATATACACATACACATAAGTACATATATACACACACTTAGACATATATACACACAGACAGATATATACACATGCACATATGTAAGTATATACACACTTGTATACAGACATATATACACGTGCACATAAATATATGTATACATACTTATATATACACACATACATATATACACATGCACATACGTATATATATTTATACACAGACACACATACATATATATCTGCATCATTTGAAGTAGAAAAAACTCAGCACTTCAATGGAGGAGGAGTGTGCACAGTTCTGGGGATACTTCCTGGCAAGTGAGTGCACTGTCAGCTCAGTGGAATAGGTGGCTTTGAGGGTGAAATTTCAAATTTGGGTAGGACTTAGAGCAGCAACTTTCAACCAGAGATGATTTTGCCTCCTATGGGACCTTTGGCAATGCCTAGAGACATTTCTGGTTGTCACAATCAGGAGGAGAGAGAGTTAGGGATGCAGCTAAACATTCTCCAATGCACGGGACATGTCCTCATAACAAAGAATTATCTGGCCTAAAATGTCAACAGTGCTGCTCTAAAGAAATCTTGCTTTAGTTTAGGGGTGTCCAATCTTTTGGCTTTCCTGGGCCACATTGGAAGAAGAATTGTCTTGGGCAACACATAAAGTACACTAACATTAATGATAGTTGATGAGCTAAAAATAATTGCAAAAGAATCTCATAGTGTTTTAAGAAAGGTTATGAATTTGTGTTGGGCCACATTCAAAGCCATCCAGGGCCACATGTGCCCTAGAGGCCACATGTTGGACAATCTTGCTTTAGATGGAGGGACATGGGTGTGTATGGTGGGATATAAGATCCAGATGGCCATGTGGCCAGGTATGGTTGTGCAGGTTGTATACTGACCAATTCCACTGGGTGCTAGTCACATTGCCTCTAATGGAGGTGAGCCTCCTGGAGTTGTACAGTGCAACAACCCTGTGGGTGGATAGAAAAGCATGAGCAAAGCTCAAAGGCAGGACAATTTGTGTTAGCTTTGGCTGGAGCATAGGGGACCTGGAGAGGGTTGGAAAGGAGTAAAAAGTTGGGCTTAGGTTTGGGATCTAGGACTTTGTTCTGTAAGCAGTGAGGGACTATTGAAAGCTTTGGAGCAGGGGATGGAAAGGTCTGAACTGCTTTGGAAGGACTTGGTGGACAGCAATGGTAGTGTAGACTAATGCCACCATGGTGCAGAGAGCAGAAGGAGGAGAGAGACTGTGAGAAGGGAAGACAGTAGGACAAACACTATGTGCCCTGTGGGATTGGAAAAGATGCATCTGGGGGCAGACATTGCGTGGAGGTGAACTAATGGGGTCAGACGGGAATTTAGGATATCCGTGCCATCAGGGCCACCATCTCCAGGCCCTTCTTGAATCAATCCCAAGTGGACATCCTCCCATCTGCTTTATTTCAAAACTGAGCACTCTCATCTTTCACTTGCTCAATGTGCCCTGAGGCCCTATTTTTGTATCATGTAACAAAGAGTTGTTCTCTAACATGGTAATTATTTTTCTCTGATGGTGACACTGAGATCCAGAGAAAAGGAAAGAAGAATGGACTTGAAACCCTCGTGAGGCTCTAATGATGGTGACTCTGCAAGGCCGAGAGCAGAGATTTACAGATTTACTGTCAAGGGGAAGGTACCACAATGTGGATGTCATCTGGCAGGCACCCGGGTGACTGACACGCAACATCAAGTGCACTGTCCTGAAAATTAGCCAAGATGGGCCCTAGTCCTTCATTGCTACCTGGTGTGATGGTGGACACCCAACATCCACGCCCTGGCTACCAGTCTCCCCACCTTTAACATGGATTTGATCTCCAGATTGCTACATTTGTGTCCATATATAGTAGACAAAAGTGGTGATGGACTAACCAATTAAGGGATGAGGATCTGCAGGCTTTATTTACTTCCAAAATGTTTATTTCATCTGTTGATTATCTGCGGCATGGCCACCATGCAGTTAGTCATGGGAGTCCTCTCAGAATAGGAAGCCACTGCTGTTCCCGAGTAAGCAGGTTGACCACAGCTAAATAATTAATCCTTTTGTGTCTCAATTTTCTGATCTTCACATCAGTGATGATAGCAGTACCACCTTGTAGAGTTCTTGTGAAAATTAAATGAGTTAATGAACTTCAAGTGCCTAAACAGTAGCTGGCAGAAAGTAAATGCTCAATAAATGTTGGGTATTTTGACCATAATCGTCATTGTTTTCTCATTGGTCTCTTTTCTCTTCTTATGTCTTAGGATTTGAGAGGTGTCCCTAAACACCAGCTGGTGTGTTCTGTGTAAAAGACACTCAACAGGCCAGGCACAGTGGCTCACGCCTGTAATCCCAGCACTTTGGGGGGCCAAGGCAGGCAGATCACTTGAGACCAGGAGTTCGAGATCAGCCTGGCCAACATGGCGAAATCCTGTCTCTATTAAAAATACAAAAATTAGTCGGATGTGGTGGCTTATGCCTGTAGTTCCAGCTACTTGGGAGCCTGAGGCATGAGAGTCGCTTGAACCAGGGAGGAGGAGGAGGTAGTGAGCCAAGATTGTGCCACTGCATTCCAGCCTGGGCTACAGAGTGAGACTGAGTCTCAAATAAAATAAAATAAAATAAAAAATGAAAGGCACTCAACAGGGTAGACATAGGAAGTAATCCTGGCCTGGCCTGGCCTAGCCTCTGGAGGCAGCTATTTTTCCACCTGGTATTTGATGATTTTCATTGTGTATTTTCTCTGAGTGTTTGTTAACTCCACGGCAGTCTTTTGGAGTTAGTTTGTCATTGACTTGAACCCATCAGAAAAGAGTTGACCTCTCATTCTGCATCTGACATTCGGAGTGTGGCGCTAGGACTCAATCAACAAAGTGTGGAAATAGCCATTGGCCGTTGAGGAACGGCCAGGCCTTGGCATGCCAGAGGGAATGTCTTTTTTGGTTATGTCCAGTAAGTACAACAAACTAAAAGAGAAAAAATAAATAAATTTGGACAAAGTGATCTCAATTCATGTGTTTTGAAGAAACCTGGAATAACTTAGAGAAGAGAAATGACAAATATATGTTTCCGGAAAATATTAGCTGAAACTGCAACCACTGTTGTAAACATTTGCCGTCCTCCTGCAGAGAAGGGAGCATGCCACTCCATCTTGTTGCATTTAAGTCCATATATAAAGGGTAAAAGTGGTGATGGACTAACCAATTATGTGGTGAGGATCTGCAGATTTTATTTACTATGAAAATGTGTATTTTATCGGTTAGTTATTTAAATAAATGGCTGTAATACAAATCAACTGACAAAAACCATCGTTCCCCTCAAGGATGAAATATTTGAATCCATTATTTAAAGGCTTTTGGAAGCCTCTGGATGACTGAGTGGATTTGTCACCAGTCTTGTTGATTGCTGATAGAAGTTCCTGACATGGGGGTTAGGGTTGCTTTCTGGTAAGACTCCAGGGGCAGCCTTTTGGAGTTAGTGTGTCATTGAATTGGACCCATCAGAAAAGAGTTGGCCTCTCATTCTGCATCTGACAATTTGGCGTACGGCACAGGGTAAGAGCCTACTGCGGCGGGGCCCTCTGCCAGGCACTTTTGCCTGCTGTATCTCATTTAAATCACACAGGACAGGCTCCCCTGCTTCAAAACTGGCCCCCTCTTGGCAAGTCTTGTCAACATTTAGATGGCAATATAATACCAGAATTCACCCTGGAAACCCTTCTGGGCAGGCCTTCCTCCAGCCAAGCCTGTGTGGCCCCACCCTGGGTCCATGAGCAGACATGGCCACAGGGTGTCGCTGTCCCACTGGGCTGGGCCACGCTGAGCATTTATCTGGCTGTTAAAAAACCCTGGCTCTTAAAGAAAACAGTGCAACACGCAGTTGCGTAGCTACTCAGACAGGCCTTAATTATAATGCAAACCTTGTCAAAAAGATGAGGTTTACTGTAGGAGGCATTTTACAGGACTAACTTTCACATGCTAGATTCAGTTTTAAACAAAATAAAAAAGAGAAGAGAAAGAAAAGAAAAGCAAGAGAGAAATCAAATGAGCCTTCTCAACGCTTGATCCCTCACGTTGTGATATTTTGATATGTTATGTGGTTGTGTTGCGGGATGATGAATGTCAGAATGAAATTTTTTCTTCTTTTTCTTTTTCTCCCTTTTTTTTCTCTTTTTCTTCCTTTTTTTCTTTTTTCTTTCTGACAGCTTTATTTTTTTTCCCTCTTCCAAGAGCTACAAAAAAATGTTTTTCAAATGAACACAGGCAAGGATATGTCACCCAGTGATGGATAGCTCACTCGGCTCAGCTTTTGATAATTAAGTTCTACTCTTCACAGACGAAGGCCATTCTGCCAAATCTAAAATACCCCGGAAAATGTAAAATTAGAACCTTATGAGAAAAAAGATTAAAAGAGCTAAATATATATGTATGTAGTTCGGCTAAGTGGTGATTGGCATGGGCTGGGGTGTGGAGAAGGGACGTGATTTGATAACTGCCTACTAATCTATACAGAGACACATGGCAAGGAAGAAGGGGGATATTTACACAGGGAGACAAGGTCAGATTAAGAGTAAGTAAATGATCTAAATAATAATAACAATAATAATAATAAAGAACATTTAGGACAAATATCACACAATCGTGACTGACAAGAGCTAGCATTTCAACTAAGGTAAAGCCACCAAAGGGACATATTAGACACTTGAACCCTTGAGACATTTCCTATGCATCTTCTTCTTTATGCACAGGCAGGTAACACTATACAGAGACTGAAAATCCCTCTTGGTTTCCCAGGGGTGGGGCAAGTTTTCTTAAAGCTCTGAATTCTGCATTTACAAATCTTGCATTAACAGCCCTGAGGTTACACAGCATTAAATGCAATTTGCTAACTGAAATGCTCAACTGGTTCTAAATCATAAGCTGGGAATCCATGGGGCTGCTCTGGAAACCTACTGTGAAATCCTAGCCAAGGTCAAGGAGATCTCGATACTTGCATGGGGCAGTGTCGCTCGCTCACTCATTGCTTGGAGACCACCATCTTGTTTAGCTGCATTTGACACTCACCTACCACGCGCAGGCTGCACTGGTGGAAAATCCGGCCCTGAAACCCGCCTGTCCTTTCACCATGGATCAACACCACCAACCACAACAAGCACCAGGGATTGCTCAGTGATTTATTAGAAGAGACTGCAAAAGATACTTTAAAAGCAAATTCCCTTACCCCCGTGTAATGTACCACGGCGGGGAGGAAAGGCCAATAACCCGTGTGGCCATTACATTCTTGGCACCCTTTTAGTTGGCTCACTCAAGTGGGCAGGGGCCAGGTTTCACAAACCGTTCCTTTCCTGAGGACTCCTGGTGTTCATTTGATCGCCCTGAAAGCTGGATCCTTATCTGCTGCAGTAATTTATCTTTTTGGAAGGAGAAAGCAGCGGCAAAGACAGATGCAGTTGATAAATACACTATTTTCCAGCGTACAATCAGTCTCAGTTAAATGTTAAAGGGCTGCCTTTTTGCTGTGAAACTGATATTTTGATGTGCCCCAACTGGGGTGCGTTCTCCCTGCCTCCACCTCTGTCTGCCCAGGAGACACTTAAGGAGCCCAGTGGGAAATTTCTCAAGTCTGTAGGGAGGATGAGGGGGATAAAGAGGAAAGAGGGAATGACCAGGTCAGGCCTAACTGGTATTTCTTCTTTGCCAAGAAACTCACAGATTGTGGTTCTGATTTTTTTTTTTTTTTGCCTCCTATTGCAAGCTGGCCTGAAGGGCAGGCTAGTCTGACCCTGGACTCAAGGGGACTGAGATAGCTTAAACCTGCTTTCTGTCAGAACTCCCTCCCCACTGAGATGGCGTGGTGGGAACCCAGAGATAAAAAATGGGAACTGACTTCTTCCATGGAGCAGGAAAACAACCAGGAGGAAAGGAAGACTTCCTGCTCCTCTCTGTCAGCCGATAAGCCTAATTGGCTGGGTCTGCCTGCTGCACATTGATTATGTCTCCTAATAAAGCACTATTGATTGGCACGTGGTGCAGCTGGCGCCAGCATGGGCAGTATTCCCGCCCCTACTATTTCTCCAGCAACCTTTTTCTCTGCTCTACTTCTTAGCATTATAAATTGGGTCAAGAGTGAATCCACCTGTCTCAGAGACCTCAGAACAACTTTCTGACCACTCCAGAATCCAGTCTGTCACCCCTTTTGGGCAGAAAAGGTGACTTAATTGGACTCAAGAAGAGCTGAATTGCTAATATTACTCTGAGCATGGTTTGTGTTTTAAATAAACCTCAGAATTAATTTAAGTGCTGCTCAGAGACCCCAAGTCCATGTGGCCTGGCTGGGAGGGAAGATTCATGAAGTCTAGGCTGGCTCTGGATTGAGACGGAAGAGCAGAGCCAGGCTGTCCAGAGCAATAGAACGTTGTGGTTACAGCTGAATGAATCCAGTCACGTCATGTTACTACCTGGAGACTTCATTCTTTCGTGGATAAAATGGAGACAGTAATAATACTTACCAAAAAGGATATTGCAAGAAATAATTTTATCCCCGTATAAAGCTTAGAACAATACTTGGTCCAAAGCTAGTGTTGCTCAATGAATCTTAGCAAAGATTAGGATGCTGTTTCCTATTTTCATCCATGTCATTCCTTAAATCAGAGCCAGGTCTACTGAGGCACTAAGCATTGAAAACATGATGCTGAGAAGGACTGGGCAGTAGGGAAAGCTCCGTCTTTGATGTAAGATAATTCTGAAAGCAATATGGCGGCACTTGGTCAACTTTAGCATATGCATAATCAAGCCTCAGTCATTCTGCCCCTGTGTATATGCCCCAAGGAAATTCCCACATGAGTCCATCGTGAAGGGCTATCAAGAGGAAATTCATTGTGTTCTACTTTCTGGTGGTGGGAACTTGGAGAAAGTCCAGGGATTTACCACTGGGAAAACTGAAAACATTCACCATTGAGAAGTATGAAGTAGATAGAAGCAACAGACTAGGTGTATGGACAGCATTGGGGCTAGAGCTTCAATGCATGGTATTAGGTTAAAAAAGTAAGAAGTATAATGAGATAGGTAACTCAATGCTACTTATGTAGATTAAATATTCATGGACACAAAAAAATACAGATTTTGTAGGACACATGCAACAATCATGAAGATACATATTAGAAGAGTTGCCTATGGGGGAGGAGGGAAATGAGAGTTAACGGGAATAATCAGATAACGAAACATGTACAGCGAAGGTGGTCTTGCCCAGACCAATGATGGCAAGGTATCATGAACTGAGGATAAAATTAACTCAACTCCCTACCCCTGAGGTCCAAAAACAAGACTGCTTATCACTATGTGTTACTAAAACTGAAACAATTATATATACATTCCTACTTCACATATTACACACATACATGTCATACATTCTCTATGCATGTGTTAAACTGTGAACAAAGTATACAGAAGTTTAATAAAGTTATGCTTTTTACTCATTAAGCAAACTTTTCATTTTCACTTCAAAAGCAGGGAGAGTCAGAGGAGGGTGAGGGTTGAAGAATTACCTATCAGGTATAATGTTTACTATTTGGTTAATGGGTACACTAAAAGCCCAATCCCCACCACTGCAAAATATATCCATGTGACAAACATGCACATGTAACCCCTGAATCTAAAATAAAATAAAATTTAAATTTTTTTATTTTGGAATAATTTTAAATTTACAGAAAAGTTACAAAGATAGTACAGAGAGTTCCTGTATGCCCTTCATCCAGCTTCCCCTAATGTTAACATTTTATAGAACCATGAGACATTTGTCACATCTAAGAAACAAACATTGCTACAGTTACTATTAACTAGCCTCTCGACATTATTAGCATTTCACTGTTTCCTCACTAATGTAGAATACAAATTATTGCTGTACATTTAATTGCCATGTCTCTTATGTCTCCAATCTATAACAGTTTCTCTAGACTTCTCATGTTTTGTGTGGCCTTGACAGTTTTGAGGAATACTGGTCAGGTGTTTTGTAGAATGTCCTGATTTTGGGTTTGGCTGATGTTTAGACTGGAGTTATGGTTTTGTTTGGGGAGAGGGGGAATATTACAGAGATGAGATACCCTTCTCATCACTTCATATCAGGAGTTTATGATATCACCATGATTTGTCATTGGTGATGCTAACCTTCACCACTTGCTTAAGGTAGTATTTGCTAGGTTTCTCCACTGTAAGGTTAATACTTTTCCCTTTTCATACTTTATTCTTTGGAAGGAGTCATTAAGTCCAGCCCATACTCAAGGGAAAGAGATTTAAGATCTAATCCTTAGAGGAGGGTAGCATCTACCTTTCTCTCTCTCTCCCTCTCTCTCTCTCTCTCTATCTCAATTAATTTTTTTATTATGGCAAAATACATACAACATAAAATTTACCATTTTATTCATTTTTAAATGTACAGTTCTCTCAATGCATTAAACAAGCTTTGAGATATAATTCACATACCACAAAATTTACCTTTTTAAACCATAAGAATCAATGGTTTTAGTATATTTACAGCTTTGCACTATCATTATCACTAAGTTTAGAACACTTTTATCACCCCCAAAAGAAAGCCATAAGAATCAATGGTTTTAGTATATTTACAGCTTTGCACTATCATTATCACTAAGTTTAGAACACTTTTATCACCCCCAAAAGAAAGCTCACATCCATTAACAATTACTCTCATTCTCTTCTAGCAACAACTCATCAACTTTGTGTCTCTATAGATTTGTCTCTTCTGGACACTTTATATAAATGGAATCATACAATATGTGGCCTTTTTTTTTTTTTTACTTTTCATTTAGTACAGTGTTTTCAGAGTTCATTCATGTTGTAGCATGTATAAGCCCTCTCCTCCTTTTTATTGAGAAATAATATTCTATTGCATGTATATTTCACATTCTATTTACCCATTTATCAGTTGATGAACATTTGTGTTGTTTTTACCTTTTGGCTATTATAAATAATGATGCTATGAATATTCCTGTACAAGTTTTTTGTGAACATGTTTTTATTTCTTCTCAGTATATACCTAGAAGAATTTCTGGGTCTTATGCTAAATCTGTGTTTAATATTTGAGAAAGTGCTTAACTGTTTTCCAGAGTGGTTTCACCATTTTACCTTACAGCTAACAGTATATGAGGGTTCTGATTTCACATTCTTGTTATTGCCTATCTTTTTAGGCCTCCTAGTGGAGGTGGGGTAAAGTGCCATCTCATTGTGGTTTTAATTTGCATTTCTCTAGTGGCTAATAATTTTGAGCATTTTTTCAGGTGTTCATTGGCCATTTGCATATCTTCTTTAGAGAAGTGTCTATTTAAATCCTTTGCCCATTTGAAAAATTAGATTGTCTTCTAATTTTTGAGTTGCTAGAATTCTTTATGTATTCTGGATGCTAGTCCCTTATCAAATGTACAATTTTCAAATATTTCCCATCTGTGAATGCCATTTTTACTTTCTTGATGGTATTATTTTTAGCACAAAAGCTTTTGATTTGGATGTATCAGGTTTATCTATTTTTGTTGTTGCTGCTTATATTTTTGGTGTCCTATCTAAGACACAAACCATTGTCTAATTTAAGGTTATGGAGATTTTCTCCTCTGATTTCATCTAAGAGTTTCATAGTTTTAGTGCTTATATTTAGGTCTACAATCCATTTTGAGTTAATTTTTTTTTTGGAATGGTGTAAGAAAGGTACAACTTCATCCTTTTGTCTGTGGATGCCCACTTATTTCAGCACCATTTCCTGAAAAGACTACCCTTTCCTTCATTGTTTGTTTTAGGACTCAATGCATTTCTGAAGTATTGACATTTTAGAAATCTTTTCTTTTGATGCTCTGACTTTGCTTTCCCTATGTCTAAGCTGTCAGTTCAACCGTGGTTCACAGTGGCACTTTCAGGTGATATTATTTCATGGAAAGAACACTTGCTTGGGAGGGACTGGGTGTCAGACAGACCTGAATTTCCTAGCCCCATACTTACTAGCAGTGTCACTTAACCTCTCTGGAATATCACTCAACTTCTCTGAGCTTCTCTTTATCTGAGAAATGGTGATATTATCCCCATGCCATGTGAAAGGTCAATAGCACTGAATATGAGACTGAAATGAGCAGATCTATTAAAGTGCTCTGGAAAGTATAAGGTGAAATGTTAATGTCAGTTATTTGCTTTTCTTGTCCATAGGCACTCATCAGTCTCCGCTGTATTTTATTGCCATGATCTTATGTATTTGTTATTGATTGCTACATAACACATTATTCCCACACTTAGTGGCTTAAAACAACAAACATGCATCATCTTACAGTTTCAGAGTGTCAGGAATCTTGGAATGGCTTAATTGGGTGCTCTGTCTCAAGGCCTCTCAAAGGCTGCAGTGAAGGTCCTGGCTGTGATGCAGTCATCTGAAGGCTCAACTTAAGGAGAACCCACTTCCACACTCCCTGGTGTGGTAATGTCAGGATTCAGTTCCTCGTAGACTGTCAGGTGTAGGCTGCCCTCAGTTCCCTGGTAAGTAGGTCTCTCCATAGGGCAGCTCACAACATAGCAGCTGGCTTCATCAGAGCAAGAGAGAAGAATCAGAGAGCACGTGAGAGATGGAAATCATAGTCTTTTATAACCTAGGCATGAGTGATATCCCATCACTTTTGCATATTCCATTTTTTACATGCAAGTTACCAGGTGTGATGTCCCATCACTTTTGCGTATTCCATTTGTTACATGCAAGTTACCAGGTATGGCCGATGCTGAAGGGGGAAGGGTTTCCAGAAGAGCAGGAACACCAGGAAGTGGGGATCATTGAGAGTCATGTTAGAAGGCAGCCTACTATGTCCTGCAGGGCAGCAGGAGCAAGGTGTTTGTACGCTTCAGAGCTTAGGGTGGTGCCATGCACACAGTAGGCCTTTCAGTCAGTATTTGTTGAAAGAAGACTAATTTCTTGAGACTTATTCTAACCAGCTGCTTTGTATCATCAACTTCAACCATTAGGAATTTAGTACCATGTGTAGTTAGGCAACTAAAATCATATCCCTGGTTCAAGATGTTCAAGCAGGGCATACTGGCCATGTGCCTGCTTCATTTCCTGTCCTCTGGAAAATTGCATTTTCCAGGTTCCCTTGCCAACTGACTTCTGGATGGGGTGGGCCAATTGTGGGAAGAAGGGAGAGGGAATGTGGGGAGGCAGAAGGACAGAAGAAAGTGAGGAGCCTGGGCATTTCTCTACTGTCCCACCCCCTCTTGCTTTGGATGGCTTCTCCACTGGGCTCTGTGGCTCCAGCTCGGGGCTAGGCAGCCTCTGCCTCCAGGCCCCGGACTCTGGTAAGACTACCATTGTGCTTCCAGCTCTGCTGCCACCAGCTTTGAGCTGCCTCAGCCCCCTCTATTTGGCGCTGCAGTTCTCCACCACTTTTGTATCTAATTTTCTGCATTCAATTCCATTGATTAGAGTATCTGGAATGGGCCCCATTTTCCAAATCAGACCCTGACCAATGCATCCTCCTTTAAAGTTTGAGGACGTCCTGTTTCCTTATGTTATCAGATCTCATTAGAGCTCAGCAACTCCCCCATGAGCAGACTGGAGAAGTAGAAGACGCGGTCCTCACCTTATAGATTCTCATCTGGGCTGCAGCTCAGTTTGGGCAGGGGACTTACCTAAAGTGCAAAGTAAGTCCACCGTGTTAAAATCCAACCCTAAAGACCACACTCTTCAGCCTGATCCCCTTCCAGACATCACTCCAGTTTCTGACAGCATCCTGTGATACCCAAGTGCCTTCACATTTGCCTATGAAAATTCCTGGCTATCTTGGATTCAGCAGTGCTTTTCAATCTGTTTTTGGTCAAGAGGAGTTCCATGGTAATGACCATGCAATTTCTGCCCATCACAAGGGCTTATGATGAGGGCAAGGAGGGACTGAAACCAGGCCCTGCTCTGGTCGCTGAGCTGTGTGCCTTGGCTCAGGATCATGTCATCCTGGAGGAGGATGTGGCATCTTTTTCTAATTCATTCTCCCCAAGGGAGCACCTTTTTCTCAAAGGTGTTATATAGATTAGCAACAGCTCTGCTCAGAAACTCCTTTGAGACAGATGAAAGCAATGTGCCCTCTCCTGAGAAAAATGCACATATATATACAAAATTATGCATGATAATAGGGTTTCCAGGCACCCCCAAAGGCCACTTCTGCACCCACTAGGAATCCATGGAGTTCGGCTTAATAATGACTTTCATGAAGTATTTTGGGGTTTCCCAAATGCTTTTTACCACCTAGAAACATTTTAACACATCTCCATACCTCCTTTTCCAATGTTAATTTAATGTTTCCTATAAATTGACTTCCTATATTTTAATTTAACTGGAAAGGGTGTACTTGATATCACTATCACGATAGCTGTGAAATCACAGGTTTATCATAGTGGTTAAAAGCTTGGCTCTCAGCCCAGACATGGTGGCCCACACTTGCAGTCCCAGTTCTTTTGGGAGGCCAAGGGGGAAGGATCACATAAGTCCAGGAATTTGAGACTAGCCTGGGCAATATAGCAAGACTTTGTCTTTACAAAAAACTAAAAAATTAGCTGGGTGGGGTGGTGCATGTGCTTAATCCCAGCTACCTGGGAAGCTGAGGTAGGATGATCACTTGAGCCTAGGAGTTCAAGCTTACAGTGAGTTACAACTGTACCACTGCACCCCAGCCTGGGCGTCAGTGTGATATACTGTCTCTAAAAAAAAATAAAGGGTGGCTCTGGAGCCAGACTGGCTGACTGCCTGAGTTGGAGTTCTGGTTCCACTATTTATTAGCTGTGTGACTTTGAGCAAGTTACTTGATCTCCCTGTGCCTCTGTTCTTAATCTGTAAAATGAGGCTAGGAAGTGTATTTTCTTCATAGAGTTGTGAGGATGTATGGAAAGTCCTTTAACGGGACCTGGAATATAGGAAGCACTCAATAAATGCTAGCTATTATTTTAACACCAGTAAATTTTTTTAAGTGCATTTTAAAATAGATACCAACTACTAAAATAAAAAGTATCATGTGTCACCTGAAATTATCCTGTGTAGTGCTGTAGCTCACACTTCTTACACTTTGAAAAATGCCGCTGAATTGTGATGTCTCAAGAGAAAACACACACACACACGCACACACACACACACACACACACACACGGAGCTCAGCAAAAGAAGCAGGAAATCCCAAGGAGGAGATAAAGTAACTGATAGTGGCTTTGGGAAGATACTGAGAGGGCATCTGAGGGTGTGTTTGTTTCTGGATTACAATGACAGAGCAATAAGGAAAAGCAGACTCTGTTTATCCTGCTCGATGCCACCTTCCAGAAAGGCCAGGAAACACATCCGCCCCTATCTAGCGACACGCTGCTGTGGGGCCCCCGCTGGTCTCTGAGAGCTGCTGAAGGAAGGAGCATGCACTGCCTCTGCAGGCTTAAGTCATCTGCCCTCAATGGCGAATGGGAAGGGACTGGGTCTAGGACATAGAGGCCCTGGCAACATGTTTGCAATTTTTGCCTCCCAAAAAGTTGGCAAAAATATCATTGACAAATTTTTTTTTTTTTTTCTATGCCTTCTTCTCGAGGCAAAACCACTCTGATTTTGCTCTGGGGAGTCTCATCCTCCTTTGCTTTTGGTTCATATGCTTCAGAATTCCGTGGGAGGGGCCTGTGACCAAGGCTAAGCCAATCGGCTCTTTCCTTCCTTCTTGCCATGGTGTTTGGTTTAGGTTGGGCAGGTGACTCAAGCTAGGCCAATCAGAGAACCAAGCTGACTCAACCCTGGGGCCTTGTTTGACCTATCAGAAAGAGGGCCTCTTTTTCTCTGAACTGGCACTGGGAATATATGAGCCCAAAGCTACCACAATGATATGGTTTGGCTGTGTCCCAACCCAAATCTCATCTTGAGTTGTAGCTTCCATAATCCACATGTGCTGTAGGAGGGACCCAGTGGGAGGTAATTGAATCATGGGGACAGGTTTTTCCCATGCTGTTCTCATGATAGTGAATAAGTCTCACAAGATCTGATGGTTTTGTAAAGCGCAGTTCCCTGCACATGCTCTTTTGCCTGCTGTCATGTAAGACGTGACTTTGCTCCTCCTCCACCCTCCACCATGACTGTGAGGCCTCCCCAGCCATGTGGAACTGTGAGTCAATTAAACCTCTTTTTCTTTATAAATTACTCAGTCTCAGGTATGTTTTTATTAGCAGCATGAGAACGGACTAATACACACAGATGCCTGAGAATGGAGTCTACCTATGGGAAACAGATTCAAGAGATGAATTCTGCTGATATTGTTGGAGTCTGAATCATGCTGCACTTGAAGTCCAACAGTCTCCTTGATCTGTCTTTTGCAAGTGAAAAATGTAACACCTGACCGTCAGACTCACTCCAGGAAAATTAGCCACCTCATTAAACAATTCTAGTTTTGAGGAGCAGGGGAACAGTCTGGTGGGATGCAGCTGGGGGAATGCCGGTGGGTGTGACCATAGGAAGTGGAAGCTACGTGTATGTCACCTTCACCCAGATGATCAGCCAATCTCAGTCTTGGGCATCCCATGAGAATAATAATCACTTACAACCACCAGGCTTTCTCCAGTTTGTAAGGTAGCTTCCAACATATCACTCTTGATGCTCCTGTAAGCAACTCTAGAGGGAAAGTTGGACAGAATTTAGTACCCCCAGTTTATGGATGGAAGAACTGAGTGTTAAGAACTGAAGGCCTCTGCCCAAGACATATACCTGGTCAGTTAGAGATAAGTCAGGACTTGTGTCTATGTTCTCATATTATAAATGTACTGCTCTTTCTAATTCATTAGTAAGAATGTGAATGATCCCATGTTCAGGAAGCCACATAGCCCAGTGGTCAGGAAAGCTGGCCTTGGATTCAGACTACACGGGCTAAAGCCCAAGTTGGGCTGCTTACTAGCTCTGTGGTCTCAGATACTCTTTTCCTTTCTGTGCCTCAGTTTACCCATATGTCAAAAGGGATGATAATGACACCTGCCACATAAGTATAATTCTCTTGACAGATGTCAAACCAGCTATCAAGCCACATTGTTATGAGGAGTAAAAGAATAAAAGAAACAAGCCATATGAAGTATTCATAGGATGAACACTCAAAGTAGAGCTCATTGTGACAATGCATTGTGATTCTGTGACACAGGCAGAAGAGAGCCATAAAGTCTTGGACTTGGAAAGAAAATAGTAGAGGCACTTCACATGCCTGCAACTCTTTTTTTTTTTTTTTTTTTTTTTTTTTTTTTTTTTTTTTGAGGCGGAGTCTCGCTCTGTCGCCCGGACTGGAGTGCAGTGGCCAGATCTCAGCTCACTGCAAGCTCCGCCTCCTGGGTTTCCGCCATTCTCCTGCCTCAGCCTCCCAAGTAGCTGGGACTACAGGCGCCCGCCACCTCGCCGGCTAGTTTTTGTATTTTTAGTAGAGACGGGGTTTCACCGTATTAGCCAGGATGGTCTCGATCTCCTGACCTCCTGATCCGCCCGTCTCGGCCTCCCAAAGTGCTGGGATTACAGGCTTGAGCCACCATTCCCAGCTTCAATGCCCCTATTTTAGACATTAGAAATGGTCCAGAAAATTTGACAGTTAGTTTCCCACTGACTTGTATTTTAAGAGAACATTTCGTTACTCCTGATCTTTTAGTAGGTATACCTGATTTTAAGAACTGTACGTTCTCTGTTTTTGTGTTTCACCATGTTTAACTGATGCCACATGCCTGGGGAGAGGGGATACCTAAGCATCATGGTCTGTGTGCATTCTTTTTGGGGGAGTCTCCCGAAGCCTCATCTAGGCTTGTTCAAATGGAGTACCCTGTGCCTGCAAGTGATCCCTCCCTACTCAATACAAACACCATTCTTCCCAGACAAGGCCAACATCACCTGGGTTTTCTGTAACTTTTCTGGAAATGCAGCTCTCTGTGGTTGCTGAGATTTTATGGAGCTTATGGGCTGTGCCAGGTGTGGGTCATGACTCTACAGGCACCACCTTATGTAAACTTCAGGGCAGTCACGTGAGCTGGGTGCTAGAACTGCTCCCATTTCACAGATGAGGAAGCCGAGCCTAGAGGTTAAGCCCTTCACTCGAGGACATACGAATGGTAAAGACAGCATTCATATCCAGGAACTCTGATTCCAGACATCGCAATCTTGACTGGCTTCATATTGTACTGATTCACAAAAATATCACAAAAGAATATGGCCTTGCATTTAAAAACCTGACTTTGATGTTGCTGCAAATATTATCACATTTGTTCCTCATTACCACTATGGCAGAGATGGCTCTATCCCCATTTCACAGATGAAATGAGGTGCCCACAGTTTAGGCAATGCATGCATGGACACAGGTGAATGGGGCTGGGTGTCGGAGCCTCTTTAGGGCCTGACAGTTCAATCCATGTGACATTAATTACAATTCATTGATGGATTTTCCAGCACCAGGCAAGGGGTTGCAGTATGGTTTTCCACACACCACACTTATAGCTGGACCATTAGATTCCATCTCAGTAAAAGGAAGCAGCCCCAAGAATATCTTTGGGGGTCAGCCGTGGTGACTCAACACTAATCCTAGCATTTTGGGAGGCCAAGATGGGTGGACTGCTTGAGCTCAGGAGTTTGAGACCAGCCTGAGCAATCCGGCAAAACCCTGTCTCTACAAAAACAAAAAATGAAAATTAGCTGGGTATAATGGCATGTGTCTGTAGTCCCAGTTTCTTGGGAGGCTGAGGTGGGAGGATCGCCTGGGCCTGGGAGGTTGAAGTTGTAGTGAGCTGAGATCACACCACTGCACTCCAGTTTGGGTGACAGAGGGAAACTCTGTTTCAAAATAATAATAATAATAGAGTCTTTGGAAATTCAATAATGGAAATATTAATATGGGCAATAATAATTATAACAGTATTAAAAATATAAACAGCAAAGCAAACAGCACATTGGGTGCTTACTTCCAGGATGTCATAAAATCTTTACTATGAACCTATGAATTGCATCAGCGATCAACCCTGAGACTGAGTTGAATGACTTTTCTAAGATCACAGACCTACTATGTGCCGGAGTTGGGACTCAAATCCTGTTCCGTGTTCTCTGCACTTACCCCCAAGCTATTCTTTTTCCTCCCATTCCTTTCATGACTTTAGCCTTCGTGACCTCCGTGGCATCCCATTTTGCTACAGGGCACCTTCTATGAGGCTCCCCTCACCCCCAAGTGGTTCCACTCACTGCCCATTCATTTTCATTACTGCCTTGGTAATAATATCTCTTCATAAATCTTTAACCACTTGGCACCTGATTATAATGCAATAAAAGGATCATAATGTAAATTGATATGTTACATTTATTGTTGTTTAAATGATGAGAAGAGAAAGTTCATAAAATATTAAATATTTCTTCTTCTTTGAGGGCTATGATTAGAATGCTTTACCCACTCCGCCCCCAGTATATCTTTTTCTTCCCAGTTTGAGGCCTAACAGGCAACTGAGAGCACTCCCGTGTCCTTATACCACCAGCAAACACCAGCATGCTGTGAAGTGTGGTCTCATTTTGGCATGGTCTCTACTGATTCAGGCAGGGATTACTTGACCTAACTAATTTAAGCAAAAAGAAATCCCCAAATTAGGGTGTTATTCTGAAAGCTGTGGAGGAATTTTATGAAACCTGTGTCAGTTACCTATTGCCACAGTAATGCTGTGTAACAAGCCAGCTAAAACATTATCCAATTTGAAACAAATAACATGAATTTAGCTGATACGTCTGGATTAGCGATTTTAGACTTGCTTCAGCAGGGCAGTCCTTCTGGGCTCAGGTCACTTGCACGTCTGGGTCAGCTGCAGGTCAGTTAATCTAGAATGGCTTTGGCTGGGCAGCCTGGGTGGCCCAGGTGTGTTCTGTGTGTCTCATCCTCCAACAGGATAGCTGGGGCGTGTTCTCATGACAGAGGCTGAGGAGCAACAGCATATGTGGAAACGCCCAAGTGCCTTCTTAAGCTTCTACTGGGTCACTTGCTAACATCCCAAAACAAATCTGACAATGGAGCCCAGAGTCAAGGGCAGTGTAGTACATCCCCACCCAGAGTGGGAAGACACAACAAAGTTCACACAGCAAAGGGTTTGAGCACAGAGAGGGGCCGTTAATTCGGATGACTTATTACAGAACCCAGGATCAGGAAGGAGAATAGGGTCTCTGCAGATCAGGAATCAGAACTGGGAGTCATCTTAAACTAAGGCAAGTGCTGCCCCTTGGAAGCCAGGTGGTGTCTCATCCCTATGGCAAGCTGAGCATCTTCTTCACACTTTTCTTCCTTTACAGAGTGACTTTCTCTACGTACTTTGACCACATTTTTGTGTGCCTTTGAAATTCACAACCCTGGCTTTTTATGGCTGGCCACATCATTCACTATCCTGATAGTGTGTGTCTTAACCTCACATTCCTGGGAGAGACAATCTCATCCCAATCCCTCGAATTGTGCCCCTGTGTTGGGAACCTTGGTTCTCCCTTTAGAACTTTTCCTTTCCTTCCTTCCCCAGCTTGATCAATGGTACCAACAGCCACACATTTACAGGCTAAACATTTCAGTCATCTTTCATTCTTCTTATTGAAATGGAAGGAGTTTTCCCTTATCCCCCTGGCAGTGCATGTGACAGGGGTGTGGGTTGCTTCTAGGGCATGTGACAGGGGTGTGGCTCACTTCTAGGGTGTGCGACAGGTGTGTGGCTCGTGTCTTTGGTGCCCCGCTGCTCAAACCCCTAGGGGGAGCATGCAGACGGGCAGGTCATGGGGCTCCGATCCCATGGCAGTGTCTAGGGTTGAGTGTTTACAGCTCCCGAAGCCCCAGTGGGCATGTGTTACAGTGTGCTCTTTCAGTTTTGCCATCTGCAAGTGGCTTGTGTTAATAAGCTCAATTAGACCCTCTGCCTTATTGCAAGAACAGAGGGCTTTCTGTATCCCAGGTCCTTGCCTTGGTGTACCAGAAAAATCAGATCACATGTGGACTTGGAGGACGGTTGCAATGTTTTATTGAGTGGTGGACGCTCTCAGTGATATGGATGGGGAGACCCAAAGAGGAATGGAGTGGGAAGGTGATCTTCCCCTGGTGTTGGGCTGCCCAGTGACCTGACTTTCCTCTGACTGTCCCCGGCCAAATTCCACGTTGTCTCGTAGTTGACAGCCTGCATATATCTGCTGGTGCCTGTCGGCGTGCTCTTCCATTCCTCTGCTCCTCTTGGCATTCAGCCACTTGTGTGTGTGCCTGCTAGAGTGTTGGGGTTTTAATAGGCACAGGATTGGTGGGGTGTGGCAAGTGGGAGCTGTTTTGGAAAATACAATATTCGGGTGCAAAAACAGGAAGGCCTGTCCTCACTTAGGTCTGTGGGCACAGACCCAAGGGTGGAGACCTTGCCAGGGACCCTGCCCTTCTCTACCCAGCACTTCCCTGCCCCTCTCCTGTATCACTATCCCTCACCCTCTCAATCAACTCATCATCTAATCCAGCAAATATTATAACTGAAATTTCAGTTAAATATATTTACTTCTCCCCATCTGCACCACCCCCACCATCTGGGTCCAAGTCACCATCCTTTTTTTCTGATGCCATAGTGGCCTCCTCCTGGCTCTCTTGTCACTCACAATTCCATTTCCTGCTTTCACTTTTCCATAGCACTTGCCACTCTATAAACTATCTTATTTGTACATGTATATCTTTCCCCTCGGAGCAGAAGGCAACTCCAGGAGGACAAAGCACTTGCCCTATGTTGGTTAGTATGGTATCTCTAGCATCCAGTAGTCTATAATGACTGGTGAATAGTAGCTGCTCAATGCTGAGTGAATAAAAAGGAGTGAGCCATGTAGTATGAACCATCATTTCCCCACCACCTCCCCATCCTGCTTTGGTGGGCAGTTCTCAGAAAAATAGAAATGAGCAGAGAGCGCCTTCAAAGGGCATTGACTGCAGTCACAAGTGCCAAATCTGGGTTTAAAACCAAGGGCCTGCTGGATGTGGTGGCTCACACCTGTAATCCCAGCACTTTGGGAGAGATGGGCAGAGATTGAGACTGCCAACATGGTGAAACCCTGTCTCTACCAAAAATACAAAAATTAGCTGGGTGTGGTGGCACACACCTGTAGTTCCAGCTACTAGGGAGGCTGAGGCAGAAGAATTGCCTGAACTCGGGAGGTGGAGATTGCAGTGAGCCAAGACTGAGTAATTGCACTCCAGCCTGGGTGACAGAGTGAGACTCCGTCTCAAAAGAAAAGAAAAGAAAAGAAAAGAAAAGAAAACAAGGCCGGGCGCGGTGGCTCAAGCCTGTAATCCCAGCACTTTGGGAGGCCGAGACGGGCGGATCACGAGGTCAGGAGATCGAGACCATCCTGGCTAACACGGTGAAACCCCGTCTCTACCAAAAAAATACAAAAACTAGCCGGGCGAGGTGGTGGCACCTGTAGTCCCAGCTACTCGGGAGGCTGAGGCAGGAGAATGGCGGGAACCTGGGAGCCGGAGCTTGCAGTGAGCCGAGATACAGCCACTGCACTCCAGCCGGGGCATCAGAGCGAGACTCCGTCTCAAAAAAAAAAAAAAAAGAAAACAAACCAGGGCTAGCCAGGCATGGTAGCTCACACCTGTAATCCCAGCGCTTTGGGAGGCTGAGGCAGGCAGATCATCTGAGGTCGGGAGTTGGAGACCAGACTGAGCAACATGGAGAAACCCCGTCTCTACTAAAAATACAAAATTAGCCAGGCGTGGTGGCACACGCCTGTAATCCCAGCTACTCAGGAGGCTGAGGCAGGATAATCGCTTGAACTCAGGAGGCAGAGGTTGCGGTAAGCTGAGATCACGCCATTGCACTCCAGCCTAAAGCTGCCCCAGCTGAGCAGGGCTTTTGCTGAACCCAGGAAGCCAAGGCTCCCTGAGCAATGCATCAGTTATGTGAACAGGATGGAGAATGAGGCAGATCCTGCTTCAACCTACTTATGATGAATAGAGAGGATTCATTTGTCATTAGTAAAATCACTGGCCTACAATTAGTATGGAAGCCTGTCCTCTAATTTACTCAACAAAGAAGTCCCAGCAGGACCTCAACTTAGAAATAATTTGTCAGCAGTTAGATTCATAGGATGACAGCGCGGGAAGAGTCACTGCAAATTCTTAAGAGGAATAAAGCTGCATCCACTTAAAAATTATCCTGTAATTCCACCTTCTCTCTGGTCTGCTCCCCATTTAATCCAAATGTGTTTATTTATGATGTCTAGCTTCCTACTTCCCAAAAGAATTTGACATGGATTGCATTAAAGGCTCACTTCAAATGAAGAACGGATTTAAAATAAAAGAGATCTAGGCAACTCCGTGGTCTCCCCTGAGAAAACAGAAGGGCCCTGGAGGAGATGCAGCAATGATGTTAGACCCTCTGGCCGAGGAGGGATTGAGGGAGGCCAGGTTAGAGAGTGATCACAGGGGTGGGAGGCATAGACCTTTGGGATCGAAGGATGGAAAGATTTCAACATTCCCCTCTGGTCATGGGAGGGTGACTTTGAAATCCCAGCTCTTCAGTTAAAGGCTCCATGTTTCATCTGTTGATCTGTTGAGCTTCTTTCTCCCAAAGCTGCATTCCCATTTTTCTAGTGGATAGTGTGTTTCCTAACTCCCTGGGCATATTTTCCAGGTGCAGGGGTTGAAGAGAGGAAAGAAGATCAGAAGGGAGGGTAGAAGGTGAGATTGATCAACACCAAGTAAGGCCAATACTGATGTAGACCCTACACTGTGCCGCATACTATTCTAAGCATCTTATATGAATTAACCCAGTCTTTGTATAATGATCCTGTTATCATCCCCACTTTAATAGATAATGAGATGGAGCCATGGAGAGATTAAGGAACTTGCCCAGGGGCAGTGCACAACCATGAGACCCTTGGTCTAGGTTCCTAACAGCTGGACCATACTGTCTCTCTTTAGGCCAGAGCACTTGAGCTTGGGTTTCTCCACCACAGGGGTTACCTAGAGCAGTGGTCAATGGTCCAGGTCAGCCCTGGAGTACCAGCTTCCTGCTGATTGAGGTGGGAGGGAGAGGCCAGCATGCCCTGGGGCCCCCAATCAGTACCCAGAAATTGGGAAAGGCCCCAGGAGAGTTCCCAGTGCTGGCCATAAAAAAGGAACTGAAAAAGGGCTCTGTATCATGAGAAAGCCTAACATCCCCAAAGGGTGGGGAAGGGGAGAATATCCTAGATTTGGAGAGTACACACTTTGCAAAAGACCTTATTAGCTATCTTACCCCCACGTAACAAAAGACACCTGTAAGTTACTTCAGAGACAAACCTGGTTTACTGAACTTCTTTAGAACGCCACAAAAGATTTGCTCTCTATAATCCCCGAGCCCTGGTATAACTCTCTAATTTGGGTAGGGTTGACCAGAAATTGTTAGTGTGGGGTCTGACTCCAAAGTTCAGAGTATCCTAGTATGTAAAGGGATGGGGGGCCTCTGTGCCTGGCTGTTCTGCCCCAACCTTCCCTTTTTATGATCCGTACCTGAAAGGAAGAAAAAAACAGCAGAGGTTTCCTCCATCATAACCATAGATGATTTGGATTTCTCCATCTTTCCATTGTGAGGGAAGGATTTGCAAATGGTATGTTTTTCTGAGACTATGGTATAATTATAATCATGGCAATAATTATTCCTTTTGCTCTCTGCACTCAGACCCATAGCATAGTCAAGTATTTTCTAACTTTCTGTTTTCTCCTACTCAGCCCTGTCAATGACCCTTCAATACCCTATTCCCCCAAACCAAGTTTTCTGGGGTTCCTGGAGCTCAGCACAGACGTCAATAATCTGTGTTGCAGTTTCTTCATCTGTAAAATGAAGATAATAGCTCCGGTGTCTTAGGGCCACTGTGAAAATTACATGACTAACATATACAGAATAATTAATAGTTAATATATTGCTTGGCAAATAGTAAGTGTTCAATAACTATTAGCTTCTATTATGTTAATTGTATGGATTAATTGGGACCAAGGTAATGTTACATAACAATCACATAACTTTAGTGGCATACCAGGATAGTTTGTTTCTTATTAGTTGTGGTGGTTGGCTAGAGGTTGGCTGATCTAGGCTTGCACACTTGCCTATCTGCAGGTCAGCTGGGGCTCTGCTGTAGGCTGGGTTGGCTGGGACATCTTAGGTGGGCAGCTCTGCCTCACACGTCTCTCATCCTTCTCCTGGCATCAGTGGATTAATCCAGGAATGGAGTTCTCAAGGCAGTGATGGGAGTGTAAATGGGTAAATGGAAACATGCAGGGCCTCTGGAAGTCAAGAATAGGGATTGACACACAGCCCCTTTTATCTCTTCTATTGGCCAAACAAATCACGTGGAGATAGGAAAGCATATACTCTCCCTTTTTGGAGGAACTCCAGTGTCACATGAGAAGGGTATGGGTGCAGGCAAGGTGAAGAATAGGGGCCATGAATGCAATTGATCTATTATGTTGATGATCATCAGCCCTGTTCCTATTTAAATGCAGACTTTGAATCTGATCTTCCAGCTGGGGCTGGAGCATCTCCACCTTACACACTTTCCCAGGTGATTCTGTGGCAGCAGGTCTGGCTTAGGGAATTCTACTCCAGGTGTGCAACCAACTGATCTTAAGGATCATCTGAGACACTTCGTCTGATGAAACAGATCAGATTCCTGGGCCACTCTCCTGAGAGCCCTGGAACCTGGATTTTAACATGTGCCCAACAAGGGAATGCCAATGAGTTGGAAAGTTGGGAAACACACTTGTCATGCAACACCCACATTTTTTTTTTCAGGCATAAAGACTGAGGCCCAGAAAAGGAAAAGGAAGTGTCAAAGATCACCAGAAAGAAGGTTCCAACTGCAGCTTGACTTCAGGTGATGTAGCTCCCACCTGGCTGGTATCTTTTCCAGTATACCAAAATAACTAGAAAAAATTTTATGCCTTAACTCAGTCACCATAAAGACTCAATGGAATTGAGTGTTTTAGAAAAAAAAAAGTCATGTTTTATCACCCCAAGCTTGATTTACAATGGCTTCTGACTGGCTATCTCTTTTGAACACAGATCTTTAGCAACCAAGGTTTCACATAGCACACAGACACTCTCTCATGACACCTTGAGGGGTTGTGGTAGCTCCTTTAGGGTCTGCCTGAACTGCAGAGAACCACCTGGCCTGAGGTTATGCCCCTCCTGGGTTAGTGGGCACTTGGGTGAGGGACGGTACAAAGGCCTGGTCATTGTGCCCTAACTGGAGCCATTGAGAGCAGTGCTCACTCCAGAGCTCCCTGCCAGATTGGCCTTGTCTCTCTTGGGCTGCACCAGAGTTCAGTTCCTTCCTGTGCTCAATTCTGTTTTCTTCTGAGTATCACAGATGTTGATTCTTAAAAAAATCTTGTACCCTGAACTTGATAGCAACATCTCCTTTAGGAGAGCCTAAAAGAGGGGTGAAAGGCAGCTATGGTGGTGTGGAAGGGAAGGAAGGACGACAGCCATGGTAATTAACTTTGAAGGGAAGGATGTCAACCATGGTAATTAACTTTGCTAAGGGGAGCACATTGGGGGAAACTGAGGAGTGTGTCAACCAAATGCAAGCTTTTAAAAGAAGCCTTGGGCCGGGCGCGGTGGCTCAAGCCTGTAATCCCAGCACTTTGGGAGGCCGAGACGGGCGGATCACGAGGTCAGGAGATCGAGACCATCCTGGCTAACACGGTGAAACCCCGTCTCTACTAAAAAAATACAAAAAATTAGCCGGGCGAGATGGCGGGCGCCTGTAGTCCCAGCTACTCGGGAGGCTGAGGCGAGAGAATGGCGTAAACCCGGGAGGCGGAGCTTGCAGTGAGCTGAGATCCGGCCACTGCACTCCAGCCTGGGCGACAGAGCGAGACTCTGTCTCAAAAAAAAAAAAAAGAAGCCTTGGCAGACAGAAGTGCAGGAGGCTCCTAAACATTTAAATCACCTTTTCTTATTGATTAAGGTAAATACTTTACTGATGCTGTTAGTCAATACCCCTATAAATCCTCGATGTGTGATAGCTTTACTGTGTATTTAATGTTTCTGTCTTTAATTGAATTACATCCCCCTCAGCCCAAAATGATGAACTGAAAGTTAGAAATCATGTTGGCTATGACAAAAATGGGGCATGTTTATTTTCTTTGTTTAATTTGAAGAACTAAACCCTTTGGAGGTAAGTCAGCAAGCCTGACTTTGTCACCAGTGGTTGGTCTCATCTCTTTACCTCACTGGGCTTCAGTTTTCTCACCCAGAGATGGAGAAAATGGAGACTTTCCCCTTGTAAGGTAACAGCTTGGAAAGCCAGGAGGCCATAAGGGAGCCTCATTATAAATACCTCAAAGCAGGGCTCTGTACAAAAATTTTCCAGAATCTTCTGTGGCACCCGCAGGGAGTGGACACAGTGGTCCTGGAGCCTGTTAATTCCTTCTGCCACCGTCTTTCTGCACTGCCGCCAACTGATTGATTTGCCCACTTAGACAGCTGAGTGTAAATATCCATCTGTCAATCACCCCATTATGCTAAGTGCCCAGCCGGCCCTGAAAGGTGATTTATGTTCTCCAGTGTATGGCTCTGGTCCTTGGCAGCTGTGCTGTGTGCACAGTAGGGAGAGTAAAGTGCAGCAGGTTGCATCCCCAGGGTCTCCACCCTAGACCCTCAGGGACATGGTATTTTCCCGAAGAGAGGTCTGACTGAAAGGTAGGAAGCATTCTCAGATACTCTTTTCACCCCATCCCTGCTGAGGGTGGGGAGTGACCTTCAGTGAACCTCAGAGTCTAAAGGAACTAATTTCTTCCTACAGAGGAGAAGGATCTACAACAGTGGTCCTCAAATGAATGCCGCTTTGCTCCCCAGGGGATATTTGGCAATGTCAAGAGATGTTTTTGAAGGTCATGACTAGGGGTGAGCCCCCAGCATCTAGTGGGAGGTGTCTAGAGATGCTGCTAAACACTCTAAAATGTACAGGACAGGCCCCCAGACAAACAATTGTGAGGTCCAAAGTGTCAATAATGCCACTATCAAGAAACTCAGATATACAGGGAAGAGAGAATGTTAATCAAAATGGGGTACTAGATGACTCAAAGAAACTTCCACAGGCATGTGATGATTTGTTGCAAGACTACTGTGGGAAAAGCAGGAGTTTGGGGAGATGGATGAGTGTGGTGGTGGTCTTCGGAAATGGAACAGCTGGTCAGGATTTCCCAGTGCTGATGCAGTTGTATATAACCCTCAGTTTACAGAGATGGGTTCTAAGGCTCAGATGGTGGCTAATATATAGAACTGGGATCCTTGTCTCTTGAAAACCACATCAGGGCTCTTTTCAACATCAGAGATAGGCAATCATTTTAAGAGATTAACTGGTAGCAGCTTTCCAGTGCGTGTGCCCAGCAGGCACCTGAACCTAGCAGAAAAGAGTGCTGGGATTGATTTGTGATGTCTGCCATGGATGCAGGAAAGAGGAACAATGGCACTTGGGAAACCTATTTACCTTCCTTGTACTTCACCATTTTTCTTAGCCTCAACTATCCATAGAGAAACATATTTAAGGCCATTTAAAAACATATTTAGAATCTTGTTTGGCTGCGTTAAAAGAGATGCTTTTAACATAGTCTTCTGAAAAATAAAATTATCCAATTTTTAGTAATGCATGCTTGTTGTAGAAAATAAAGGCAAATAAAGAAGAAAATACAAATCCTCTATATTCCATATATAGCCATAAAGGATAGTTTGATAGTTCCCTTTAGACTTTTATTCTACAGTGTATCTGTTCTTCTCTTAAATTTTTCTGAAATTAAATTCATGATGATTTATTGCCTTTTTTTTTTTTTTTTTTTGAGGCGGAGTCTCACTCTGTCGCCCGGACTGGAGTGCAGTGGCCAGATCTCAGCTCACTGCAAGCTCCGCCTCCCGGGTTTAGGCCATTCTCCTGCCTCAGCCTCCCGAGTAGCTGGGACTACAGGCGCCCGCCACCTCGCCCGGCTAGTTTTTGTATTTTTAGTAGAGATGGGGTTTCACCGTGTTAGCCAGGATGGTCTCGATCTCCTGACCTCGTGATCCGCCCGTCTCGGCCTCCCAAAGTGCTGGGATTACAGGCTTGAGCCACCGCGCCCGGCCTGCCGTTTTTTAAATTAACACTAAAATATGTGCATAACCTGTCATTAAATATTTTTGTAAGCTTTGCTAGTTCAAAGGCTATAATGATACGCTGCACAACGGATTGTTAGCATTTATTTAATAAATATCCCGTAGTTCAACACTTGGGCTTCTTCCAGGTTTCTTTTATTTATTTCTCTCCTTTTTATTTTTGCTATTGTTACATGATAAACAAGTTATACATATATTTTTTTGAATATGGATGCTTATTTTCCTACACTTAATTTTTATGAGTGGAGGAATGACTGGCTTAAAGGTTATCAGAATTATTATGAAAGTCCTCAATATATTGTCAGATTTCTTTTAGAAAAATGACTTTAGATTATACATCTCTCGGGAAGGAACACGAGGGCTAGTTTCTCTAAATTTTTATCAAAAATGACAATTTTTAAAAGTTGCTGTCTTTTAAGAAATAAAATAGTGTATTGTTTTTAAGACCTGCATTTATTAATGAGGTTGAACTTTTAAAAATGATTTCAATCATTTGTATGTTTTTCTTCTGTGAATTGTTTGTGTCCTTTACCTTTTTTTTTTTTTTTGAGATGGAGTCTCGCTCTGTTGCCCAGGCTGGAGTACAGTGGCGGATCTTGGCTCACGGCAAGCTCCACCCCCCAGGTTCACCCCATTCTCCTGCCTCAGCCTCCCGAGTAGCTGGGACTACAGGCGCCCGCCACCAAGCCCGGCTAATTTTTTGTATTTTTGGTAAAGACGGGGTTTCACCGTGTTAGCCAGGATGATCTTGATCTCCTGACCTCATGATCTGCCTGTCTCAGCCTCCCAAAGTGCTGGGATTACAGGCGTGAGTCACTGAGCCCGGCCCCATTTTTTCTTTAGCATTTTTTTTCTGGCTTTCTTTCGTATAAACTCTTTAGACACACTAGTCTTTATTAAGATTAGTATATTTGTTGTAAATATTTTCTCCAGTCTATTGTTTAACATATATGTGTGTGTATATATATGTGTGTGTGTATATATATGTATGTGTGTGTATATATATGTATATGTGTGTGGTTACATTGAGAAATTTTAATATATCTGACCAAATCCTTTTTTTTCTTTTTCTTTTGATATTTATTACATTACTTTTAAGGTTAGACATTCCTTCTATTTCTTAATCATATATAAATATGATTTGTATATATGCACACAGAGATGTTTACTTATATAAATATAAATATTATATAGCTTATATAAAAATATATACATATATAGAGTTTCTCCTACCTTCTTAAAGGTTTTTGTTTGTTTGTTTGTTTAGTTAGCATCTAAACTTTATTACGGGCCAGAGTAAGAAACCAATTTTTTTCACTTCAAGTATTTAACCAGTTTTTTCAGTGTTTTTTGTTACCTAATTCTGCATTCTCCCTCTGACATAATGCCATCACATATGATATTCTTATACTTAATAGGGTTTGTTTGTGGGTTAGCTGCTGCTTTGTTTTTTTTTCTGCAAGTGTCTGTAGTAGTTATTAATGATATTCACCAAAATGTCTGGCTTGCTGGCTTCTGTGAATGTGGTTGTATTGCATTACCTTGCCTTCCTAGGGTTGTATGAAGTCATATGGCTGGCTCTGGCCAAGGAAACATGAGCAGATGTGATGTGAGCCTTTTCCCAGGTAGGCCTTACCTGTTAGTAGGAAACCACTCAGAACTCTTCTACTCTACCAGTGACCTCATCAGCTGGAGTAAGGAGAAGTGGAACAGTGTCCCCAGTTAACCTGTAATGGACACGCATCAGAAATAAGATATAAGTCTGTTTAAAAGACACTTACATGTGGGGGTTGCTCGTTACTGCTAGCAGAACCTAGTGTGTGCTGACTGAGACATATATGTTAATAGTAAGTCCTCACTTAATGTCATTGATAGGTTCTTAGAAACTGGGACTGTAGGCAAAATAATGCATAAGAAAACAAGTTTTACCATAGGCTAATTGACATAAATAAGAGTTAAGCTCCTATGGCGTATTTCTAGTCACAAAAACATCACTAAATTTCTAAATCAAGATCCACAACACATCTAATATTAAATAGTGAAATAAATGTGATATATACATATATGTAAGAAAGATGAATGAAAACAAGTAAGAGAATTATGTACCCAATTATGCCAGCCAAGTCATGGATCACTGGAGCCAATCCCAGGGATTGATTTGCCCATTTACAGCTGAGTGTAAATACCTACCTGTCAATCACAAGGTGAGAACCAGCCCTTGACAGGATGCCCTCCCATCATAGGCTGAATTCACACATACCCACAATCACTGATCCTGGGTCCATTTAGACATGCCAGTTCACCAAATGGGCACAGCTCTGCGATGTGGGAGGAAACCACAGTACCTAGAATAAAACCCACATAGACATGGGAAGAACGTGTAAACTCGACACTGACAGGAACCCTGGCTGGGAATTGATTTTTTTTTCCTCATCAATGTTACAAATGAAAGGGTATTGAATAAAATGACATTATTCAAGGTCCTGCTGAACATTTTGTTTTAATTGAATACATTTGAATACATGGTCAAGTAAATCAGTCTTTTTTGCTTCCTTCCCAAAAACTGTCTGGAATGATTTTGCCTATCTGTACTTCCAGGAAACTTTTTGATTCATTGTTCAAATAGTAGTGCTCCTTTCACTGCAAGGTGAATCTCAATGAGATTTGGTTTGAATTATATGAACTATATTATTAAATTCAGAAATAATTGACATCTGTTCAATATTTCACCTTCCCATCCAGAAACATGGCATCATATCCATTTCGTTAATATATTGTTTTGTGTACTTTCATAAAATATTTTTGTGTTGAGTTCTACATATATTATAACATTTTTCTTAAATATTTTATGTATACTGTTGTTGTGTGTCTAAGGACATCACATCAGTACTCTTTTCTAACTGGTTTTTACTGCTATTTAAGAAAGCTTTTTAGTTTGTATATTTGTTATGAATTCAGCTATCTTACTGGATTTTAACTGGTTCTAATAAATTTTTCAGTTCATTGTTTTACACATTTTTTCAAAATCTTTACTTTTCAAATTGAAATTGTATGTTCTAATTTGAATACTTTTTTATTATGACAATTAGAAATGACACTGTGTGACTAGATCAAGTAAGACATAAATTATTTTTGCATTTGTTAATTTAGAATTATAATTTAGATATTATTAGTTGTTTTTCTAAAGTTATGTGCTTTTGTTTGGTGCAAAAGAAATTCTAATGGCAAAACCACAAATCATGACTTTTATCTCTTCATAGACAATAGTATAATGAACTCACATGTGCTTATCTCCTAGCTTTAAAAATTTTCAACATATAATCCCACTTCTAGGTATATACCCAAAAGACAGGAAATCAGTATGTTGAAGAGATATTTGCACTCTCATGTTTATTGCAGCACTATTCACAATAGCCAAGATTTGGAAGCTACCTAAGTGTCCATGAACAGAAGAATAGATGAAGAAATTGTACGTATACACGATGGAGTACTGTTCAGTCATAAAAAAGAATGAGATCCTGTCATCTGCAGTAACATGGATGGAACTGGAGATCATTTTGTTAAGTGAAATAAGCCAGGCACAGAAAGACAAACATCACATTTTCTCATCTGTGGGAGCTAAAAATTAGAGCAACTGAATTCACGTAAATAGAGAATAGAAGGATGGTTACCAGAGGCTGGGAAAGGTAGTTGTTGGTGGGGGGGGTGGGGGCGGACGGTGAGTATTTGAGTACTGGGGGGATGTAGGGATGATAAATGAGTACAAAACACAGAAAGAAAGAATAAGACCTAGTATTTGCTCTCTTAACAGGGTGAGTAAAAAATAACTTAATTGTACATTAAAAATAACTAAAAGATTATAATTGGATTATTTGTAACGCCAAGGATACATGCCTGAGGGCTTGGATATCCTATTTACCCTGATGTAATTATTACACATTGCATGCCTATATCAAAATATCCCATGTAACCCATAAATAAATATATATATATAGTATGTACACAGAAAAATTATGAATTAAAAATTTTAAAAAATATTTAACACATCACCAATCTTTTTATCTATACTAACGCAACCCCTACCTATCACACACACACACACACACACACACACACACTTTTGCACTGCATGATTCTGAAGCAAACCCTGCAAGATCATGTCACTTCATCTGTATTTCATATATCCCAAATTTTAATCTTTATCAAGATTTTCCCTTCTTTAATTTTAGTTTTCCAAATTGTAGCTGTTCAGGAAACCTGTCTTGGCTGTCCCAGTATGGTTTTGTCCTTGTTTTTGATTAAACCAATAATGCTTGTTTAAGATAAAATTTTTTAAAAATTTCAAGCAGTAGAAAGGTATGTACAATACAAAGTGAATTAACATCTTTTCTGAGGTCCAAGTACTTCTCCCTCAAGAAGGTCACATATATTTTTCTCTTCTATATTTCAGGTACATTTTATGTCATCTACAAAAACAGTATCTTTGCCCCTCTCAAGTTCTGATTGAGCAAGAACATCCAGAATAATCCGGAGTTTGCTGTTTGTCTCACAGCAAGTAGAAGTGCCAGGATTCATATCCATGGACTTTGGTGCCAGAACACATGTTTGAAACCACTATGCAAGACTTTAACACAGTAAAAAAGCATGTTTCTCTTTCCAGAATACTAAGAACTGGGTGTTGAATTCAATCAAATTCCCTTTTGGCATCTATTAAAATGATTGAATGCTTTTTTCCTTGATTTATTGATATAACATTTTGTCTTAGATGTTACCAATATTAAACCATTCTTTATTTCCTGATATAAGTAATATTTGAAATGATATAATATTTGGTTTTTATATTTTAATGTGCTGCTGGTTTCAATTTGTTATTATTATTTTTTAATTTAGAAAATATTTGCATCTATATTCATATGTGAGATTGGGCTATTTTCTTTGTTATCTTTGTCATATTTCACTGTGCTATAAAATGGATCAGAAAGCTTTTTAAGTTTTTTCTAACTTTGGAAAACTTATTAGTGTGGAACTAATTTGGCCCCATGGAAGTGTGAAAATATTTACAATAAGACAGTCTACTCCTGGAGACTTTTTCAAAGACAACTCTGATAGTTTTTGAAATGTTTTAAATTGATTTTGACCAATTATATTTTCTTAGAAACTATCTATTTTATTAAGATTTTTCAGGAAATTTTATTTAATATTTAAATTTATAAAATATAGGCCGGGCGCTGTGGCTCAAGCCTGTAATCCCAGCACTTTGGGAGGCCGAGACGGGCGGATCACGAGGTCAGGAGATCGAGACCATCCTGGCTAACACGGTGAAACCCCGTCTCTACTAAAAAAAAAAAAAAAAAGTATATATATATATAGCTATATATTTTTAATTTGATGACAAAGATAAACATGTATTATTTTATAATATTTGAAAAGTATACAAAAGCAAATTTGAAAAATAAAAATCACATGTATTCCAAGTTCCTTTTAATATTTCAGTCTATAAACTATCTATTTGACTAGCTGGCTCACTGTTTTGCTTAATAAGACACGAAGAGCTTTCTATGTCATCAGTTACCAAAAATGTAATTTTAATGATTGCATAATATGCTATTATGTAAGTATGCATAGTTTATTTTCTCAATCTATTGTTAGACATGGAAGTTACTTCTGTTTTTTTCTAACAAATAATGCTAGGATATATAGCTTTGTAAATATACGTATGTGTACACATGTGATTATTTCTCCAATGTATATTTTTTAGAAATATAATTAAGTCAAAGTTATAGATATTTGAAATCTTTTTGATTCTTCAAGTTCCTTCTAGAAAATTTAAAGCAATTTACAGATCTATAAACAGCATATGGGATAGTCAGCTTGCCTGCACACTCAGCGGCTCAGGCTATTACATTTTAAATGATTGCATCATTGTTTGTGTTTTTATTTTTTCATTATTATTGAAATTAAACATTTTTTTTGTATATGTATTGGGCATTTAGAGTTTTTATTTTCTGAGTTGTCTACCCATATTCTTTTCCCATTTTCTGATGGGTGTTTATATTTTTCTTATGAATTTACAAGATTTGTTTTATTAGTCTGTTCTCACACTGCTATAAAGAAATACCTAAGACTGGGTAATTTATTTTAAAAAAGAGGTTTAATTGGCTCACGGTTCTGCAGGCTATACAGGAAAGGTAGCAGCATCTGCTTCTGGGGAGGCCTCAGGAAACTTATAATCATGAAAGAAGGCAAAGAGGAAGCAGGCATGTCTTACATGGCCAGAGGAGGAGAAAGAGAAAAGAGGGAGGTACTACGCATTTTTAAACAACTAGATCTCATGAAAACTCTAGCACAAGAACCGCACCAAAGGGATGGTGCTAACTCATTCATGAAGGATGCACTCCTATGAGCCAACGACCTCCCACCAGGCTGCTACTCCAACACTGGGGACTTCAGTTCAACATGAAGCTTAAGTAGGGACACAGATCCAAACCATATCATTTGTCAACTGTGGGTATTAAAAATGTATTTTCCTAGGTTGTCATACACTTCTGATTTTTAATTCTGTGGAAGTGCAAAAACGTTTCTTGTCTATGTAGTCTATTATTTTTTCCTTTATGCCTTCCTCTTTTATTTCTATACATAGAGGACTTCATTATTTCATCTTAAGAGCTCTTATCTTTTATTATATTCTCTTTCTCGTTCTCATTTTATTTGAGTTTAATCTTGCTTTCTTTTTTATTATTAGATGTGCTGGAGTATAATATGTTTTCTCATACCTTTAAAGAGTCAGCTCATACATTTATATTATGCTTCTCTTTGTTAATTCAATCTCTTTTTGTTTTTATCAATTTAATTTTTATACAGCTTTCTTTAGGCTTGATGTATTTGTTGTGCATTTATTAATTTCTTGAAGGCAAATTTTAATTCATCTATTTTTTCTATTTCTTTTTAAATAATGAAACAATTTATTGCTTTGCGTTTCTTTGCTCTAAAGAAATGTAGTTTTGGCAACGGCTCATAGGCTTTGAGGGAGCATTGTTTTGTTCTTTTATTATTTTCTAAATAGTCTGCAACTCAGGTTTTTATTTCCCTTTTGACTCAATAACTATTTATGAGAACTTTTTTAACTTATTTATTTACTATCCAAGTTTCTATCATTTTCTTTGTGGTTGTTGGAAATGTTTCCATTTATTTTAGTTCTATCAGAAAATTTGCCCTCTAAACTTTTTTTTTAAATAAAGCTTTTCTTGGTAATGCAGTACATGGTAAGCCTTTGAAAATGTTCTCCTAACACTTGAAAAAGCATGTATAGGGAACAAAGTTGGAAATACTATGTATATTTTGTCTTATTAACTGTATTATTCAAATGTTCTCAGTTTACTTGATGTATTGAAGGCATCCAAGGTTTGTTAACCTTCTCACAGTTACATCTCTGTCCAACCCTCCTTACATTTCAAAAAATTTAAATGTTTTGAATTTTCGTAAAGGTCTATTTTATCTTCATTGAATATGTTACTTCTATCATAATAAAATGACTCTTAAATTTAAAGACTTGAATTATAACTCACTTTCTTTTTGTTTCAATTTGCGTTGTTCTTCTTTATAACACCTTTCATATATCCCTCAGTCCCATTTTCTTTACGCATAATTCATGGAAGTAGCATGTAATCAAATTTTACTTTTACTCCCATCAGGGAGTCTTTTAATAGGGTATTTAAAATCATTTCCATATACTGGGAGCCATGGTGAGCTGCAGCTGGGTCTCAGCACACCTAGCAGCCCATGGTGTATATTTAGGGGCTGACAGATGCTCCTGGGATAAAGTCCTTCTCAGGAAAAGAGAAAGTCACTCGTGCAAGAAACTACCTACAGGCAAAGACTTAGAGATTGGGGAGGAGAGGTGATGTTTATTTTGGGCAATATAATACCTCTTAATTTTGTGTATCCTCATCCACGTGGGGGTGGGGGCAGGTCATGTGTAACAGAGAAATAGGAAGGTTATCGGATGGAGGTAGGAAAAGTCAGAGCGAGACAGAGAAAGAGAGGGAGGGAGGGAGAAAGGGAGGTGGAGCTAACATGGCTACCAACTTTGTAGGGTGTAGCCCCTCAGGCAGCATTATCTCACAGCCTTTCTAGCACACTGTATCCCAAAAGGGTGGGAAAAACTTTGTCTCACTTTTGCCACACCCACCATGAGATGTGTCAAGGACCTTGGTGCCTGTGGTTGTCCGCAGGTACTAGGGGAGGTAGCAGTAATGTCAACTGGCCCTGGTAGGTGTCTGGCAAGCAGCACTGGAGCCCAGAGGTTGTAAACCAGCAGCTGTTTGGACTTCATATTCTAATAAGCCTATAAGGGACTCCCCCAGAAGACTTCAGGACAAATTTGACAACTTAAGGGGCATATTTCTGGGACCCAGAACCCTGCATGTGGAGACAAAAACAAACCCTAGGGTAGTTATGATAGCCAGCACACTATTTGCTACATCATAGATTAGTGTTGCCTGGGGAAATATAGATTTATTTTTGTAATTAGCATTCTTGTTCTCATTTCTTTCATTTTATTTTGTGTTTTCTGTTTTAAATGATGTGTTTATTCATCTTTTGCTATAAGTCCCATGAGTTTTCTTTTTCTCTTCTTAAAATCTGGAAAGTTTACTTTTTAAAATTTCTTCAAAAATATTTAACTTTTTGCCATTACATTTTCAAGAAAGGGCTTTAGCTTGAGTTTGAACCATAGGCTGTGCAGGGGTTTGGATGAGCCTAGTGAGCTTCAGGGGGGCATCTGCCAGGAATCTGTTTTCATAAGGGACTGAGGGTGTCCTGGGAAAGAAATCATCCTAACGGAAAAACATAGGGGAAAAGATTCTACAGAAAAACAGAGACAATGAGCTGTGGTAGATGAAGGAAGGCCAGAAATTTTGACATTCCTCAGATTGAGAACTGGAGATCTATGTCATCTCCTATGAACCTGAGTGGGATCAAAGACTGGCAGACTAATAGAATATGGTGAAAGATTCATTGTGCATTTCTGAGCCTAGGCAAGTTTCACTTCTGGTCTCACTTTTGGCATACTAAGCTGCCATGTAAGAAGTATGACTTCCTTGCTTCATATGAAGAAATGCTGTACCACACAGAGAGTGAGAGGAACCCCATTGAGTCCAGTCTCCTGGATGTATCCCCAAGGAACCAGTATGTGAGTAGAGAAGCCATCTTGGAAGAGGTCCAGTCCCAGCCACCCCAGTTGACACCATGTGACTCAGAGATCAACCATCCAGCAGAGCCCTTCCTGAATTCCTTTTCACAGAGTCACAAGCAAAATAATACTTAGTTTTGTAATCACTTAGTTTTGGGGTAGCTTGTGAACCAGCAATAGATAACTGACACTGAAGCTTTGATCTTGGAGCAGATTAATGATTTTGCATGGTCATAACCATTCACTTTTCTCTTCTAGACCAGCCCTGCATTGACGTATGTCTCAGTGCTATATGGACAGCAAAAATACAATCCAGAGAAATCTGCTTTTATTAACTGGGCTTAAGCAACACTGTACTAGGAATTCTGTTAACAAACTGTAACCAACAAAAACTAGAGAGGCAATTTCTCTCACTTTTGTTTTTGTCTTTTCTCCACATTTATCATATTTCTCCTATCATTTTTATCTACTTTTCCCTACTACTTCTTCTACATTCTGGAGTTTCTCTAGTTTACCCTCCATTTCAGGACGTAATATTTACAGTGTCAATTCTTCTCTATTCCATATGAAATATGGATTTTACTTCTGCTACTGCATTTTTAGTTTTCACATAATTGTTGATCTCATTTATTTTTATTTGCTTCTCATTCTGTTGGTCTTAACTCATACTCTTAGGGCTTTGTGTTCTATACCAAACAGTTCTCTATTATTATTATCTTTTTTTTGTAGATTGTGTTTTGAAAGGCCTTCTCATCCTCAGAGTCTTCAGAATGTTGGTCTCATTGCCTTCTCCTCTATAGGTTTTGGTAATCCACAATGTTAACTTTCTTTCTGTTTCTTAGGAAAGATTTTTCCATACACAAAGAATTGTTGCATATCTTTACCCAGTTCTCTTTCACAAGCATGATAGGAAAATCCCATCCCTAATCTGAGCTGAATGACATGTTGATGTGCCTAATTTTAGCCTAGCCTAACCTAAATCACAACGCTAGCTGACTTTCATTCGTATGGCTCCAAGAAACCCAAACAGAGACATCTCCTCCCTCTCTCTGAGTCTTCTAATTTTTTAAATTTATTTTTATTTTTAAAAAGTTTTAAGAAATAGGGTCTCACTCTGTTGTCCAGGATGAAGTTCAGTGGTACAATCATAGCTCACTGCAACCTCAACTCCCTCCCAACTCAGCCTGCTGAGTAGCTAGGATCACGTGTATATGGCATCACCCCTGGCTAATTTTTTCATTTTTTTACTTTTGTAGAGATGAGATCTCACTACGTTTTCCAGGCTAGCCTTGAACTCCTGGCCTCAAGAAATCCTCTTGCCTCGGCCTCCTGAAGTGCTAGGATTACTGATGTGAGCCACCTCACCCAGCCATCTTCTCCTGATTTGAATGTTTGCAAGCCTCTTTCTGTCTCCAAATCCTTCTTCCACACCCTTTGGAGCTTCATTTCAGCAGGTAGACACAAAGTTCTAGGATTAGGAAAACAGATAAAGAAACAGTCATTTGAGAATAAATGATGACACCTCCTCCAAAGAGGAGCCAATGTGAGGGATCTGGAGAAGGGCTCCTTAAAGGCAAACACCCCTCGCTTCTCTTGCCTCAATGTCAACAAATCTTTACCAAGGATGAAGGTTCTAGATGCTCTTGTGAGGACTGTTCTGTTTATGACTCCCAAGCACAGCTCCTTCACCTCTCCACACCTTTGCTTATGCTCTTTTCTCTGCTTGGGATGCCTGTTTCCCATATTCCCATCACTCAGCTCATGTGGTCGTGTCCTTCTCCTCTCCCAAGAAAAGGTTAAATGTCGCCATCTTCCCTCTTTAGACTTTGTTCTGATGTTTTCATCTCTGCTGTGTTCTCCCATAGGATTTGAACCGGTTTTATACCGCTCGTTCCATCACCTATTTTAACTATTGTTTAGTCGCCATCTAGCTCTCTGAAAGATGGCAAGTTCCTCAAAGACGAAAGTTTGACTTTATTCACCCTTATGCCCTAGGCTTGACACAGTGCCTGACATATAGTAGCTTATGTCAATGTTTGTCAAAGGGGTTGATAATGCCCCTCTTGGATCTGGTAACTGACTGACTGCCCAAAGTCTCTTATCAAGTTGGTGTCAGAAGCAGGTCTCAAGTTAGAATGTCCTAGTGTCATAAGATCAGGCCTTGGTGCACCTGTTGGCAGTCTGGTGGTATGAGGGGTAGGAAGGCCTTGAATGCAGTGCTCCAGAGTTTGGGGAAGCTAAGAATGACACCACTTACTGGTTGTACTCTCAGTCATATTTATTACTCACTGTTCCCGGTCTCATGTGCAACATAAGAATAATATTAGTACTTACCTTGTAGGATTGTTGTAAAGATTAAATGACCGATTAGACGTAAAGCTCTAAGCATAGTGCCAGCTCATAGTAAGTGCTATATATGTGATGCAATTATGGTTATTCTCATCGATGAAGACAGATTGGCATTGCCTACCTGTGTTGAGAAGGATTTGGAGGACTTATCTGGGCTTAGCTAGAAAAAAAATATACTGTCAAGTATTCAAGAAGGAAAGGTGGTGGTTCATAGGCCAAGTGTTTGTTGACCTTGCTATAGGGCAATAGGAAACTGAAAAGTTTTTATTCTAGCAGGATACCGTGGATATATATGGTATAGATCTGCCAACTTCCAGTCAATTTCTAGAGTTTAGTTCCATGGAAACGCCAAAGGAATTCCCAGTCCCTCATCATAGAAATGACTGCGTGTGCGCACACAAATACTGCACACACAGCATACACATGTGCAACCAGACTATGATTATGAAAATGCTTTCAATTTTGTGACTCATGTTTTCTTTCCCCCTCTACGCTCTTTGCCAACTTTCTTTGCAGTGAAGTGAAGGGTTAAGTGTCTAGAGAGGCTCCCAGGCCCATTTTGCATATGAGCATTTCCATGTTAATAGAACATTTAAGGGAAAATGCTCTCTGTCAATTGATTGTATAAATATTTTATCTGGAGTAAGTGGCAGCAGTGAAGGTCTCTGGAAGACTTTCTCTGAGAGCAGAATGAAGGATAAAATCAGGGCGTTATTGTGGAAGAAATAAGACACAACAGGGAGTTACAAACACTTGATCCAAAGTGTAAAAAACGGTCCCTTTGCCTCTGTGCAGCCCGGAGCCTGGGCCGATTAAATCCATAATGGAATGAGTAAGTTTGGGCTGCATAAATTTGTCTTCCTTCCCCAGGAATCCTGCCCGCCACCTGGCTAGATTAATGGCCAGAAGCCTCCCACATAATGAAGTGCGCTACCCTGGCACCCGCTCATGAATTTATTATGGTGTCCACAATTGGGCTGGATGGCAGAGACATCTTTATAAATCCTGCATTTAGCGCTGCCGAGATGAGCACTTCACTCCTAATGGCGAGCCTGATTTATCACCAGAGGCCCTGCTCCTCCACCAGGCCCCTCCCCGTCACTTCTCGAAGGAAATACAGGTCATCTTGCTGATGGAAATGAAATGTGAAGGTAATTAGAGGATGCCAAATGGAGATGGGAAAGGGGGCACCATGGACATTTTAAATATGTTGGTCATCTTTTTCCTTCAAGCAATTATATCAGGCTGATTTATTTTTACAGTTTATAATCACTTAACTACCTGTGGCTGGGGATTTTTTTCTTTAACCTCGAGCTTTGGAGACAAGAGACAGATTTTTGATTTCTCTTTCTTAGGATGGTATAGGGGGAATTCATTGTGAGCTCCTCAGGCTCTCAGTTCCTCTGCAGTTTCTCAGCCAGAGCAGCTGGCTGCTGGGGGAGTCCTGGCCAGTGCCTCTCAGGGGTGCTCTAGTTGTGTGTCACCCCCAGCAGCTTTCAGGACTAATTTCTAGGTGAGGATGTGAAAGTAACTACTTTTCCTTGAGGTCACAGAGGCCAGCCTGTGACAGGTGGAAGAAAAGAATTTACTAAGAGTTGTGTCTTATGGTCACAGACTGTAATACTGGCTTTTCTACTTCCTAGCTCGCTGACTCTGGATGTTTTACTTCACTTCTCTAGGCCTCAGTTTTTCTGTCCATAAAATGAATATAATAATAGTATCTCCCTGAGGCTGCTGTGAAGATTATATGTGAAAATGTTTGCAAACTCTTAGCATCAAGCTTGGCACATGGTCACCTCCCAGAAATGTTAGTTAATTGAAAAGTATTCAGGACCCCCACACTATAACTATGTCAATGCATATTTAATTTGAGAACCATGTTTTGGATACTGTAAATACAGATGTAGTTCTACCTTGCTACCAGGGCCACGCTGATAGTGTGGAAGTTAGGGAAGTAAGCCATTTCCTTACAGAACTGCAGGAATAGTAAGAACAGGTGCAATGAGAGAAGAGTGGAAGAGTCTTTAGCCCCAAGAGGGGTTTCAGAGGTGCTGGTATCAGGCAGGGCTTCCTGGAGAAGAGGAACCTTACCTTTAAAGCATGAATTGCAGCTTACGTAGAACTTTTATATGTAGTATCTTATGTAATATTTTTAACAGTCGTGTGGGATGGACAATTTATAGGCAAGGAGATACAAAACAGGCAAAGTGGTCTTAGGAGGCAGCACAGACCAAGGGGAGCTCTGGACCAGATTTGCTGGCCTGGATTTGAATCTGGGCAGGGTTCTAAGCTTCACACTGGTTGGTAGTCCTACTTAGTAGCAAACATATTAAAAGGAACATTCATTTTTCATTTAGTGTAGTTAAATAAATGTATTAATAACGTCAAGACTTTAATTGAGATGCAGTTGACTAGGTGACAGTGCATGTGTGTGTGTATCCTCAGATGCTTTTAAGATTTTTCTCTTAGTCTTTGGTTTTCAGCAGTTATTTTATGATGTGTGTTTTTCTTTGTATTTAATCCTGCTTGTGACTCACAGCATATCTTGAGTGCTCTCTTGATGTCTTGCAGTTTTGGCAAATTCTCAACCATTTTTGAAGCATATTCAAATATTGCTTTTTCTCTATTCTTCCTCTTTTCCCTTTCTGAAAATCTTCAGGGTGGATATTTTCTACCCACCTACCTTCCAGTCCCTCCAGTCTTCTTTTCAGCTGTGTCAAATCTTCTGTTAAATCAATGTATTGCATTCTTAACAAACACATACAGTTGTATTATCCACCCCCAGAATTTTCATTTGATTTATTGAATATAGGTTCAAAGTCTCTGGTCAAATTCTTCATTTCTTAAATCTATTTTTTTAATATAGGAATCACAGTCATTTTAAAGTTTGTATATGATTGCTTCAATATCTAGATTACCTGTGAGTCTGTTCTATTGTCTTTCTTATTGTTTTGATTCTGCCTCCTGGTGTGCCTAATAATTTTTTATTGAACCTTCAGGGAGTCTCAGGGAGTTTAGCTTGTGGTAGGCAGAGTAGAAGCAGATTGCCTTAATCCAATCAGGCATTGAGATGAGTTGAGATTGAGTATTAGCCTCTTCATCCACGTCACTTAAGTATTAGTAGGTTTCTTGGAGTGGTATAGAATGTTAAATTTACCCCCCAAAATTTCTCTCTTTTCGTTGAGATATTCATCCCTTGTGTCTTGGTTGCTTGGTGTTTCTCTCAAATGGTATTTTTTTTTTTAATTGATCCAGTTTTTCTAGTTATTCTCAATGGAAAAGTATTCTACAAACTCACAGTCAGACATGGAAGTCTGGCATGTTTTAATAATATTGCAGTTTTCATATTTTAGTGCATATAATTTTTATTCTGGCCTAAATTTTTAAGATTGTAGGTCCTATATTTATAGTGGCTCATAAGAAAAAATTTAAATGGTTTTGACTCCTACTCTGCAACTTACCAGCTGAACAAAATTGATAGTGATAATCATGATAATTAATTATTTCTTTGGTGCTTATTGTATGCCAGGAACTATTCTAACCACTTTTACATATATGTATTTATTAAATCATCATTAACCCCATTTTAGAGATGAGTAAACTGTGGCACAAGAAGTATGATAGCTTGCCTCCACAATAGCCCCAAATGCTCCCTGCTTTCTGGTTGCCAAGACATTGTGGACTACCTCCAACGCTGTACCAGGCTTGATCTGTTTGGCTAATGGACTATGGTAGAGACGGTGGCATGCCACCATCATGATTAGGTAATTAAAGACACTTCGGTTTCTGTCTTGGTTGCTTTCTCACACTCTCTATCTCTCACATACCACTTGTTTTCTCTCTCAGGACACTTGCTCTGGGAGAAGCCACCTGCCTGTCACAAGCAGTCTTATTTTATGGAGAAGCTCACGTGGCGAGGAAGTGAGGCCTCTTGCTAACAACTATGAGGGTGAGCTGAGAAGCAGATCCTCTGCCTCAATCCAGCCTTCAGATGACTGCACCCCACCATGGACAGCTTGATCATAGCCTCAATCCTGAGTTAGCACATCCCAGCTAAGCGGTAGCCACCACATTCCTGACTCTCAGAAGCTGTGAGAGCATTCATGTTTATAGTTTTCGGCTGCTGAGTTTTTGAGTACTTAGAAAGCAGCAATTGGCCGGGCACGGTGGCTCAAGCCTGTAATCCCAGCACTTTGGGAGGCCGAGACGGGTGGATCACGAGGTCAGGAGATCGAGACCATCCTGGCTAACACGGTGAAACCCCATCTCTACTAAAAAAAATACAGAAAACTAGCTGGGTGAGGTGGCGGGCGCCTGTAGTCCCAGCTACTTGGGAGGCTGAGGCAGGAGAATGGCGTGAACCCGGGAGGCAGAGCTTGCAGTGAGCTGAGATCCAGCCACTGCACTCCAGGCTGGGTGACAGAGCGAGACTCCATCTCAAAAAAAAAGAAAAAAAAAAGAAAGCAGTAATTGATAATTAATATAGAGAGGTTTAGAAAAGTTCATGCAGATTGTATATGCAGCTGAGTGGGATTAACTTGGAACAAACTAGGTATATTCTGTTGTGGGAGAAATAAAAACTACAATGAGAAGATGTCAAACTTTAAAATTTTAAGTCTAAAACAGGATTATCTTGTTTATAAGGACTGAAGTGTGGGAACGAAGAAAGGGAGAGCTCACTAGTCAGAGGCTGGAGACTCCCTCATCTCAGTTCCTTAACACATCAGACTGTTTCTTAGAGAAATATAATTTCAGACCTCCTCCAAGGTTAGCCTTGCTGTTTTCAGGGCAAAGGGGTCTCTTGACACTTGGGATAGACAGGGACCACATAATGCTCAGTAGGGAAGGGGAAGGTGGACCTTGCCAGTGTGAAAAGCAAACTGCAGAAGTTATTTGATTATTCTTATACTGTGATTGAACTATGGCTCTATGTTAACATAAGGGTGCAGGATGTAAAGTGCTCCCACTCTGTACTATTGTTGCAGCTTTTCTGTAGGTTAAAAGTAGTTCAAAATTTTTAAACAGCTATTTGAAAGACTACTGGTAGTAAATATTTAAAGAGTGTTTGGGGTTTTTCCAGTTATACAGTAAGGATCTGCCATTTGTTAAGATTTTCCCTTTCCTCCTCTCATTCTGACAAGTACTGCTTTTTTTTTTTTTTTTTTTAAATACAGGGGCTGATTTTGCCATCACCCCTGAAGTAATGGTAATATTGATATTCCTATTGAAAGTGTCTGTATTAATAATATTATTAATATTAAAAGTAATAGTCTCTGTATTAATAGTAGCATTATACAGAGAACCTGAGTGCTCTGTCTAGGACCAACATCCAGTAGGATTAACTATTGGCCTCTGTTCTTCACCAAACGCCCAAATAGTGAATCCACCGAGGTCTAAGATCTCCATCACACGTTCCAGCCACATTATCACATTCTCTAGCAAAAGGAACCAGCTCCATGTAGGATTCTGAATGTAGCCCACACATTTCCAGGCAGCTGGGTCTTGGATTCCTGGAGGTCTCAGACATAGTATTGGAGAGGGGGAGTACCATCTCCTCATAGATAGCCCATCACCAGGAAGAGGGCCTTGGGTGTTTCCTGCCTCCTCCTTGAGGCCTACTCAGCACCCCCTACATTAGAGTCACTTCCCAGTATTCTGTGATCAGTGCACCTGCCCAATGGTACCTCATTCCCATCACAATCCCTTTCCCTATCCCCCATCCCAAGAGGGTCCTGATTTCCAATATCTTCTGATAAGAGACTCCTGCACACTAAGAGCTGACATCCTGTTTAGTGGCTTACTTTTCCTAGCATTACATTTCAACAAGGAACAATGTCACAAGGGAAATTCAGGGGCTATGAGGGACCTAGGTCACAGTAATGGAAATAATAGTGTATGTGGGTCACACAGAGAGATACATTACAGGGAGCTTCCAAGAACCTTGCAGAAAATCATGTGCTTAGAAAAAATACCTTTAAGGTCTCCATCCCAGTTCACCTGTAGATGACCTGGGGCCTGATGACAATAGAATTCCATTCTTATACTAGTATTGTCCCTGCTTATTTAACTTTGGGCAAGTTTCTACTTTTGGGTCTTTCTTTCCCACTTGGAGAGTGACAGGGTTGATTCAGAACAGTTATTTTCAGATGAAATCTTATGTAGCATCTTAATAGATAAAATGGAAACAAATGAAATTGTTTTATTACTAGCAAAGGAGAGATATCCAACTCCAAGTATCCATCATGCCAAGGCTGGAAATCCCTGTTTCAACTCCTTCCTCCGACTGCGTATCTTTGCACAGTTGGGACCAGACTTCCAGGGCAGCCTTAACAGATATCAAACCTCTTAAGCCTCCTCGATGAAATGACCTACTTCACCAAATACAACAGGAAAATTCAGCAGAGGATTGAAGTTTCACTTAAATACAGTAACTATTAAATTCTCAAGTAATTGTGTGTATAGTCTCAAATAATTATATGTAATATACACACACAAATGAGCTTGTATCCATCAATGACCTGAACTCCACCCCTTACTCAGACCTCAATTCCCTTTCCAGAAACTTTAGATACACATACATATTTTATATATATGATATATGATATATAGGTCATGCCTCATATATATACATATATAATACATCATGTATGTGTCTGTGTGTGTAAATATTTATAACCTAACGCCTATTTAAGGTACTATGAAAGAAGGAATAAGGCACATTGACTAAGGTAAAGTGATTTTTTTTTTCAGAGCCAGGGTCTCACTCTCTCACTAAGCTAGAGTGCGGTGGCTCAATCCTAGCTCACTGAGGTCTCAAACTCCTGTGCTCAAGTAATCCTTTCACCTCAGTCCTCCAAAGAGCTGAGATTACAGGCGTGAGCCACTGTGCTGGGCCATAATTTTAGATCAATAAGAAATGTGCGGCTAGAAGGTCCTTGGGTAAACTGCCAGTGCTGGGATTTTGCCTGTGTCTTCTGGAGCCCTAAGATTTGGTGAAAGCCATGCTGCTTCCAGGGATTTCTCAAACCTTTGATTGAAAATTATTTTTTAAAACATAGATTTAGCTATTTTAAAAACTGTAATATAAAAAAATCCCTATAACTCTCAAGATGTTGGATACCAAATGTAATACACCTGGGACCACCAAGTCCTCTGCTGTTGGGGACTGTCCTGGGCACTGTAGGATGTTCAGCAGCATCCTTGGTCTCCACCCATGAGATGCCAGGAGCTCTGCCCTCCTGCTCAACAAAGTCTCCTATGAAGCAACCTGCCCCCAGTTGAGAACTCCTGCTTGAGAAGACACCAAACTTCAGGTATATATAATAGCAACCATTGTAGAAATAACAACTTTTCTTCTTTTTGACCTCTGCCACCTAGCATTCAATATTTGGGGATCTTTAGTCCACTTGAGTGGGAAAATTTTGTAGAACCCTAAAGTAGATATTCATAAATTACAAAATTTGAAAACTTCCAGTTTCAGAGATGGGGAAACTGAGCCCCAGAGAGGAGAAGGAGCTTACATAGAGCACACAGCAAGCCAGGGCCTGAGGTCTGAACCATTACCTGATGGACAAGTCCCTACCCTTGCATACATGATCACAAACACACACACACACACCACACACACACACACACACACACACACACACACACACACATACACACACACACAGACTCTTTTTCCTCTCCCCCAACCCCAGGAATTTGCATAGATTGAGGCAAACTCAAATTTAAGGCAAGAAGGGAGGCTCTGTCCCCTTGACTAATCAAATACACATAAAAGCTCTCTCTGAACTATAATTACGTTTGTTCGCTCCTTGGGTTGATTTATTTTTTATTTTAATTGTCAGCCCTGCTCCACCATGATGCTAATAGAAATGTTATTGCAGCCAATAGGCGCTAAAATGATGTCTAAAGATTATTAATGAGAGCAATAAGAAGGTGTCTTCATAATAAGTCAGCATTAAAGGAGTAATTCATTTTACCTGATGTAATTGGATTGTAGCATTTCAATAGCCTGGGACTTCCTCCTAATTGGGATTAGCTGCAGCTTCTTCCTTTTAGGAGAACATTTAACTCTTCCTTTTCTACTTTCCAGTTTTTTTATGAAGTAATTAAATGTGAACTGTTGGACATTTCTGGAAAGAAAGCCAAGGTCTGAGTAGATGCGGGGTGGGGAAGGGAAAGGAGTGGAGCGCTGATGGCTGCAGGCTGAAAACTTAGTTCACCCTCCTCTTCCCCTTCGTCCTCTCCTCATCTTCCTTGTCATTCTTTATACTCCCTTCCTCCTTCCTCCTTTTCTTCTTTCTCTACATCTTCACCTCTTCCTTCCTCTCCTCCTCCCTTCCTCCCTTCCGATTTACTCTTTTCCTCTCTTCCTCCCCCCTCTCCCTCTCCTTCTCCCCCAACCCTCCACCCTTCTCCTCCTCCCTCTTTTCCTCCTTCCTTCTCCCTCTTTCTTCCTCTCCCTACTTACTCCTCTTTCCTCTCCCCTCTCCTCATCGTCTTTTCCCCTTCACTTCTCCCCTCTCCCTCTTCTCTTTCCCCCCAACTCCCCCTTCTTCACTCCTTCCTGTTCTTCTCCTCCTTCCCTCAATGTCTTCCTCAGCTTCTCCTCCTCTGGGTCCCCAGATCTTTCTATTTCTTCATGAGGGAACCTGGGGTCTCATAGTGCAGGGTATAGAAGGGAGAGTAGAATCATACTGTGAGAGGCAAGGTTTGGGCAGCAGTCACATGGAAAAATGTCACCTGTTGAAGGAGGAAGGAAGCTTCTATCTAGACCCTACTGAACACCAGGATTCTGGCCACACACTTTACATTTATCATTCCATTCAATTGTCCCAATACCCATAGAAAAGGTGTAACTATCTCATTTTTCTGTTGAAGAAATTAGGACTGAGGGACAAAATCATGACACCTGCCTGTCCTGCTCTATCCACCCTACTCAGGAAGCCAAGAAGATCAGAGCAGATTTCCCCAAATTGTGGTGCTCGTAGTAGGGGAAAGGATTTAGAGTGTATGGAGACCAAGTGATCTTACAGAATGATTGTGTATTGACTTCAGTGTGAGTTAGAAGGAAAGTAAAAACTAGTACATCAAATTTTAATGTAAATTCATTTAAGTAAAAACATGAGTTATTATAAGAAAGAACATTATGTAAATATTATACATAATATATGGGTAAGTACTGGCTCTTTGATGGAGACCTGTTGAATGGGATAGAACCTGGCTTTCTCTGGATCTATCCCCATTCTCAGTTGCAGGAAACAGAAACCAGCTTTTTCTGATGTAAGGAGCAGAGGAATTACAGGAAGAATGTTCCTGGCTAGTGCCATCTACACCCCTGCATAGAGTGCCAAGTCCTTGTGTTCCAAGAGGTCCTCATTGATGACTCCACAATAAAACAATAAAGCTACTGATGGCAAATCATCATAAGGATAGCAATCATCATCATCATCATCATCATCATCTTAACAGCAACTAACATGTTGAGATGTTATTACTTGCCAGGCCCTAAGCACGCAATGTGTATTATTTCATTTAATTTTTATGGTCTTTACTATCAAGTTATGGGATGATTGTCTTTATAATTTCCACTGGGGCACAGAGGGGACAAGCAAATTGCCCAAGCTCACACTGTATTGCCAGGCTGCCTAGAGAAACAGGCTTGGACAATGGCTCAGAGAGGGGAGACTAGGCAGTAGCCAGGACACAGTTGAATCATGCCACAGTCCTTGTCCAGGGAAGATACCACCAGGAAAACTGGGTCACCATTGCAGCCCCATGGGCTCTGCTGACCTTTAATCAGGTTGTGGCTTCCATTGTCAGAACACCTCTACCCTGTGCCCTACTTGGGATCATTAGCTCCTATGATCTTGTGATTTGTAAAAAGATATCTATATCTATCTACATAGCTATACATAAATATGTATTTAGATAGATGTATTAATAGTTGCTCTTCTTCCTTATTTCCTGGCACAGCTCCTAAAGCCCTTGGAATCACCAGAGTGATGACAGCATCCTTTATATGCTAATGAAGTGACTGGTGGTTGGTGGCCCTGGATAATGTCAGGATGGGGGCTGGTCACCAGAAAGACCAAGGAAGGATTAGAGGCAGTGTGGAAATTTTCAGCCCCATCTTCCAACTTCTGGGAGGGGAGAGGAGCTAACGGTTGAGTTGATCACCAATGGCCAATGGTTTAATCAAAAATGACTATTTAATGAAGTTTCCATTAAAACCCAAAAGGACAGGGTTCGGAGTGCTTCCAAATTGCTGAGCATGAGGAGAGTCCTGAAGGGTGGTATAGCCAAAGGGGAGATAGATGCTCCACACCCCTTTTCCTGTGCCTTGGTCTCTGCTCTCTTTCTTCTGCCTCTTCACCTGTGTCCTTTGTAACATCCTCTATGATAAATGGGTAAATGTAAGTAAGGCAATTCCATGGGTTCTGTGAGCCACTCTAGTGTACTAATTGAACATAAGGAGGGAGTTGTGGGAGTCCTAATTTCTAGCCAGTTGGTCAGAAGCACAGGTAAATCAACCCAGGGCTTGAAATTGACATCTGGAGTAGGGGACAGTCTTTGGGACTGAACCCTCAACCTGAGGATAGATTGCTTGGTGTGTGAGGAAAACCCCCCACACATCTGGTGCTAGAAACGTTGTGTTGAGTGACTCTGAGAGTAGGAAGAACACTGTTGCCATTTCCAAGAGCTCTTGATCCAAGACAGGGCTGGAAACATCCATTTGGCTGGACTCCGGTCATACAGTCACATCCCAGTTGCAGCAACAACTGGGAAAGCGGTTGGCTGGCCACGTTAACTTCCACAGCGGGATGAGGGCTCTGCCGTGTTAACAATTCACATGTTGAAGAATTCCTGAGCATGACTGTCCTCAAACATTTTGGCCCCAGAACTGTCTTTTAAAATTATCTTTTAGTGCCGGGGGCCATGGTTTGTGCCTGTAATCCCAGTGCTTTAGGAGGCTGAGGTGGGTGGATTGCTTGAGTCCAGGAATTTGAGACCAGCCTGGCCAACATGGTGAAACCCTGTCTCTTCTAAAAACACAAAAATCAGTTGGGCATGGTGGTACAAGCCTGTAGTCCCAGGTACTCAGGAGGCTGAGGCACAAGAATTGCTTCAACCCAGGAAGTCTGAGACCAGCCAGGACAACATTAAAAAATTATCCTTATTGAGAAAACTTCTGTTTAAGTAGGTTATATCTATTAATAAGAAATAATTATTCCCTAATTAACTTAAAATAACAATAACAAACCTGCTGCATATTTACAGAAACATTTATACACGGTTTTATTTATGTAAATATCTGTATATTTACATAAAGTCAATTTAGTGAGATATGTGGCATTGTACATTTTCACACAGATTTTTACTGTCTTTCTTAACAGAGGGCAGCTGGATTCTTGTTTGCTCCTATACCGATCCAATGTGTCACCCCGAATCATGTAGCCTCTGGCAAACTTGCCTGTACACTCATAAGAGAATGACAGTAAGAAAGGCAAATAATGTTTTAGTAGCACTTGAAAATAGCGGGCAGCTTTTAGGAACTACCAGGGGTTCCTTGACCTCACTTTGGCAACAGGTTCTGTAACACACAGAACAAGTCAATGGTCAGACAAAAGCCAATACCTAGATCATGTCCTCTGTAACCAAGACCTTCCTGAGCCTGAGCTCCTCCCTCCTCTCTGCCCTAAGTGTGGGCAGGGCATCTGTCTCCTATAGTTCATAGCCCTGGCACCCTTAGGAGTTGTTTGCAGCAAGCACTAGACAAAAGGAGGATGTGCTTAAGCTCTTGGTATCCAAAAATGCTGGAAGGAGGCTGACCCTTCATTCTCTGTTATCCTACTCTGCTGGCTACAGAACTAGGCCCTGGGCACAGAATAATAGATTTGGCATGGACTATCCTCTCCAACCAGACAACTGAGCACATCTCCTCAAGTAGGTGCCTTGATTGAGGTAAGAAGTTCTCAGAATCCCAAGGGAAGAGCAGCTTGTTGTACCTAGCGGGAGAGGCAGAGGTCCCATCTTCAGGAATAGTCCTCCCTAAGGCCCCTCCAACCAGTCAACTTCTATCTTTCTTTTCTTCTTTTTAATTTTTTGTTTTTGTGGAGATAGGATCTCACTGTGTTACTCAAGCTAGTCTTGAACTCCTGGCCTCAAGAGATCCTCCTGCCTCAGCCTCCCAAACTGCTGGGATTACAGGCATGAGACACCATGCCAGGCCCAGCTTCTACTCTTCATTTGGACCTCAGGGCAGCTCAAATGTGACTGTAAACCCAGACACCCTTATTCCATCTGTATTCACCTCTGCACATAGAAAGCTGCTTAGGGATCACCTGCAATTCTCTGTCCAAGGACTTTTTTTTCTGGCATGAAGTCAATTCCACCAGATTAGGGCAAGAGACCTCATGCCCTGCACCAGTCTTTTCTGTAAAGTTCTAGATAGTAAATATGTCAGGGGAGCAGCCCTCAACCAATGACAGGTATGGGGTTAACAGTTCTCCTCTCTTGCTCTTGAGTGAGGTAGCTGTAGGACATTCTCCACTGTGTCACTGAGGTCCTCAGAGGGCCACAAAAGCACTTGCTCAATTACCCACTCTTAGTGGAGTCCTTCCCTTCCTTGCATCACCTCCCCACACCCCTCCTGGTACTTCCTGGGACCATCTTCCCAGTAAACTAATTACCTTTGCACCCTTATCGCAGGGTGTGCTTCTGGAGGAACCAGAAGATACACCTTAATAGCTTCTTGAATTCCCCAACACTGAGTTTGTGTCAGTTTAGCATGGCACAAATATGTGGTTATGTGCTTAATGTCTGTTTCCAACAGGCTTTCAGTGTCTTGGGAGGGTGTGTGAGTCTTTTGTTCAGTATCAAACCTTAGTACTTAGCACAGCTTTTAGTACATGGCTGTCCTTTGGGAAAATATTTGTTGACTGACTGACTGAATAATTGAATGAATAAATGAAATCTTTCAAGCCATACTCCAACCTTCCTAGAATATCCAGCCATCGGCCGGGCGCGGTGGCTCATGCCTGTAATCCCAGCACTTTGGGAGGCCGAGGTAGGTGGATCACAAGGTCAGGAGTTTGAGACCAGCCTAGCCAACATGATAAAATCCCATCTCTACTAAAAAAAATATATAAATTAGCTGGATTAGCTGGGCATGGTGGCATGCACCTGTAATTCCAGCTACTCGGGAGGCTGAGGCAGGAGAATTGCTTGAACCCAGGAGGCAGAGGTTGCAGTGAGCCGAGATCGCACCACTACACTCCAGCCTGGGTGACAGAGCAAGTCTCTGTCTAAAAAAAAAGAAAATCCAGCCATCCTTGTTAACAGGAACATTGTTTGTAGTTCGTTGTTTGTAGTACAGATCCAGATAATAAATTTTTCAGGCTTTGGTGCCATTCAGCCTCATTTGCGATAGCAATTACTCAGCACTATGGCTGGAAGCAGCCATAGACAATATGAAAAAAAAAAAAAGGACATGCCTGTGTTCTAATAAAACTTTATTGATATGGCTGGGCACGTGGCTCACACTCGTAATTCTAGCACTTTGGGAGGCCAAGGCAGGCGTATCACCCGAGGTCAGGAGTTCGAGACCAGCCTGGCAAACATGGCAAAACCCCATCACTACTAAAAATACAAAAATTAGCCAGGCGTGTGCACCTGTAATCCTAGCTACTCAGGAAGCTAAGGCAGAAGAATTTCTTGAACAGGTGAGGCGCAGGTTGCAGTGAGCCGAGATTGCTCCGCTTTACTCCAGCCTGGGCGACAAGAGCCAAGAGCGAGACTTTGTCTCAAAAAAAAGAAAAGAAAAAAGAAAAAAAACTTTATTGATAAAGACAGTCAGGCTGAATTTGGTCCACAGCTGTAGTTTGCTGACCGCTAGCCTGGAACACAGGTGTGAATTATCCTATGCGTGGTAGTGTTTAAAGCATTATATTTGGTTCTCATGGAGGACACTTGTCTTGCCGCCCATATATAGTTGTCCTCCTCTGAGAATCCACCTCACTGTCCCTGAAGAATGCTGCCTTTCACCTCCCTCAGTGTTCAAGGAGCTCTTCAGAAGAGTAAGAACAGACCACTGCAGGGCCTTAGGCACCAACCCTCCCGATTTCACCTTTCCCCACAGCCCAACATCCTCCTCTCGGGGATTCTGATCCAGAGAGAGGGACATAGATATATCCTACTGATTTCCATTTCAGAATAGCATGGTGGATAGCCACATTTGGAACTAGCTGGCCTGCTTCAAACTCAGCGAGATCTTTAACTGTCCAATGCTTTAGTTTCCTCATCTGTAAAACGGGATAGCAATGGTACTTAACCCAAAGTTTGTTGTAAGAATTAAATGAATACATATAGAATGTGTAGACCTTTCATATATATTAATGGACACATACGCTTGCATTTGCATACATTTAATCAATGCATACAGTGTCGGGTGCAGTTAGCCCTCAAGACCTGTGACCCTTAGTACCCTAACCTCTTGTTTTCCTTCTACCTCTTATATTCCCCTTGGTGAAGAGGGCTACCGTTTTACCCGCTTCCTGGGTACCAGCATTCCTCCTTCCTTAATGGAACGAGGGAACAATGTTCCCTTTCAAGAGGGAACATTCATTCGTCCCATTTCCCTGTGGTCTTGATGGCAGGGAGGCTGCAGAGGAGCATGTTTAATGGGGAAAGCAGCATATACAAAATATGCTGATTTAATACTTTAAAAAATTATCTTCATGTCTACACACCAGGTGCTGGGCTAGTCATGAGAAGACAGAGACTTTTAACAAAAAGACATGGTCTCTGCCCTCATAGAGCGCACTTCTCAGTGCTGGAGACACATCAGAGAAATTAAGTTCAAATCCTGGCTCTGGCCTTGACTACCTATGTGTCCTGAGTGCATTGCTTTCCTTTCGGAGCCTCAGTTTACTCACCTGTGTACTGGAACATTATCAGGGTTGAAGAAGACAATGCATAGAAAACGCCTGGTAGATGGTTCACACACAATAGCTATTAAATCATATTGTAAATAAGTTCAACAGTCTGATGATAAACCCGATCATGTGGATAAAGAAACCACCACAGTTCCTGCCATGCACATAAATGCAGCTTCCAAAATGCTTGTAGAGGTACAAACAAGGCAGGAGTTCAAAATGCTGAATTAGTACAGACTGCTTCTATTACAAGGGGGGAAATTGGAACAGCCCAAATGTCAGAGCTGGGCCTGGAATGGAGGCCCCTGCCCCAGGGAGATTAAATTCCAGCCCAGGAGCCAGGGGGAGCTGGGGAGGCATCTCCCGGTCCCCGAACACAGAGAGGACAGAGTCAGCCTGTCTATGTCTCAGCCATGAATTTAGAAAGAAAAACAGGAATTAGTGTTCAGAGCCATCAAGATGCCAAGGAGGATTCACTGCCAGGCCAAACCTGGCCCCTGTCCAAAAGCCACTTGCAAGGACAGAGAGGAAACGTGGTGGTCACAAGCCCAGCTTTGTGATGACGGGGTCTTTACCTCTCTCCGTTTCCATCCACCCTTGCATCTCTGGTGGCCTCTTCCTGGAGTCTGGCTGTCGGGGGGCAACAGGGCCTGAGTGGTGGGGAGTCTCTGGGTCTCCATCTTGAGAGATGCTTCTGTCTTAGGGGTTTCGGCAGGAGCTGACTGTGTTTGGGCAGGGAATACAAATAAAGGAAGGCTACTCCCCCGGCCTGAGCCCCCCACCCCCTTCCTGCCACAGCAGTGATGCTGAGCCTCAGATTCTGCCTCTATTGATCCCCACCCCCCCATAATCAACTGTAACAACAACTCCATTACTCTGTGCTCGCCCATTGGCTAAGGGTAATATAAAATTAGCCAGCGTGCATGGGGCCTCTCAGGATCGATTTCCCTACTCAGATTACTTGTTACAAAAGAATAGAGCTGTCTCCCCCGTAATTGAACAAGTTAACTCCTTGTCTCATAAAATGTAAGCCCGTATTGATTGGCCATTGTGGTGTTCGGGGTGGGGAGGGGATTGGAACAGGAGGTGAGCACCAGGCTGCGGGATGCTTCCCCCTCTCCCACCCTCCCTCATGGTCCTCTCCCCTCCCCCAGCTTTAGAGGTTGGGGCACCAAGCCTTAGGCTGGATCCTTGGCCTGAACAGTTATGGGGAGGGAGGTCTCTGAGCCCCAGTTTAATGCCCTCAGCCCCCGTCTTTCCAAGCCAAGGGCATTTATGCTGGTTGGAACATTTGGGACTTGGAATTCACACAGATGTGTTCAAATTGTGGTTCTGCTCAATGCTAGCTGTGTGGCCTTAGACTAGGTACTCAGCCCCTCTGAGCCTGTTTATGGTGATTGCAGCCATGACTACCTTTGAGGTTATTGAGAAGACCAGATGAGTTAACCCACCTGCAGGGCCAGGCACGAAGGACATAAACACCCATCAATGGGAATGGCTGTTATTCTTATGCTTGCTTTAATTTTTTTGTTAGTAATAGAAACCCATCAAAGTAACTTAGGAAATGAAGGCAAACGCAGTTTTCTGTTTGATGCATGTGGCAGGCTTTAAGGAATGGGGACAGAAGCCTGATTTAAAATACCTCTGCCCATCCTTTCACATGTGGCCAGAAGCCACAGGCATCACGATGGGCAGGATTATCCTGGCATGTTTTTAAACTGGAGGATGACTTTGCCCCTTGGGAAAGGAAGAGGCTCACCAGCTCCACCTGACCACCCGCTGTCACTCCTGACCCTGGCAGACCTGACATCTCACACAGCCTCTGTAGAGGTGGCCAACGAGACCACCTGCTGCAAGGAGCGGGTTCGTGTTCGCTGGGTTTGGGACCATTTCCCAAGGCCTGGACATCAATCAGCAGTGGGTGGTTTGTGCCCATGAAAGTCCAGTTTTCAAGGCTATCATCTCCTATTGACTTTGGCTGGGTCATCCAAAGGGAGAAGGGGGTGGAAGGCAGTGAAGAAAATAAATAAACAGCAGCCTAAGACTGAAGTATCGGTTTATAATTTATGACTATGGAAGACTGTAGCCATAAATTATGATATAGACAGATTTTCCTTTACATAGGTGTAAGGGTCTAAGGCTTGTTCTGCAGCTGGGAAGAAAGATCGACTCACTCAGGAATTATTTCTTTGTCAACCATGCAATTTGGGAATTTTGCTATAATAATAATGTCAATAATAATAATAATATCAACACTCACTCTGTAGGCTTACTGTATGCCAGACTGTGCCCTAAATATTTAGCCAGCGTTCCCTTACAGAAACCTGCTAGCAGTCCTCTGTCTGGGTGACATTGTTAACAGGGCATCAGTTGTGATCCATTGTGTGCAAAAGCTAGGGAAAGTGTTTTGTGTGGCCATCTCATTGACCCTCACCAAGTGGAGGTAGCATCTCCATTTTGTAGAGCACAAACAGGGTAAGCACCTTGTATACAACCAGAAAGTCGAAGAACTGGGTTTTAAATCCATGAACACCAGCCTCAAAAGCTCAAGCTCGAAGCTCCTTCATTCCACTGCATCTCCCTGATGTGAAAAAGAAGACCAAGGAAAGTAACATTTTATTTACTTTTTATTTATTTATTTTTGACTGTTCTGTGAATGCAGTAGAAAGTAACATTTTATACTATCAACCACAACAGGCCCTCATTATAAATTTCTAGACTGTTGTTGGTAGTGGTAGTGAAACAGTCTTATATTTTATGTGCCAAGGCATTTATTTGTTCTGCTACAGAGGTGGCAGTGTGGTCTAAAAAAGTAATATGGGATTTACAAAAAGAAGATATGAGTTCAAGTACTAGCATTGCCACTTACTAGCTGTGTGACTGTGGAACAGTCACCTGACTTCTCTGAGACGAAACTTATCTTCAGCTAGATCAGATACCTGCAAGATGGGGCTAAAAATAACCTCTGTAATTTAAATAATCAAATGAAATAATTTACCAAGACAAAACTGTAAAGCACTACAGAAACATTCATGCTGTTAACAGAACAATACACCAATTCCTAACAATTACAGCTATCAGGAGTATGGAGACCAGCAGCAGGCTAGTGGATTTCCCAGTGGATAATGTTATGGGGTGTTGGTGCTCCCTAGTTAAGGCAGCATTTGCTTTTCTCAGTGGGTGCTTGAACGTCAAGGGCACATGCAGTGCACAAAGGAGGGAAGTCAGCAGGAGGTTGGTTCTTGTCTGCTCTGCTCCCACCACACCCCCTGCAATTAACAGAGTGACCTGGAGCAGTCCTCTTTCCCATTCTCAGGCCCAGCTACCGCACCTGTGGGAAGAATGGGTTGGAGAGGGGCTCCTGAATGTCCTACACTCCATGCCCTTCTTTGATGGATTTTTTTGTGTAGAAAGGAGTAGGAGGCACCCTTCCTGAATGCTTCTCATTCTGCCATTGTCCCAGCACACTGGAGTCAGAACTCTGGGCTACTGCTCCATTCTGTACTTCCCTCAGTCTTCCCAGCATCCAAGCCAGTTTCTGTGAGGCCACTCTGACCCTCTCTCTCCCTTACCCCGATCCAGTCCACTGCCAAGTCCTGTATATCTCCACAACATGCTCCACTCCTTCCACAGCTCAGTCTACACTGCTTCCTCCCCGAAACGTTTAAAACAATTGTAAACTTACAGAAAAGTTGCAAAAATAGTGCACAGAGTTCACATGTGTGTTAGTCTGTTCCTGCTGCCGTAACAAAATTTCTCAGGCTGGGTGGCTTAGAAACAGCAGAAATTTATTTTCGATAGTTCCAGAGGCTGGTAAGTCCAAGATCAAGGCATTGGCAGATTTGGTGTCTGGCAAGGGCCTGCTTTCTGGTTCATAGGCAGTACCTTCTGTAACTGAACCCAGATTTGGCTGCTCACCAATTAAAAGCCAGACTCAAGAGACAAGTGTGTGTGAAGAAAAGCAGGTTTATTTGGAGAGCCAGCAAAATGAACAAGATGGTGAACTGGAGCTCTAAAGTACCATCATAAGTCAGTACACATTTTAGGCTTTTTATGTGAAGGGGCAGAGGGAAAAAGAGGGAGTTGAGATCAAGAGGTAACTGATAACCACAAACATCTGAGCATCAGTGAGGGTTTGAGGAGGCTGAGACCTTCTTTTTCCTTGGTGAGGTCACAATGCTTTTATAAATCTTTAACAAAACACACTTCCCGTTTAATCCCATACTTAGTTTTAAAACTACATGATTGCTGCTTTTTGCATACTATCTCAGGGCTCTGAAATTATCCTAGCCAATGTACAGGAATGGGTAAAAGCCCCTTAAACAAAAATGGAGTTAGTTATGTTAATTCTTTTGCTATTTTACTGTTACACTTCTCACTATGTCCTCACATGTTGGAAGGGACAAGCTAGGTCTCTGGGGTGTCCTATAAGGGACTGCTCCTCATCATGAAGTCTCTGCCCCCTTGACCTGATCACTTCCCAGAGGCCTCACTCCCTAAACCATCACCTTGGTGATTAGGATTTTAACACACGAATTTACAGGGAACACGTAGATTGCAGCATTGTTTCCTTCACCTAGCCACCCTAATGTCAACAGCATACATGGCCATAGCACAAACCAGCCCATTCTACCCTGACCACCACCTCCTCACTGTGTCCTTGCCTCCAGCCTAATCCCTATGATCCGTGCTACATGACAGCCAAAGGCTTTGTCTTTTCTTTTAACCTCCAAACACTAAATAGCCATTTATACCTAGTGTTCCATTATTGGAACGCTAAGCATGTGGGAGTTATTTATATCCTACTGCTCAAGGTCTTTGCCTAGGTCTGATTGCAAAAATTCAAAAAATTGCAACCTCAGGCATACATGGGTTAATGCACCCTTTTTGTTCCTATTATCATTATGAAAAGTATATGTAGTAAATGCAAACAGTGTAAGAGGAAATGGAGTTAAAAAAGTGAATCTCTCTCCCATTCTAGACCTTTCTCCAGAGACACCCAGTCTTGCCTTTTATGTGATATTTTCATTTTCTAAACATATGTGAGCATGTGGGAGTGCATAGCTTTAAAACTATGCAGTACATGAGACATGTTTTGTACTTTACTTTTTAAATGGTTTATTTTAAAATAATTTTAGACTTAGATAAAGGTTATAAAAACTATAATAATTCACACATACACTTCTTTCAGCTTTCCCTAATGTTAACAACTTTCAGAGCCACACAGTGAGCAAAACTAGGAAATTAGGAATAGTACAACACTATTAATTAAACTACAGAATTTATTTAAATTTTACCAGTTTTTCCCCTCACATCCCTTTTCTGCTCTGGGATTTAATTCAGGATTCCACATGATATTTGGTTTTTGAGTTTCCTTAGTTTCCTTTCTCTGATAATACCTTGGTGTTTTATGGCTTTCGAAGAGCACTGGTCAGGTGGTATGTGGAATGTCTCCTGATATGGGCTTTTCTAGTGTTGTCTCATGATTGTACTGAGATTGTGCTTTTTTTAATTCCTTTTGCACCGACACCACATAAGTCATCACTTAGGTCTTTTCTAGAGCATCAGGAAGTACATGATAAGCCTTTTGCCAGTGATATTAACTAAAGTTATCATCTTTTGACAGCCTGCCAACTCCCCTCCTGTGCATTTAAGGGGAGGGGATTTGTGCACTGCATTTAAGACAGATGTTTAAATCCCTTAGCATGGAAGTACCCCTGGATATCTCTTTGCCCTCGTCTTGAACCCCTGCATGCAGTCTTGTTCACATTTAAGATGTGCTGGCCTCCCTGAGGCCCCAAAACAAGCTAAGTTCTTCCTTCTCTAAAGCTCTTGTACTTGCTCCCTTTGCAAGGTGTTCTTACCCAAGGCTAGCTTATTATCTTTACTCAGGATTCAGCACAAAATGTTACCTCTTCCAAGAAGCCCTCTCTGACCTACCCAGGCACTAAAGTAGCCACTCTGTTCTCTCTGTCACAATGCTCTATTTTTTAATAATTTCACAGATGTACCAAAACCCAAAGCATTTACTTATTTATGTTTCTATTGAATACTGTCCTCTCTCGAATGTGAGCTTCTAAGGGGCAGAGACTTGGCCTGCTTTGTTCCTTTACCTCTATATTCTGAAGTATCTTGATCTTTAATGTAAAAGAGGATGTGCTGGACCCAGAGCCTGGAGGGGATGAGAAATTCCAGGAGAGCAGGTGGCCAGGGCTGCAGAAGAAAGTAATAGATCAACGTGTTCTCAGAAAACTGATCAGAACTAGCAAAATGGTAAAACTCTAACGATTTACACTGGTCACTGTGAACTCACTGCTCCAACTGAACTCACCCAAATGGTGATGCTCAGCAGATATCCCAAGTAAAATTTGGTCTAGGGGATCTTTTGAGGTTTTTGGTTTTAAGAACCTTTACCAACTATTTTCTCGAAAGGCCTCATCACAGAGAGCCTAGGCTCCTGTATTGGATCATGTTTCCTCTGCTCTCTACACCAATAAACACAGTTCAGCCTTCACTATATCCCAGAGTCATTATTTTTCCTTGCATGGAAGAATGTGGAGTAATGTGTCATAAATATTTGTTGGAAACAATAAAGGAAGGAAGATAGGGAGGAAGGAAGAAGGAAGGAAGGAAGGAAGGAAGGAAGGAAAGGAGGGAAGAAAGGGAGGGAGGGAAAAAGATTAGAGGAATGAAAGAAGGATGAGAGGAAGAGAGGAAGGGTAGGAAAAAGGGAGGAAGGGAGGAAAGGTGGGAGGGAAGGGAGGAAGAAAGGAAGGAAAGAAGGAAGAAAGGAAAGAAGGAAGTGTGGTTAAGTTTTCTTGACTGAGTGTGGTTCTCAGCTTCTTGCTACGAGTCTAAACAACCACATTTACTAATTTTAGAGAAGACTCTGTATACTCCTACTCTTGATTTTCCTATGAAATGAAATCATTTTTAAAAGTATACTGTAATATATGCCATTTGTAGAAAATGTTGGAAAATATAATTCAAAAGACAACTAAATTATCCATAAATCCATAATCTCAACATTCTGATGACTATTGTTTGTTTTGTTGTTTATTTTGTTGTATATTGTTTGAGACTATTATTCTATTTGATGAAATACACATACATGCACATACACAGAAACACTCCAAATGGGAAGATAGTATTCATTCTATTTTATGACTTTTTAATTTATCATTATACTCTGAATACCTCTCCATGTCAATGAATATATACTCCAAATCATATTTTATAAAAGCTACACATAGCGGTGATTTTCAAACTACAGATTGAGACCCATCAGTGGGTTAGAAATGAATTTAGTGGGTCAAGGTCAGTATTTAAAAATGAATAAAACAGAAATAGACAGCATTGAACAGAAAAGAAAAATACTAGTGTGTATTGCTTGGTGAAAATTAAGTATTTTATAAGGATTCTGTGTAGTTAAGCATCTATGTGTGCATTAGGTTGTGATATGTATTTTATGTAAATTCTAGTGAAAAATGTTTTAAAATTTCTGATGTGCTCTCAATAAGATATAAAAGAAGCAGTTTAACCCATCCCCAATTCTTGGACATTTGTATTGTTTGAACACTAAATTTTGTGTATTTTTTCTAATTATTTCCTCAGGCTTTCTAATGGAATTAGAATGGGTCGTAAGGTTATGTCCATTTCCAATGTGTCGTCTAGAAAGACTAAGCTGATATATATTCTGACTAGCTTGTATAAAAGTTCTTATTTACCCATACTCTGACCACACTGGTTTTTATTACTGGTGGATTTTATCATCATTTAACATTGCCAGCCTCTTTTTAACACAATATCAGATTATTACAAATAGTAACTGTCTTACTCTATTTTGTTTTGCTATAACAGAATACCTGAGAATTGGCAATTGGTAAAGCAAATTATATTACATTATTTGGCTCACGATTCTCGTGGCTGGAGGGTTCAAGATTGGGCAGCCATGTCTTGTGAGGGCCTCAGGCTGCTTCCACTCATGGTAGAAATGGGAGCAGGAGTGTACAAAGAGATCACGTGGCAAGAGAGGAAGCAAGAGAGATAAATGGAGGAAGCCAGATTATTTTCAACAACCCACTGTCTTGGGAACTAATACATTTCCAGGAGAACTCAGTCATCCCAATGGGAGGGTATTATTCTATTAATGAGTGATCTGCCTCCATGACCCAAACACCTCCCACTAGGCCCCACCTTCCACTGCTACCATATCAGAGATAAATTTCACCATGAGCTTTGCAGGGAACAAACCACATCCAAACCATAGCATTCTCCCCAGCCCCCCAAAATCATGTTCTTCTCCCACGCAAAAATATAATCATTTAGTCCCAATAGTCTCAAAAGTCTCAACTTGCTCCAGCACCAACTTAAAGTTCAAAGACCAGTTAGGAGCCTGTAAAATCTAAAGTAAGTTATTTACTTACAAGATATAATGGTGGAACAGTCAGAGGGTAGACATTCTCATTTCAAAAGGGAAAAATAGGCCAAAAGAAGAAAAGAGTAACAGGCCCCACACAAGTCCAAAGCCCCACACAAGTCCAAAGCCCAGATTTAACATGAAATCTTAAATCTCCTTTGACTCTACGTTTTGCATCCTGGGCATGCTGATGTGAGGGTCGGATCCCCAAGGTCTCAGGTAGCCCTACCCCCATGGCTTTGCTGGGTACTGCCTTTACAGGTTGGAGTGTAATGCCTGTGGCTTTTTTGGGCTGAGGTTGCATGCTGCTAGTGGCTCTACAATTCTGGGGTGCCAGTGCCAACTCCACTCCTATGGCTCCACTTGGCATTGCCCAGTGGCAGCTCTCTGTGGTGGCTCTACCTCTATGGTGGGTTTCTGCCTGGGCTTCCCAGCAATCTGATACATTCTCTGAAATCTAGTTGAAAGGTGCCAAGTCTCCACAGCTTTTGCATCCTGGGAATTTGCAGATTTACCACTACATGGAAGCCACTGAGGCTTACCACTTATGCTTTCCAGAATGATACCCTGAGCCATATCTGGCACAATTTGAGCCATGGTTGCTCCAGCCAGGCTGTAGGGATGCAGGGAACAGCATCCTGAAACAGCTACACCCTAGGCCTGTCCCTCAAAACCATTCTGTCCTCCTTGGCTTCTGGTCCTGTTATGAGTGGGGTGGCCTGAAAGATCTTTGAAATGCTTTTAGGCCTTTTTTCCACTGTTTGGATGATTAGCACCTGGCTCTCTTTTATCTGTGCTTATTTCTTTAGCAAAGAGTCACTCATTTACACCCTTTGATCCCTCTCCTGGAAATGCTTTCATTCTCTACCACATGGCCAGGCTGTGTATTTTCCAAATCTTTATGCTCTGCTCCCTTTTGACAATAAATTCTGCCTGTTGGTCATGCTCTTGCTACAGAATCTTACTGTATGCAGTTAAAAGTAATCCTGCAGCTGCCTGAATGCTTTGCTGCTTAGAGATTTCTTCTGCCAAATGTTCAACACTCTTAAGTTCAGTCTTCCACAAAGCCTTAGGGCATGGAGACCATGTAGCCGTTTTTTCACTAGAGTATAACATGGGTGACCTTTGCTCCAGTTTCCAAGAAATTCCTCTTCATTTTCATCTGAGCTCATTAGATTTCATTCTGACCTCATCAGAATGGCCTTTACTGTCCATATTTTTATCAGTGTTCTAGTCAAAACCACTTAATCTATGTCTGCAAAGTTCTAACTCATCTTCTAAGTCCCAATTAGAATCACCCCTAATTTCATTCATAGCAATACAGGCTCTTTCTAGCCTGATCCTCCAATTTATTCCAACCTCTCCCTTTTATCCAGTTCCAAAGCTGCTTCTACATTTTCAAATATCTTTATAGCAGCATCCCTCTGCTGATACCAATTTTCTGTCTTAGTCCATTTAATGTTGCTATAACAGGATACTCCTGAGTGAGGCTGGGTAATTTATCGAGAAAAGAGGTTTATTTAGTTCTCGGTTCTGCAGGTTTGGAAGTTCAAGAGGCATGGCACCAGCATCTGCTTTAGGGCCATGTGCTGGGTCAAAACATAGTGGAGAAGGTCAAAGAGGATGTGGACATGTGTTAGGAGACCACACAGGAAGGGCATCCTCCCTTTACAATAACTCTGTCTTGGGAAATAATCCATTCCTGCAAGAACTAATGCAGTCTCTTAAGAGTGAGAACTCACGCACTATCTTGAGAGCGTGCCATGACATCCAAAAAAGTGGAGTCCTCAAATCCCTCCCATCTCTTAAAGGTTTCACCTCCCAACATCATTACATTGGCAATTAAACTTCAATATGAATTGTATTGAGGACAAACCACATGCAAACAATAGTAGTAACTAATGTGTGTTGCAGCTTACTAAGTTTCAGGCTCTGTGTGAAGGGCTTTATCAGCTCATTATACCCTCAAGGGTGACAAAAGATCACAAGGCAGGAGGTCAGGGTGAGATCACAAGGTCAGGGTGAAACTAGTATCACTAATGAACTTCCATGTCCAGCTGTGCATGCGTTGTTATTGATAAACAAGGTTCAAGAGCAGAGAACCATTCTGACTAGAATTTGCCAGGCTGGAATTTCCTAATCCTAGCAAGCCTGGGAGCACTGCAGGAGACTAGGGTGTGTTTCATCCCTATCTACATCTGCGTAAGGCAGACACTCCCAGGGTGGCCATTTTAGAGGCTCCACCCTTGGAATGCATTCTTTTCCCGGGGCTGTTAATTATTAATATTCCTTACTGGGGAAAGAATTCCACGATATTTATCTTACTCATTTTCAGTAATATGAGAAATATAGCTCTGTCCTGCCTGCCCACAGGCAGCCAGACTTTAAGGTTATCTCCCTTGTTCCCTGAAAATTACTGTTATCCTGTTCTTAAGGTGCCAGATTTCGTATTGTTCAAATACACATGCTCTACAAACAATTTGTGCAATTAACACAATCCTCACAGGGTCCTGAGGTGACATTCATCCTCAGCTTACACAGATGACGGGATTAAGAGATTAAAGTAAAGACAGACATAGGAAATCACAAAAGTATTGATTGGGGAAGGGATAAATGTCCATGAAATCTTCACAATTTATGTTCAGAGATTGCAGTAAAGACAGGAGTAAGAAATTATAAAAGTATTAATTTGGGGAACTAATAAATGTCTATGAAATCTTCACAATTTATGCTCTTCTGCTGCAGCTTCAGTCAGTCCCTCTGTTCGGGGTCCCTGACTTCCTACAACAATACCCTTTGATCCTTACATTCACCTTCTGAAATAAGTGCTACTATTATTCTAGTTTTGTAAAGAAGAAGCTAATGCTGAAAAAAAATTCAAATTCTGGTGAAGTGAGGATTTGTCTTCATGCCTGACCCCAAAGGCATGCACACATGTTACCACTGTTCTCAGTGGCCTCTCTCATCATCGTCATTCATAATATAGTCATTCTTAGTGAGATGGAAGGTTTTCTGCACATTTACCAAACAGTGTTAATTAAGAACATTTGCAAATACATTTCAATGATTCTTTAAAGTTCTTCCATCGTATCACCTGGGATTAGGGTCCAGTATTTGGTCCCAGGATTGAAAAAAAAAAAAAGAAAGAAAGAAAGAAAAAAAACCACTTCTTAAACTGGGTTATGCATTCACCAGATGTTCTCAGGGGATATGTAAAACCACAAAATAAACAAGCAATATCTTCTTGAAGCTTTAATTTAAGTCGAAAATTTGACAGAAGATGTTATTTTTATATTAAACACAATCACTGATATACTACAGCATACAATATTTTAAAAATAAAAACACAAAATTTCAAAGACATTTTTATCTTGGTGTAAGCAGTTTTGTCCATCAGTAAAGGCTAGGTTATGCTGTGGTAACAAAGAATTCCAAAATCTCAGTGGCTTAAAATGACAAGTGTTTATTTTTTCTTGGTACAACATATCTATTGCCTGTTGTCCAGGGTCTCTGCTCCACTTCATTTTCACTTCAGGATCCAGGTCAATGAAGCAACCTCCATATAGAATGCTGCTTGTCACTGTGGGAATGAAGGAAACTGAGCTCTGGAGGGTCTTGTGTTCCAATTAAGTGCTTATCCCAGGAGAGACACATGTGACTTTCACTCACAACTCATCAGCTAGGACTAGTCACATTGCCCCACCCCACCACAAAGGAGCAGGAAGTGCAATCTAAACACCTGAAAAGTAAAGAGCCAGAAACATTTGGGGAATGGCACTAATGCTACCCCAGTTGTTTGGGCTCTGTCTCCAGATCTATCCTATTTCTTCTGCCCTACACAGGTGTTCTGAGGAGGGTATTCAATGCCATATGAGAAGGCAATATCAGCACATCTACATCTATTATTTAATAAAAACAAAGTAGAAGACTATTTCTGTCTCATGTAGTAGAATTGTAGAGGTAAGAGGTGGTGTAATGTTCCATAATGACAGGGATTGACGGCCCTTTTATCTTCTTGGGCTACTACCATGAATTTACCTCAGGGTTTAAGATGACTGCTCAAGCTCCAGCCATTTTGTTTAAAGTCCAGCCAGCAGAAAAGAATATCTATTTTTTAAAATTTTGTAATAGATTTGTTGAGTATAGCTCATATACCATGAAATTTATCCATTTAAAGTATATAATTGATTCATTTGTAATATATTTGCAAGTCTAAGCAACTATCACCAATCTATTTTAGAACATTTTTGCCACCCCAAAAAGATCCCTAAATGCTTATTTAGCCATTACTCTCCATATTCCCACTTCCTTCCCTCCAAGCTCTGTGGAACCATCAATCTGCTTTCTGTCTCTGTAAATTTCCCTATTCTGGACATTTCATATGAGTGGAATTGTGTAATCCGTGGTCTTTTGTGACTGGCTTCCTTTACTTAGTACAGCATTTTCAAGGTTCTAGCATGTTGTTGCATGTGTCAGTGCTTCATTACTTTTTATGGAAGAATAATATTCCATTATATGGCTACATGCCATTTTATTTATCCATTCACCAGTTGATGGACATTTGGATTGTTTTGACCTTTTAACTATTATAAATATTCCTTTTCTAAATATTCATGTACAAGTTGTTTTGTGGACATATGTTTTAGATTTGCTTGGGCATATACCTGGGGTGGAATTGCTGGGTCATATGGTATGTTTATGCTTAAACACAGAGATTAAACATTAACTCTATGCTTAATCATCTGAGGAACTCTCAGACTGTTTGCCAAAGCAGTCACACCATTTTACATTCCTACTGGTGGTATATGAGGTTTCCAGTTTCCCCACATTCTCACCAACATATGTTTGTCTGACTTTTTGGTTATAGTCCTCCTACTGGGCATAAAGTTGTATCACAGTATGATTTTGATTTAAATTTCTGCAATGACCAACGATGTCTAGCACCTTTTCATGTATTATTGGTTATTTGTCTATCTTCCTTGCAGATATGTCTATTCATCTCCTTTGGCCCATTTTTTCATTTTTTTTTTTAGAGTTCTTCATATGTATTCCAGAATACAAATTTCTTATCAGATTTAAAATTTGCAAAAGTTTTCTCCCATTCTATGGGTTATCTTCTCCCTCTCTCTTTCTCTCTCTCTTACACTCTCAGTCCTTCTCTCTCTCTCTCTCTCTCTCTCTCTCTCTCTCTCTGTCTTTTTTGAGACAGGGTCTCACTCTCTCACCTAGACTGAAGTGCAGTGGTGCAATTACAGCTCACTGTAACCTTGAGCTCCTGGCCTCAAGTGATCCTCCCTCCTCGGCCTCCCAAAGTCCTGGGATTACCGGTGTGAACCACTGTGCCTGGTCTGTTTTTCACCTTCTTAATAGTGTCCTTTGAAGCAGAAAATTTTTTAATTTTAATGACTCTGAATTATTGATTTTTTTCTTTTCTTGTTCATGTTTTTGATGCCATATTTAGGAATCATTTGACAAGTCCAAAGTCATGAAGCCTTACCCTTGTGTTTTCCTTTAGTAGTTTTATAGTTTTGGCACTTACATTTAGGTATTTGATCCATTTTGAGTTAGTTCTTGTATATGGGGTGTGATAAGGGTCCAAATTTATCCTTTTATATGTGGCTATCCGTATGTTCCAGTACTATTTGTTGAAAAGACTATTCTTTCTCTATCAGAAGGTCTTGGCAACCTTGTAAAATAAGCAATATTACAGGATACATCAATATGCAAAAATCTATTGTATTAGATACACTTGCAATGAGCAGTCAAAAAATGAAATTAAGAAAACAAATTTCACTTATAATGGCATCAAAAAATACTTAGAAATAAATATAACAACCTGTAATCCCAGCACTTTGGCAGGTTAAGGCAGGAGAATTGCTTGAACCCAGGAGGTCAAGACCAGCCTGGGCAACATAGTGAAATCCTGTCTCTACAAAAAATTTAAAAATTAGCTGGGTGTAGTGTCACACACCTGTAGTTGCAGCTACTTGGGAGGCTGAGGAGGAGCACTGCCTGAACCCAAGATGTCAAAGCTGCAGTTAGCCATGTTCATGCCACTGTACCCCAGCCTGGGAGATACAGCGAGACCCTGTCTCAAAAAATTGAAAAAAAAAAATAATAAATGTTTAAAAGTACGTGTAAACTTGTACTTTGAAAACTACAAAACATTATTGAAAGAAATTAAATAAAATCTAAATTGGAAAAATATCCCGTGTTCATGGATTAGAAGACTTAACGTGTGAAAATATACTCCTCTAATTGATCTATGAATTCACTGCAATCCTTATTAGAATCTCAGTTGACCTCTTTGTAGAAATTTATTAGCTGATTTTAAAATGCATATGGAATCACAAGGAACCCCAACTAGCCAAAACAATCTTGAAAAAGAAGAGCAAAATGGGAGGACTCATGCTTCCAGGTTTCAAAATTTACTACAGAACAATGGTAATCAAGACAGTATAGTACTGACACAAGGATAGACATATAGGCTAATGGAATAGACTTGAGAATTCAGAAATAAATGTATTGATTTTTTAGAACTAAAACTTGAGAAATAAACAGTGTTGGCAATTTTTTAATCCACAGATTGGCACGATTCCTTCACTTAGTCCTGTATCAAAAAGGTTATATTTATGTCCCATAAACTTTATAAGGTACCTGAGGGAAAGAGTGCAAGTCACACTGTGTGTGTGTGGGCAGGGGGCAGGCGTGGATAGGATCCTTCTTCCCATTTTTTTCTTTCTTTTTGTTTTTGGCACATCTTGAGTTGTGTTTTTCACATGCCAGGTTAATTGTATTTACAGATTATCTTATCTTGTTTTAATTAAGTCAGCCTTCACAAAAAAGGCAAGTGGCTGAAGACGATTCCCTCAAAGAAAGCACAATTAAGTTAATAATGATAATGCCAGTAGAAGTAAAGAAGAACATGGACAAGCTGTCACATCCTCTCTGTACAAAGGCTTTTGACCGGCCGTATTATGAGGTAAAACAATGTTATCTAATAAGATCTGAAAGAAGTTGGCCAGTTGAAATGATCAAAAAGGTAATTTGAAATGTGGTTTTACATCCCTATTGTTGACACCAACCTCTCCCTAAAGGCATATTGTGCCATGAGATATTAACTGATGATAGTATGAAGCCCTCGCAATTGGAATAACATTTTAAAATATTGCTCATTTTGGGCCAGCCATGGTGGATCACACTTATAATCCCAGCATATTGGGAGGCTGAGGGGAAAGGATCACTTGAGGTGAAGAGTTTGAAACTAACCTGGGCAACATAGCAAGAACTCATCTCAGCAAAAATAAAAAATAAAAAAATAAAATACTGTTCATTTTATCTTTATCTCATCATTTTAAAAATGTACTTTGTTGTATATGTGCATAGTGTATGACATGCATACATTCATTCATTTACTCAACAAAGCATTGATCTAGGGACCCTCAGGATGTAGTAATTGTTTTACTCCTTCCAGGCTGCTATAACAAAATACCTTAGACTGGGTAATTTACAAACAACTTACATTTATTCCTTATGGTTCTGGAGGCTAGGAAATCTAAGATCAGGATGCCAACAGATCTGAGGCCATCTATGCATCCTCACATGGTGGAAAAGACAAGGGAACTCCCTCCAGCCTCTTTTCAAGGGCACTAATCCTATTCATGAGGGTGGAGCTCTCATGACCTAAAAGCCCCACCTCTTACTACTGTCACATTGGGTATTAGATTCCAGAATATGCATTTTGGGGAGACAAAAACATTCCAGCCACAACATAATAAACAAAGCAACCTTGTTGCCCTCATGAAGTTGATATTCTCATGGGAATAGGCTGACAATAATTAAAGAAAAAGTGTACAGGATATAATTTCATTATATGTTAGTGCAGAAATGTATGAGGATGTGTTTGTATGTGTGAGAAGTCAATTTTTTTTCTTTTTGTGCTGAATAATTTTTTTAAAAATTGATAACTACAAGCCAACCAAATTGATAAACCAAACACTTAAACATGATCTTTTGTCATGGATGGCACTTTGCAGAAAACATTTGAGAGGTGCTGACATTAAACTTAACTCCAGAATAAAGATGGCTTCACACTCACCTCCCTCCCCTTGCCTGATGCTCTCTTCTGTTCTCTCTCCTTCTCTTGCACTATCTTGAGGAAAATCAAACTTTGAGAACCATTATTCTGGTGGTTTTGGTATAAGTATTAGTTATCTATTACTGTGTAATAAATGACTACAAAATTAGTAGCTTCAAACAACACTCATTCATTGTCTCATGGTTTCTGTGAGTCAGGAATCTGAGCACAGCTTTCTTGAGTCCCTGCTTCAGGACCTCTCCCATGTCTGAAATCTAGCTGTGAGTCAGGCTGGAGTCTCATCTGAATGCTTGACTGGGGAAGGATTAGCTTCCAAGGCCATATGTTTACTGGCAGCATTCAGTTCCCTGGGGGATGTAGGACTAAGGGTTTCAGTTTCCAACTCACTACTGGCCAGAAGCCAACTTCAGTTCTCTGCTATATGGGCATCTCTGACATGGCACCATGCTTCATCAAAGAGTGCAAGCTGAGAAGAAGAGAAAGCCAGCCAGCAAGACTAGTTGCAACCTTATGTAATCCAGACACAGGAGTGGCATTCTGCCACCTTTGTCTTAATTGGTTAGAAGTAAAGCCAAATTCCCTCTCACCCTCCAGGAAAGGTGACTGCACCAAGGTGCAAATACCTGGATGTGGGGATTGTTGGAGGCCAACTTAGAGTCTGCCTGGTATAGCATCTTTGGGTGATGGCCCACACAAATTCCTGGCTTAGAGGGTCCTGGTGTTCCTGGTCCTCTGAGAATAAGCTCTCTGAGTGGCTCAGGAGGAGAAGAGATAAGTGTGCATGCTTGACCTGGTCCTAAACGCTCTCCCTGTCTGTCTTTCTCAGAATCACTTCATGCTATTCCTTGTACATACTTTGTGCTCTCTGCCTGCTGCCCATGCCTAGCCTTCACCCTGAAAGAGATCACATGCTTTTCCCATTTATTGAAAACCCAACTCACCTTTCAAAGCCCAGACACAAAGGCCCCCTCCTCCAGTAAGTGTTCCAGGAGTCCCTGGCAGAATGACACTCTCCTGTGTCCTTCTACAACGTGCTGATCAGATCCCTCATATAACATTCACTTCATTCTGCCTTCTTTTGTAATTTTGTGTGTAAATCACAAAATTTACACACAAAATTCTTTCTGCTGTGAGTGACAGTAAACTGGCTCAAGCACAAGAAAAGTAATTTTATTGGCTCATAAAATGAAAATGCACAAGGGTAGAGGGATTTCAGGCACAATTGGGCTCAAGGGCTTGAACAGGACATCAGGACCTGGTTTCTTTCCCTCACTTAGCTCCAACTCACTTCTTTGGAGGCTTTTTCACAGGCTCTGTGGGAGCAGCAAGGTGCTTTCTATGGTTGCAGAACTAGGCCAACTAAGTCTAACTCCAACTAAAAGAGAAAGTGTCCCTCTCTCCATACAGAGGGCCTGGGTTGCAGCTCATGGGCTCTGATTGGGTCATGTGCCCATCTTTGAACCAATCATGGTGGCCAGGTGACCTCGAGTGGGTCAAGGTGAGGCTGGTTCCCCAGAGGAAATCCAGGATCCTGTTACCAGAAGAAGGAGAAACGGATGTGCAGTTGTGTCAAAGCCCCTAAATGTGCCCAGCTCTATTTCCCCAACAGACTACAAGGTCCTGGAGGGCAGGAATTGTGTTTTTTGTTTTTGTTTTTGTTTGTATTCCTAGCGTCTGGCCCAGGACCTGGTACACAGTAGATGCTCAGTTTTTATTTTTATTTTTTTGGTGGAATGAACAGAGAAGTGAATGCCTAAATGCAGTAGAATAAAAGTTGGCAAATATTTTCTATTACAGGCTAGATGGTAAATGTCTTCGGCTTTGCAGATCTGACCTTGTAGCAGAAAACCCTCATAGCTATTACAAACAAATGAATGTGGCTATGTTTTAATAAAACTTTATTTATGGACACCGAAACGTGAATTTCATAGCATTTTCACCTGCCATGAAATGTACCACGCTCACTGGAGGTACAAAAATAGGCTGCGGGCTGCGTTTGACCCGGGAGCTTCAGTTTGCAGATTCCTGGAAGAGAGGACTGAGGGCTAGCGGACTGAGAAATAACTCACCTTGAGCATCGCAATCCTCCTCCGGTTTTACACCTTGCCGAGCTGTCTTTGTGTGAAGACCATTATTGTGCCGTAAACATGTGAAAAGGTAACATTTAATTTAGGTCGCACATCTGGAGAATGTGAGGAGCCTTCATCAGGCTGTATTTAAATTTCTGCGTTCCACACCAGTGCCTCTAAAATTGTTAAACTGCATCGCCCTTGCGGCTTTATTAAACCTCGCCTGCTCCAGCCATGCTTGACAACGAATGCCTAGCGTTTCCTCCGAGTGCAGAGTAAATTTGCCATGCGGGGTCCTGCTGCCTGCAGCAGCTCCCCGGGAAATCCAAGGCGGTTCCAGCCCCCTAGCCCTTTGTGCTGGAGCCCAGCGCCCAGCAATTGTGCCTCTAATCAACTGCCTCTAAGCAGGTGAGCATTTATCTCAGTCAGTTACCCCTTATAATTACTGTATTGAACCTAGTTGTCTATAAAATGAATGGTTTGTTCAGACACTTTACCCAAAGAGTTCATTAGGGGTTAAACAAAATGCAATCCCATTTGCAAAGAGTATAATAAATTGTTTCATCTGTGAATTTAGCTGTTCTCCCTAATGCAGACATGGGTGTTACAGTGGCTTTCCCTTGATAGGGTTATGGGTTAATGAAATGCCTTTTCTGTTGCTTATTTTCCTCTCTTCTGTGCTGAGTGATAAGTAGCTAACCAACGAAGCTTGTAATTACAATCTTACAGAAACCGGGCCGATCTGTATATAAATCTCACCATCCAATTACAAGATGTAATAATTTTGCACTCAAGCTGGTAATGAGGTCTAATACTCGTGCATGCGATAATCCCCTCTGGATGCTGGCTTGATCAGATGTTGGCTTTGTAATTAGACGGGCAGAAAATCATTATTTCATGTTCAGGAAAAAATTAGGTTGGTGGGAAGTTAATTTTCTCACCGCTCTCTGAAGCGTAGACAAGAATTTAATGATTTAATCATGATTGTTAGCTCTTTTGCAATCAATTTGTAATGATTGTGTAGCAACTCTCTTCAAGGGAAGCTGCTTTGGAGAGGAGTTTGCAAACAGCTGTCCAGGGGGGCTGGCCTTTGAGGGGCACGTGACTCCAAGCCGATTAAAGCTGCCTTCATCATGACATGGGGAGCATGAGTTTCAGAGGCTCTCACCCCAGCATCTCGAAGGTCTGGCAAAATAGAAATAATCAGTATTTTAGACTTCCAGGAACTCTGGCTCCATGCACAGGCAGTGGGAGATGGACTCCTTAGCTGCACAAGGCATGGTAATAATTTTGTTAACGTCTTGCATTGTAGATCTCAGTTTATAAACTTGTGAGTAAGAAATAGCATATTCTTTCATTTTATTTAGCTGTATTTATTCTAACTTGGAGACTCATACTGCCTGGTCGGTGAGACATGTAACCTCAGAGAAATAGAGTTCTCCACCCTACCTCCTGAGAGAGGCTAGCACTCAGTTCCTTGCATGGTTCAAAGGTCCCTCCAGCCTCAGCCTGCTGGTCCCTTCAGTCTCCAAGGCCCCAAAGCTCCTCTTCCATGCCTGAGACACAAGATCCTTTGGGGAGGCCAAGAGCTGCACTTCTTGGGTTCAGTCCCTGGAGCTGGGCCAGGGAGGCAGCTAGGCCCCACCAAAGTCTCACATTCATGGGAGAACAGGAACAAGATCGTGCCTTGTAGAAGTTGCCACAAATCACCTCCTCAGCCTCAGACCAGCTCACTATTTCCCAAGTTAAGGCTCCTCGGAGGCACCTAAACCCACCCCGATGACCCTCGTCCCATCTCTTCAATGACTTTTCATTTTCCGAATGATCAGAAGAGCTTTTGACTTTAGGTGACTTCTGTTTGCAGCCCTGTTAAAACTCCTGAGGCCAAGCATTACAAAGCCCGCCTACCTGCTTGAAGGGAAAGATAGAGGAAGAACAAACTCTAATTAATATTTCAATAAATTAACCTCTGGTATTGACTCAGGCTTCCTCCTGTGTGTTCTCTCGGTAATTTATTTTCTGAGTGCCCCAAACATGTTTTTTCTTCCTGATATTGGACAATGAGACTGTCAGTTAAAAGTGTCTGGTTGTTCATCCAAGTCAATTCTAGAAGTTTTTATTAAGCTTTAGCCAGTTTCATAAGACTAAGCAGAGGATATTCTGTATATGTGCATGGGGGATGGGGTGGGAAGAGGAGGTGACAAACAGCATTAACATTTATTACTGCGTTTTATTGAATTTCATTGACTCCATCAATGGTAAAATGCATCATCATTTTATATATTGAGAAAGGAAAAAGTCATTGCCAAGTAAAGTACGTACAATGCTTTTTTAATCATTTAGAATTTTCATTTCATACTTAATGAAAGTGCTCTTTTATACTTATGCAAAAAGATTTTTATCATAGATCACTTTGCCCACAAGAAAAGAAAAATATAACAGTAATAAATTGGCAAAGGTATTCCTGAACCTTCTTTATATTCAGAGACAAACTTTCTGAACTCAGGGTCATTGGTGTCTGTGTTTTCGTGGCTAAAGCAATGCCCCTAGCCACGTTAAGACTATTGTCTGGGATTTTCTTCTAAGCAATGACACCCTCAGGCAAACTGCTGCCTATGTGCAGGTAACACCAATGATATCAGAATTGCTCCTGGGTAACACCAATCCCAATTTCAACTCTGTTAAAATATTTTTTTAAAGTTCCCATCTCAAAGTTGATGAAATGTGATAAGTATCTGGTCTCGGACAAGAGGACAGTTTTTCAGCCAGGCAAGGTGGGACAAAGACAGAGACCTTGAAGCAAGCTGTGTGAGGAGGAAAGAGGAAGGAAGCTCAGGCTTAGGGTTAATGTGTTCTCAATGAAGTAGAAGAACAGGTCGGCTGTGCAGTTGGGTGGACAGGGCTGAGCTCTGAGTTCTGGAAGCTTAGAGTCACTCTAAGATGGGGAAGATGACGAGAGCTTTTGAACATCCTGTCCAGTTCCTGCAACAGTGGAAGCCCAGGAGGAAATGAGGAGGAAGCTGATGCTGACAGGGCCCTGGAGTTGAGGACAAGCATGGCAAATGCTGCAGAAGGCCAAGAGGGAATGAGAGAAGCCTCCATCAGAATGGGTGGCTAAGATTTCCACTCCAGACGGATGGATTTCCTGGCCTCAGCATGCTCATTCCCACTCCTGGGCCCCTAACCTGTGTTGTTTATCCTTCTTAATGTCTTTGCATATCACCTTTTTCTAAGTATTGCCATTGGTGCCTGATACCACTATTAAGGAGGAACTTGTCTAGAGGCATTGCTGTCTATTAAATGTGGCTTCCTTGAGAGGCTTTTCAACTTGCATGCCACTGCCTCTCACTCTAGTGAACAGCTGCCTTGCACTTGTCTTTTATTTTCTTGATCCTGTAAGTTCCCTCTTACCACAGGGCCTTTGCACACACTTGTTCTTCCATCAGGATGTTTCTTTCTTTCCCTGCTTATTCTTCAGTTTTTGGCTCAAACATCATCTCCTCAGGGAAGGTTTTTCTGTAGCCTGAGCAGACAGATCATCCCTTCCACTTATGGGCTCTGTCTGTGCCATGGGACTCTTCTGCACGACCCTTGTCTCTGTTGCAATTTAGATTTCTTTGTGTGATTACCTGATAAATGCCTGCATCTCCCACTGACAGTGTTAGCTTCTGCAGGGGAGGAGCTGTGTCTGCTTTGCTTCCCAAACCTAAGACAAGGTCTGCATAGGGTTAAGTGTTCTCTTTCACCCTCTGCCTTCATGTATACATGGATGATGAATGAATGAATGAATGAATGAATCTCTTACGAATAAACAAATAAATAAGAGCATGGGTAATAAACACTGGAGGCAATTCTGGGTATAGTAGGAAACAAAGCCAGGTCCTGCTGCGAGTGCAGTTCCCCTCCCAGTAGGCGTGGATGGCAATGAACCTCACATATGACACTTGCAATGTACCACAGGGTGCCTAGTGAGTCGTCTGGAAAACTAAATGGATTTGAATCCTTTCTCATTCTTCCAGGCATGTCTGTCTAAGTTTCAGTCACAGGGCATTTTGTCTCTGAAAAACTGCCTACCCAATCCTGCCCCTTCTATTGAAGCTCTGTTATCATATTCTGCTGGTTTTGTCTCCTGATGACTCCTAGGTCATTCATTGGGATTCCACAGCTGTCCTGGGAGCCCCTAAGAGGGCAGGGAGGGGTTGGACATTTCTGCAGCTAATCTGGGGCCAAACATCTAGCAGGTACCTACGGTGTCCTTGGAGGTGTCCACCAGCCTTCCAGCTCCACTCCATGTCCTTTCTCTTCAGTTTCTCTCCAATCATTGATTTCATTTTTCTTCTTTTCTTAGTTTTTAAAATGTAGTAAAATTTACAGAACCTGAAATGCACCATAGCCAATTTAAGTGTACAGTTCAGTGGCATTAAGCATAGTCTCATTGTGTGCAACCATAATCACTTTCCATCCAGAGACCATCTTTCATCATGTAAAACTAAAACTCTGTACTCATTAAACATTAACTTCACATTTCTCCTCCTCACAACCAGTCCTTGGTAACCTCTATTCTACTTTCTGGCTCTCTGAATTTGACTACCCTAGGCACCCTGTGCAAGTGGAATTATATAGCATTTGTCCTTATGTGAATGACTTATTTCATTTGGCATAATGTCCTTAAGGTTCATCTATGCTTTAGCACGTGTCAGAATTTCTCCTTTCTAAAGATGAATAATGTTTGATTATATGGATATCCCACATCTTGTTGATCCACTCAGCCATTGATTGACACTTGGCTGCTTCCGCCCTTTGGGTATTGTGAAGAATGCTACTAGGAACATGGGTAGACAGCTATCTCTTTGAGACGCTGCTTTCAATTCTCTTGCATTTTCCCAGAAGTAGAATTGCTGGGTCATATGGTAATTCTATGTTTTCCACAGCAGCTTATTTTACATTCTCACGAACAATGCACAAGTGTTCCAATTTCTCCACATCCTCACCAACACTTGCTATTTTCTATGTTGTTTTTATACAGTAGCTATCCTAATGGTTGTGAGCTGTAATTGTTATTCTTAAACCAAAAGTCCTACCTCCAGCTCCTCCTATTGAGGAAGGGCTTTAACTTTCAATGAAATTAACAAATAGTGCTTAGCACCTACGATGGGCAAAGTGCTTTGCCAAGGGCTGGGCCCAGCATCCAAATCCCTGTGCTCCCTGCCACTTCCTAGCTGTGCCCATCACATCACTGCTGAGCCTGGGTCGCTTCATCTCTCATGTAGGAATGACAATAATAGGGTGTACTTCATAGGATCATCGTGGCAATTGATTTATTTCATGTATGTAGAAGGATTCATGTAGTACCTGCCATGTTCTTGTTCTTCTTCTTATTCTAAATTATTCTTATTTGTTATACTTTCTGTGCCTTTTCTAGGCATGAAAAGATTCATTTTTCCCTTACCACAGGGCACTGACAGCACCCTGCTGGAGCATCTGGGGCTGGTTTTCTCCCCATCCCCTGCTGCCATATCTAGGGTCCTATCCAGCCTGGGAAGAGATGCCTCAGATGTTATCAGGGTGATGGGAGTACAGATTTCTTCTCTATGCTTTTGTCTGTTTTAAAAAGTGAATATAATTTTGTAATAATTAGAGTTACATGTTATCATAATAGTAATGACATTTTAAGTGAGCACAGACTTCTAGCTGAAGATAAAATCATTTTTTCTCTGCTTCCCTCCCTTAAAATCTACATACAACAAACACTAATAAGTAAAGATTGAAATAAACTTTACTTTTGAGGGAGCTGGGAGATGTCTCCATTGCTGGATGGTCTCTCTTGTATCTGGAACAAAGCATGGCAGGTGAAGAGAGCTGGTAGGGCCCTCATCAGACTTGAAGCAAGATCTGCTTTCCCTGGAAATAAGGTTTACCCTCCTGAAAGACTTCTATCTTAAACTAGAGGGGCCAGAAATGAGGATGGAATGTTCAGAGAGAAGCAGAGGCACAGCTGTGCAGGTCTGTTTGACTCCACAGAGCAGAAGGGAAGAAATCATGGGGAAAGGTAGTTCTCTTACCTGGGATCTAAATTCCTCACTCAGTGAGACCATGGGAGGTGGGCTGGGGTGAACGGTGAGGGTGCAGTGACCTCTGGGCTCAGTGCGGGGGGCCTGAGACAGAGTGACATCAGCTTCTCCAGTATGAAAAACTGAGGGGCCACATGCCTTTGAGTACAGGAAATACATTTGGCGAGAAAGTACCTGTGATCACAACTCTGAACAAAGTAGGGGCTTCTCTAGCCACTCTCTGACCCCCACTCTAGTCCCCTCACCCCACATTATAACTGTCCAGATATATAACAGCAAATAAGTATCCCACCTAAAGGAGAGGAATGGTCAGGGAACAGTCATTAATACATAGCTCATACATACCTAGGACCTATGTATTTACACTGGAAAACAAAAAAAGAAACAGGGAAAGAAATTCAAGCAAAAGCAGCTAACAATCATATACCACAAGAAAAATTACCCAATGTAACAGAATAAGAGGTGGACAAATGGTTATCTATGGGCTCAAAGAAACTGTAGACAATACGGTCTTTCCACAAAAAACTCAGAGAGTTGATGAAAAGCATGTTAACAAAGCCTAGGAGAGAAACGAATGAGAAAGGAAAAGATTTACAGAGTTGAGTGCTTCATTGAAAGCAGCAAAACCCAGCAAGAATAAACAGGATGGGAAAGTCAGCCAGGGAAGTAGCAAAGAGATTAGAGAAAATCATAAAAGTGAAATGGAAGAGAATACAAAATTTACATATAAAAATGAGAGAAGATGGTAGACATAAAAGACAAAAGATATCAAACAGACACACAAACGATGGACTCGAAATAATGATCAGAGCCAGGAGGACATACATTCCTCCAAAATATCTGTGAAATAAAGACTTGAACTGTACATTGAATGGGCATAGGAAAATTACACAGAATTAAGGGTTGTTTTGCAGAGGCTCTCAAACTTCCAAGAAAAGAAAAATCATATGGAGATCTGACATGTAGGGTGTAGAGGGAAGAAAGTCGAGTACAAGGGGAAAAATTGGGCTGGCCTCAAATGTATCCATACCAATTTTTAATTCAAAAGACAAAGTAGCAATTTTTTTTTCTTTTTTTTTTGAGACAGAGCCTCGCCCTGTTGTCCAGGCTGGAGTGCAGTGGCGCAATCTCGGCTCACTGCAAGCTCCACCTCCCAGGTTCACACCATTCTCCTGCCTCAGCCTCCCGAGTATCTGGGACTACAGGTGCCTGCAACCACGCCAGACTAATTTTTTGTATTTTTAGTAGATACAGGGTTTCACCATGTTAGCCAGGATGGCCTCGATCTCCTGACCTCATGATCCACCCATCTCGGCCTCCCAAAGTGCTGGGATTACAGTCGTGAGCCACTGCGCCCGGCCAACAAGGGAGCAACGTTTATGATGTTCTGATAAGAAAAAAATAAGACCCTGAAATCTATACTTAGCAGAATTGTCCTTGAAGTGTAAAGATAGCACACATCCCTAAGTGTGCAAGAATTTAAGTTATGTAGGGCCTACAGATCCTTCTTGGCAAAAAAAACATAATGAAAGAAACAATGGAATTCAGCCAACCTAGAGATGAATCAAAGTAAAGAATTCTGGAGTGAGAAGTTGTCATAGAAAAGCCTGTGTGGGTGATTGACCCATTTCAATATATAACTAAGACTAAAGAATTGTGGAAATTATGGATACAGAAGAGAGTGTACATGTTATTAAACTTAGACAAAAGAATAATAAGACTGAAAAAATGATCAGTAGAGCATTAGTTTGCTAGGGTTGCTGGAAGAATCTTCTGAAGACCGGATGGCTTAAACAACAGGAATTTATTGCCTTTCAGTTTTAGAGGCTGATAATCTGAGATCAAGGTGTCGGCAGTGGTTCCTTCTGAGGACTTCTCTGGTGGTTTGCTGGCCACCTTTGTGTTCCTGATTTCTGCCTTCATCTTCACCTGGCATTCTACCTGTGTGCATGCCTGTCTATATCCAACTTTCCCTTTTATAAGGATCCCAGTCATACTGGATGAGAGTCACAATAATGACCTCATTTTAACTTGGTTACCTATGTAGAGACCCTGTCTCCAATATAGGGAGGTACATGGGGTTAGAACCTCAACATATGAATTTTGAGGGGATATAACTCAACCCCTAACAATTGCAGAGGAGGAGAGTTGGGAAGAAGGATAAGCATGTACACTTTTAATGGGTTCCATAAGAAGTTGAAACCTGGCTGGGCGTGGTGGCTCACGTCTGTAATCCCAGCACTTTGGGAGGCTGAGGTGGGCGGATCACGAGGTCAGGAGATCGAGACCATCCTGGCTAACGTGGTGAAAATCCATCTCTACTAAAAATGCAAAAAAATTAGCCGGGTGTGGTGGCAGGCGCCTGTAGTCCCAGCTACTCAGGAGGCTGAGGCAGGAGAATAGCGTGAACCCAGGAGGCAGAGCTTGCAGTGAGCCGAGATTGTGCCACTGCACTCCAGCCTGGGCAACAGAGCGAGACTCCATCTCGGAAAAAAAAAAAAAATTGAAAAATTTAAAGTGGAGAAGTATGTCCATAACAAATAATTCCAGCATCCAGCACACTTTCCCACTCTGAGAGGTGTTACACTAGAGCACTGGGGATGGGAGTGACATACATTTAACAATATCTGGAAACTTTTTTTTTTTTGGAGACAGGGTTTCTCTCTGTCACCCAGGCTGGAGTGCAGGGATGTGATCACAGCTCACTGTAACCTTGAACTCCTGGGCTCAAGCGATCCTTCCACCTTGGCCTCCCGAGTAGCTGGGGCTATAGGAACACACCACCACGCCTGGCTGATTTTTTAGTTTTTCATAGAGGTAGGGTCTGGCTATGTTGCTCAGGCTGGTCTCAAACTCCTGGTCTCAAGCAATCCTCCTGTCTCAGCCTTCCAAAGTGTTGGGATTACAGGCATGACCCATGGCACCCAGACTGGAAATGTTTTTCATTGTCATGACTTCGCGCAAAGTGGAGAAAAGGCAGTGCTATAGGCATCTAGTTGACAGAGACCAGGAAATGCTGTAAACATCTTACAGTGCACAGTGCACCCTGTCCTCAACAATGATCCCATCCCAAATGTCCATAGAACCAAGGTTAAGACGTCCTTCACTAGTGAGATGAGCATCAGGCTGTGGGAAAGAAGGGAAGTTACTCTCCCTAACACTACCTAGGATTCACTACATGTGGCTTCAGCGACTATGCTGTGTCTCTCATGGGAATTTTTTTATTTTTATTTTTTTTTTTTGAGTCATGGTCTTGCTCTGTCACCCAGGCTGGAGTGCAGTGGCGTGATCATGGCTCACTGCAGCCTCTAACTCCTGGACTTGTGATTCTCCTGCCTCAGCCTCCCCAGTAGCTGGGACTACAGGTGTGCACCGCCATGCTCAGTTAATTTAAAAATTTTTCTTTTGTAGAGATGGGGTCTCGCTATGTTGACTAAGATGGTTTTGAACTCCTGTCCTCAAGGGTTCCTCTCACGTCGGTCTCCCAAAGTGCTGGGATTACAGGCCTGAGCCACTATGCCTGGCCGGAATTTTTGTTTTAAAAAGCATGCTGGGTTAAGGCTCTGCTTACCCAACAGGCATCATCTCTACTGAGGTGTTTAAGGCATTGCATCAAGCAAATAGGGGAGAAAACCTGGGGCAGGGAGATTTTTCTAGATGACTCTGTGTGGTGCCAGCGGGCAGACCACGGACCTAGGGTTTTGATGTGGCCTCTCTCTGCAGTGCCTCCTTGATGGACTCACCTCCCTCTCATGGGCTGTTCCCTGTTTGCCCAGCTTAATACCCCCAGACTCCTGCACCCTCTCTCTGTGTCCCCTTCCCCATTGGTTCCTGAAGCCCCTGGCTTGCCTCATCCAAGGAAGCTTCTTGGCTCTAAGTCCCCTCCCCTGGAACTGCCCCTGCTTGGCCAGCTCCCTTGAGTGCCTTTGAAGATTTCCGGCTTCTCTCATTCGGAAGCTGCACATGGGGTCAGGCATTTGAGCTCGCTAATCGCTCTGTTCTGCCAGTGCCTGAGTGCCACGAAGCCTCTTTTTATGCCTATTGAAAGCCTCTGAGGAGCTTTCAAGTGCTCTTTGATAAATCATGGTAAGTGTTATTCCGGCCACTCCAGCACGGTACCTGCTTGGAGCCCTCCCGCCTCCCTGGGCCACTGCTCTCCATCACTGCAGTTCACCGGCGACAATAATTCATTCCACTTGAGCTGACGAGCTTAGTTCCCATTTATCTGCACATTATGAGCTGTGTCACTCCACTTACCCTCTAGACAGTAAACGGTTTGAAAAATGCAACTGTAACAAATATTAGGGGAAGGATAAGAGAGGGGGGGAAAGAATATGTGAGAGAGAAGGAGGGAAATTGAATCTTTGAATTCAGAGTCCAAAAAACTCCATAATAAATAAATAAAGCTCTTGAGTTATTCCAATTAGCAGCAGCAGCAGCAGCAGAAGCAACAGGAATGCCATGAAAACTTGCAAGCTTCCTGGAAAAGAAACTTCATTCTCCATCCTCTCTCCTCTCTCTCTCTCTCTCTCTCTCTCTCTTTCTCTTTTTCTCTCTCTGTCCTCTTGAATCTGAGTTCTCTGAGTGGAGGGAACTCAAGCATCATTCTTGGGCGAGGACAATGATTAGGCTGCAGTGTTGGCTTTTACCTTCAAAGTCCGAGAGGCCTAGGCCCTGCTTTCTGCTTTTCCCATTAAAGGCCAGGGGCCCCACTGTGTGGTCCATCCTTCTTATTTTAACTGGCATGACTTTTAAGGAAACAGAGGCAGTTGAGCAAAGTCATGCTTCTTTTTCTAGGTCTCAAAGATGATGCAAACCAGAACTTGAAGTGGAGTCTTCTAAAACTCTGGTGTGGTTGGGCCAATGCTGGCCTATATTACATCTTTGTCAACAGTCTAGTCTGAGCATGGTGGCTTATGCCTCTAATCCTAGCACTTTGGGAGGCCGAGGCAGAAAGATCACTTGAGGTCAGGGGTTCAAGACCAGCCTGGCCAACATGGTGAAACCCCATCTCTACTAAAAAAAAAATGACAAAAGTTAGCTGGAAGTGGTGGTGGGTGCCTATAATCCCAGTTACTTGGGAGACTAAGGCACAAGAATCATTTGAACCTGGCAGGCAGAGGCTGCAGTGAGCCAAGATCACTGCTCTCCATCCTGGGCAACAAAGTAAGACTCCATCTCAGAAAAAAAAAAAAATAAAAGAAACGCAGTATACAAAGCCACCCTCACGAACAAGTAGCTATTGCATTGCTTGGCTAGCAAATGACACCTTGTATGAAGAAAACAGCCCCCTTCCTCTGGGCAGATGTAGCTCCATGCTGAGGTACATAGTTTGGTGTGCAGTATATGGACGGGGTTTTCCCCCAACTGCGGTCCTTTGTCCAATGCACATCCTACACAACTATACATGACAGCTTGCTGTGATAAGCCAGGAACATCAGCTTCCCACGTGCATAGGCGGAGGTAGGTGGGTACCAGAATCTCGAAAGAGCTCAGGCCATATCTAGGAAGGTGGAAGCGTGTGCTCAAACCAAGAGCTGAGTCAGGAAGGGGGAGACTGCAGAATGGCAGAGCTGGACAGAGGGTTGTCTGTGCCCAAGCTGCAGTGAGAGGAGTACCTCGAGATCCAGGGGAAGGTTTGGGACTGAAGATGTGAGTACAGAGGCTGCGTGACACTCAGCACATGCTATGAGTGGTCCAGCACACTTAGAGGAGGCACGCCAGGAAGGGCTGGAAATGTGGACTGTCATGAGCCAGGGCAACTGTCCACATGCTAGGATATGGCAGTGGAGGTAGGATGATGTCATGACTAAAATCATGGTCTTAACCCTAGCTCTATCACTGTGGAAGATGAGGCCTTTGACTAGCAGCAAGTATTCACTCCCTCCCCAACCACAATGGACAAAATGCACTAGCTCATCCCTTTAACTCTGAGCTTAGCCATGTAACTTGCTTTGGTCAATGTGATGTTAGCCATTGTGATGCAGGCCTAGGCTTGAAATGTGCTTCTGTGGTTGGGCTTGCCTTATTGCTCTCCTGTCATTGTCATAGGTACATACCTTGGGGAGCCCACTGGTCCCAAAAGGAGATGCACGTAGATCAGATCTGAACCACACCCAAGGCCTGGATCCAAGCCCAGCTGAGCCCAGCCTAGATCAGCCAAGCGGCAGCCAAACCTGGGATCATTATGATTCTCTGTTATGTAGTGATAGCTAAGGCAACTATGTCCTTGCTGTGCAATCTTTGACAAATTATTTTCTCTACCAAAAACTTAATTTCTTCATCTATAAAATGGCAAACTATAGAGCAGTTGTAAGAATTAAACAAAATGAAGTACTTGGCATAATATATAGTTAATAAATATTAAATATTATTATGCTTTATAAGCCATCCCCACTTCCTTTGCCCTTTCCTTTGCTGACTTCCCAGATATATCTCTCTCTATCCTAGACACTACAGCCACCATATATCAGTAATGCATTTAGGAGGCTGAATTGCCAGGTCCTGGCCCATCTTATAGAATACTGCTATGTGGGAAGAGAAAACGATGCAGGCTGTAGTTACCGTTAACAGTAAGAATGAACACATAGAACATTTCCACTGTGTAGCATTGGGCCTCAAAAGGAGATGCGATTGGCCTAAAGGTGAGCTTTTCTGAGGACTGGTCCAGGACCCTTGCCATAGTGAGATGCAGGAATAAGCCCATCAATAGAGAAGTGCACCTAGGCCTCCAACCTTAGAGCAGCTCTGCTGGTCCAGGGAGTTCCAGGAAGTCTTAAATGGAGAAATGAATCACCATAAGCCTTTGTGTTTGCACCACCCTTCACAGTCCGTGCTCGCCACGACTGGGGATCCTGGTACCTTGCAACAACCCCAGAAGACAAGGTTGTGGTTGCTTGCACTTTGCATTCAGGAAAGCGAAGGCTCGAACTGGGCGGGAAAGTGGCAGAACCAATATGAGAGCTCCACTTGCTTGGCTCTTCACCAGGGCTCTCACATTAACCGGCTCTTACAGAAGAGGCTTCTGGGAGAACTCCCGATATGAGATGAGAGAGAAATTATCACACTCAGCAAAGCTGAATCAGCCTGCAGAGGCTTGCATGCACAACAGCTAGTGAATATTCACTGGAGTGAAGAGCGAGGAGAGTTTCAGAGATCGTTGAGGAGAGTGCCATCCCAGAACTGAGGCATTTGTACATTTCTGTGATGTCTACCTTTTTACTCACTTTAATGTTTTTTTTTCTGAATAGACCATATGTTTTTACCTGACTATAACTGTATATGTGAAATCACAGATACAATGTCTTAGCTGTATTTTTTCCAAATATACCTTAAAACAAATATGACTATTCAAGCAAAAATTGTTTATGCATGTTCCTCCTAAAATCATCACATTTATGCTACCAAGAAACTACTATTAGGGGAAATACTGATGTAGACTAAGGCTTTTAGTTTTCAGAGGAAAACTGAGGCAGAGAGGCAATGGGGCAGGCCAAGGCCACACATTCTGAGCAGAGGCAAGGCCACAGCAGGGCACAGCCAAGTCTCCAGTCACGTGGCTCAACCATCTGTCCTTGCCAGTGGGTCCCCAGCACGTCCTCCTGGATGCCAGTTCTACACATGGCTTCTATTCTAGGTAAGAAGACAATTCTGGGCCCACGGAGTTTGGGAAACACTGGCCTAAACCCAGTCAGGAGGGTTTTCTGGCCTTACAACTTGGCAAACACAGAAGTGAACTCCAAGGTGCCAGCTCTTGCTGTCTCCAAACGTCTCTGGCCACAGAACCCATTTTCCCAGAGTGGTTGGAGGGGCGACATGCTGATGAGCTTTCTTGAGCCTCTGTGCCCAGCAGGTGAGGCCCAAGGACCTCCCTAGAGACACAGGCCCACTTTGTCTGGTAACCTGAGACCCATAAGAAATGAATCAAAGACGATTTTCCTCCAAAGCAGGTAAGTGAGGTGGCTGTGGTTGGGAGGGCTGGGGACACAGGGGCTCGGGTCCTGAAGGTCATGAAAGGACAGTGCAAAGGACTCCAGAGGGAAGCCTGGCTGTGGGGTCAGCTGCCACGGCCATATGCTGTCTGAAAAGCTTGATCACCACCCCCACCGGTCCCCATTCCAGTCCCACCAGGCTTCCAAAACTGATTCATCAGGAGCTTAACGGGGGCTTTGCCTCTCCCCAGCTGTGAAAACTGGAGCAGCTCATGCCCTCTGAGACTTGTGTTCCTCATCTATAAAATGGGATAAGACCATTTATATCACAGTTCATTGTAATGATTAAATGAGAAAACTCCCATAAAGTGCCCAGCAGAGAACCTGGTTAGTAGGTGCCCAGCAAACAGTAGTTATTAATATTACCAGCCCCGTCCCCTCCTGAATCTGCAGTTCTGATCATGTTGCCTCTCCCCATCTCATTTCTTGGTTGTCCATTATCCCTCATGGGGCGTAAGAAAAAATCTACTTGCTCTTTGTCCTCAGTTTCTGGCACAGAGCTCCTAAAACCCTTGGAATTTTTTGAGTGATGAGAGCAACCTTTGTTATTCATAATGAGCCTTTTTTGATCACACCTGAGTTTATGCTAATGAGGCGATTTAGGATGGAGACCCTAGAGGAGGAAGCTGTGGGAACCCCAATTTATAGCCTGTCAGAAGTACAGGTGGAAACCTGGCACTTGCAATTGGCATCTGAAGTGGGGGCAGCCTTAAGGGACTGAGTCCCTTCACTTGGGAGAGCTGGTGCTGACTCCAGGTAAATAGCGTCAGAATTGAATTGAAGTATAGGGCAACCAGTTGGTGTCCACAGGGAATGGACAATTTGTCGTTGGTGTTGGGAAACACCTCCAGACACTGAGTTCAGTCAGTTGGGCAAGACCTGTCTTCCTGGGTCAATAAACATGCATTGCTGGGTACTGGGTGCTGAGTACTGTTTGGCCCAGAGATGAGGAAGAAAGAAAGACCATCACAAAGACTTTCCTGCATCACATCTGCGCAGTTGTGCACAGAGGGCACAACTTAAGTTAAACGGCATCTTAAGACATTCACATTCTTAAGTTTTCAAATGTGAATGTCTATTCAGGTGGCCCTCCCAGGAGTGGGCTCCAGGTTCAAAATCTGCTGGCTTATGCTGGAGTAACTTATTAAAATAATTGTGACCTCAGTTTCCCCTCATGGAAAATAAGGATAGTTGTACTCAGTTCATGGGGTGCTTATGGGATGATGGCTGTGAAACACTGAGCACTCTGACAATTCATTCCTGAGATTTTTATGCTGTCCTGGAATCAAGAGAGGTTTGCTGGAACCCCCTTCTTAACAGTCATATATAATGTCTCCTGACTGGGCCCACGGCTGGGGATCCAGAGCCTCAAGGCCCCCATAGGCCTGAGGATAGGATAGGTGGCCTCACATGGGGACTCCACATCTCTGCAGCAGAGGCACTGAAGAGAAATTAATTCTCCCCATTTGGGGTCTTCCTTTGTATTACCTATTCATCAAAAATTGCCTGGCGTTTGTGCATTTTTCATTACAAGAGTCAACATTTGCCACGTTAATAAAGCAAGGGGCTGCTTTTCTCCTCTCAGAAATAGAATATGTAACGACAGGGCCCCTTTGATGTTTCCCAGCCAATACAATATGTATCTGAATGAGGATGAAAGTCATCCTATTAAGACCAGGCTGCAGAGGCGTTGTGACGCAGCAGAGATTGGGGAGGGGGAATGGTGCAAGTCTCTGCAAGATGCACAGCAAGGCAGGGACTGGGCTGAGGTTCTACAGAGAGGCCCCTTCCTATCCCAGCCCCTGGGAGAGGCCTCAATTCCTGCACCAAGGGCTGGGGATGGAGTTTAGCTGCAGGGTCAGCTCACAGTGTCTCAGAAGGAAGATGATCTAGAAGGAAAAGAAATTCCTTCCTTGCAGGGTTATTTGTTTGTGTGCATCAAATGGGACCATGGCCTACGTGTGCTTCATGATGGGATGAACATCTGGTGAGACAGAATTGTTTTTGTCATCAAAAGCAGCTGCCTGTCCTGAACACCTATGATGCCAGTGCTGTGTGAGGCACTCAGGGAGACCAGCTGGTGGGACCTTCTCCATCTTTGTCCCCACAGAACTGACAGCCTAGTTGGGGAGGAAAGCCCATCAAGAGATGTGAATATCCAACACACCAACATTCCTAGTCCAGACAGCCATGGGAGCCAGGCTACAGGGCAAGGTGAACAGAACCACCAGAACCTTCAGCAGCCTGACCCCAGGCCTTCAACCTCACTGAGATGACTGTTGACCAACTCCTAACAGGGTTCTGCAACACGTGGTGAGTAGGAAAACAACTGAAGACCTCTCCTCTTCTCTTATAAGCCATGTGCTCCCCATATCCTGTCTTCACAGACTACTTGGACCTCGGAACCATCCAGATATAAGCTTCTTTGGCAGACCACATCTGCCCCATGTCTTCAAATAACCTACCAGGATGAATTGCAAAGGATGGCCACAGACACTGTCTCATCAACTCCCTTCTAATCCCTCTCCCCCTGCCCCTAGCCAGCCACCTATCTTGTCTCTTTCTGCTTTGGTGAAATATCATGGAATCATTCACAGCAAAGTCTTGGGAGGTTGTACTAGTTGCTGATTGTGTGGCCTTGGGCAAATCACATACTATCTCTGAGCCTCAGTTTCCATATCTGTGAAATGAGGACAATAATAGCACCTGTGTGCTAGGGCTGTTGCATCCTGAGTGTGATACCCAGCATGTAGCCATGGTTCAGTAGTGGTGTGCAGTCATGGCTCACTCCCTCCTCCTCATCATCCCTGTCCCCCACTCCTTCCCACTTCACAGGTTGGGGCTTGTGGACAGAGATGCAGCCAGAATACCCCATGACCTATGAATATGTAATATTCGAGGACTATCTGTGCAAGACTTGCTCATTCTACTCCTGGCCCTGAAGTCGACCGGGAGGCAGTCTCATGTTCTGGGCTCTACTGGAGATGCTCTGCCTCAGGCTGGGTTTGCTATTATAACAAGCAAAAGTGCTTGCCAACTGGCTCCTTCTGGCTCCAGCCTTGCTTCTGGTGGTTCATGGCAGAGGCTCTTCATCCTTCCTTTGGAAGATTACCGACACCAACAAAGATATGTGGACTGTCAAGATAGAAGGAAGGAACCTGAAAACTCAGGGAGAGGCAAGTGAGAGGAGCTTGAGCCATTGGCTGAAGACCTCAGTTCAAGCTCCTTCAAGGAAGGTCTTTGAACATGCTGAGCCTCAGTTGCCTCATCTGTAAAATGGAGTTTCTGTCACCCACTGATCTCTACTTCTGACTTTCAGGGTCAGTTGTGTTCATATATGTGTGAGAGGCCCATGGAGTGGTCAAGAGTGTTCATGCTGGAATCAGCACTACCACTTTCTAGCTGAGCACCTGCCTCAGTTGCTGGTCAGCAGTGGGGGGACAGAACTTTCCTGACAGAGCTGCTGTGCAAATTCAGAGAGCTTCCATGCTCAAAGTGCCCAGTGCCATTCCTGGCACCCAAGTGCAGCCTCTACTCTTAGGGGACTACACTGTGTGGGAGAGAGACAAGGAACACGTGTAGAAAGTGACTCCACGGATAGAGTGTCCACGTGTCTCCTGAATATGTCCACTGTCCTGGCATAATTACCAATAGCACACGTTTCACACTCAAAAGTCTTCTAGCTTAGAAGATAAATTTTATAGTCACTTTCACTGTGAAGAAAGTGAAAGAGCATTTAGTGAGAGAGGGACCCGATCAGGCATCGTTAGATGGGTCAGAAAGGCCACTCAGAGGATACGATGTGTTCATTAAGACCTGAATGAAGGGAAAGAGTCAGCCATACATCAGTGTGCTGAATGAGCTTTCCAGCAGAGGGAGAGCAGAGGCCCTGTGGCAGCCCTGAGCTTCGGGTGTTAGAGGAACAAGAAGGCTAACAGTGTAGCTGGAGCAAACTGAATAGAGACAGTAGTGCAAAAAGAGGGCCCAGGAATAGCCGGGGCCACATCATAGACTTCTTCTGAACATTTTAGTCCCATGACCTCATATAGTCTTTCTCTCTCTCTCTCTCTCCCGTTTTTTTTTCTTTCTTTTTTTTTTTTTTTTTTTGAGATGGAGTCTTGCTCTGTCACCCAGGCTGGAGCGCAATAGTGTGATCTCAGCTCACTGCAACCTCCACCTACCAAGTTCAAGCAATTCTCCTGCCTCACCCTCCTGAGTAGCTGGGACTACAGGCATCTGCCACTATGCTGAGATAATTTTTGTATTTTTAGTAGAAACGGGAGTTTCACCATGTTAGTCAGTCTGGTCTCGAACTCCTGACCTCAGGTGAGTCATCTGCCTCAGCCTCCCAAAGTGTTGGGACTACAGACATGAGCCACCGCGCCCGGCCTACATTCTCTTTTGTCTTAAACTGGTTTGAGTCAAGTTTTCTTTACTTGCACATGGCAAATGAAAGAATTCCTTATAATAGAAAATATCAACACTGGTAGTCTCATGTAGCATTAGAGAGCTTTTACTTTTAAAATTTTACTTCTCTGAATTTTATGCAATGAACTTGGATTACTTTCATAATTAAACAAACAGGTTATATAAAAGATATTTTATGTCTCCCACACACACAGTGGCCGAACCAATTTATCCCTTCTGACAGCCAATAAAGGCCCAGTGAAAAAAAAGGAGAGGAAGAGAAAACCAGCAACCTGTGAAGTTTGTGTAATTGCCAACAGGGGGGTTAAGAGTTCACCAAGGGAAGAGGAAAATAAGCACTGTGTGGATAAGCTTCTCCCTGCTGCAGATGGAAAATTCAGAGAGACACAAGTTGACTTAGTACTTTATATTAGTTGTTGGTCCTTCTTTAAGTTGAATGCCTCCTCCACAGTCTCTGCTCCCAGAAGGCCACAGTTATGGCTGATGACCCTCTGCATCTGCAGGTCCTGATGTGCAGTAAGTATCACTGATATTTGGTAACTGGCCTATTGGGCACAGAGCATGGCCTCTATTATCCTCAAGAAGGCCCAATCTAACCAAGGCAGGCCATAGAGAAGAGTAAGAGAACATCCATGGAGGGCCTGAGAAGAACCTACAAGTCACAGAGGAGACCGCAGGACCAGACATATAGATCCTCTCTCAGCCTGTTAGAACAGAAGGGACCTCCACTCAGTGCAGAGATCACAGACACCTGGCGTGCAGGATGCTTTGCCCATTTCACCTATGCCCATGGCAGAGATTCATGGCAAACCCTCTTTATTAGGGTTCTCCAGAGAAACACAACTCATGTATATGTTTATATACAATATGTACTCTATATATTTATATATTTATATACTATATATGTTAACTAATATATTTATATACATTATATATAATATGTATTATATTATACATGTAATATATAGTATATAATATATAACATGTAAATATATAATACATATTTATATATTACATAAATATACAATACATATTTATATACATTATATAATTATATACATTATATAAATATATATACATTTTATATACATTATATATAATATGTATATATATATATATAGAGAGAGAGAGTCAGAGAAATTATGAGAATTGACTCATGCAATTAAGGAGACTGAGGAAAGCCAGTGGTATAATTCAGTGCAAGTCTGAAGGCCCAAGAACCAGGAGCACTGATGTCCATGAATGTCCCAGCTCAAACAGAATTTGCCCCTTTTCCACCATTTTGTTCTAATCAATCAAGCTCTCAATGGATTAGGTGATGTCCACCCACATTGGTGAGAGCAGATCTTTACCCAGTCTACTGAGTCAAATGCTAATCTCTTCTGGAAACACCTTCAGACACACCCAGAAATAATGTTTTACCAGCTCTCTGGGCATCCTTTAGCCCAGTCAAGTTGACACATGAAATTAACCATCACGCTCTCCTCTGAACTGAGACATGGTTTCAGAATACTTCTTCATGCAAGGCTTCATGCAATGCCTACTAATTGAGCTAAATTAGGACAAAACCTCTTTGCCTTCACTGATCATATACAAACTTCTCATTTGATAAATGGGGAGTCTAAGACGAGAAAGAACATATTCCAAAGTCATACAATTCGTGAATGGTAGATGCGAGACTCCGGTCCCTGGATCCCAGCTCTGGGCACCTCCCATCACCACGCAATGGCTCTGGAGGGGCTACTTCGTTGCAAAATGTTCTTTGCCCTCATACTTCTGCACTCTCCATCCAACCAAGCCCTAAAGACTGTAGTGTTTATTTTAGCGAATGCACAAATCTGGTCTCTAAAGGATGAACATTAATAAAATATGCGCTCTAACTCTATGTAACAAGGAAAATATAGAATACATTTTCTATTCCCATTGATCCTCAGGCCACTGGCAATCCACCAACAATTGATTTAGCCATTTGATTAGTTTGGGGGAAAAACATTATATTTTAATGGGGTATATATAATTCTAAGTTACTGCTTTGAAGTTGAACCAAATATTAAAATTACCTCTTTTATGGATGCTGCACAGCTATGAAGCTTTATAATTGCAGCCTGGGCTTTTGTAGGTGTTTTGAACTGGAGAGGCAATTTCTGCAAAGCTTACTAAATGGTCCTGGTAGCCACCAGGCTAGCCAGCTCCTTTGACAAGAAAAAAGGTGCAGATGACAATGCTAATAATTACACCTTGTGTTTGACCCACATTTCACAACTGCAAAGCTCAACAGTAATTCTTCTGAGCTGCTTCCCTTTAAAACAGCTCCCAAATCCATCTCCTCTACTACCTCCCAAGTCCAGGATCATCAGCACTTAACTGGACTTCTGCAGTAGTTTTTTGTTGTTGTTGTCGTTGTTGTTAAAACAGGTTTCCTTCTCTTCTTCTTTTTATTTATTTATTTATTATTTATTGATTTTTTAGAGATGGAGCCTTGCTCTGTCACCCAGGCTGGAGTGCAGTGGTGCGATCTAGGCTCACTGCAACCTCTGCCTCCTGGGTTCAAGCAATTCTCCTGCCTCATCCTCCCGAGTAGCTGGGACTACAGGCACACACCACCATGCCCAGCTAATTTTTGTTTTGTATTTTAGTAGAGACGGGGTTTCACCGTGTTGCCCAGGCTGGTCTTGAACTCCTAAGCTCTGGTAATCTACCTGCCTCGGCCTCCCAAAGTGTTAGGATTACAGGCGTGAGCCACAGCGCCCAGCCAACAGGTATCCTTCTTGACCCACTGCCATCCATTAACCTGTTGCTTAAAATCCTTCTGTGGCCTCCTATTACCTAGAACAAGGCTAGCAAATCACAGCCTGGGGGTTAATCTGGCCTGCTTCCTTGTCTCATAAATTAAGTCTGATTGGAACACAGCCTCATCCATGGACATGGCTGTCCATGGCTACTTTTGCACTAAACTGTCCATGGCTACTGTACACTGTCCATGGCTACTTTTTTATTGTACACTGTCCATGGCTACTTTTGCACTAAACAACAGAGTTGGGTAGCGGAGTTGTTAAGGACTTTACGGCCCAGAACGTTTAAAACAGTTACTATATAGCCTCTTACAGAAAAACACTGCTGGCCTTTGAACTAGAAAATTAAGTTTAAATGCTTCCCTAGGCCCACCAGGTCTTCTGCGTTCTGGCCCCAACTATCCCTGGGTCTTTCCTTTTTAACCACTCCTCTACTCAGTTTGCTTCTCCACAAGCAATAGCGACTGACTTAGGCAACAAAGAAATTGATGGAAAAGCTACAGTGGAAAACTCACTGGGTTGATAGGAAGGCTGGAGCAATGACTTAGAAAATGGGGTCTAGGGTGCTGAAATCTAACAGTCCTGTAGGCACTGCCCTTGAATTGTTTTCGACTAGAGATTCTATGTCCTGAGACAGAGAGAGTCCAGTTGACCAACATTGTGCTACCGTCTTGCTTCTTAGTAGGGGAATACAAATGGCCTTGATTTACAGACTCACCCAAAAGAGGAGAGAGAATATTCCAAAAGAACTAATGTAGACACCAGGAGAAGGGGGAAATGGATGTTAGGAGGTCAAAACCAGAACATAGCTGGAGTCGCAGCCTTCAAGCTCTTCTGCCGTGGCAGCTAGTAGGAGCCTCCTCTAAGCTTAAGGGTCAGCTTAGGCTGCTGATTGTACTGTTTTCTGATGGTGAAAGCTGAATGTCTGGCCACACCTACTGTATTAGTTTCCTGTGGCTGCTATAAGAAGTCACCACGAACTGGGTGACTTAAAACAACAGATACTTATCCTCTCACAGTCCTGAAGGCCAGAAGTCCAAAATTAAGTGTTAGCAGGGCCACATTCCCTTTGGAAGCTCTTGGGGGTAGTCCGTTCTTTGCCTCTTCCATCTTCTGGTCACAGTTGACATTCTTTGCCTTGTGGCTTTATCATCTACCTGACAGCATTGCCTTCTCTTGGGTCTGCCTCAAATCTCACTCTGTCCTTCTTTTATAAAGACATTTGGCACTGGATTAGGGCCAACCATATAGTCCAGAAGGATCTCTTTATCTCTATATCCTTAGTTTAACTATATGTGTAAAGACACTTTTCCAGTAAGGCCACACTTATAGGTTCCAGGCATTTTGACATATCTTTCTGGAGCCTCTGTTCAGCCCACTTCCCCTGCACTGGAATTTTTTTTTTTTTTTTTTTTTTTTAAGATGAAGTCTCGCTCTGTTGCCAAGCTGTGATCTTGGCTCACTGCAACTTTCAACTCCTGGGTTCAAGCGATTCTCGTGCCTCAGCCTCCTGAGTAGCTGGGATTACAGGCGTGCATCACCACACCCAGCTAATTTTTATATTTTTAGTAGAGATAGGATTTCACCATTTTTGCCAGGATGGTCTCCATCCCCTGACCTTGTGATCTGCCTGCCTCTGCTTCCCAAAGTGCTGGGATTACAGGCATGAGCCACGGTGCCTGAACCCCTGCACTGGATTTTATTCTTCCCCATGATCTGTCTACTTCTCCCATGATATCAGGGATAGAAGACACTCTTCTCTTTTTCTAAATTCTTTTTTATGAATTTTGTATCTAGGGCAGACATGTTTTGTTAGAGTTTTTAAATGTCCAGAGCTTCCATGTGCTGGACATTTTTACATGCAAGATTATTTAAATCCCTGCAACAACTCTACAGGGAAGGGAATGGTTCCCTAGTCTCCTGATTCCCTGTGGGTCTGGAAGCCCCATGACTCAGACAGGCTAAGACACAGTAGAGCTGGATTTCCACCTTGGCCTCCCTGCTCTGCACACACTCCAGTTCAGTTTCTATTGGACTTATTCCTTGCAATTTCTTTTTGTCCATTTCACTAAGAAACTTGAGGGAAATCTCCTAAACACTAAATAGGAGAATGATATGAGTGACACTCCTTGATGTCACACCTAATGTTGTCCCTCCCTGCCCCCAAAATGCCCTGCATTTGCATGCCAAGCCAGAATACTTGGAGTATCTCCTTTCTGGTGGAAAGCTCAGGGGCACCATTTGTGGGCTGCCTGCCTCTTCGATGGATCATCCCATGATCCTCTAAGAGGCTCTAGGGACCAAATACATTTTCTAGTCACCCTTCAGAGTTCATCTGGAAAAGTGAAAGCCTGGGACTCTTGATTGAGGGATGGTCTCCTCCCAGTGTCAAGGGGCTGACCACCAACCCTTTGGTGCAGAAGAACTGAATTGCAGGCCTCAATTTCCTCCTGCAGTGTTGCATCCAGCATCCAGGATTAAAACTCTATCTGTGCATGGATTTATGGCCTGGGTTGTGCATTTATTCCATAAGCAGAGATATTATACCAGTCACTACACTCTGAGGATTTGGGGTACTGTGGGCACCCGAACCCCAATGATGATGGAAGTGGCAAAGCTTGAGTAGCACAAAGCCAGAAGACCTTTCCAGAATTGGAAATTGTTTAACTTTGAGCCAGCCACTTCCCTTAGAACTTGGAGCTCTATCAGCAAACATCTAGTTAAATCTTTTCATACTCTAGATGAGGAAACTGGGACCCACAGAAGGGTAAAGATCTGCCCGAAGCCCCATACAACTCATATCTCCTAGCTCCCCTCCTGGGTGCTTTTTCTGACACCCTAAGTGGGCTGCATTGAGCAGTGGACTAGCCAGATGAGTGAGCATCTATGCAGACAGCTGGGGAAAGGTGCCCACCAGTTAGTCCGGAAAAGTGACAAGCACGTGAAAAATTACAAAGAAAAATCTAGACATTCCACCAAGAAAATTACACTTCCTCACCACCTCAACATGTTCCCTATAAAGGATCTCCACAAAATATCCAAGAACACATGCCACATCCGGATTCCTTCATCAGCTGCATTTAAATGTTTTCACCTGGAGAAAAGTTTTGTTTTTCCACCTGATAAATCAGCAGGATCAACTTAATGACTCAAAGGGAATGACTCCTTAGAAGGAAGACAGTTGTGTTTGCAGAGAAGCATACATATATTCATTCATTCATTTTCTCGTTCATTCATTTAACAAGGATTTTGCGAGTTGTATAATGTGCTAAGCACTAAGGATGCAACAGCAAACAAGGATGACCTAATCTTGTCCTTAAGGATGATAATGATGATGGTGGTGGTGGTGATGGAGGTGGCAATGATGGTAAAGACACTGAACTTCTGTTAAGGCTATACCAGGCCCTATGCCATGCTCCTTCATTGATATCTCACTGTATCTTTGCAACAAGGCTGTGAGGCTGGAGCTCTTATTAACCCCCTTTTACAGATGATGAAGGCATCAAGATGTTAAGGGACTCTCCAAAGATGCTCAATTAGAAAAGGATGGAGCCAGGTTTTGACTCAGGCAGCCTGGTCTGATGAGGAATACAGATGTTAAACTATTTGTCTCTAAAAAAAAAAAAAAAAAAAAAAATATATATATATATATCACCAAACTATGAAGACTTCCATGAAAGGTAAGCACAACTATTTTCAGAGAGTATAAAGTAAGGACCCCTTTGTGTAGGGGTTTTGGGGGAAAACTGGAGTGTGAGTAGGTACTAGTTCAACAAAAAGGATGGGGAGGAGGTAGTTTGGGTTGTTGATTTTTAATGAACACTGAAATGCTTTATTTAAAGTGGAATCCCACATAACACTCCTGATAATGACATAGGACAAGAACTGAGCCTGCACAGAGGAGGCTGGGAGCCTGCCACTGGCCCCTCCAGACTTTTCCTCTCCTGACCCTCCTCTCTGGAGCCACCTAGGAACCCCATACCCCACAGAAGACAGTGTGAGACCCACCAACCAAGAGACTGAGATTTCAGCAGGATTGGTCTGTGTCTGAGGACCAGTGAACACTGGCTCCCTGGACAGAGGTGTGTGGAGTGGGTATACCCTGCTGGCTTGAGATTGGTGTGGGGCCGCAGCCAGCACTGCGTGTGTAGGTTTCCCACAGTGGGAAGCAGTGAGAACATGAGGAGGTGTATGGAAAGCAAGACACACCGTTTAGTGTGGGAGACAAATCACAGTTGCTCCGAACCAGTGTCCTAATCTGGCCCCACTACTTGAGCTTCCCCAGATGGATCCCAACATACCTGGCAGGACTGTGCCCCGGCTGTCAGTACACATCCTTTGCTTTCTCCTGCCTTTAAGCCCTTGCCTTGACCATTCCCTCCACCTGGATTCACTTTTTTTTTTTTTTTTCCTCAATGCTGTTCCCACTCATTTCCATCGTTCCCTAATAGATACTTCAACCAAGACCCAGCTTGCCTGCCTGGCCCTGCCCTGAGTTCCTCTGGAATGAAGTGTCCATGCAGATTACCTGCGACACACAGTGGGGTGTGGGCACACAGGTGGAAGGAGCCCAGAGGCTGAAGGCCCAGGTTTGTTGACACACCTCTGTCCAATGCTGCTCTGTGACCTTGGGCAAGTCCCCTAACATCTCAGAACCATGGTGTTCCCATCTATGAAAAGAGAGATAATAAGATCTAGGTGATTCCTGAATGCACATTTAATCTCTGCTTGTGAATAGTGGGTCCTGCTAGGAAGGGAACTCTTCTGAAATGTCCATGCTTGTAGGTACGTACTGGGTATGCCCCATTGTGGCCAAAATTTCCTTCTTTGGGGAATCTGCTGCTTCCCCAGCCAGCTTTTTAAAATCAGACCCCTCTGCCCCTGACTCCAGGATGGCCAGGCCAAAGACTGGCTTGAAGAGACACACAGGGCCCATCAGATTCCTGCACTTGGAAATGACCATGAAGAAGGAAGGGAGAAATCTGTGGACATCAAGTCGAGAAGTGATGAGGGAGGTACAGACCAGTGTCACCAGGGGTGGCTGGGGGGCAGTGTGATGCTTGGAGGGCACTGGCTGGGGAGGGAGGAAATTGGAGCCAGAGACACATGGAAATGCCTCGAGAGAAAGGCCGTGCACCCTCTGCAGGTAGGTGAGGGGAAGAGACTAAAGCCCAGCTCCAAGCCTTGTCCTTGGCTCTTCCCACAATGGAGTCACTCTCAGCTTCCTAAGGAAAGCGCCTGAGTTTGGCAGGGCAGTGTGAAGGAACAAATGACGTCCCATCACTCACCCACTGTATCACCAAGAAGGGCCCCAGGGATCTGTGAGGGGCCTGTTTAGGCAATAGCAGTGGATGACACTAACTATGTGCCAGAATCCGTTTTGTGTGTGTCCATTTTTAAAACAGGTATCCCCAATCTGCCCATTTCACAGATGAGGAAACCTGAGGCACAGAGCGATCAGATGTCTTGCCTAATGAGTGAGTGGCCCAGAATTTGAACCCAAGTAGTCTTCTGCAAGGGTTCTGAACTCACCACTGTTCTATACTGTCAGCTGGCATGGTTATCAGAGGTAGTTCATCAGAAAAGGCAATGGAAAATAGATACAAAATCCTGTTCATAGGCGACTCAAAAATAGTAAACAACCCAATAAGAAATGGACAGGAACTTCATAGAGAAGAGCACAAAATATTTTTGGGCATAAAAGTCTTAAGTGAGACACATCCAATGCTCCCACACAGAGAGATTTAGCACTACACAGGTGTCCCTCCTGCCCAGAGTGACTTAGAAATTTAGGACATTCTGGCTGGGTGCAGTGGCTCATGTGTGTAATTCCAGTACTTTGGGAGGTCTAGGCAGGTGGATCACTGGATCACAAGGTCAGGAGTTTGAGACCAGCCTGGACAACATGGTGAAACCCTGTCTCTACTAAAAATACCAAAATTAACCAGGCATGGTGGCACATGCCTGTAGTCCCAGCTACTCGGCAGGCTGAGGCAGGATGGTTGCTTGAACTGGGAAGGCAGAGGTTGAAGTGAACCAAGATCACACCACTGCACTCCAGCATGGGTGACAGAGTGAGACTCCGTCTCGAAAAAAACCAAAAAAAAAAAAAAAAGAAAAAAGAAAAAAGAAAAGAAATTTAGGACACTCTAAGTCCTCTAAGTCACAAAGGTATTATTTAAGGAATTTGATAACATCATTCTAAGATGCACCAGAAGGTTTAATTGAACAGAAGAACCAGGAAGTTTTTGAGAAAAGGTGCATAACTAGAGGGAACTTGCCCAGCACTATAATTTGGACCAGATTACGAAGCTATGGTAATTAGAACAGTGTGACACTGGCTTTGGGATAACCATTAGAAATGTGTCAGTAATCACTTAAGAAGACCTCAAAAAACCAGAGAGGGGTAAAAGGATAGATATATGTAAAGATAAAATATGAATATATATATATATATATATAAAGAAAAATATGGAGAAAGTTGCAATTAAAATAAATTACAAATATGCAATTAAATATTTGCTATATGATAAAGGAAGTGTTTCATATAAATGAGAAAAAACATACCATTTAAGCCAAAATTAACTCCAAATGGATTCAATATTTTCATGTAAAAAAATGAAACTATTATTTTCTCTCAAAAATGCATAACCTGAATTTAATCCAAGGGAAACGTCAAACAATCCTGGATAAGGGATTTCTGGAGAATGGCTGGCCTGGAATCTTCTAGGTGTCAGCAGCAAAACAGGCAGAGAGGGGAGGATGAGCTCACAGAATTGATAAAAGGGGCCCAGGGCGTGTTGGCACAGCAGCTACAGTATCCATTGCAGGGTGGGGGATGAGAGTTGGGCAAGTATATGTGTGGGGGATGTTCCCTGAGAAGCTCTTGCTGCAATGTCTCATGAGGGAAAATAGGACCCTGAAATAAGGGCTCCAGGAGCAGCCTGTACCACCACCAAGAGGTCTCACCCTTTGCCTCTGGTTTTCTGGGCTTTTCTCAAATGACTACTGTGCACCCATTATCGGAACACTTTGCAAGCTCAGAGAAACATATGTGAAGAGTCCTAATGGTGTCAAAAAAGAAGACATTAAGTGTAATGTTATGCAAAAATATTGTGTATTGTTTACTATGTGCCAGGTGCTATTCCAAGACTTTTTAGATTTATTCCTCCCATCTACCCTATAAGGTAGTATATCAGACTTTTCTCATACTGCTATAAAGAACTACCTGAGACTGAGTAATTTATAAAGGAAAGAGGTTTAATTGACTCACAGTTCAGCATGGCTGGGGAGGCCTCAGGAAACCTACAATCATGGCAGAAGGCGAAGGGGAAGCAAGACATCTTCTTCACAAGGTGACAGGAAGAAGTGCCAAGCAAAGAATGAAGAGCCCCTTATAAAACCATCAGATCTCATGAGAACTCACTCACTATCACGAGAACAACATGGGGGAAACTGCTCCCATGATTCAATTACCTCCACCTGGTCTCTCCCTTGACACATGGGGATTATGGAGCTTACAGGGATTACAATTCAAGATGACACTTGGGCAGGGACACAAAGTCTAACCATATCAAGTACGTACTATTATTATACACTTAAATATTTGAAGAAGGTGACGCAGGAAGCAAAAGTTCAAGTGATCTGACCAGAGTCATGTGGCTGTGTATGCTAAGGCTGGAATTTGAATATAGACTGCTGGATCTCATCATGCTCCACTGTCTCTGTATAAAATCAATAGTGTGCCCAGGAACAAGATTGAAGGGAAGCTCAGGCATTGCCCAAACTTCCCAAAAGGTGGGAGTATGGATATCTGTTTCCCAGATGTATTTGCTCTTTTGACTGAACTTCTAGAATATTCTATGGTAAGCCAGAATTATTTTTTTCCAGTGTACAATGCATTATTAACTACATTCACCATGCTGTACATGAAGTCTCCAGTACTTATTCATCCTAAAGCTCAAGGTTTGTACCCTTTGACCAATATTCCTCCATCTCTCCCACCCTAGCCCCTGTTATTCACCATTCCATTCTCTGTTACTATGAATTCAACTTTTTTAAAATAAAGACTCTACATATAAGTGACATTGTGTGGTATTTGTCTTTTTGTGACTGGCTTATTTCACTTTGTAATGGTCTCAAATTTTATCCATGTTGTCATCGATGCTAGGATTTTCTTATTTTAAAAATGGAATAATATCTGTGTGTATATAGTGTGTGTGTGTATATATATAGTGTGTATATAGTGTGTATATATTGTGTGTATATATAGTGTCAAAAATGTGTGTATATATAGTATGTATATATAGAGTGAGTATATATGTGTATATACATGATATATGATACATATATCATATTTTCTTTACCTATTCATCTGTCAACAAACAAATTGTTTCAGTATCTTGGCTATTGTGAGTAGTGCTGCACTGAACATGGCAGTGCAAACATCTCTTCAAGACAGCATTCTTTCTACATTAGGAAAATGCCAACACTGACTTGAAAAAATTCTGCCCACCCTTCCAGTTCTTTCCATGGGAGCCAGTTCTTGTCCACTCCAAGACCATGCTGACCCCAGTTGTGTCTGAAATCTCACATGACTTGGGTTCTCCCTGTATTGCTAAGGACTTTGGTTGGCTAGGAGGTTGGAGTGTCCGATTATCTCTAGGACATGGTGAGCTGCTCAAGATGGTCCGTACCTTACACTTTGGGGGACATGGAGGTACTCACATTTCAAGTCTTTCTTGCCCACTTCCTCCTTTGCTGAGCTCTAGATCCTGGGCTCTAGGGTCTTCTTCTGACCTCAGAGGCCCTCATGAAGCCTGGTAACTCAGATGGCCACACAGATGTGCAAGCCCATGGACTCAGAGACTCATCGGGGACCTCCAGTATGCATCCTCATCCACCAGTGTTCCAGGGAATCTTACTAATCCAGCCAATCAGATGTTTGTTGTTGTTGTTTTGTTTTGTTTTGTTTTTTTAAATGGCCACAACTCCTGCTCCAGCAGGGGACAGGGGCCCGGACATCTTTAGGGCTCTGGCCTCAAGGAGCTCACAGGCTTCCAGAGAGACAAGGCTGAACCAAGTTGAGGGGTGGCAACATGCCTGAGCAACAGGTGCAGGAGTTAGCCATCAGGTATCAGCCTGAGCCTGAAAGCCTGCACCTGCCAGGGGGTGGTGACCTGGGAACAGGCATACCCGATGGGTTGGTTTCCTAGGGCTGTTTATTGCAAACTATAAACTGGGTGGCTTGAAGCACAGAAATATATTGTCTCTCAGTTCTGGAAACCAGAATTATGAAATCAAGGTGGTGGTGTGGCCATGCCCCCTCTGAAGGCTCTTGGGAAGAATCCTTTCCCTCTTCCAGCTCCTAGTAGCTCCTGCCATTCCTTGGCTTGTGGCAGCATTATTCCTGTCTTTGTCTCGATCTTTCTTGGCCATCTTCCCTGTGTCTCTGTGTGTCTTCTCATTTTCTCTCCCTTATAAGGACATCATTTCTAGATTCACCCTAATCAAGCATGATCTTGTCTCGAGATTCTTACCTTAATTAAAACTTTGAAGGCCATTATTCCAAATAAAGTTGCATTCCGAGGTTCTGGGTGGACATAGGTTTTCGGGGGACTTTCTTCAGCCCACTACACCTGGAAAAGTGCACCGATCTCTGCAGCAAGCTCTCAGGTGCGTGCTGGAGTTGTTATGGTTCTCATTATTTGTACCTGGAGGGCAGGAAGCAAGCAGTCAGATATTTGAGAGGGGCCAAGGGTATAAGAACACCTTTCCACCTGTAAGCACAGAAAGAAGCTTCTTGAAGGGCCTAGAAGTACCCTCACCCTAATCAGAGGCCACATGGGGGAGACCTGAAGGGAAGAACCACTTGCCCCTCCAGCTGTGGGTACTAATGGGTGTCCTGTGTGTCAGTGAACACATGTGTTAGGCTGCAGCCTATAAAGAAACCTGCATTCTTTGCCTCTGCCAGGTACTTTTCTGTTGATTGCTGATACCTGTATAATTACCAGACACCTTCTGGGCCAGGTTTTCCCAACTTCTAAATATAAAGGATCTAAATAGATGCTTTCTGGAAGAAATGGTTTCATTAGAAGGTCAAATACATTCAGGATATGCTGAGTTAGCCACCAGGAGCCTTTATTTCTGCAAGATTTATCGAAGCCTTTAACACAATGAAGGGCATCGTGAATCTCCATGATGTAGATGCAGTATGCTGCCTTTTTCAAACTTCACTGGCCATGGAACCCTTATTCCACAGTATAACAGTAAGAAGAGCTAACATATATTGAGCATTTACTATGATCCAGGCACTGGCTGAGGTCTTGATACATATTAAATTTTTTAATTCTCAAGACAACTCTCTGAAGTTAGAGGCAATTGTTATTGCCATTTGATAGATGAGGAAACTGAGTTTAACTCATCTAAATCTATATATACTGTGGTAGACTGAAGAACAGCCCCCTCCCCAAATGTCCATGTCCTAATCCCTGAGCCTGTGATTATGTCACCCCAAGTGGCACAAGGGACTTTACAGGTATGATTAAGTTAAGGATCTTAAAATGGGGAGAGCGAGCTCAACATCATCAGAAGGTCCTTTTAAAAAAGAGGCAGGAGAGAGTTAGAGGGGATGTGATGACAAGAAGATGCTGGAGTGATGTGAGGAAGGAGCCAGGAGCCAAGGAATCCAAGTGGTCTCTAGAAGCTGGAAAAGGCAAGGAAACAGACCTTCCCCTCAAGCTTCTTGAAGGAATGCAGACCTCCCCACACCTTCATTTTAAACTTAGCTCTAGAACTGTAAGATGATACATTTGTGTTGTTTTAAGCTATTACATGTATTGCAACTCATTACAGCAGCAATGGGGAACTAATACATACGCCTACTCAGAAAGGGGTAGAGTTAGCATGTAGTCCTATGCTATCTGGTTCCAGAGCCTAAACTCAACCATGATACTATACAGTGCTGCCTGTAGCGGTGTCTCCTGGAGTAGGGTTCCACCAAACAACTGTGTGTGATCCTCTATCCTAGAAACTCAGAAGGAATCAGGGGAGCATCCAAGATATGAGTAGTGGGCCCTGAGCTAAATGTCAACAAGGGCAAGTGAGCATGGGTGGAGCAGAGAGGCCATTCTGGGTACAGGAGACTGAGACTGTGCCTAAAGTCCCAGGGGCAGCATACAGGATAGCATAGGTGGGTAAGATGGGGGCTGCATGTGGCAGGGTGGGGAATCAGGTCAAATCCAGCTCAGGCTAAGCCTGCTGGGCAATGGAGCCCCAGGTATGTGAGGAGCAGGACAGTTGGCAGGGCCTAGCCTCAGGGAAGATGCTGAGGAGCGGCAGGTTCCTAATCCTTCTGGTCTCACCATTCAGTGCTTATTTTCCTTTTCTTTTCTTCTTTCTCTCCTTCCTTCCTTCTTTTCCTTTTTTCCTTCTGTCTTTCTTCTTCCTTCCTTCCTCTTGCTTCTTTCTTTCCTTCCTTCTTTTTTGTATTTTTTGTAGAGACAGAGTTTTCCCATGTCGCCCAGGCTGATCTCCAACTCCTGGGCTTGAGTGATCCACCCACCTTGGCCTCCCAGAGTGCTGGGATTGCAGGTGTGAGCCACCCCACATGGCCTCAGTGCTCATTTTCACCCAAATAGGACTCACTGGAGTTTGGCTCTGGTGTCCCTGCCCTAAGCCTTGAGATAATCAGTTTCCTGGGCTCCCATTCCAGACTGAATGTCATTCATTCATTCGACCATTCATTTACCCCTTTATTCATCACATATTTATTGAACCCTTACTATTAGATGCTGGGCTAGGTATAGCTGAGATGGCAATGACCAATGTCCCAGGCTGCAGGGAGTTCACGGCAGCCAGAGTGTCATACAAGTCAGAGCTGGACGAGGCATGGTGGACCTTCTGGTCTGGGGGATTCAAACGGGTGCTCTACAGGCCTCACACAGCCAACAGACACATTTTTGACCTGCACATTCATTACTGCTTTTCTTATTTATTTATCAACTTGTACAGATAGGAAGATTTCCTGTAAACACCTAGATTTTTAGTTTCCCTTGAAAAACAATCAGCTCTGGCAAATCAGGCTCATATTTCCATACAGCCAGGAGCAGAACTGAATAGCTGTTCCCTCAGGTTCGCAATCACCCCCTTTCCTGGTCCCTGTGTCCCCCTAACCCAGGGGACAAGTGTCAGGAGCCACTTATCATGATTGTGTCACTGTCTGTCTGATAGAAGTGGGAAGACGACAGTGGAATATGACTCATTCTCGTTTCCCTCAAAAGAGAGAAAACAAAAAAGCTAAAACAAGTGAGTCATGCATTTTAATAAAATTTGAATGCTTGATCCATTTCATTTGTTTTTATTGTCTGTGGTAACAATCAGGGTATGCTGGGTTATGCTAAACAAACCACCCCCAATTCTTAGTGGCTTAAAAAGCAAAGACTTGTCCAGGCACTGTGGCTCACACCTATAATCCCAGCATTTGGGGAAGTCAAGGCAGCGGAATCATTTGAGGCCAGGAAGGGGTGAACTGCAGCCGTGGCAACATAGCAAGACCACATCTCTACCAAAAATTTAAAAATTAGACGGGTGTGGTGGCAAGTCCCTATAGTCCCAGCTACTCAGGAGGCTAAGGAGGGAGAATCACTTGAGCCCAGGAGTTTGAGGCTGCACTGAGCTATACTGTGCCACTGCACTTCAGCCTGGGCAACAGAGCAAGACTCTGTCTCAAAACAAAAAACAAAACAAAACAAAACAAAGAAAACGGTTTATTTCTCACTCATTCTGTAAGTCCATTGTAGTCCATTGAAGCTTGACCAGGAGCCAGTTCTGAGTCTCCTCACTCTGGCACCCAGACTGTTGGAGCAGCCAGTATCTTAAATATGGTGGAGGAGCTCTGAGGGTTTCCCACTAGCAATTAATTGCCCCAGCACAGAAGTGGCACAGGTCACTTCTGACAACTCAGCTGGCCAGAGCTAGTAACAGGCCCCGCCCAGTGACAGGGCCCAGGAAGTGCAATCCTACTATGTGACCAGGAGGGGGCGAGCTGCAGACATTTGGCGAAGAGCATCCATGACTTCCGCAGTTGTCTGGTGGGCATCCTCGTTTCAGCTTGTACGCCCTGCTCTAATTTTATCCACTCATTTAATAGATGGGAAGATTGAGGCCTGGAGGGGGAAGAGACTCAACCATAATCCTCCAGGCCCTATGCTAAACATTTCCCATGTGTTGTACATTTTGCAGTGGATATGTAGCTGGATCCTGATGATCATCACATCTGGGTGGGAAGCCTGGCTCTGCACTTGCCAGGTTGTAGCCCCAGGCATGCTACAGAGCTTCCCCAAGCTCATGGTAGATGGGATAACACTGGGACCCTCCTCGGAAGGTTATTTTGAGGGCTAAATAAGATGATACATTCAAAGTCCTCAGCACTGTGGTAAGACTTCGGTGCATGTCAGCTACTCCAAAACCCAGAACATTTTGCAGATGAAACTACTGAGGTTCAGAAAAGTTATGTAATGTGCCGAAGTTTACACAGCAAAACCGGGTTTCAAGCCCAGGTCTTCTGACTCCCAGGCAAGATCACAACTCTATACTTAGCTTCCTTTCCTTCCTTGGAAACCCCCATCTTCACAGACAATTCCCAGCACCCATGGCCTTTATGATCTCTTCAATACCAATAATGACCTGGCAGGAGTCCCAGAAAACATTGCATGGTACTCTGGTGAGTTCAGTAGTCAGATGAATATCTACCCACCTGCTATTGACATCTGGTGCAGAGGGGAGAGCTCCATGCTGGGACTCAGAACCTACCAGTGTTTCTTGTATGGGCTTGCTCTGCATACATCATTGTGCTCTGGGCCATGTTCTCCTTTCCTGCATAATGGGGAAGTCAAAAATTCTCCAGGGGCCTTCCCGGCTATAAGACACTCTCAATGATTGTACTTCCTTCCTCCCTTGAAGCACCATGAGAACCTACTTAGATAACAGATGTGGAGGTACCTTGAAAATTCAAGAACTCACTATTGCACAGTGGCTAAGACGACAGGCTTTGGAAGCCAACAATCTAAGGGTTTACATATCAGCCCAGCTCTTCCTTGTTGAACTTGGGCATAATGGACTGAATGTTTGTGTCTATGTGATGGTATTTGGAGCTGGGCTTTCAGAAGGTAATTAGGTCATGAGAATTGTGCCCTTATGAATGGGACCCCCCAAAGAGCTCTTTCACCCTCTTTCTGCCACATGAGAATATGGTGAGTATCCAACCTGGAAGGGGGCTCTCACCCGAACTTGACCATGCTGGCACTCTGACCTCGGACTTCCAGTCTCCAAAACAGTGATAAACACATTTCTGTTGTTGAAACCACCCAGTCTATGGTACTTTGTTACAGCAGTTTGAAATAAGAGACCGGGAGACTTTTTTAAGCTCCCTTGTTTCCCCACATGTCAAAAGAGTATGAAAAATGTACCTAACTCACATTGTTGTGAATATTAAGCCAGTTATTGTAGGGAAAGTGCTTAAAGCTATGCCTGGCGCCCAGAAGTGCTCAATAAATATAAGCTGTGTGCCAGGAGCCACTGTTATTATCAAAGCCTCTGTTCTTGAAGGGCTTCTAAACTCATGGGAGACAAGAAGTGCCTCTAAAGTACAGTCTGGGGACAATAGGATTGTGTAGTATTCAACGTGAATTCAGAGAGTGCAGTGTGGCCTAACAGGGCTGTAGGAAATCAGAGAAAGGTGGCCTGGAAGAGCCAGGGAAGGCTTCTTGAGGGAGGGTGCAGATGGGGACAATTTGTCTGGGGAAGATCGGGGTGTCCATGGGAGGGCATTTTCATGAGGAACCCTGTTTAAGGAGATGGAATGTATCATGCATCGTTTCACTTGAGTAGTCAGACCTTTAATGATGTCTCCTCTTATGCCTCAGGATCCAAGATGAATAGGCAATTCAATGTGATAACTAAGACCCAGGGCAGTGAGTCAGGCATGCTTGTCATTCTTGAGCTTTGTGATCGTGGCCAAGTTATTGAACCTCTCTGAGCTTTACCTTTTTGTTGTGTAAAGCAGGGATAATAATGGCACCTCATCATGGGGCTGTTGTGAGAATGAAATGGTCTAAAGCCTAAAAAGGAAGTCAGTCTCTGGTAAAAGACAGTCATTGTTGCTCTCCTTATTGGGAAGAACATGGGGAAGTTGTGGGGAACATGTCATGTGAGAGAAATACAGCTTCTGACGGGGACTTACACATAACCCAAAGACTGTTTGATCTATGCTGTATCCAGAT